>NC_141893.1:9377500-10002500 GCF_030686135.1 Camelina sativa
CCACGTGGTCAGACAATCGTGGACAGATCCCTGAGGCTGTAGTGGATGGACGCAAGCTAGAAGATATAGATGACGAGGAGTTTGATATTCCTCCTTTGTTTGACGACAAAGAGTATGTTAGGGAAGAAATACCGGATCTGTATTGTGAGGTCGATGGGAAAGGTATCTATAAGGGTAAGGTGTTTGCAAACAAAGAGGATTGCCAGATAGCTTTAGCTATATATGCCATCAAGAACATGTTTCACTTCACGCAGACGACGACTAAGAAAGAATCGTTTGTAGTTAGTTGTTCTGGGGAGAGGTGTGACTGGAGGGTACTAGCTTGTGAAATATCTTAATCAGGATACTATGTGATAAGAAAAGCTAATCTAGAACACACATGCCCAATAGAAACGAGGAACAAGTACCTAAAGAAAGCGACCTCGAGGGTGATTGCAGCCGTGTACAAAGCGAAGTACAGTGATCCTACTAAAGGACCAGCTCCTCTGGATCTCCATCAGATGGTATTAGAAGAATTGAGGGTCGATGCGTCGTACAACAAGTGTTGGAGGGCGAAGGGGAAGGCTCTAGAGAGAATATTTGGTTCTGATGATGAATCTAACGAGGATCTCCCTTGTTTTCTCCATGTTCTAAAAGAAGCGAATCCTGGTATCGTAACCGATATTAAAACTGAAGTGGTTGAAGATGGCAGAGAAAAGTTTCTGTATTTGTTTTTGGCTTTTGGGGATTCCATAGAAGGTTTTAAGAAGCTTAGGAGTGTGATTGTTGTGGATGGGACTCATCTCAATGGGAAGTACAGTGGAGTTCTTTTGACAGCAAGTGGACAAGATGCTAATTTCCAGGTTTTTCCGCTTGCTTTTGCTGTTGTGGACAGTGAGAACGACGACGCTTGGACGTGGTTTTTTGAGAAATTAGAACTGATCATTGCAGATAGTAAAAGTTTGACCATAATTTCAGATAGGTGCAGCTCAATATACGTAGCGAAGAAGAGGGTGTTCCCTTTGTCACATCATGGAGCTTGCATAGTGCATCTAGCCAGGAATGTTAATGCGAAGTTTCATAATAAAGGGCTTGCAAAACTTGTTACGAATGCAGCGTTTGCCTAAAAAGGTAACTGGTTACCAAGAAATTTATAGACAAATCAAAGCCAAAAACCCCAACTGTGCCGCTTATCTGGATAAAATAGGAGCAGGTCATTGGAGTAGGGCTTATTTCCAAGGTAGCCGTTACAATTAGATGACCTCCAACATTGCAGATTCTCTGAACAATGTGTTAGGCAAGGGGAGATCCTGTCATATTGTTGAACTACTCAAGTACATTCATGCGATGTTAAGTAGGTGGTTTAGTGCGAGGCGCAAGAAAGCTGGGAAGCATAGAGGTTTGACTACGCCGGAGGTTGATAAACAGATGCAGAAGAACGTGGTTGGTGTTTGTGGTAGCAAAGTTGGCAGTATATCTAGTTGGAGTTATGAAGTGGTTGGTTTACTTAACGGAAAACACCATGTTTTTCTTGATATGAAGCAATGTTCTTGTAAGCAGTACGATAGGCTGAAAATACCTTGCGGGCATGCATTGCTAGCAGCTGATACGCAAGGCATCCCTTATGGCACTTTGGTGGGTGACTGTTACAAGACAGAAACATGGAGAGGTACTTACGAAGGGATTATTAATCCTGAAGTGAGTGATGCTGAAATTCCTGTTGAAATCAAGAACCATGTTTTATACCCTCCTAAGGCTCAACGACAATCTGGCCATCCCAAAGAGAGTAGGATACCTTCTGTTGGAGAGTTTCGTGTAAGTGGACTCAATGTGTGTAGTTTTTTTTTATGTTTGGTGTTAGTGTACACAGATAAATCGCAACCGTTTAGTTTTGATGTGTTATGTTGTTTGCAGAAAAATGCAGTCGTGAAAACTAAAGTGAATCGTTGTGGGAGGTGCAAAGAGACGGGACACAATCGAACAAGTTGGGAACATCCGTGTGGATGTAATTGGGAACACTATTGCTTACCTTGCTATTAAATCTAGGAAGTACAATGGGTATCCATTGCTGTTTGTTTTTGTGGATATGGTTTTTTTTGTTGGTCTAGTAGTTAAGTACTTTTGGATACAACGCTATTGAAATGTAGTTGGTTGAAGTCTATTGAAATCTAATCGAGATGAAAGGTTAGAAACCACTTGTTTGGTTTGTTATGGTTTTATGTGGAAATGAAAGTAACATTATTTACAGGGTAGGTGAAGATAAAATTGATTGTTCTGTCCACAGAATGCAGTCCATATGGATATCGATACCAACTATGTTGTATCCACGTATGAGTCATTTACTTGTACACTGATGTGTGGATATTTGTGTTATATATCCAAATATCCAATACTCTAGTATAATAATTACACTTCAACGGGTGGATACAAATGACTCTAATATTCCGTGGATAGTTTGTTTGTGGATTTATCTGAACGTGCGTATAAGTACGGAAATTCTATATCCATATGGTATTGACCACACGGATGTATAAGTAGAGAACCGTATTGGACTTCTATTGTTGGATACTTTATAATTTTCAGTAATTTGTTTACATATTCGATTGAACACGACAATATACAGCATCAACGTGGTTACTCTGTGGTAGCAAGTAATGTAGGACTAAGACATTATCCATGTGTATTAGTTGGAATAGATAAAAGTTATCTTCATTAGGAGCACATAAGGGTACGGAGGCAGAGCAGAACGAAAGGGGAAACATGGTTCCAACATAAAACATCGTCGATGCTGGTACACTTATGAGAAGCACCGGACATAACCGTTTACTTGTGGGTGCTTTGACAAGGAGGAGTGACCGTGAAAAAGAAGAGGAGCCAATCCGTGAGGGTATTGATCAACTGAATTTAGAGGTTGGTTTTCATACTTTTACAGTTCCAGATCTGCGAATCAATATGGTATATTATTAATTTTTGATGTGGGTAATACTTGTGGATACATTTAAAGGCAACTCTGCGAAGAGATCTGCACATCCCAGCCCCTATACTTGCCAAAATAGTAAGTTTGGTATCTGAAGATGGTCCGATGGCGCTGAAAAACTGGATACTTGCTGGTCAGGAGGGCATAGTAGCTGCTTTGTCTCCGGAGACACTTTCGTCGGTCAGGCTGAACCGAGACCCCGAGTTTGTGAAATGGTCAAGGACTTCGCATGTCTACTATGAATTCTTTGGAAGGTGTCTAAACGAGAAAAATCCGTATGCGTTGTATGTGAGAAGCTTGTTCCTAGCGTTTCAATGCCTTCAATTGGAATAGGCAATCATATTGGTCGGTACGGTCAAGGATGTGTACCCAGTGGCCGCACTATTGTGGATAATGTTGAGTATCTGCGCTGGCACTCTAGATATGGATAAGTACTGGAACTTTAAGAAGATGTATGGCTTTGATCAAGCAGAGAAAATGGCTGACTCGTTGAGGTACCACATCTACATCATCAGACCTCAAAGAAAAAGCACATTCTAGAAGACTTGGCGTTTTGAAGATTTCTCAGAGTATTTGTGGCAACACAACGCTCTTGATGAATACAATGGGGAGAGATGCATGGAGTGTATCTACTTTTACCTAACAAAAGATATAATGTATTTGTCCTAAGTTATGGTAATTAGGGTGTATTTGTGAGCAAGCTTAAAATGAACTTTTTGAATGTTGGATGTTTATTAGTTTGTAACTCAATTCGTACGTATCCTCATTTAAGCTTCCCTATTTGGTTTCAAATTTACAAATAGACATGCAATATCTAAAAATGTCGATATCCGCATGTTCATTATTTATTGGATAGTACCATTTGTATTTACAACATAAGAAGCCACAAGTAATGTTTTCTATCAAATATACGTGTCAAATAATATTTGTGTCATTCAAATATTTTATTCCGTGTGGTTAATACCATGTGGACAGATAATTATCGGATGTATACGCACATTCCCACTTCCTAGTAATAGAAAGTTTAGTTATTTTGACCATTTGTACTAAACGAAAGAAGAAAACTTGCATCTAGTTTACATTTCATTGCGGCAGTAAAACTATGGTTTTTGTAAGATAAACACAAAATATTGACATGGTCGTATTTTTGTGGATAAAGATTTCGTGGATACAAATAGTTGTTAGCAGCTTGTGAAAACATCTAAAATGTAAGTATTCATATGGTTGACATTATGCGTAAATAAATGTTAGAGTTATCGTTTTGATATCTCCAAATTCATTGAAGGGTATCGTTTCGATCTTAGAGGTATCGTTTCAATTTCTCTAAATTCTTTGTATCGTTTCGATTTCTCCCTCTAAATTCATTGAAACGTTCCCTTTTTTTCGATGATTGGACCTATAAATAACCTCTCAATATCCCTTCACTCAATTCCATCTTCTAGTCCGATCATTGCAAAACAGCTGGTGAGAGTTCTAGGAAACGTCCCAAACGCATGTCAGAGTGGGAATACGAAGACGAAGGAAGACGCCCGATTACAATGGCTGGGGAGAGTTCCAGTAAACGACCAGAACGGGATGCTGACTTCGAGTGGGAGGAGGAAGCACTAGAGGCCGAGAGCGAAGCCTTCAGTCAGACGAAAGCCGTGGTTGCGGCGGATACAGCTGATCGGTTCAAAGGAATTCTTCATATGATTAAATATTGGGACAAGTCGAATTAATCGACGCTCAACTCTCACAACTGAATCAAATATTGGGACAACAACTGGTGGACTTCGAGGGAGAACACAAGAGGTTAGAGGCGATGAGAGAAGTTGCGGCGGACGACGCTAAGCAGTGAAGTGTTCCTGCTCCTATTGATTGGTCTAAAGTTGGTGTTCGTCTCAACGAAGATTAATGGAAGTTGCTTGCTTAAGTTGGATTTCCCGTTTGTACCACATTATGCATTTTTTTAAAAAAATTTCATCAGTTGATACCTCATAACCGGATCTACTATTTATGAATACTATGCTGTCAATTCCTAGTATAATTTTTTTCAATATCCTCCTTGATTGTAGATATCCTCATGGTCTATACTTATGTTTTGTATGTGAAAAGCTTAGCCGCATAGTGCCAAGGGGAGCTATCCACACACATTTAAAGTAAGAGGACAAGACAATGTGGATAGCTAAATACGTGGTGTTAAAACTTGCAACTAAGCAGTTTAATTCGATTCGCAACGATGTCCCAATTGAACTACGCTTAGAGGAGTAGGAAAAGAGGATATTTGCATTTTTTTTATATTGTGGATACAAACCTTTGTATTTATATCTGCATTATTTCGTTATTGTGGATATCTGCATTTCTCCGTTATTGTGGATACAAACCTTTGTCTACCCCTCTGACGTATCAAAATAGGGCAGAGTACATGTGGATAAAGACACCATGTGGATAGGTGTGGATTGAAATGTTGTGGATAGATATCTACTTTTACAAGTTTCGAATACTCGAATTAGGATACTACCCAGGATACCATACGTAGCAAATTCAGACTATATTAGCACATCTTAACAAGATCTTATAATACAGTAGCTGTAGAGGATTTGAATGCAAACAACAATTTTATGCAATAACAATTTAAAGCAATATTGCGTACAATCCTAAGACAAGAGCATTATATCTCAAGATAGGTAGAAGAAGATACACTCGATATACCTTTCCCCATTGAATTCCTGCAGCGCCTCGTGTTCAAAACAGCACATTGGCACATCTTCAAAGTGCCAAGTATTAGAATAAGTCCCCCATCGCTTTGGTCGCATTGTGTAGATGTGGTAAATTAGAGAGTCAGCCATTCGATCGACATCACCAAAATGAGACTTCTTCTTGTAGGTTCAGTAAAAATCCATATCTAACGTCCCTTCGCAGCTCTTCAACATTATCCACAACAACTCAGCAACTGGTAATACGAACTCCCTAGGATGAAACTCTGATGGAGGCTGATGACAGGTAAGAGGCGACGTGAATTGATGGTGATGATGCACAAGTGGATTACGAGTGAAGGCAGGTGATGTTCGAGAGAGAAAAGCAATGATTCGATGGTGAGAAGTGTTAGATTGTTATATGGATTCGAAAATAAAGTGAAGAGTTTTCTTAATCACAAAGTGTTTAGAAACTCGGAATCATGAACGCATTCACGAGTTCGGATTGAGAGAAGAAAGATTCAAAAATACTTGTTACATAAAACTTCTTCGCTACCAAACAAGGAGGCGTCACTTTTGGGTTTTATAATCAACCCTCAGGCTCGACACTCCAAACAACAGGAAGTTCAAAATAAAACAACAAGGCGTGTAAAGGAAATAAGAAAACAACGAAGCGTCTAGGTGATCTGTAGTAGTACAGAAGTCACTTGTACTAGTACAAAAGTCACTTGTACTAGTACAGAAGTCATGATGACTTGTACATTATTCCCCATTGGTAATGACTTCTAGATAACTCGACGTAGTGATCCATTTGCCTCACTAAAAACCATACCGAGAAAATCCATTGGGACAAAACTCAGCTATGGGAAAAAGAGTACAAATTTCACACCTAAGTTATCTAGTTATCATTACCGGGTGAAGTCTTCAGGGTGGATATGTTGAAGACTTGGATCCTCGGTAGATTGAATGAGCTGTCAGCTATGAGTGCATGAGCTTCCTTGGCCATCTCCTTAGCTCTTGAACGAGTGATCCTTCCCACGATCTTCGGTTTCTCTGCAGCTTCTGTCTCCTTGCTGGCCACGATCATATCATCGTCCCCCTCTTCAAAAGGATTTGTCCTCAAATCGGGATATGCATAATAAGGAAACAAGTCAGAAACATTGAATGTTGAAGATATATTATACTTACCTTGAAGATCAATCTGGTAGGCGTTGTCGTTGATCTTCTTGATCACTTCAAATGGACCATCAGCTCGTGGTAGAAGCTTGCTTTTCCTCTCTTCTGGGAACCTATCCTTGCGTAGATGAATCCACACCAAGTCTCCTTCTTCGAAAACTATCTCCTTTCTGCCCTTGTTCGCATGTTTCTCGTACTGCTTGGTTCTTTTCTCTATGTTCTCCTTAGCTTTAGCATGTATCCTCCTGACCTGTTCAGCCTTTTTTTGCCATCAAAGCTACACTTCACACTTAAAGGTAAAGGAATCAAGTCTAGAGGTGATTGTGGATTAAAACCATAAACAATTTCAAAAGGAGAGAATAGAGTAGCAGAATGCTTAGCGTAATTATATGCGAACTCTACGTGTGGTAAACATTCTTCCCATGACTTGAGATTGCTTTTCACTAAGGTCCTGAGGAGTGTAGATAGCGTCCTATTCACCACTTCGGTTTGCCCATCTGTTTGCGGATGACATGTGGTTGAGAATGATAGCTTGGTTCCGAGTTTAGCCCATAACGTTCTCCAGAAGTGTCCTAGAAACTTAGTATCTCGGTCTGAAACGATTACTTGAGGTATTCCATGCAGACGTACTACTTCCCTGAAAAACAAGTTAGCTACAATAACAGCATCATCCGTCTTGTGACTGGCAATGAAGTGAGCCATTTTGCTAAACCTGTCAACCACAACGAAAATCGAATCTCTACCATTTCTGGTTCGAGGTAAGCCAAGAACAAAATCCATAGAAATATGAGTCCAAGGTTGAGAAGGGATAGGGAGAGGAGTGTACAAACCGTTGGGCTGTACTTTACCCTTGGCCATTTTGCAGATATGGCACCTAGAACAGACTTTCTCAACGTCTTTCTTCATTTGAGGCCAATAGAAGTGATCTTGCAGTCCAAGTAGAGTCTTTGACACTCCGAAATGTCCAGCTAGTCCACCTCCGTGAGCTTCTCTAATCAACAGTTCCCTTATGGATCCTCTTGGTATGCACAATCGATCCTTATAAAATAGATATCCATCCTGCCTATAGTAGTTTTCAAAAGCAAACTTATGGCATTTGCCATAGCTCTCAGCAAAATCGATGTCAGTCTCATAAAGTTCTACTATTATATCAAAACCTTAAAGCTTAGAAGACAAGGTAGAAACGAGAGTGTACCTCCTGGATAATGCATCTGCGACTACATTATCCTTACCTTTCTTGTATTTAACCGTGTAGGGAAAAGTCTCTATGAACTCCATCCATCTGGCATGTCTCTTGTTGAGCTTCTGTTGTCCTTTGAGATGCTTCAAGGACTCATGATCAGTATGAATAACGAACTCCTTTGGACACAGGTAATGATGCCACGTTTGAAGAGCCCGAACCAAGGCGTACAGCTCCTTGTCATATGTAGGATAGTTTAGCGTCGATCCTCCTAGCTTCTCACTGAAGTAAGCTACTGGCTTCCTATCCTGCATCAAAACAGCACCTATACCCACTCCGGAGGCATCACATTCAATCTCAAAAGTTTTCATAAAATCAGGAAGTGAGAGAATAGGGGCAGTGATAAGCTTCTCTTTTAAGGCTGAAAACGCCTTCTCTTGTGCTTCCTCCCATCTGAATCCTACATCCTTCTTGATAACTTATGTAAGTGGCGTTGCAATAGTACTGAAGTCTTGGACAAATCGCCTGTAGAATCCTGCTAGTCCATGAAAGCTTCTGACTTCTGCCACGTTTTTGGGTGTTGGCCACTCCTTAATAGTCTTGACCTTCTCATCGTCCACTCTAACTCCTTCTGCACTGACAACAAAGCCTAGAAAGACAACCTCAGTAGTACAGAACGAACATTTAGAAAAATTAGCAAAGAAGGATTGAGAACGAAGAACATTTAGAACTTGGCGGATGTGTTCTAAGTGTTCTTCTAGAACTTTGCTGTAGATGAGGATGTCATCGAAGTACACAACCACGAAGACGCCAATGAAAGGTCTGAGAGCATGATTCATTAAACGCATGAAGGTGCTAGGAGCATTGGTGAGACCAAACGGCATGACTAGCCGTTCGTAGAGCCCTTGCTTGGTCTTGAAAGCTGTTTTCCATTCATCTCCTTCCTTCATTCTGATCTGATGATACCCACTCTTCAAATCGATCTTTGAGAAGACTGTTGACCCACATAGCTCGTCCAGCATGTTATCTAATCTCGGGATCGGATGTCTGTACTTCACTGTGATATTGTTAATAGCTCTGCAGTCAACACACATCCTCCATGAACCATCTTTCTTTGGTACGAGCAAGACTGGTACTGCGCATGGACTGAGGCTCTCTCTGATGTGTCCCTTGTTCATCAACTCTTCTACTTGTTTCTGCAGCTCTTTAATCTCTACAGGATTGGTTCTGTAAGCTGGTCTGTTCGGTAGAGCTGAACCTGGTACCAAATCGATTTGATGCTCTATCCCACGTATTGGAGGCAAGCCTGGAGGTATCTCTTCTGGAAATACATCCTTGTACTCCTCTATAATCTCTATCATCTCGCGTGGAAGCTCTTCTGCTGGCTTGGTACTAGCGAGTGTCTCTTTGTAGACAAACATGAATGTGGTTATCTCTGGGTCAAATAGCTTATTGAACTCGCTGTGATTGATGTACAGGCTGTGAGACACTTTCTCTGTATCCTTGCGGTTCTTGTGAAGCTGATCCTTGTAGATCTCGCTGGGTGTAAGTGGTAGAAGAGTGACCTTGCGTCCTTTGAACTCAAATTACTGCCTGTTGGTGTAGCCATCATAAAACACTCTTCTGTCAAACTGCCATGGTCTTCCCAAAAGAATATGACTGGACTTCATCGGAATCACATCACAAAGCAGCTCATATTCATACTTCCCAATTGTGAGTTTCACTACCACTTGCTGCGAAACTGTTAAAGCTCCTTTGTTATTCAACCATTGTAGCTGATAAGGTCTTGGATGTGAAGTGGTCTTGAGATTAAGCTTCTGTATCATCTCTTCACTAGCAGCATTAGTACAGCTACCACCATCAACGATCAAGGTGCAGACCTTGTCTTGAACCATACACCGGGTGTGGAAGAGATTCTCACGCTGCCCTCAATCATCTGGATGAGTCTGAACACTTAAAGCTCTGCGTGCTACTAACATCTCTCCCATGATTGCTGGTTCACCTTCTTCACCTAAATCAGACTCTGGTTCACTCTCTGAACTGTCTACAGGTACAATCTCTCCTCCTTCTTGAAGAAGAAACATCTTCTTGTTAGGACAGTCTCTGGAATAATGCCCCATACCTTGGCATTTGAAAAATCTCATATGACTTGTAGAGGTGCTACTCTTGGGCTTGAAATCGATCTTAACTTCCTCTTTGACTGTGGCTGTTGCGGGTTTGCTGTCCTTGGTGAAGGCGGGTTTACTGAACTCTCTTGGCTTGGGAATGTTAGGAGTAAACGTTGACCTCACTCCCTTTCTCTTGATCTGTGATTCAATTAGCTCTGCCTTATGTACCATTTCTTGCACATCTTCATAGTTCTGCAGCTCTATCTTGTCTTGAATCTCTCTGTTCAAACCTCCAAGAAACCTAGACATAACCATGTCTTCACTTTCTCTCAGATCAGCCCTGATTATAAGCGTTTCCAGCTCCTGATAGTAGTCTCTTACAGACTTAGTGCCTTGAGTGAGACGCCTCAGCTTGTTAAGAATCTCTCTCTGGTAGTGTGTAGGCACAAACTTCTTTCTCATCTGCGTGACTAACTGTTCCCATGTAGTGATAGCAGGCTCTCTCTGTCGATGTCTAGTGAGTCCCAACTGCTCCCACCACAACAAAGCATAGCCATTGAATTCAGATATGGCTATCTTCACCTTGTTCAACTCATAGGTACCTTGAACTTGAAAGTTCGACTCCATCTTCCTTTCCCAGTCTAGATAAGTCTCTGGATCATTGGTACCATGGAACGAAGGATACTGAATCTTGAGGTGATTCAGCTGCTGCCTCAAAGGGTCATAATCCCTGCCGTGATCTCTGTTTCTGTTTCTCCTCATTGTCTCTTGGCTATGATCTGAGGCTTCCTCTTCTTCTGAATACTCTCTATCTGTATCAAAGTATATTTGATGCCCAGCTACTTGTTCAGCTCATTGTGGGCGTGTAGGATCTCTACCAGTTCTTCGATGCTCTCTTTCTGTGCTTTGAGTGTTCCTTCTCTGATTGAAACAAGTCTCTCTTCCCCCAATAGGTGACTTAGCTGTTCTGATCCGTGTATGTTTGGAGGAAGCTCCCACGTGTGCCTTTCCTTTAGCTAAGCGGAGAGCCTCATTAGGACTAGGCGGTTCTGAAGAACTCTGATCTGAAGCGCTAGTTGCTTGAGCTATATCTTTGATATGCTTCTCAAACTTGTTACTGAGCTGCTCCATCTGTTGCTGGAACTGAGTAGACATTGTCTTGTTTGCTTCTGTTATTTGCTTAGCCATGGCTTGGTTCAAAGCTTCCATAGCTTCTGGAGAAAGCTCCATTGTACCACATAATAAAGAAGAAAACTCGAAGTAAAACGTTCCTTGAGTGAAAGAACAAAACAAACTCTAAGACTCGTAATCTAGACACAAACGAACAACAAAAAAACAAATCCTAAAACTAAACAAGACTCACAACGAAAGCTAAAACAGCAGAGACTAACACAACAAAGAATTAAACAAATGAACAAAATCAAAACAACACAAAAAGAGATTAGGGTTTAGAATCGCTCAGCCTTTGGCACAGAGTTGGCTCTGATAAAACTCTGATGGAGGCTGATGACAGGTAAGAGGCGACGTGAATTGATGGTGATGATGCATAAGTGGATTGCGAGTGACGGCAGGTGATGTTCGAGAGAGAAAAGCAATGATTCGATGGTGAGAAGTGTTAGATGGTTATATGGATTCGAAAATAAAGTGAAGAGCTTTCTTAATCACAAAGTGTTTAGAAACTCGGAATCATGAACGCATTCACGAGTTCGGATTGAGAGAAGAAAGATTCAACAATACTTGTTACATAAAACTTCTTCGCTACCAAACAAGGAGGTGTCACTTTTGGGTTTTATAATCAACCCTAAGGCTCGACACTCCAAACAACAGGAAGTTCAAAATAAAACAACAAGGCGTGTAAAGGAAATAAGAAAACAACGAAGCGTCTAGGTAGTACAGAAGTCACTTGTACTAGTACATAATTCATGGTGACTTGTACATTATTCCCCATTGGTAATGACTTCTAGATAACTCGACGTATTGATCCATTTGCCTCATTAAAAACCATACCGAGAAAACCCATTGGGACAAAACTCAATTATGGGAAAAAGAGTACAAATTTCACACCTAAGTTATCTAGTTATCATTACCGGGTGAAGTCTTCAGGGTGGATATGTTGAAGACTTGGATCTTCGGTAGATTGAATTACCTGTCAGATATGAGTGCATGAGCTTCCTTGGCCATCTCCTTAGCTCTTGAACGAGTGATCCTTCCCACGATCTCCGGTTTCTCTGCAGCTTCTGTCTCCTTGCTGGCCACGATCATATCAACTGGGTACACATGTTTTATGGTACTCACCAAGGCGATTGCCTCTTTTAAATCAAAGCATTGGAAAGCTAAGAATAAACTTTTGACATAAAAAGCATAAGGATTCTTAGCGTATAAACACATCCCAAAAAAGTTGTAGTACACAGAATCAGGTCTTGACCACTTAACGAATTTGGAATTGCGATCCAGCCTAACCGATGAGAGTGTTTCCAACGAGTGAACTGCTACTCTACCTGCACGCCCTGCGAGAAGCCAGTTTCTCAAATGTTTGATTCCATCCTGGGCTACAAGGCTAACAATTTTCGCCAGAATTGGGGTTGGTAAGTGTAGGTCTTTACGTGTAGGGATCTGTTAAAGGGAGGAAAAGTGGAATTATTAGATTTCCCAGATCTATTAAATAAAAGATACGAAAACAAAGTCTAAAGAGAAGGTAACAAAACCTCAGGATACAGGCGAACAAGAGGTTCGGTGAAAGGTTTTTCTGCTGGTTCGCGGTCACTCATACGTGTCCGAGCACTGTGAGGACGAGGGAAATGTCTTTTAGGTAGTATCTGACCATGTCCGCAATTACCATGAGAACAGTTTTCACAGATGATTTTGTATGTCGGAACATTTTTCAGCTATTTTCTAACAGATAGAAACTAGGTTTTTATAGAATCAGTCTATGAAATCACTCCCAAGTAGCCCTAAATACTTACTGTAATGGACTTCATAAATACATATACCACTTGGACGCATCCATGAATACTTAATTCCTAAATCTATGTGGATACCAGGTAATGTTCAAGTAAAACATGTTTGGAAGGAAACTGTTTTTAGAATGTAGAAAACACAGCCAATAGCTACATACTATTTATTATAAAAAATCGCTAACATACTCTTGTTAGTGTTAGGGATTAGTGAGTATGTATTTATGTGCATTTATTATGGAAAGAATTTTAAGATGTGGGTAGGTGTTTTGTAAACACAAAGGTTTTAATCAACAAATTAGTGGACATATGGATACATACATGTTTAGATACATTCGAATCATTATTAAGAAATATACGTGTAAAACATTCATGTGGATATTGAATGATGGAAAGTACCAATTAACTGCACGATTATAAAGATAGAACCTTAATAGCATACATTGTTCTAAACAAAGTAATCCACATGGACAAGATATTGTGGTCATAAAAGTGCTTTTCGAATTTCTGTGACAACGATTGGTTTAGACAGCTGTAAAATCTCAGCTAACAAACGGAGAACTCGAAGGAAGACGACAGTGCTCGTACGGTTGTAGCCCCAGAAATGTCACATGACGACAGTATTTTAAAGGAGCAACTAATGGATAGCTAACAGAGCACACTGTAAGGGGAGAGATGGGTGTTTGTGTATTAAATACCGTCAAAACGATTAAAGTTCTGACGAATCTTAAAAAGCTAGCCGTCCAAAAGGAGATTTCAATGGAAAACGACAATACTTGGAATTAGCTATCCACATAGTATTAACTATAGTGATTCTGTCTATTTGAAACGTAAAAGGGGTAGAAACAGTAAAGGCATAAAGGTTCCTATCCACGTGGACAAGATATTGTGTGCAAATAACTATTGTTCAGTTTTATCATTTCTTAGTTTTATCATTTCTTATATGATATAACGTCTCGGGTTGTTTTGTTTGTATCGGGTTACTCCTTTTAAACTTAACTTAAATTTATGGTTTACGTTAAGGTGTTGTTATTCTGGTTTATGTGAAGGTTCCTATCCACAAAACTGTAACCATGATTCTATATGGAAGTGTATTCAAGGGTGTTCGTTAGCCTATAAACTCAATGTGCCAGAATATCCACACTTTATGGTAAGGGTATTAGGGGTTATCCTATAAACATTTTTGTTCTTTGAGTTTATTGACTAAAAACATTATGGTAAGGGTATTAGGGGTTATCCTATAAACTCAATGTGCCAGATTATCCACACTTTACAAACGTTTTGAAATTTGTTTTGGAAAAGTTTTGGTTTCGCCATCGCTTCACGGTTGCAATGTTTTGTCATAAAAGGTTTAGGGTTTCAATATATACTTTGGTAGTATATATGTATTAACACTTTCCCCTAAATCTAACATTTGCTGATCTAATGTTTAATTTGTTATTTTATGTTTTAGGGTTTAGTGTTTAGGGTTCATGGGGTAGGGTGAAGGTTTAGGGGTTAGGGTTAAGGGGTTAATGTTTATTGTTTAGGGTTTACGGTTTAGAGTTTAAGGTATATTGTTTAGACTACATTTATTTAGGGTTTAATCTATTTTCCCTTTACTCTAATGTTTGCTGTCTAAGTTTCCCATTTGTAGTTAACCTTTATGATATAGGGTAGACCTTTTAGGGTGTTGGTTCTAGGTTTTACGATTTAGGGGTTAAGGTTAAGGTTCAGGGTTCAGGCTTCACGGTTCAGGGTTTAGGGTTTAGGGTTTAGGGTAAAACATATATGTTGGCTACTCTTTTAATCAAATTACGAAGACCTCTTGGACCATCATAAAACTTCCTAAGTCCCATTATCGATCAACGTTCATGTTTTATTCATCAATGAGTGATTTAACAAGTGGATATGTAGTGGAACTAAAGTTCATGTTTACGATATGTTATGGATACGTGCACAATGATACCACGTTTTGGATATGCACATGAGGGCCAGTTAACGAAGCAACAAAGCACATGTGAAAGTTAAAGGTATCCACAAAAAAATGAACATTTTGGATACGGGGTCTAACTGGAAGTGGTAAAAGTAGGTCAACCTTGCTCTGTTGCTGTGTAGATAAGATTTGAGGTCGTCGGCCGGATGAACACTGTTTAGTAGTTAAATAGTAAGGATGAAAACTGGTTACTAGTTAAATAGTAAGGGTATCCAAACATGTCTGTCCAAGTGGATATATGTAGCTATACGTGGATATATGTTAAGTAGGTGACATATTTTTTTAGTAATTTCGTAGTATCCACATGGACACGTACATGTAAACAAAATATTCGATTCTGAAGGTATCCACAAAAACATGTACATTTGGATATGGGCTCTAACTGGAAGGGGTAAATGTAGGTTAACTGCCCGGATGAAAACTGGTTACTAGTTTAATAGTAAGGATATTCACACATATCTTTCCCCGTGGATATACATGGACATATGTTGAGGAGTTGATATATGTGTTACAGTAATTGTGGTATCCACGTGGACACGTGAATAGATAAGTACTTAGCCGGGAGTTTTTAAGAACGTAAAATAGGTAAATGTTAATAGTACGGAATGCTACAAACACACAGATAGGAAAACTAACAAAGGGAGCGAATGAAAGTTTGAAACTAATTAGAATAGATGGGTGCGACAAATTCCTTATAGAGGTCCAACGCGTATTGTGCCCTAATATCATTGACGATTTGGTCGGTGATCTGAGACATGAGTTCTGGACCAAATCCAGTAGCGACGATCTCTAGCAACTTCATGGCAAGAGGACCACAATCACCACATCTCTCATTGACGTAAATGTCCTGGACCCTCAACCAAGTGAATGGAGTGCAGCCATGATCCTAAGTTGAAGGCGGTGTGCACAGTTTAAAAATAAGGTATGGCAGCTGCTCTGTGAACGGGGATATATATTTGGCAACCTAAGCATCGTCCTATAGAGTAACATTAGGATCGAGGATTTCTATGCTCCAATTGGAGAGATTGATGACCAGGCCAACCCAGTGAGAATTGTCCCAAATCATCGGAATATATATCGTGTCCCAATCCACAAACCACTCTGAAGGATTACCATAGGATTTACGTTTTAGCTTATTGTCCCACTTGACTTTGGACTTAACTTTTGCTTGACAGAAGGAAGGATACTTCCCTTGTAAGTAGTTCCCAAGCCAGGGTGATAAGAAGATAGAGCGTTCAATGGATAGGACTTTATCCAGCTTTTTTTGTAGCAAATGCACTAAAACCTCCATATGCTGAAAAAAAAGAGGGTGAAAAGAATGTGTAAGTATAGATGAACTAAAATCATCTGTAGTGGTTACTAGATAGGAAATACTTACCAAAGTACTAACCCAATTCATAGGCTTTGATAGCTGTTTATAAAACAAGTTGTCAATTGGGTATCCACATTTGGTTATGTGCATCCTGGAGGTTTTGAAAATGATATCCACAGTTAGTTCCTTGATCCGATATTGTTAGAATAAAATACGGCACAGGATGTGTAGAAAGTTACGTGTTTGGGCATGCTTTCAGAGATTTTTTCATGAGGGAGGCTAAATCTTTGTCGACAATGAGTAGAAGGTCAGGTAGATGTGACGGTGAACGTGGAGGTATCCGCATAACAGCCGAGAGAAGGGCCTCTTCTGGTTCCGAGAGAATACCCTTTTGTGTAGGTCTGGAGGGCGAAAAATCACTGACATCAACAGGGTCTATGGGCGTAGCATTGCTCTGTGAGGTTAAATAGACATCATTTTCAGCAAACTATTAGGCAGGGATTCGATAAAATGTAGAGAAGGATGCATTACCTTTGTGTCTTCGGTGTCAGATTTGTTGCTCTGTAGGGGGGAATCACGCCCAGAATCCTAATGAAGCAAGTTGGGAAATTTAAATATTTGGTAAAATAGAGAAAACTAACTAATTGTTTTTGAAGTAAGATTTGTCTGTGGTACCTCAACGACCCAAGCTCTGTCAATGTCAACATTGGTGTCCTGCAAGGAAAAAGTTTCGGAATGATGTTGCATATCCATGTGGAAATGTAAAAGTTGTTCCTAGAAAGTTAGCCGGAAAGACGTGTCCATGTGGATAGGATAAAAATGATAGGAAATTATCGGAATTTCTTACCTCAATACAATAGATGGCTAACGTTAGGGGAGTGGCTTCCAACACATTGTCAGCGGCAATTTTCTGCATCAAGCTCATCAAGTGTTTGAGTAGTCAGATATACTTGATTATAGAGACTTACTCGGGAAGTATATTAATCTGGTAAATCAGTACCTCAATACCATTGGAGGGTGTACCGTCAAGGACAGGACTAGGAGCAGGTAATTGAGGATTGACATTAGAGTTCCCTATAAATTCCTGTAACAAGCTGGTGTAAGGTTGTAGGGGTTGTGGAGATACATGGTCAGCGGAGTTAACTTGGTTTTGATCAATATGTGTCGCAGCCTGTATATTGAAAATGTATACACATGGACAGTGAAAGTTTTGCAAACAGAGGTAAATTATGAAGAAGGAAAGATATGGGATATGTACTGATTGGTCATCGAAGGGAACAGGTTTGGTGACAGTGTCATATATCGGGGATTGCTGTTTTCCAAAAGGTCGTTTAGGTAACAAAAAGGAAGATACTCGAAGTTTCATAGAAAAGGTACAAGTGTGTCTAACCTTAGTCTCGGTGTCATAAATGGGATTGAGGCAAGAGTCCGGACATCCTGAATCATTCTGAATCACATCTTTCATAGCGGACGGGATGTTTCCAACAGAAAGTTCATGTATAAATTGATTAAGATGAATATAGATGCAGACAAACTAGCTCCCGGATGATTGAAAACAACTACATACCGTTGTCCCAAACGGGTGGACATATTGTTCCCAGTCGAGTGGGTTAAGAAGGATATCATCAGGAGACGTGACTACTTTGCTAGGAGATTGTTGAGTAGTTGGGGGTGGCGTTCGGACCGTCTCATTCTCTGCAGCATTCTTTGGACAGGTAAACTCATCGCCTGCGACAGTTGAAGGTGGTGATTCCTTGCCAATGGAGGGACTTTTGGATGCAGGCCTCCTAATGGTGCGCCTTAGTGGTAGTCTTAACCGCCTACGGAATCGAAGGGTGTTAATCTGAGCTTGTAGTTTCCTGTTCTCAGATTCTAACTTTTTAAACTTACTATCTGTCGCATCTCTAATAGAATTAAGTTCTTTCTGTACAACAGCTTTGAACTCAGACAAAACGTTATCGTCAGTATTGGAGAAGATAACATGGGCCTCTTAAAACTCGAGCATTTGGACTTGGGTGAAGGGTGATTGACACGAAGTTTGGCCGAAATCTCTTTCCGCCTAGGAATAATGTGCTTCCTGTGAAACCTTTTGCCCTTCTTATCTGGTAAAGTTATTAAAGGCAAAGAACAATCACCCCCTGGCCATTCCTTTTTGGTAAAGACATGTCCTGCCTGAATGAGACTTTCCATATGAGCAATCCTTTTGTCTTTAATCTCATCGTCCCACTCTCCCCAACCAGATTCTTGTTGGACATCTTCCAAATACGGAGAAACTAATAGTTGCGGTTGTGGTAGATAAAATGTCAGAATTTGTGTATCCACGTGGATAATGTAATCCAAAGATTAATAAAATGTACATATGAAAACTTACATCTGGATAATGCTCAACACATATGACGTCTGTTAGAGGTAGATTATTCTTTGGTAGGTCAACTGAAGACCATTCCAAGAAAGTGCGGCTTTCACCAACACCTTGTACCTTGTCTCGTAATCCAGAAATGTTACGATATGCGAGCAGTTGAAGTGCAAGAGGGAAGCCATGCAAACGGAAGGACTTCTGTTGTAACTTCTCGGTGAAACTCTTCAAGGGGTCCATTGGTTTAAGAACCTTGCCCTGCCGTTTAAGTCTTTTAGCCACTGGTTTGGATTGCGGTTTGAGATCAGGTCTCATAGTGGAAGTAGTCTTCAAGAAGGATTCTCTGCCCCAAGGAAATGTTATGAACGAGTCGATGTCTTCAAGCATCTCAACATACTTCCACGTTGGTCTATGCGTTTGCCTGGAGGCAATGAGTACACCATCGACTATGAGAAGCAACGCAAACCGAAGCTTCCGATCCAAATCCTTAATAGTAGGGTCTTCAAAAGTGGTGGACACATCAGCTAGGGTTGTCTTCCGATCTTCCCCAATCAACTTGTCCCAGTAACATTCATCATCAGAGTCGGGAGCAGGGTCGTCTTCGGGGTCGTAATCTTCCGGAAATTCGCCACATGAAAGGCCAGTTACAACACCAAATTCAACTAAAGAAAACCTCATAGGGTATCCACCAAAAACAGTCCACATCTCGTACTTCTTTTTGGACAAAACCTGCCTACAAAGCAGAGCGTGGAGTAATTTGCAAGATATAGGAGACTCACCAATACGAAGCCTGAATAGAGAACCCAGACTTGAGCTAAGAATCCTATCGAATTGGAGAGTGCCTTTGAGGACCTTGTAAATGGCCGTCAGGATATCAGGCCGTGAGTAAACATTCAACCTAACGTCGGGGAAACGGTCAGTTGCGAACAGACGGCGAAGGAGAAGATCATCCCACTCTGCAGATTCTTCTCCAGAAGTATCACCAACAGTTGTAGATGACGGTTCATCGGCCGAGGATTTGGATATGCGACGACGGGTCTCTGCCATATGCGAAGACGGTTCATGGCGGCAAGTTTAAGGGAAACCGGAACAAATGGAGGTAATGGGACAAACGTGAGGTGTGGTAGGATACAAGGGAAAACGGACCAGATGGATAATTGATGAGAATTGGGGATACGATTCTAGGGTTGATGAGAATTGGGGATCTAGGGTTTGGGGGATTTGGGATTTTGTGTTTTTACGGTTGTGAAAAAAATATACTGAACAGAGAAAGAATAGATATAGGTAAGTTAAGTTTGGTGGAAGAGAGATTTGAAGGGTAAGTTGTAATTTTACAGAAAGAAAGTATAAAGATAGTAGAGAGTGGGTGTAAGTGTTAATAGTTTATGTGAAAGTGGGTGTAGATGGTAAATTCCCATAAATATATCGTGCAAAGCCAAATTGGCTACCCCACTATGAGGGAAACGAACAAGATATCAAGAAACGACGAGAGGACCGAGACCTAAAGCTGTCACTGTTCAACCTAAGTAAACGTACACGTTGGGATATGAAGCATGTATTAACCTCCTCCTTGTGTGTTACATTAATTGGCATAGTCTTGTTTTGTGTAGTTGTTTTTTAGTCTTGTAGATTCGTGCAATTTCTGGAAAAATAGGAACGGTTCTGCGAATATGATGAGTGAAGAGTGTTACACCGCATGTAATGGGGTTTGTTTCCTATAAGAAAAAAACTAATTAATTAACTCATAACTATGTGCAATTTATGTCGTAATGAGGAAAACCAACTCGTGAAGTAACAGTGTGTAACCACTAGAATGTTTGTTCAAAGGAAAACAGAGAGCCTTATTATTACTACATGTCTTTTCTTAAGGAAATTTGCATATTTCAATAATAATAGTATAAGAGATTTGTGAGGTGGAAATAAAGTAAGAGAGACGATAGAGATTGAAGTTTAAATGGTTGACAAGTCCACTACTTATACGTCCTCCTTGCGTTACATTGACTTGGTCTGGTCTCTCTACTTAAACACTGTAATCGTATAGCAGCTTCCTGCAATTAGTAACGACATGGGGACAAGTCAAGGGGAACAAGTCAAGAGAACATCTCAAGCGTGGAGTTTGTTTTATTAGCTTTAAGAAGACTCGGGCAGATCAGAGAAAACTCAAAGAGAAACAAATTTAGAGAGATTGAAAGAAAGTGGGAAAGAGAGAGGAAGAAGATGAAGTTGCAGGAGGGTGTGTTCTTGGTGGCTATTTTCTCTCTTGCATACACGCAGCTCGTCAAGGGACAACCTCAACCTCGCGAGAGTTGCCCAACTAGATGTGGAAATGTCACAATCGAGTACCCTTTTGGCACTTCTCCAGATTGTTACTATGGAGACCCTCGTAGTTTCAATCTTAGTTGTAACGAGAAAGAGGAGCTACTCTTTGGCAGCATTCCAGTCATCAACATTTCTTACAGCGGCGAGCTACGTGTTCGGGTTCCCCCTTCCTACTCTTGCTACAATAGCCAAGGAAATTTTAATAGTTCTCAATCCATTACTATTATGCTGGGTGGTTTAACTCTCAGCACTAAAAACAGGTTTACTGCATTAGGCTGCGACACTTACGCATTTCTGAACACTTATGGAGATGCAAATTTCTCATCTGGATGCATGTCAATTTGTACTTCTCCTCCGGTGGAAAATGGAGAATGTTATGGTACAGGTTGCTGCCAGAGTCCTGTTCGTAGGGCGAGCAACTTCTTTGCAGTCAAAACATATAGCTTTAACAACCACACTTCTGTGCATAGCTTTAGTCCTTGCAGCTATGCCTTTCTCGTCGAAAATGGTACATTTAACTTTGATGTGTTGGACGACCTTAAGAATCTGCGAAATGCCATGGACTTCCCTATGGTATTAGATTGGTCCATTGGAAAACAAACATGCGAACAGGTTGGAAACACAAGCATATGTGGTGGGAACAGCGCATGTTTCGATTCTACTCGTGGAGTCGGGTATAACTGCAAATGCTTGGAAGGTTTTGAGGGGAATCCATACCTTTCATACGGCTGCCATGGTATACTTCATAATAGTCTATTTGCTTCTTTCTTATTTTGAAAGTTAATTGTTGTCCTCACACAGTTGTACCTTGCTTTGTTTTTCCTTGGGCCAGACATTAATGAGTGTACTAGTGGTAGACATAACTGTTCGGATCCCAACACCTGTAGAAACAAGGCTGGAGGCTTCTATTGTAAGTGCCAATCTGGTTACCGCTTAGATACCAACACTATGAGCTGCAAGCTTAAAGACATTGGATGGACTATAATTCTTCTTGGTATGCTTTCCTCAATATTTCAGGTTTTATTGTTTCCCATATAAACTCATTCTAATCATATCATAAACCAAATCAATAAATAATGGAATAAGCTTCTTGGTAAGCTTTCCTCAATATTTCAGGTTTTATTGTGACTATAATGTGTCATATGTGTGATCAGGAACCATCATCGGCTTCTTGGTCATCCTGCTTGGCGTTAGCTGTATAAGACAAAAAATGAAGCACCGGAAAAATATTGAGCTCCGACAAAAAAATTTCGAGCAAAATGGTGGTGGCATCTTGATACAGCGACTCTCAGGAGCAGGGCCATTAAATGATGATGTTAAAATATTTACTGAGGAAGGCATGAAGAAAGCAACTAATGGTTATGATGAATGCAGAATCTTGGGCCAGGGAGGCCAGGGAACAGTCTACAAAGGGATATTACCAGATAACTCCATAGTTGCTATAAAGAAAGCTCGGCTTGGAGACAGTAGCCAAGTAGAGCAGTTCATCAACGAAGTGCTCGTGCTTTCAAAAATTAACCACAGGAACGTGGTCAAGCTTTTGGGCTGCTGTCTAGAGACCGAAATTCCTTTGCTGGTCTATGAGTTCATTAACAGTGGCACCCTTTTCGATCACTTGCATGGTCCCATGTTTGATTCTTCCCTAACATGGGCACACCGTCTAAGGATAGCAATAGAAGTCGCTGGAACTCTTTCATATCTACACTCCTCTGCTTCTATTCCCATAATCCACCGCGATGTCAAGACTGCTAATATTCTCTTGGATGAAGACTTAACTGCAAAAGTAGCTGACTTTGGTGCATCAAGGCTGATACCGATGGATAAAGAGCAGCTCACAACAATGGTGCAAGGAACTCTCGGCTATTTAGACCCAGAATACTACAACACAGGACTTCTGAACGAGAAGAGCGATGTTTATAGCTTTGGGGTAGTCCTCATGGAACTAATCTCAGGTGAAAAGGCATTGTGCTTTGAACGGCCACAAACATCAAAACATCTGGTGAGTTACTTTGGTTCTGCCGTGAAAGAGAATAGGTTGCATGAGATTGTTAATGGGCAAGTAATAAACGAGGACAATCAGTGTGAGATCCGGGAAGCTGCAAGAATTGCTCTTAAATGTACAAGAATTATGGGAGAGGAAAGGCCAAAGATGAAAGAAGTAGCTGCAGAGCTAGAGGCCTTGAGAGTCAAAGCAACAAAGCATAAGTGGTCGGATCAGTATCCTGAGGAGAATGAACACTTGCTCGGCATTCAAACCTTATCAGCACAAGGCGATACTAGTAGTAGCCGTGGTTATGACAGCATTAAGAATGTAGCAATATTGGACATTGAAGCTGGTCGCTGATGTTAATGCTTTGACACAACATCACATATGTATCTCTTTGTTACTTCATCAATTATATTTTGGGATACGTTCTTGTATATCATACATAATCATGTTCATATATCCATAATCTATCTGGTTATTGGCAAACTTAGAGCTTTTATGTTCATGAATCTTATTTCCATACGACAATGAAACAACTGAAATAATAAACACTAGAATCTAAACAAAGGCATAAAAATGAAAACATAGAGAAAAAGTGTTATGAACTCTTCATCTCCTGTACCTCTTCATCATCGATTCTGCTTGCTCAACTCTAGCGAAAGCTTGGTAAAGAGACGGAGGAGGTTTCTCGAGCATGATCGTTGTCATCACACCGTCAGATCCTCTGTTCAAACCCATCAAAAACTCGTAACGCTGCTCCTTCTCTCTCGCCTCTTTAGCTAGTTTCGTACTCTCGCAATTGCAACCACCGCACTTACACTCTGGCACAGGATCATACTCCGACAACACCACCTTTCCTCAGCGACGCGAGTCTCCGACGAAGCTCGTAAATCTTCAAATCGACGCTCGGAACGAACCTGCTCCTTAGACTTTCCCACGCTTTATGCGCAGTCTCCGCGTACAACACAGACTTCACAAGCGTCTCGCTCATCGAATTCATCAGCCAAAGCATAACCATCGCGTTGCATCGTTTCCATGGCTGATAGAGCGGTGAGGAAGGTTCTGGTTTCTCGATTGTGCCGTCGATGAATCCGATCTTGTTCGTGAATCGAAGGAAATCGAGAAATCGTTTTTTCCAGAAGATGTAGTTGTCTTCGGCTTCGTTTAGTTTTTCGATAGAGAAGGAATTGGGTGATAGTTCAAGATACTCTGGTTGTACATAATACGGAGACTCTTCATCGATTGTGATACTTTTCGCCATTGTCGTCGTCACTCGTCACTCTAAATTCTAGGGATTGCTTCTTTTTATCCCTTTCGATTTTAGTCTTAAAATAATTAATTTAAATTAAAAAAAAAATGTAAACAGTTGGTAGTTGGGCTTTAATGGGCCTTATTATATTTCCCATGGGGAGCTCAAAGTTCTAGGGTTTTTATCATTCCTTGCTTTACAAGCATTGTCACACACATTAGAATAGAAACTATCTCAGTTGGATGATTTGTGTGAGTATGTGTTGTTAGAAGCAATCTATCTTGGTGAAGTTTCTGACGAAGACCCACCAAAAGAAACGCTTCTGCCGAGTCGACTCCATGGTTTTGTTGGGAACTGCGTGCGATCATCAAGAGCAGTGAGGGAGGTTGTAACGAGAACGATCAAAAAGACAAGCTAGTTCCGATCCCTAATGATTTAGAGGCGGAGATACTGACTAGATTGCCGGAAAAGTCTCTTATGAAGCTCCTATGTGTGTCAAAGGTATGGTCTTCCTTCATCCGAAGTCAGAGATTCATCGATTCATACTACGCTTTGTCCTCCTCGACGCGATCGCGTTTTACAGTGACTTGCTGTAATGGTGTATCCGCCCCGGCTGAGTTGAAGCGTTTGTTCATATTTTCCTCTTCCTTCGAGGTGAAATCTTCTTCTTTAGTTGCCAAGCTAGACATGACAATACCTTTTGATGTGGTCTTGTATAGCAACTTCAAGTGTCCTTCCATCCACGGCTTTCTCAGTTGTTATTCTAATAATTATCAGTTCATTGTATGTAACCCGAGCACGAGGCAAGTCATTACCTTACCCATTAAAGGACCCTGCGCATCCTTGGGATATGATCCTATTGGTCGTCAATTCAAAGCGTTGAACCTGGTGTCGTCTCCTGACCGGCCTCTTAAATTTCTAGTGCACGAGGTTATAACACTTGGCAGAACAGGAGAAGTATCACGTAATCAGGTTACCACCGCTCGTTATTACCCTTTTACCGATGGCCTTTACATCAATGGTTCCATCTATTACGGTGCTTGGGACGAAAGACTAGACCCGTTGATTGCGGGTTTTGATGTTAGATACGAGAACATAAGTTTTATTAAAGTGCCTACGGATCCTCTGTTTTGGGGTGACTCGATATTGATAGATTACCGAGGGACGTTAGCTTCGATTTTTGTAAACGCCTTTAAACCTTTCCAAAGTTTCGGTTTATGGATACTTGAGGATGCCACAAAACATGAATGGTCCAAGAAAACGTTTGAGCTTCCGTTCCCTTTGGTCAATATGACTTCCCCGGGCACCAACAAGGCTGGTGAAATCATTTTTGCCCCAAAATATCTCCCAGACATTGGTCAATATGACTTCCCCGGGCACCAACAAGGCTGGTGAAATCATTTTTGCCCCAAAATATCTCCCAGACATTGGTCAAACCTTGTTCATTTTCTACTACAATGTAGAAAAGAAAGACATGAGAAGCGTTAGGCTCCACGGAATTGCAGACGATGAAGAGTTTCGGCGCCGATATGGACTCCTACGGAAGACGTACGTCACTATCTCACCCGAACACGTTGAAAGTATTGCCTCTTTGTAATGTGTGTTTTTTATTTATTTTTTAATGGAAAAGCTTGATATAGACTTGGATTTTTCTTCTTTCAACACCTAGCAAACTTATCTTACCACTCATGATTTGGATTCTCTGACATGTGTATTTTGTTTAATTGTTGTTCATGTGTTGAGTGTTTTGTTTGTTTTTTTCTAAACCATTTGTTTCTGCTAGAAGGTAAGAAGAATTATTCATTGAACTGTATGATGCAGATACCATCGAGAAGCTTGTGGTTGTTGTTTTTTTATTTATCTATGTAGATTTAAGCCACTGTGGAAGTTTTAGGCAAGCAAATCTCTTGGAAAACCAACAATGATCATTTGACTTTAATTACCAATAGGTCTAATTCTAAAAGACAGTGCAAAGAAGCAGAAAAGAGAACGTTTAGGTGAAGGTGGTCTATCATATTAAACTATAAGATTATATTGTCATCTGTGTGTCTTATAGAGACATAGACGTCGGGATATTAAATAGGAATGTAAAGTGCGTGAATAGGGGTGATCGAACCGGTCGGGATCTTGGGCTTTAGTAGTTTTTAGTCTCCATTCAATAACAAGCTATGATGTACTTGTTACATGATTAAAAAACTAATCAATATATGATTTGTACCAAATTGTTTGACAAGTCCAATTGTTACAATTACATCTTCCTTACAAGGCAACATTAAAGATAAATGTTTGACAAGTCCACTACTTGGTCTGGTCTGGTCTGTGTAGTTAAATACTTACTAGATCAAGATTCCTGCAATTATTTGGAAAGTTTAGACAGGTCAACGTAAACAAGTCAAGAGAACATCTCAAGATTGGGTGATAGTTCAAGATACTCTGTTTGGACATAATATGGAGACTCGTCATCGATTGTGATACTTTTCGCCATTGTCGTCGTCACTCGTCACTGCTCTCAGTCCTCCTAAAGCTCTTCTTCTAAATTCTAGGGGTTGCTTGTTTTTATACCTTTCGATTTTGACTTTTCTAGTCTTGAAATTTTTTTTTTTTTTTTTATGTTTAGTTGGGCTTTAATGGGCCTTATATTTCCCGTCTAGAGCCCAAATATTTAGGGTTTTATCATTTCTTAGTTTACAAGCATGAAGTCACACTCGTTAGATTAGAAACATCTCAATCATATCTGATTTGTGTATCAGCAGTGTATGTGTTTTTAGCACCGATCCAAGCTCCTGAAGGAAACGCCTTTGCCAAGTCGAATCCATGGTTTTGTTGGGAACTGTCATCAAGAGCAGTGAGGTGGAAGATGAGAAAGACAAGCTACAATCTTCGATCCCTTATGATTTAGAGGTGGAGATACTGAGTAGATTGCCGACAACAAAGTCTATGATGAAGGCCCGATGCATGTCAAAGATATGGTCTTCCATCATCCGAAGCCAGAGATTTGTCGATTCCTACTACACTTTGTCCTCGACGCGATCGCGTTTTATAGTCACTTTATGTAACGGTGGTGTATACGCCAAGCGTGACGTTGAGCGTTTGTTCATTTTTTCCTCTTCCTTCGAGGAAGAGAAATCTTCTTCTTTAGTTGCTACGCTAGACATGACAATACCTTCTGTGGTCTTGAATTACAACTTCAAGTGTCCTTCCATCCACGGCTTTCTCGGTTGTTGTAGTAGTAGATTTCAGTTCATTGTATGTAACCCGACCACGAGGCAAGTCATTACCTTACCCATTAAAGGAATCCGCGCATCCTTGGGATATGATCCTATTGGTCGTCAATTCAAAGCGATGAACCTGGTGACTCGTCCTGACCTGTTTCCTGATTTTCTAGTTCACGAGGTTATAACATTTGGAGGAAGAGGAGAAGTATCACGCAAACAGGTTACCACCGCTCCATATTACCCTGTAGCCGATGGACTTTACATCAACGGTTCCATCTATTATGCTGCTTGGGCCCCTAATCTAAGAATGGATCCGGTGATTGTGTGCTTTGATGTTAGATACGAGAAAATAAGTTTTGTTAAAGCGCCTAGGGATGTTCTCTTCTGGGAGTTTGAATCAATATTGATAGATTACCGAGGGAAGTTAGCTTCGATTTCAATATACCCATATGCTCCTTTCCAAAGTTTTGGTTTATGGATACTTGAGGATGCCTTGAAACATGATTGGCCCTAGCAAACATTTGAGCTTCCCTTCCCTTTGGCCGATGTGACTTCCCCGGGCACGAACAAGGCTGGTGGAATCATTTTTGCCCCAAAATATCTCCTAAACTTTGGTCAACCCTTCTTCATTTTCTACTACAATGTAGAAAAGAAGAACATCAGAAGCATTAGGCTCCACAGAATTGTAGACGATGAAGAGTTTTGGCGCCGATATGGACTCCTAAAGAATATGACCGTCACTATCTCACCCGAACACGTCGAAAGTATTGCCTCTTTGTAATGCGTGTTTTTTTTCTTTTTCTTTTTAAGGACCTTAATGTAAGAGCTTGATAGCTAGACTTGGTTTTTTCTTCTTTTTAATCAATATCAAGTTTGTTATCTTATATACCATTGATGATTTGCATTTTCTGACATGTGTACTGTTTGTTTAACTGTTGTTCATGTTTTGAGTGTTTTTGTTTGTTTTTGACTTTTTCTAAATTGTTTGGTTTTGCTAAGGTAATAATATATATGCACAAGATATCATTGAACTGTTTGCTAGCTTGTCGATGTCGTTTATTTATCTATGTAGATTATATTATGCCATTTTGGAAGTTTTGGGCAAGCAAATCTTTTGGAAACCCAAATTCTTAACTATCATTTGAGTTTAAACTAACAATATATAGGTCTAATTCTAAAAACAGTGCAAAGAAGCAGGGAAGAAAACGATTAGGTGAAGGTGGTATATCTTATTAAACTAGAAGCTTGCAGATTCCCTCCCCTTTACTGCTTCTTTCCAAGGTTATTCCGAGTTTGAGGAGGGATACTTTGCATGATCTCTATCCATTACGATTAGTTTCACGTATCCACAATAATTTTACCACAAGATGCAAATCTTGTTCTCTAAGTCATAGAAAGGTAGATGTTGACTTTAACTTTGGACACCTACTGCTTCTTTAGCTTTACCTGAGATCACTTCGGTTCCCGTATGGGTGAGTTTAAAGAACATCCCAAGCTGCCTTTATTCAGATTGGGGAATTAGTTGGATAGCTTCAGGATTAGGAGAACCCATGCTAACCAGCAAACCAAGGTTGGATCCAACCCTTATGGGTGAGACTAAGTTGATGGTGGAAGTGGAATTAGACAGGCCTTTTCCACATAGGATTGCAGCTGCTGACAAGTTAGGTAATGTCTCAATGGTAGATGTTGAGTACTCTTGGCTCCCAAAAAAGTGTGAGAAATTTGGTCACATAGGACATAGAGAAACTAGATGCCTCCTTCTTCGCCAGTCCAATACTGTCTCCACTCCTTCAAAGGGTTCTCCTTCAGAGGTTGTTGCACCAATTGAAGAGCAAAATGTTGTCTCTCCCCCAGCCAACTCCACTCGCTCTTCTGAAAAAAGCTCAGACAAATATTGTCTCTTCTCTAACTCACTCTTCTTCTATATCAGAAGAGGGACCATCAACACCAACTGCCATTGTACATGGCTTATCTCCTTCTACTACGTCTTTAAACGCCATCTCTGTTCCCTCTACTTTGGCCTCTTCAAAGGCTGCACCAACTAAGACTTCTTCAATGATTGGCTCTCCTCTATTGGTAACTGAAGTTGTGCACGAGAATATTTTTGGGAGCAATACGTTTGCTTCCTTAGATACATGTTTTGAGATTGGTGACTTCTCTCTAAGGACTCGAGGAGGGAGGTCAATAAAACCTACACAAAAAGTTCAAGAGAATGAATGGACTACGGTTGGAAGACATGGGAAACGTGGTCGTGGTAGCCGCGGTGGTCGTGGTTAAACACCCGAGTTCCTTGATTTCTCTTTCTCTAATCTAGAATACACTTAATTGTGTGTTCTTATGCTTTTAACTACTTTCAAAAACTATATGACGTCAAAATCATATCCTTGTATTACTTTTATGCATTTAATTTGAAAGCCTTTTAACAAAAAAAAAAAAAAAAAATCATAGAACGAAGGGTAAACCCTTGAAGGATTATAGCACTAATTTAATTCAATAAAAAGCTACAAAAGAAACAGAGATCATACTTTGATCATCACTAGTCTCTCATTCCTGCATGGCCACAACTGGACAAGGCCGAATTTTCGTAATTGAAAAATAAGACTTGAATTTTGAGGTGTAAATATATACTCTTCTAAGTAAAAACTAAAAAGATTGAATTGAGGTGTAATTTTGAGGCGTCGACAAGTCAACCATTTAACAACATCATTGAAATGAAATAGATATAGACGTAGGTCAACGTCGTACGTGGTTGTCATCTGTGTGTTCCTACAAAATTAAATTGAAAGAGACATAGACGTTGGGATATTAAATAAGAATGTAAATGGCGTGAATAGAGTGATGGAACCGGTCGGAATCTTGGGTTAGTAGTTTTTAATCTCCATTCAATAACAAGCTATGGTACACTTTTTATTTTAAGCACTCTATGGTACACTTTTTATATGATTAAAAAACTAATCAATACTATATGATTTGTACCAAATTGTTTGACATGTCCAATTGTTACAATTATATCTTCCTTACAAGGCAACATTGAAGATAAATGTTGGACAAGTTCACTACTTCTGGTCTGTTCTGTGTAGTAAAATACTTACTACAGCAAGATTCCTGCAATTATTTGGAAAGTTTGGACAGGTCAACGAAAACAAGTCAAGAGAACATCTCAAGATTGGGGTCTTAGCTATAATAAGCAGAAGCCTCGGAGAGATGAAATAAAACTCATAGAGAAACCAATTTAGAAAGACTAAAAGAAAGTGAGAAAAAAAAAAAAAAAAGAGAGAAGGAGAAGATGAAGTTGCAAGAGGCTCTGATCTTGGTGGTTATTTTCTACTTTGCTTATACGCAGCTGGTCAGGGGACAACCTCAACCTCCTCAAGGTTGCCAAACTAGATGTGGTAATGTCACAATCGAGTACCCTTTTGGCACTTCTCCAGGTTGTTACTATGGAGACCCTCGTAGTTTCCAACTTACTTGTAATGAGAGAGAGGAGCTACTCTTTGGCAACATTCCAGCTATCAATATTTCTCACAGTGGCGAGCTACGTGTTCGGGTTCCCCCTTCCTACTCTTGCTACAATAGCCGAGGAAATTCGAGTGGTTCGCTTTACAATACTTTTAGGCTGGGTAATTTAAGTATCTCCACCAAGAACAAGTTTACTGCAGTAGGCTGCAACACTTTCGCATTTTTGAGCACTTACGGAGTTGCTAATCACGCATTTGGATGCATGTCAATTTGTGCTTCTCCTCCGGAGGCAAATGGAGAATGTTCTGGTAAAGGTTGCTGCGAGAGTTCTGTCCCTAGGGGGAGCAGCTTCTTCAGAGTCGAACCATATAGCTTTAACAACCACACTTTTGTGCATAGCTTTAATCCTTGCAGCTATGCCTTTCTCGTTGAAAATGGTACATTTAACTTCGATGCGTTGGAGTATCTTAAGAATCTGCGTAATGTCGCAGACTTCCCTGTAGTATTAGATTGGTCCATTGGAAAATAAACATGCGAACAAGTTGGAAACAAGAGCATATGTGGTGGGAATAGCACATGCTTCGATTCCACTCGTGCAAATGTTTTGAAGGTTTTGAGGGGAATCCATACCTTTCATACGGCTGCCATGGTATTAGTAGTAGACATAATAATTTATTTTGCTTCTTTCTTCTTTTGGAAGTTAATTGTTGTTGTATCTTGCTCTGTTTTTCCTTGGGCCAGACATTGATGAGTGTACTAGTAGTAGACATAACTGTTCAGATCCCAACACCTGTAGAAACAAGGCTGGAGGCTTCTATTGTAAGTGCCAATCTGGTTACCACTTAGATACCAACACTATGAACTGCAAGCGTAAAGACGTTGGATGGACTATAATTCTTCTTGGTAAGCTTTCCTCAATATTTCAGGTTTTATTGTTTTCCATATAAACTCATTCTAGTCATATCTATGTGACTATGATGTGTCATGTGTGTGATCAGGAACCATCATCGGCTTCTTGGTTATCCTGCTTGGCGTTAGTTATATAAAACAGAAAATGAAACATCATAAAAACACTGAGCTCCGACAAAAATTCTTCGAGCAAAATGGCGGTGGTATGTTGATACAGCGACTCTCAGGAGCAGGGCCATTAAATGATGATGTTAAAATATTTACTGAGGTAGGCATGAAGGAAGCAACTAATGGTTATGATGAAAGTAGAATCTTGGGTCAGGGAGGCCAGGGAACAGTCTACAAAGGGATATTACCAGATAACTCTATAGTTGCTATAAAGAAAGCTCGACTTGGAGACAATAGCCAAGTTGAGCAGTTCATTAACGAAGTGCTCGTGCTTTCACAAATTAACCACAGGAACGTGGTCAAGCTTTTTGGCTGCTGTCTGGAGACTGAAATCCTCTTATTGGTCTATGAGTATATTAAGAGTGGCACCCTTTTCGATCACTTGCACGGTTCCATGTTTAGTACTTCTCTAACTTGGGAACACCGTCTGAGGATAGCCATAGAAGTCGCGGGAACCCTCTCATATCTTCACTCCTCTGCTTCTATTCCCATAATTCACCGGGATGTCAAGACGGCTAATATTCTCTTGGATGAAAACTTGACTGCAAAAGTAGCTGACTTTGGTGCTTCAAGGCTGATACCGATGGATAAAGAGCAGCTCACAACTATGGTGCAGGGCACTCTAGGTTACTTAGACCCAGAATACTACAACACAGGGCTTCTAAACGAGAAGAGTGATGTTTATAGTTTTGGGGTGGTCCTCATGGAACTTCTCTCAGGTCAAACAGCACTGTGCTTTGAACGGCCACAAACCTCGAAACATTTAGTGAGTTACTTTGCTTCTGCCATGAAAGAGAATAGATTGCATGAGATTATTGACCGGCAAGTGATGAACGAGGATAATCAGAGAGAGATCCATGAAGCTGCGAGAATTGCTCTTGAGTGTACAAGAGTGACGGGAGAGGAAAGGCCAAAGATGAAGGAAGTAGCTGTAGAGTTAGAGGCCTTGAGAGTCAAAACAACTAAACATAAGAGGTCGGATCAGTATCCTGAAACAGAGGAGATTGAAAACTTGCTCGACATTCAAATCTTATCAACACAAGGCGATGCAAGTAGCACTGGCTATGACAGCATCAATATTGTACCAATATTGGACATTGAAGCTGGCCGCTGATGTATCTCTTTTTTTTGTTATAAAAAAAGAATCCTAGTTCTTTGTTATTTCATCAATTATATTTGTTTTGAGACATATTTGTATATATCATTCATCTATAACCATGCTCATATTCCTCTTTAGTTGTTATGCTAACCAGTAATCAATAAAAAAAATTCAGATCATGAACATCATTTTCCAATATGGCTTTTAAGAAAACAACTCAAAAGGAAACACTAAAATCTAAAAAAACAAAAACAGAGAAAAAAGTTATGATGATCGACCTGCAATTCCTAAATTCATAATCGATTCTGAATGCTTAACCATAACGTAAGCATCGTGAAGAGACGGAGGAGTCTTCTTGTACATGATTCGCGTTCTCATGTAGTCCAAATCTTTGTTCAACCCCATCAGAAACGCGTAACGCTGCTCCTTCTCTCTTGCCTCTTCAGCTCCTTTCGCATCCTCGCAGTTACACTCGGGGACAGGATCATACTCCGACAACTCCATCCAAGCTTTACTAAATTTCCGAAAATACTCTTCCACAGAGTCACCACCTTGTCTCAGCGTTGCGAGACTCCGACGAAGCTCGTAGATCTTTGAATCAAAACATGGAACAAACACACGCCTGAGATCTTCCCACGCTTTATGCGCAGTCTCAGCGTGCAGAACATGGTTTTGAAGCGTTTCGGTCACCGAGTTCATCAGCCAGCACAGAACCATCGAGTTGCATTGTTTCCATGGCTCGTAGTAAGGCGAGGCAGGGTCTGGTTTCTCGAGAGTACCGTCGATGAACCCGATCTTGTTCGTGTATTTGAGTAAATCAAGAAATCGGATTCTCCACATGACGTAGTTGTCTTTGGCTTCGCTGAGTTTCTCGAATAAGGTACTGACGAATACGGTGAACTGGTGAATAAAATATAGATGGAAATAATATGGAGATTTGGTGTCGTGTGTTGGAGGTAAGCTGTTGATGATAGTATCCGCCATTGTCACTTCTCTCTCTCTCTCCTCCACCGGGCTATCATCACACCTCCAAAAATCGACAGGATCGTCGAGGTCACTCGGCGAACCCCCTTCACTCAGCGGATTCTGCAAACCGTCATACCGAACGTTAAGCTGAAGCTCCCGACTTACCTTGGCGATAAGGACCCGGTCCACTTGATGACATCTTTCATTGCAACCGTGGCCAAGGCGCGATTTACTGACGAACAGCGGGATATTGGGTACTGCCAACTGTTTGTCGACAGTCTCTCCGGTCCCGCTCTGACTTGGTTCACGCGGCTTTAATCGAATTCAATCGACAACTTTAACCAGCTGTCCACAGCTTTTCTCAAGCATTACCGAATTTTCATTGAACGAGGTATAATGAGTTTGGATCTCTGATGGCCCAAGAACCTGGCGAGCCTATTGGCAAATTCCTGGGCAGATTTAAAGAAAAACTGGCGAATGTTTCCGTCCCGGAAGATGCCGCAATAGCTACTTTTAGAAAAGGTTTACTTCCCGGTTCGGCTTTACGAAAGGATCTCAACATCCGGGAACCCAAAGATATTGACGACACGCTACATCGAGCTTCCCGGTTTGCACTCGTGGAAGATGAAGACGCCAAGCTGGCCGCCAAAACGGCACTAGAACCTCCAGCCCTCACGAAGGTTAGGAATCGAGAGGAATACCACAAGCCCCGAAAGCATCACGACCCCCAGGACCGAAAGAAGGGCATAGTTCATGCGGTTTCAGAAGCCGATGGCCAAAGCAAACCGACGTTCGAACCAAAGGAGTTGTACTGTGATTTCCATATGGTATATGGCCATGCAACAAACGAGTGCATGCACTTGAAGAACTACCTCTATGGAAAATATCTTTCTGGTGAAGTGGAAGCCGTTTTCCAACCCCGAGGTTCCCGAGGAGGGAGAGGTCGTCATGGAGGCTGGCGGGGTGGTCGATCCAACGGTGGCTGCGGCGCAGGAGCTGGTGGTCGAGGTTACACAAACAACGGCCCTGCTAATAATATTCAACAGCCAGCAAGTCAAGTATTCGCCGACCGTCAAGAAAAGATGTCCCAAGAGAACGAGCTACCCGGTCCTCCAAAGCGACAACGGGGACAGAACCCCGAGCGAGCTAACTCCCCTTACCGAGGCCGAATAACTATGAGACTAGGCCCGCCCGAAGATTGCACCGAGATTTGTACGTTGTATGGTGATCAGAGGATGGCCCGATCTTGCTCCATCATCGGAAAAAATTAAAGGAAAAACCAGGACGCATAGCAATTACAGAGCAGGGACCATCTCTTCGGTCCCCATAAGCTGGAGTGAGACCTTCTCAAATCTCCGGAATGTCGGATAATCCAAACAAAAATCGACCCTACGGATCCATCACAAACTGTCGGGGTGGGGGCCGAACTGGAAGACCATATTAAGGTACAGCTCATCGCTTTCCTACAATCTCGATCCTCCACATTTGCTTGGTCAACGAAGGATAAGGTCGGGATTAGCCCCGACGTCATCTGCCACAAGCTCAATATCGACCCAACATTCAAACCAGTTAGACAGAAACGGAGGCGTCTGGGTCCAGATCGGGCAAGAGCAGTCCAAGACGAGGTCGAGCGTTTACTCAAAGCAGATCAAATAATGGAGGTCCAATATCGTGATTGGTTGGCCAACCCGATCTTCGTAAAAAAGAAAACGTAAAATGGAGAGTCTGTGTGGATTTCACCGATCTGAACAAAGCGTGTCCTAAGGATAGCTTCCCTTTGCCGCACATAGACCGACTCGTCGAAGCCACAATAGGGAACCAATTGCTTTCATTCAGGGACGCCTTCTCAGGATACAATCAGATTGCCATGAGTTCGACGGATCGCGAAAAAACGGCATTCATCACAGATAGAAGAACATATTGCTCAAAGTTATGCCATTCGGATTGAAAAACACCGGGGCAACCTACCGAAGGTTGGTCAATATGATGTTTGCCGATCTGCTCGGACGAACTATGGAGGTCTATATCGACGACATGTTGGTCAAGTCTTTAATCGCGGAGCAGCATATTCAGCATCTTTCTGAATGATTCGACATTTTGGATCGATTCCAGATGAAACTGAATCCAACGAAGTGCACGTTTGGAGTCACGTCGGGCGAATTCCTAGGGTACATCATTACTGAGCGAGGAATAGAAGCCAACCCCAAACAGATTGAAGCCTTACTTGGCCTCCCGTCCCCTACTAACAAACGAGAAGTGCAGCGCTTGACTGGCCGGATCGCTGCTCTAAATTGTTTCATCGCCCGATCAACGGATAAATGCCTTCCTTTCTATCAGTTCCTCCGGGAAAACAAGGATTTTCATTGGGACGACGCTTACGAGATCGCCTTTCGACAATTGAAGGAATATTTGACCAGTCAACCAGTGCTAGTCAAGCCGGAAAATAGCGAGACGTTATACCTTTACGTTTCGGTTTCTGGCTCGGCTGTTAGTGGCGTGCTAGTCCGAGACGACCGCGGCAATCAAAGACCAATATCCTATACTAGCAAAGCCCTCAACGACGCAGAGTCAAGATATCCTACGCTAGAAAAATTGGCTCTCGCTGTGATCACTGCAGCGCGTAAAATTCGACCTTACTTTCAGTCACATTCCATCATCGTGTTTACCGATCAGCCGCTCCGAACTATCCTCCATAGACCCCTTCAGTCCGGACGCATGGCAAAATGGGCGTACGAGTTGAGTGAGTACGATATCGAATACCGCTCTCGACCAAGCTTGAAGTCACAAGTCCTAGCCGATTTAATTACCGAGCTTTCTCCTGAGCTCGGAGACCCAACTCTTAGGGAAGAGCATTGGACCATGTTCATCGACGGTTTGTCATCCCATCAGGGATCCGGTGTGGGACTCATTCTCCGATCTCCCAGCAGCGGGGTGCTTGAGCAAGCATTAAAGCTCAATTTCAAAGCATCCAATAACGAGACAGAATACGAGGCCGTTCTCGCAGGACTTCGATTAGCACGAGGACTAGGAGGAACACACCTGCAAGTCTTCTGTGATTCCCAGCTATTGGCCAGTCAGTTCAGTGGAGAGTTCGATGCAAAGAACGAGCGAATGGGTGTATACCGTCAGTTGGTCCGGACATTGTCTGAGGAATTCACTTCTTTTTCTCTGACAAAAGTTCCACGAAGCGAGAACACATCGGCAGATGCTCTTGCATCCTTGGCAAATCGCCCGGATCCAGATTTGCGGCGCATGATTCCTGTTGAGTGCGTTGATGCACCCAGCATCGATCTAGCTAACCTGGTCACCGTTATCAACGACGATTCAGTTCCAATAGAAGTTGACGAGCCGATAGAAGACCTAACAAATGTTACAAAGCCATCTGATGATTGGCAAATCGAGATTAAGCTGTGTATCTCTGAAGGGGTCGTCCCGCCAGATCGTTGGGCTGCTCGGCGCTTAAAAGCTCGAAGCGCGAGATGCGTCCTTTTGGATGGAAACTTATACCGTCGCAGTTCGTCCGGAGTATTCCTTACATGCGTTAGCCGCGAGGAGGCCGAACGAATCAAGATGGAAGTACACGAAGGTGAGGGTGGTAATCACTCCAGTGGACGGGCACTTGCTTTGAAAATCAAGAAGGATGGTCAATACTGGCCAAACATGGTAGCCGACTGTAAGGCCTTTTCGGCGAAATGTGAAGCCTGCCAGCGTCATGGGCCAATGCGACATGTTCCTCCCGAACTACTAAGTACTGTAACGGCCCCGTACTCCTTCATGCGTTGGGCAATGGATCTTGTTGGACCTCTCCCGCCGTCGAGATCCAAGAAGTTCGTCCTTGTACTAACCGATTACTTCACTAAATGGGTGGAAGAAGAGTCATTCACTAAAGTCCAATCTTTGGACGTGACCAATTTCATATGAAAAAACATCATATGCCGACACGGACTTCCTTATGAGATCGTCACCAATAATGGTACGCAGTTTACCTCGCTCATCACCAGGCGTTTCTTGAGTAAGTGGCAAATTCGTCTGAGTACGTCAACTCCCCAATATCCTCAAGGAAACGGTCAAATCAAGGCGATGAACAAATCAATCGTAGATGGACTGTAGAAACGACTCGGACGGAGAAAAAGAGCATGGGCAGATCACCTCGATGGTGTACTGTGGTCCTACCGAACAACCACCCGACGATCTACAGGACATTCCCCTTTCTCTCTGGCTTATGGGATTGAGGCGCTCGCCCCGGCCAAAGCCGGTGTCTCGACACTTCATCGAGCCATGATGGTTGATAATTCTGATCTCCATGACAACATGCTAATCGATCATATCGACGTCGCTGAGGAATTACATGACCAGGCCTTAGTTCGGATTCAACATTATCAAGATGCGGCGACTAGGTATTATAATAAGACTGTTCGTCAGCGGCGTTTCAGCGAAGGTGACTTGGTCCTACGAGAAGTTTACGAGAATACCTGAGAACTCAAAGCCGGTAAACTCGGCGCTCGGTGGGAAGGGCCATATCTTATATCCAAAGCAGTTCGCCCTGGCGTTTACGAGCTTATGACCATGTCTGGAGAGCGGATCCGGACCTCATGGAACGCGGCACACTTGAAGTGTTACTACTATTAGTCGCCTTTACGACCTTATTTAGGAGGTTTCGGGAACCCGACCTCCACCTATGTTACGTATGTAGTATGAAATACGACTTGCTTGATCCCTGTTTCAGGGTACATAGGCAATTCCTCATCTTTTGGTAAAAATTGAACGAATGCAGCCATAATTTCAATAAAGTTTATTTTTGTCGAGATCTCCATCGAATGTGCGAGTCAATTGCATTCAGTTTGGCAGTTCGGCATAAAAGTACAACTTGACAAAAAAAAAAAAAGAGAAACATAGTTGAAATTTCCATTGAATGTGAGTCGATTACATTCAGTTCGGCAGTCCGGCACATATAAAGTTTCACACAAAAAAAATAATAATAATAAACATAATAATGTCCTAAGGACACCGCTAAGCGGCACGCACTCCGTCGGTAAACCCGATCCAAAAACTTTGCCGCAAGCCCTCTAGCGTTTTGGACGGTCATGCAATCTCAGGATGGGAGCTGGTCCGGATAGGTCAGACTCCAACGGTTTTTCCACCGCCAGTTTATCCACTGCAGTTCGCTAGATCTGTTGTTCCCGCTGCAAGGCTTCTAGCCTTTCAATCGGTAACCCGGAACCTTTGGATACCATGTCTTCTATGAAGGCACATGGGCCCTCGACTAGATGGCGTTTACAGAAGGCCTGATCTGTCGATTCCAAGTAATTTACGAACTGGATCAACCTCTTTAGACAAACTCGATAGGCCAAGACGTCTGTTATGAACGGGAAGGCAGTTTCCCCCAGGGGTTTGCGATCGTTTTCCGGTAGATCGGGTACCTTCATCCGATCAACCCATTCTTTGCACGCCGAGTGCTCTGCAAGTAGACGATCCATACGCCATTGCGCCAGGACATAACCTTCGTCAATAAGCCCGTCCAAAACTTGAATGGTCCCTTCCAAACGGTAGAGTCCATGGAGCTGGTCAAGCTTCGGGCGAATCGCCTTGATATACGCGCCCATTCTTTTGCGATGAGCTCGATACCCTCGGAGCTCCAGTTGTAAGGGAGACACCTCCGGGTCGACGGTATCGGAGCTCGGAGCAAACTCACGAGGTCGGGATGTTTCTCCTGCTTCTTGAGAGGGGGGTTATCCGGTAAGTTTGGATCCCGACCGCCAGATGCGGCGGCTATCCTTTCCTGGGCCCTCCTTAACCATGTAGATCGAGTAGTAACTGGCATCTTTTTTTTTTTTTTTTGAAGCGGTTGCGAATGTCTACCGAGGATCCGACCCTTCGTCTATTTATATTGAAATTTCGCGAACAACCGCCATTGATTCACCAATCAGAGTGCAACAGATTTTTCGCTGCGTCCCAACAGATTTTATTAATTAGTAGGGATAAGCCGAACCTAGAGTATTTATTTTGTACCCGATGTCTGTCTTTTTAGGGGTAAGCCGAACCCAGAGTATATATTTCGCACCCGACCTTTAGTTCGGACGGAATGGTTAGCCGAATCCAAAGAATAATTTCGCAGTCCGACTTCCGAACTAAAGTAAAAGAGGTAAGCCGAGCACAGCATCTCGCTCTCTGGACAAACACGTTCTATTAGGGATAAATGTCCCACTTTCAAAACCCATCTCTTCGGAGCCCAGAGGGGTTGCTTTCACAAACAGCGTAAATATGAAAATTACTTGATATAAGTTGGGAGACGTCCTGCTTCTTGTACATTTATCGAATATAATGAAACTTTATTGCAAACAAAATTTATCTTAACTTGACAATTGGTCATAAAATAATAGTTCAAAGTGCTAAAATTGCAAAGTACATCAGTTATCCTGAACTTAGGGAAATCCCGGTTACAATCTTTCTGGAATCCACCTTAAGACGTTTTGGCATGGGCCATAGGAGTAGGAGTCCTGTTTTCTCCCACTCATCGGGACGGGATTCCAGTGCCCTGATCTTCTGCTCAGCTTCGTCAAGGCGATTGATGGTTCTTCTACTCTTCGCCTTCAAAGTAGCAATCTTGGCTTCCAATACAGCTAAACGGTTGTCGGTCTCATTCTTCTTCAGACAATGATAGTAGAGTTGGTGACTTTGCTCCTGATGCGCTGTTTCAATATGCAAAGCAAATATAAACAAAATATCAGCAACAGACTATCAACTAGAGGAAAGCGAGTTAGGAAATTTACTTTGCGAACAAAAGCATGAGCTGCAGCAGTTTCCACGTGGTTGACTTTCTTGTTCATATAGAACGGTTTGACACCAGACGGCGTGAATTCACCACTCAGGGGGAAACTTGGGTTGCTCGAGGTCGAGTTCGCCGAGTTATAGCAGGCGCTACAGTACGTGATCAAACAAGGAGGCATATCCGCTACCCTGCTAAGCCCGTTTTCAATCCAGAATCTTGGATGAGATTCGAGCAATTTTAGTTTGAACAGTAAGTCACCTCGCGTTTGTTCCACTGCGTCAAGCCGCTCGCGGTATTCAGTATGACGCTCTTCGATACAACGAAAGAAATTTTCAAGATCCGATCTCGTCTCCGGATTGACACGGAACATTAACATCCACGGAATTCGAATGTTCGGGTAATAGGGCATCCCCCTTTCAATGGCTTCCGAGTTTGAAAACGTTGGGACATCATTCCCAACTTTAGTCCAAAGATTGGTGCTGCCAACAGAACTTGCCATTGTCTCTGCAAAGTCTGTTCAAGTTATGATTTATGCATAACTTGGGATAAATTTGGGATATTTATATTGAATCCTAGGTTTAGATCTAAGGTATCAGATTTGGAAAGTTTGCTTTTCTTCTCAGTAGGATAACCTTTTTTGCTATAAAGGAGACTTTCCTTCAAAGTATTAAGGAAATTGAGCCAAAAAGAAGGAAAATCATTTAGCCACGATACGGGCAATATTCCAAAAACGAAGGCAATTCGATGGAGACCAAAAACAGTAAACTTCAACAATTACATATTTTATCTTAAACGACATAAGGTTGATTAGTTCGGAGGAGCATCAGAGAAGTCAGCTTGGAAAGTCTCCGCATTCGATCCGTGAGGATCTCTTACAGAGTCTGGAGCATGAGTCCCTGAGTACGGAAGTCCAAAGCCAAGTTGATCTGGAGACATGTTCAGGTCACCATTCTCCAGCTCCAGCACATCCGGGGCTTCAACGTCCTCAAAAGCATTTTGTCTCCTTTCCTCAATCTTGGAGACCAGCTCGTTCGGAATCGTTGCCCCTTTCTCTAAGAGGAATTTTACGGTCTCCGCAACCCCATGTGCTTGGTTGAGAATATCCTCCTTGGGTCGTATGATTTGGCTCTGCTCGGTCAGGAAGGCTTTCACTTTATCTAAGCGGCATTGGGCTTTCTTCATATATCCCTCGACTTTGCACCATCGATCGTGACAGAGTCGAGCTGTTTCCGAGACAAGTTTCCCTTTTTGGTCGTCGAGTTCTCAAAGCAGCTCGGACTTTTCTGTCTCGAGGGTCCTCTCCCTGGATTCCAGCTCGTCGATTCTCCACTGAAGACCTTGATAAGCTTCCTCCGTCTCAGCAAGTGAGTTCTCCAGCTTTTGAATCTTCTCTTCTTTGAGCTTATCTGCAGCTCGGGGACGTTCTAAACACTCCTTCATTTTGTCGAACTCCGACTCCGAGGCAGCCGCAGATTTGACCCTCTTGTCATAAATCATAGCCAGCGAGCTGACATACGCGACAGTCTGAGCAGTACGAAAAACATAGGGTCAGACGGGAATCGAGGAGAATGGATCTGTTGGACAAAGTTGAGTTTTACCTGGAGTGCGGATTGAGCAGCATTAAGGAATTGCTCTCGGTATTCGAGATTGCTCACAGGCGGAAGCATGGTTGGAGACAGGGTCAAGTTCCTGCAGAATTCTCTGGTGGCTGCTCTATTGCAAACAAGGGGGTTCTCTCCAAAATAATCAAAGGCGAACTTGTCAGTTCGCTTGCTTGCTCGTTTAACCCGGAAGCGGTCATGCGATTCGAGCTCGGCATCTTCTGCGGAGCGTTTCCGATTCCCTTTCTTTTTATTCTTCTTGCCAGCGTTGCTCAGTTTGGGGATATCTTGGTTTAGAGATGACCTCCGGCATTTCGCCCACAAGCGGATTAGAAAGGGGAGGATTATCCTGACAGGTGTTGTCAATTACCTGGTCGTCTCCGAACCTCTCGATGTTAAGGAAGTCATCTCCCGGATTTTCGTCCTCAGTACGCTCTAGATCAAGATACACGCTCATCCGCTCAGGATCTGGAGTGACGGACTGAAGTCCGCAAGCATTGACGATTACCGTTGTGGGGGCATTGGAGGACTGGCCTAGCTCGCTGGCAAAGCTGACAAAATGAGTTTTTGCCTTTCCCATCGCGTTTTCAACACGGATACGGGTGATACAATCCCACCGATGGTCAAATCTGGCGAAAAGCGCGTTCTTGATTAGTTTGGACTCATTTGAGAGTTCGCAGGGTTAGGGCGATCTGCAAAATCAAGATAAAACCAAATCAGGTCAGAACGTGTATTCTCGACTTGAAGATAAGATGAGTGAATTAATACCGGGCGAACTGTTCCACACTCTCCATCTGCCACATTGAGGACTCTGGAAGGAACGTTCATTCACTCGGACGAAGAAATACCAAACTGCCCATTTCTTGAAATTGCTGACCTTTGGGCCAGGTAAAGAGTTGTGAGTCGGTTTCATATTCACAACCCAGCAGGCTTGGCCTTTTAAACTTTTGAAATTTTTCATCTCTTCGAAGCCTTCAACGCTAACGTATACCCCAACCACGGCTGCAATAGTAAGAGCGGCAACGAAGTTACAAATGCTACCAGGCGTAAGCTGACAAATCGGGATTCCGCGACGATGAGTATATCGGGTTAGCTGGTTTGGAAGAGGGAACCATAAGCGGCATTGGGTGAAATAATCCTTGTATAAGCAAATGAACCCTTTCGGCGGATTCCATGGGCGTTGGTGATCATCAGGAATAATGATGTGTGCGCCGCAGTTTTTGAGTCCGCAAGAATTCAGCATCTCGCGAACGCTATTGATATTCGAAAGCGTTTTCTCGCCTCCGACCTTGCCATTATGGTCTGAGATCGGAAGAATATCTTCAATCATGACCCCTCTCTCGACGGCGCGAGTTTCTTCTTCGGTTAAATCGTTCGACGGGAGATCTGATTCTCTCGCAGTGTTACCGCGACGACTGCGATTTCTCCCGCTAATTGGAGGATGGATCTGGAAGGATAGAGCTCCATGAGATCTGGAACTCGAAGGCAGCTCGGACTCCGACCTAACGACTCTTTCGATTGATTCTGAATTAGCCAATCTAGGCGATCTTCGTCTAGTGTTGCGGTGGGTTAACCGGTCGCTCTCAGTATCAGACGATGAAATAGGAGTCGGGATGCTAGTCATGGTAGTTGCCGGAGAGTGTGGAAGAAGTCGCGAAAAGTGAATATAAGAAGGGAAGAGATGTATTTAAAGGAGTGTTGGAGCCGGCAACCCTACGCGTTGTCATTATGACCTATACAATTTTTCGGCTTTCGACCTAACCGACGCGACGTATGAAACACGCGTCGTATCAGTATCAGACCTCGAAAATCGCGGAAATCCGGGTAAAATTAATTCAATTTCGATATAGTTTAGATCGGATATTTCCTTTTTATAGTTCGAATATTCACATTAATCTCTAAGAATACTCCGAACTGGGGGGACTAATTGTTGGTGCGGGATTCAGCACCCCCAACATACCGGTCTAAACCATGAATTGAAATCGGTTAGCTAAACCAAAGAATTCGGGAAGAGGATCAAATTCGATCTTCAAAGTAGGGCCCAACAAGATCTTATAGGCCCGGTCCAAGAATGTGAAGTCGACTTCCTAGATCACCCGGCGGCCAACCTAACAAGGAAGAAGAAACTTTCCTAATCTTGGTTTGATCCATTAGGAAAGTAGCTATATTCTGTAATCTAGAGAAACATATAGATAGGGACATCCCTTTTTGTAAATTATCAAGCAATTAATACAAAAACCCTAATCTTCTCATTATTCTTGAGCAAGAACATAACTTCTTTCCCAAGAGATCTAAATCCTCTTTTGTTCTTAGTTTTAATCCGATTCTTTGAGAGAGTTTTTGAGTGAATTTGTTTCCCCCCTCAAACAAATTCATTGTGGAAACCTAGTTTCTACAGAGGAGTAAGTTTCAGATCTCTCAATGTTAACCTCTTATACGTCTAGGCCAGCTCCACTTCCTCATCCATTCTGCTTGTTTGACTATACTATAAGCTTCGTTAAGAGACGAAGGAGGTTTCTTGAGCTTAATTTTTGATTCCTTGATGAGTTCTTTGTTTAAACCCATCAGAAAAGTGTAAAGCGCCTCCTTGTCTCTCGCCTCCTTTGCTCGTTTAGTGATCTCGCAACTGCAACCGCCGCACGAACACTCTTTCACAGGATCATACTCCGACAACTCCAGTCAAGCATAGCTCATTTTGTGGAAATAGTCCGATACTGAGTCGCCACCTTGCCTCAGCTCCGCAATTTTCTGACGAGTCTGGTAGATCTTCAAATCGACGTTCGGGACGAATATGCGTCGGACATGTTCCCAAATTTCATGCACCGTTTCATCAAACGTAACACGTTTACTAAGTTCTTCCGTCATCGAATCCCACATCCAGCACATAATTAACGCGTTGCAACGTACCCATTGTTTATAAAGCGGCGAGGAAGCGTCCGGTTTCTCAAGTGATCCGTCGAGGAACGCAAATTGGTTCTTGAGTCGAAGGATACGAGTAACATAAAGTTTCCAGATAGCGTAGTTGTCTTCGGCTTGGCTGAGTATAATACTCGAGCGTTGGTACGGAACATCTTCATCTACATAATAGGGTGAACCAAACTAAAAATCTATAATATCTACTTTAGTAAAAGACTCAAATAATTTGAGTTTAATGGGCCTTTGGATTTCCCCTTACGAGCATGGCTCATGACATCATTTATTCATTCATCTTCAATTGAGTAGTCTTTAGTCATAAAGTAAAAATCTATCACTACTCTCTAGTCTCTACCATATGATCTTTGTTTTGTGTATAAAAAAAATAGCACTTTGAGATTCATAGTGATACCGTAGATATTGTTCTGTTTTCATGATTAGTAACCATCCAAATAGTATATATTTTACACTTTCGGAAAGAGGCTACCAACCATGGTACATATCAAAATTTCAAGTAAAATATTCGAGCTTAATATATTAGTTCTGTTATTGACTTTAAGACTCAAAATGATATAGATAGATACATTAACAAAACGAAAAAGAGATACGAATATGGCGAAAATAATATATACGAAGGTGACAAAAATTAGGCTATCAAATGGGTCGTCGAGAGACTCTCTAGTGGAGAGAATAAAAAAAGTGATGGCAGCTTAACAGTAGGTTTCCTTTTTTTTTTGCGCAAAAACAGAAGGTTTCCAAGAAGAATAATACAAAATGAAAAGAAACAAACGGAAGAATATACAATAAAGAACAAAAAAATTTAAAAAAATTGGAAATTTTGATTTGATTTGATAGCCATGCACTAATATTGACTTCATGAAAGCATTATTTGGTTGGTTGATATATATATATATGTATATATATATATATAAAATATTTGATTTTATAGCCATATCTTTTACTATCCAACTTAACCTTTTTGATTAGACTGTGAGTAGGTGACTTTTATTATCCAACTTAACGTTAGATAAAATGTCCCAGTTCAAGTTCGTAGACGAGTTATTTGTTGATCCGTTACTTTTCAATGGCTGATGATTCTGACTACACCATTTTCATCTTATTGTCTGAGAATTATGACATAATCTAACCCAATACAATTATACATAGCAATTAATATATACGTACCCACTGACTATACAATATTATCAATACATGTATGTACTAACGGAGCGATATATATATATATATATATATATATCAAGATGAAATAACAGATATCGTACTAATTAATTCATAGATTGACTAGTGCAGTCGGAATCACTGTGTGATTTTGATTAATCGTCGATCCCATTTCTTATAGTGAATATACATGATGATGTTGTATTAATACGAGTTGAAGGTAACAAACCACGCTAACTAAATTTGTAACAAATTCTATACACTATCAATACTCTCTAACATATATGTATGTACAAGAAACAATGTTTGTTTCATGAAAGTAAACTAAAGTAGTGTTTGTACAATATGGTGGCCGATTTCTTAAAATTGGAACCCTCAAGTAATTAGTAAGCATGCGTACATGCATGATAATTGGAAGAACTATAAAATTTATTTTTGTTATTAAAAAAATGTATTTGTTCTATATGAAAATGGGGCATTTCGAGACTTATTATTATATTAACTACTTTTAATTAAGAAAATATCTTTTATTATTGGGACAAAGCAAACTTGCACATAAAAAAAATCAGAAAGACACAAGACGTAATTAAACTTACAAACATATATGTGTGACTACTGATTGCATGCATGTACCACTGATTGATCAACAGACACATGTTCCATATTATTACAATAAAACTCTAAAAATACTTCGAAAATGATGAGAAAGATTTCTCTGCTTGGATTCTTTATCTTTCATCTTTTCTTTCTCTTATTACAATCACCAGTAATGGCTTCGTCTTGTCTTTTTCTTCTTGTGTACATCGTGTTCTCCTGCAGAGTATATAACGTATATAATATTATGAGTGACATGCATGCATCAACATAAGCTCTTATTTGTTGAGTTAGCGAGATGTGTAAATGTATGTACTATTGAGAGAGTATTTACCGTGATAGAGAATTCTAATAGTGGTATGGAGGAGGAGGAGATTTGTAGAGGTAAGGATGGTGTGGAGGAGAGTAGTGCTTAACCGGAGGAGGAGGGGACTTGTATACGTAGTGTTTCTTTGGTGGTGGTGGGGAATGGTAAACCGGGGGAGGAGAGTAGTGCTTAACCGGTGGCGGTGGAGATTTGTAAACGTAATGCTTCTTGGGTGGGGGCGGGGAATGGTAAACTGGGGGAAGAGAGTAGTGCTTCACTGGTGGTGGCGGAGATTTGTAAACGTAGTGTTTCTTTGGTGGGGGTGGGGAATGGTAAACCGGAGGAGGAGAGTAGTGCTTAACTGGAGGAGGAGGAGACTTGTAGACGCAGTGCTTCTTTGGTGGTGGTGGGGAATGGTAAACCGGGGGCGGAGAGTAGTGCTTCACCGGTGGTGGTGGAGATTTGTAGACGTAATGCTTTTTAGGTGGGGGTGGGGAATGGTAAACCGGAGGGGGGGAGTAGTGCTTAACCGGAGGAGGAAGAGACTTGTATACGTAATGTTTCTTGGGGGGTGGCAGTGAGTGGTAAACGGGTGGGGGAGAGTAGTGCTTAACCGGAGGAGGAGGAGACTTGTACACGTAGTGTTTCTTTGGTGGGGGTGGAGAGTGGTAAACCGGGGGCGGAGAGTAGTGCTTAACCGGAGGAGGAGGGGATTTGTACACGTAGTGCTTCTTGGGTGGCGGTGGCGAGTGGTAAACCGGTGGGGGCGAGTAGTGCTTAACCGGAGGAGGAGGGGATTTGTACACGTAGTGCTTCTTGGGTGGCAGTGGCGAGTGGTAAACTGGAGGAGGTGAGTAGTGCTTAACCGGAGGAGGTGAGTAGTGCTTAACCGGTGGTGGAGGAGAAGAATAGAAATAGTTAGCGGTTGATTGAGACACAAAGGTGAGAGAGATTGTTAAGACAAGCAAAGTTGCCACTAAAGAGGCCATTGGAGACCCCATTGGTTGTTTTGTTTTTGGTTTGTGCAATTAGTGTCTTCCCTTCACACCCTTTAAATAGCCTTTTCAATTTCACCTTTTTCACTTTGACATAAAACCCTCGTTGTAAAACAATAAAATTACGTCATGTAAAAAGTACAATCAATTATATACACCAAAACATATTGAATATTTTTGGTGTTTGTTGGTCTCTCCGACTAAAAACATTATTAATATTTTTTCGTCAGCCGTCGATGATTGACATGTTCTCCATGTTCGAACAACGTATCGAATCTCGTGACTTTCTTATTAGTATAACATTTAGATCTAACGTTTGTTTACTAAAATCTTGATTTACTATATACCGTTTTCTGGGGCAAAACATCACTTTGAGAACAATACTAATACTATGTCACAAAAGCAAGAAAATTAATAAGTTAAAAGGGAAAACATGAGAGAACCATTTCTACTCTAGCCACACATGAAATATACTTTACTTTTCTGTTTATTAAAATTTTCAGTGTAAAGAGATTGAATTCTACAAAACCCGTCTTATGTGTTCGTATATAAGAGGTTTTTGGATATTCGATCCATCATTTGTACGTCGAGCTAGAACCAGCGAAACTAATGTCATAAAATGGTCCAAACCTGTGTTTTTACTTACCAAAGAGTCATTTACATTCTCTTTCGCTTTAATTGATTTCTTGTTTGGTTACATGCATCTTTTTTTCATTTTCTTGTTAAAAGTACATGCATCCTAGCTTTTTTCCTCTGATTTCTTCTTTTTGGCTCCATATATACACAGGTCCGTATGAATAATGGGAAACGAATATAATATGTTTGAACCTATAATGCTTTAGATAAAGCCTTTGCAAGATTCATTTTGAGTACATACCCAATGGAAGTTGATTTTTATATGTTCAAGTTCTATTTTCCCCAATTTAGTTTACACCCGAGAGTTTGAGTATGATCTGCCTAAATAATGCATAAGTGATTTTCGGCAATAGACCAGCCACATCTATTTTCATAGATGAGAGATGAATATATAGACCAATGGCAATAATCAGAAACAGCTAAATGTAGCTAAACAACTTATTTTCGATCTCACCTACTTCTTACTGGTCAAAGATGCTTACACTTTGATTACAAAATGTATGCAATCCAATTGCCAATATAAAACTTATCTTATGAATCCGGTGTTATAGTCCCGTATATCTTTCTTCTTCAACAACAGACTATATATATATATAACGATTAATTTTCTAATCAATACATTTTCATCAAACAAAATAAAGTATTTTTTAGGGAGGTATAGAAAAGCATATGAACGCGTTGACTCAAGGCGGCCGAGTGTGAAATGTAGAAGGAACATAAGAGGGAAGGTGGTCCATCATACACCAGAATATATCGCTTCCTGACGGTGACACTGCCACCGTGAGAGTGATTCTTCCATTTTCGATTTGGAGTTTTTGGCCTCACATATTTTCTTTGTTTAACTTTATAACACGTTTCTTGTCTTCTCTAAGTATTTCTTAATTATATAGTGCTGTCAATTTTGTGCAAGAGAAAAAAAAATTAGTAAGGTAGAAGTCTTAATTATCACGACCGGTCTTTTCTGATCGGATATGAGGATGATGAAAATGTTCACCTTATATCAAAATAAACAAATAATGAAATAAATCAATAAAAGAAGCTTAGTCAAGAGTCAAGGTACAATTTAGACGATGAAAGTTTATTTATTTTCATCGAAATGGATAAGTAACCAGCTGGATTAGGACAAATTAACAACTTCGCATTATTTTTTTACATATTCTTGAAAGCTGACTTTCTTGTTGAGACGTCAAGAAATTGCAAGAATATTCACCGTCATATACTGCTTTGGCCATTTGTAATATAGTAACACGACTAGTTAGTTTACCTTTGTTGATAATATTTACATAATTACATATCTTTAGATTCCTTTGGTAAAACATAGCTTATATCTGATCACCCTCGAAAGTCGAAAGATGCTTTGAAGTAGTATTGTTACACACAATGGCTTAGCCAATTTGGCTAGATCCCAATCAAGAACTTAAAGATTCTGCGATATTGATTAGATAGATTTTTATGCGCTTATTACTTAAATCAAATTAGCAAAATTTGTACGTGTTATAGATTATAGCTTCTTAGGGAAATTCGAATTTTCTTTTTCCTTTTCTTGGAAGTTTTTTTTTTTTTTTTGACAAATTCGAATTTTCTTCTGCTATATAATTATTTTGACAAGTTAAAATCTTTAACTAAGAAAATGTTATCCCATTCCCAGCATGAGTATTATTTCTTAACACACGAAATATAACATTTTGAGCAGAATATAAATTAATGTGAGTCAAATTCTCAAGTAATTTTCGAGATCTAAAACTTTCATATATTACTTTTGTGGTAAATAATTTTGTACATGGTATGATATAAGTTGATACTTGAAACCATCACTGACTTACCATACATTTGTTTGGGAACAAAACAAATCATTGATATATTCAATCTAATAGACTCGATTGACGACAAAAAAAAACTTGTATATAAGAAATATGCGATACTGTGATTGCATGATAGATTCATGACTCATGAGTAATAAGCAACATGGCCTCGTTGCTCGATATGAATTTTCTAAACATATGCGACCCTTAAGCTACTAGCTACGTGTAAGTTTGCTAATATATATTTACGAAAATAATTTTTAAAAATCCCTCATCACTTTCAGATGAATTGAAAAAGAAAGACTACACGTCGATAATTTTGTTTAACCTAATCTATAATAAAGATATTTTGTGACCATTTCTTGGAAACACGTACATAATCGTAATTTGTCGTAAGACACAGTTTTGTCGGGTCGCCGAATGTGTCCCAATATGCAGTCTATGATCAATATGTCTTTTCAAATACGTACTACAGAACAATCTACGATTAGTAATATTAACATATACGATTAGTTAATTAACTTAGTTCGACTGTAAATTTCACAAGGTTTTACAATTTTTAGAATATGCTGATGATTGGTAAAACTTCGGCTGTAAATTTCACAAAGGATTATAATTAGTAAAAAACTAACTCTTGTAAATTTAATTAACATAATTCAAGTTAAGATTTTTGCTAAGAATAAATAATTAGGGAAAGAAGACCCTTTAGCAAAGAAAAATTATATAATATTAGTATATATTACTAAGAGAAGAATACACAATTACGGCCTATAAAAGTTTGAAAAAAAAAAATTGAGGCTTATTTGATTTGTAAGAACAGAAATATATAAACAGAGCATATATTTTTGTTTAACTGAAACTGTTTTTTCCCCCAAAAAAGAAAGAGAAACTGAAAGTGTTTAAACTACGGACGTATCTATCATACGTTAGCAAGAGTCTTTCAGATTCGAACTTCCCATGTGAGACCTAAAAATGCATAGTTGAGACTACCAAACTTGTTGGAACAGAAACAGAAAAAAACCCTAATCTAGTATTCTAGCTAGATCTGAGATTAGCGGTTGGTGATATTGGTTATCGAAGATATATAATATGATCCTGATTAAACAAATATCAACTTAGATTAATTCACGTTTAGACTAATATGACGGAACACAAGTGCTACACAACAACGTAACTGAAATAGTTCGCAACTCTTTTTTTTCGTTTTCAGAAATAGACGTACTTTGTTTTTTCTAATCTAATACATTGATGATGCACATGACTTATAAGCCAAATCCCATGCAAAAAGTCTAATCTCCTCCTAATTTTGTTGACAAATATTTATATGAGTAAAACAAAAAAAAGAGACGCAGGATTCATGATCTTGCTAAACCAATTAAAATAAACAATTTATATCCCTCTGTTTAAGGGTGGGCGTTCGGTTTTTCGGTTTGGTTTCGGTTCAGTTTTTTTGGTTTTATAAAAATTGAACCATATAGAAACCATATGTAATTCGGTTTGGTTACGGTTCGGTTTTTTCGGTTTACGGTTTTTTCGGTTTACTCAAAATGAAACCATATAAAAACCATACGTATAACGGTTTGGTTTGGTTTCGGTTTAATCCCGGTTTTTAACGGTTATTCCATACTTAAAAAAATAGATAGTTGATAAATAACTAAAAAATAAGCATAAAAGTAAAATCTAAACATAATTCAAAAAAATAAAATCCAAATATAGTTTTGTAAACCCAAATACTTAATTGAAATTTAAACTTTAAAAAACTAAAGGCTATTGAAAAAGAAAACCAAAAAAAAAACTTGAAGATCAATAATTATAAGCCCAATAAAGAAAAAAATTATTAATATTGTTATACAATATAAATTTATAAGTTGAAGAAATTAGTTATATCTAATTATCTAAAATTTTTATAAAAAACCAAAAAAACCATTCGGTTTTACGGTTTATAACCAGACCAAACCTAAACTAAATGGTTAATTAAAATAAAAACCAAACAAATTTTTAAACTTAACCATAACCAAGCCAAACCATTTATTTCGGTTTGGTTCGGTTCGGTTTTTTGGATTTCGGTTTTTTTGCCCATCCCTACTCTATTACATACGTACGTAGTATATATTAATTTAATGGATTGTTTATAAGAATTTTGATAATTAATTAGTTAGATTTTATACCGACAAACTATTCACAGTAAGATTGATTCTATATTAAATTATTCATCTTTTTTAGTAGTTATTCATTACATTTGCCAAGGAGAATTACTTTTAAAAACTGTTTTTTTTTTATCTACAATTGAAATAATATTTAGTCCTTTATGAAAGCGTAAAGAGAAGTTTGTTGATTTTATTGGTTTATGTGACCAGGCTTGGCTAATATAGTACGTATTTTCCAGTTTAATTTTCTTTGGTAAATTGATTCAATTAGAAAATATATACATATTTGGACATCAGAATACAAAATGATATAAATTAGTTTCTCTATTTTAAAATAATTTAGCTCCATTTTTCTTGTTTCATGGAGGTATTACATAGCGTCATATGGACACTTTGAAAAGTCAATGGTAAAATAGTAGTTTTTAGTAGAAGTAGAAAATATCTTCGAAATATTCTACCGACACAATACAAATTATGTCTTGAACACTTCACTATTACGAGGATATACATATATGACTATCTTCAATACAAATATCTCTTATACGAAATTTCAAGTGTGTTTCATTAAAAGTAATATATGATCAAGTGTATTACGAGAAAATATGTTATTAATTGCGAGTCTTTTAACAAAAGAAACAAAAAAAACGTTATCAGTGAAAACAAAAGAAGATATGAAACAATTGTGTTACAAATGGTCTATTAATTATTTTATTTTTTATCTTTGTCGAGAAAAAAAAAACTTATTTTTATTTTTTGGAAATGGAAACTAAAATAAACATTAAAAAATGGTGACATCAGTAACAATTTTTTTCTGGCGGGTAAAAGAACAGTAACACTTAATTCCATCTTGGTCGTTATATATGTGCACTAAACCTTAACAACATACGAGAAATCTTTGATCTTTCGTATCAACAATAGCAAACATGCTTCCCCAAGCTCCGAACCCACATGGTGACACCATCTTCTACTTTTCAAGAATTTACAGTAGGAGATCTAGCATCCACGATTATCACCATTTGACCACAAGTTTTGTTCACGGTATTGATATTTCAATAAATAAAAATTTACTTACAAGAAAGAGACAAAGAAGTATAACAAACATTTACTTTTAAAATTTCATCTAGATTTGTCTTTTGCTAGTAAAGTAGTCACTAGTCAGGTCCGATACAGTATGAACTGTGAACCTGACAGGGGAAGGTGGTCCGTCAATGCACAAGAAAATGCTAGGGTAATAAATTATTTCGTCGATCGTTTTGTATAAAGAAATATCAATAGCAGTAAATCAATAGTAACACGTACATACATGATACATGCGTTATTTATTCAAATTGTGCAATACTCTCGACTCGTACAATTTGTATATCAGAATGACCAAAACAAATTGTATAACAAATAATCATGTGTAATTCAAAACTCAGGTCAATGTTTTTTCACAATATGATCGCTTCCCTAGCGTCATGATTTGATTCTCTCTAATCCTGTTTTATTTGTTAATTGTTTCATAATTTTATGCTCTGTGTAAATTGACCATTCCTTTAGTTATAACAAACTACAGTAGAACCTCAATAAATTCATACTCTTTAAATTAATACTCGCTATAAATTAATAAAATTTTCCAGTCCCGAGTTGGGCCAGTGTAAAAATGACACAATTCAATAAAATAATAAGATAATATTTTTTTTTGAAATCCTATGTAAAAATATGGTCTCATCAATATCATAAATTAATAATGATATAAACTAAAAATATATATATATATATATATATATATCTGAAATATGGCACTGTTGGTGTTTGACTATTCTTGAATTTGCATTCTGGTTAGAGCTCATCTATAATCTTTCTAGTTGCATCAAAATTTTGTGTTGTTTTTTTCAAATAGCATCCAAAAATTATGGAGCGTCCTACACGCGATAGTTGCTTCTTTACGTATAAATGGTTCTAAAGATACTGCAATATCTTTTCAGACTTATCATTAAAGATAGTAACAACAATTTCTTCTAAACTCTGAATTTCTAAACATTTATCATTTTCGCCTGGATAATCTACTAAACTATTGACATTAATAATATTACGATAATCGAAATTATAAATTAAGAAAATTCTATAAAAATGTGAATTATAACAAAAATATCTTAGTTTTAATTGAAAATATTCAAAATTATTGAAATAAAAAAATTTCTTCATAAATTAGTATTTTATTAGTTTATAGATAAATTAAAACCTCTCTAAATTAATAAAATATCGTGGTCCCAACCTTATTAATTTATAGAGGTTTTACTGTAATTCGTTATGGTAATTGATAAACTAGATATTCATCACTATATTTAGAAAATAAAAAAATCACAATATGACAAACGAATATGTCATTGTTTCCAGGAGAGTTCTAAAAATACAAGCATGCCCACACAAACACAGTGAAGAAAGTAGTTAAGAGGGGGTTTTCCAGTGTAAGACTATAATCTGTAATTGATTTATATCTAACCATACTTGAATTAATATAGTAATGTTTTGATTAGGTAATGTAGAACAGAAACTCTTAGATCCACTTGATCCATGTTCTCATTCGTATATGTACTAATCTAATTTTTGTTTAACAACTTGTCACTTTTTCCTAAAATCATTATTGATAATCCGATTAGTCTCGTAACATTAGTCTTTGTTTGAGCCAAGAATATCTTAAATCTAATCACTAAATTATTATCATGGTAGAGAATCAATTATTTAAAGCCACCTCTCAATAATTTAACATACTGTTCCAAACCAGTGACTAAAAGCATTATGTACATTGTTGAGGAAAAAAAACCATTACATTAGATTTAAACTACAAAGTACAAACTATATATTCAAAGCCACTTCTCAATTATTAGCATAATATCCCAATTATGTAAAGCCACCTCTCAATTAATTAAGAGACATTTCCAAACCAGTGGCTCAAAAAAATTATACCTTGCTAGGGGACAATATACCAATGTATTATTTTATTTTTATTCACAGTATTTGTTTATTTCTTTTCAGATTTTTTGCAGTAAAAAATGACATAGGGGCAACTGGTTACTACTTCTCATGTTCACCATTAACTATTCTTATCATCTACTTTTCATCCTAACTCTCTTGTATGTTATTTCCACTTGTGCAAAAACTTGATTTCTTATAGATATATATACAAATTTTCATGATACGAGTAACGTATTATAGTACTGTTCTATAGCTATTTTAAACATAATTACAATTAGCACGTTTTGTCTGAATAGTGTAAAGAGGACATACTCTCTCTTTTTTTGACATTATAGAGGACGTACTTTGTCTTCTTTACCCTATTTACTTTTTTTTTCCTTTTGTTAAAAAAGGCTTTACGGCTTTACCCAATACCAATAATGCTACTAAGACATGTGCAATGTAATCAGTTCATTTTACGAATTCAAATCTTGTCTCAAAAGTCGCAGTCTAGGTGCTTGGTAAAAGATTGGATAAAACAAAAGATGAAAAGATTGATATGTACATTTGCTAACTTATTAAACGTGGACAGAATCATGAAGTTTCTTGATTTAACATGAACAGAAAAGCTAAAAATAAAATCTAAAGCCGGACGCGAAAAAAAGCATCTGCTCTCTTTGGATATCGAATATACCCACCTTTCTCTATCCATGGCCGATCCCATCTCTGTCTTTAACTAGTTTGGTCAAACAAATAAATTGTAGTGTAACTGATCTCTTACCTTTTTTCACAAAATTTCTTAACTGATTTGCTAGTTGATTAAGTAGTACTAGTATAACCTTTAACATCCTAGATATAAAGTTGTAACTTTATGAAATATTGTATATTTTATTATGAGGAAACTAATTTTAAAGCAACTAAAAGCTCTAGAAGATAGTAACTTTTTCTTTGTAGTTTCTAACGAGTACACATATAGGTAAATCCCCACTCTAGCGACTATATTTTAAACGATGAATTTGATTGGAAATGAAATTTTCACTGTTTGAATAAACGTCTAAGTAATCTAGACAGCCTAACGGTTTAGCGGTCTAGACAATATATAGGCAGTTAAACAAACAATCCAAATCAAAGCTATGTATGAACTAGTAAGTATTAACAAACATTTAACATAAAGACAAAACAAAACACTCAGAATCATGGTAGTTTAAAAAAGAAGAGTAATATGAGATTCTATCACAATATTGTTATGGAAGTAATGAACAAATACAACTACATAATCTTTTGAGTAAACACTATCGAAATCCTAATCCGTATAATTCCCACATACAAAGGAAATGACTGTAATAAATAAACAGGCTTTGATAGATGGGCATTGATAAGATCATGCACTAAATCTATCCAGGAGATGAAAAAAAAAAAAAAAAAAAAAAAAAGAGGACTTAAGGTTTAATCACCTCATCTGCTAGACTCTTGTGTCTCTCCATACATCTCTATTGCTTCGAGTGAGAGAATAATCTAGTTGCAGGAGGGACGATAAAAGCGCGAAACAATAAGTTACCATTTGGTTACTGTACCTCAAATGTCACTTACTAATCACCTCCTTCCTCCACGTTGTCCTGGTCTTGGACCTGGGTTTCTGGAAAATTGTAGCCGCAAAATCTTGGAATCAGGTTCGTCTTCATCCATTCGATAGTCTGTCAAACATATAGTTGCATCAGTTAAACCAGAGGACGAGTGTTGTCTTGCATCAGGACAACATCAAACTTTGATGCAGTATATGATTTTGCATAGCGTTTATAACTGAGATATAGATAGTAGTATCCACTTATCCAGAAACAAATGCAAAACAAACACAATATGTGTTGGACTAATTATTTGTAGTCCCCTAAGTAGAGAGCATCACAGTTACCTTGCAAGGCGCTGAGTGCAGTTGCTGCACATGCAGGGCTTTCAAAATCAACAAAACAAAGAACAATAGGATCTCCATTCCTCTGCATAAAACCCCTTAAAAGTCAATATTAATGAAATTTTGGGACCAACTGTTTCAATGATGCTTCAAGTTGAAACCAATGAATCTTACTCTTACGTGTTTTGAATCTTTGGTCACAAGTCTCACTTCCCTATATCCCACGAAAGGCCGAAATATATCTAGACTTTAATTAAGGACAGTGAACAGCTCAAGCATTCTTTTAAGTAACGACATCAATATTGGTATTAAGAACTTCTGTAATGAGTCATTAGATAGGATACGGGACACTTCTCTTCTTGAGCAATTAGAAGGAAGTCCTTCAACATATAGAGTGTTGGATACATCATGAGGTAGAGACTGCAGTTTGCGGCTCGGCCTACCAACTGAATCCAACTGACCATGACCCATATCTCGACCATTTGGCCTAAAATCTGAAGGCAAAAGGCCACTACGCCCACCCATAGTTGGACCAGGCATCATATTGTTACCCCCTGGTCTTCCCATGCCAACACCATTATATGGATCAGCTTCCTCAGATGGCACAGAAGGCGTTTGCTACAAAACAGGGGAAAAAGGTTTCAGTTTTCACATGAAAAGAAGAACGAAAAAGAGCCCAGACATTAAAATAAGTGGATCAAGGATTCTACCATACTCTGCAGGTACCGGTCATAAGCTGATCCAATCGTTCTAGTATCCGTCACAGAATGAGGGATACCTCGATCCTCCTCATTCCGTGACAAATAGCTGTGCCTGTCATGGCCTGAACGCATCACAGACGGTGGTGGACCTTCTACAAGGAGAATAACAAGACAAATTCAAACTCAAAACTCAAACTTCCAAACATATGACTAACCTATAAACAGAAACATAGAGTACACAGGATACAAAGGCAGCTCATACACACAACTCAACCTTTTAGTAAAAAAGAAGAGATTTTGCTGTCAAAGGCAAAGAGGCAATATTGAGGTGAGAAGTGTGTTCAATGTCTACATGAGTATCAGCACAAAAATGCCCACTAACACGAAGAACCTTAAAGAGATACGAATCCAAATTATAAAAACAGCTCCTTGAAGTTCTAACATGTAAAATCACAGAACTGGATTTGAGCTTACCGAAGTCAGAACGGGGACGTTTCGGAGGACCACTGTGATGGGTCGACGAAATTGGAGGCTGGTACTGTCTCTGCTTCTGGTTCCAGTACCCATCTGCCATTGACGGCGACGGAAACAAAACAAATCGAGAAATCACAAGACTTAAATTAAGGGAATCCCTGATTTCAAAAATTAGGGCTTTTGATCGCAGTATACTAGGTCCGAATCGATCAAAACTCTCCTCAGCTTCTTGCTTCCTTCTTCTACAGATCGGAATTTTCTTAATTTCAATTTCAGTTTCGAAGTTTTTTTCTGGTTCTTTCGCTTTCGGAGAAGAAGAAGTGAATGATCCGAATCTAAGTGACCCGACCCGTTTTTAATAAAACCCGATCTATCTTCTCGCGCTAATTTAACGGGCCTGTAAACTCATATTAATCCATTGGCCCATGCTTATCAAAATTCATAAATTGTTACTGAGCTGGACCTGAACACATACATGTCTTGTCTCTTCTTTTTTCTCTGTCACAGTTTCTTCAAGTTTATACCCATTCAAACCCAAACTCTCTTCAATGCAACATTGATCCAAAATGTTGAATCAACAAGATCAATCCTATCACACTTGACAACTATCTTCGTTTTCTTCCGATTTCTGAATATGAATGAAATACTAATCAACCTAATAACACGACCAAAGTTGGACTATTATACCAAACATATATTCCAACAACATTCAATGTGTGTATCTTCTGAAATAAAAAAATCACTCTCCGACTTTTGTGTTAGTTTTATGGCACATCCGGATCATGGAAAGTGATGAGAATTTGGAATGAGAGATATTTTATTTTTGTAAAAGATTTATTTGTCGAATAATTTAGTGGGATTTGGTAAGAGATCCTAATTAAGGGACATGATTTCCGGGAAAACGGCATAATCCCCCCCCCCCCACAAACTTAGTTGCTTTATTGTATTCATACCCAAAACTTTGAGTTGTGCTTAGAGCTACATGAACTTAACAAAAATTTGAATTTCTTACACGAACAATGCAAAACTGGTGAAAATCCACAAATCGATAAACGGTGTTACTGTTCCGTTAACAAATACTGACTAGGATGCTTCGTTTGCAGTTTAAGATGCCACGTAATATATCTATATCTAAACGATGTCGTTTCAATTTTTTAAAAACACAAAAACCTGAGAAAAATGCCTATATCTAGGCTCGAACCTGGGTCTTCCATACACTTGACCATACGCCGAACCAACTGAGGCTTTACAACTTCTTTGGTATTATCTTCGGAGTTTTAGATATAAGACGATATATTAGAAGTAACAAAAGCCTTTTCTCTTCGTTCTTTCTCTTCTCCAGTCTTTTCTGTGATCTCAGTACGAATATATGAAACTTTGTTCAATTTCTCGCCTTTTAACAGTTTTTTTTTTTTTTTACAATTTGATTTGATTCAACAGTTTCTCTTTTGATCGATTTCTTTTACCTTGGTTGTATAGGCAGATTCGGAACCTTAAGAAGTTGGGTTGAGGACAGAAAAAAAATATTTTTCAATTGATGGATTGATCTGATTTTTGGGTATCATATGAAGAAGCTCCGTCCGTCCGTCGTATTGCTCCTGTTGAAGATGGGAGAAGAGAATGCAAAAAGATTATTTTTACGTAGTACAGAATATATATATATAAACGTCTCGGGTGAATTGATAAATATGTCGATTGGCTCAATTAGTTATGTGTAATGTTATCTGTACAAGAGTGCCCAGGTTCGAATCCATGCAATAGAGGTATTTTTGTCTCCGTTTTTTTATCGATTTGTGGGTTTTCACCGATTTTAGATTGTTCGTGTAAGAAATTCAAATTTTTGTTAGGTCCATGTAGGTATAAGCACAACTCAAAGTTTTGTGTAACTCAAAGTTTTGTGTATAAATACGATAAAGTAACTAAGTTTGTGGGGGAATATGTCGTTTTCTCCATGATTTCTTAATCTATCTAGGGTTTTCTTGGTGTCTTCTATAAAAAGGAGAGTCAGGTCAGTCGTTCTCCAGACTCCACAAGTATAGTTGATAGTTGATAATAAGATTCAATCCAATATACTTTTGGATCAAGAATTGCGATAATTTCTCATCGTATGCATGATTGAGAACCATATATCAAAGTACGCGTACCTCTCATGCTTGTACCTTCGCATTTTTTTGATCCAAAAATATATCGGACTTACTCATATTATCGGCTATTTATAAGAGGGACAACCCGTATCCTCACTCCTCAGTTGGTTTGATACTCAAAATAACTTTGCATCGTTTGCTTGTTTTTAAAGCTCAAGGATAAAAACACAGAAGTTGCCCCTCTTGCAATGTTATTGGCCTTGATAGTAAATTTCATATTGAGTTTTCGTGTAAAACCTTTTAAGTGGTATAAAATTCTTAAGGGATTTACCCACTCGCTATTTTTCACCGTCACTGTTTTGTCCTCAAGCTCTTCATTTTTTCTCTTATAAATTGTTTCTTTTTGTTTTGGCGATATATAAAAGTCAATTACACATGTGAAAAGTTCTTTCACTTTAGTCTTTAGCCCACTGAATGATATAATCGATCTATATTTGGATTTCAAACGACACGCATAATGTTGAAGAATATTATACTAGCACTAACGAAAACCAATTTACCTACAATCCCAAGACTCAGAAGATTATATACAAACAGTAAACTAATTTAATGCCCTCCAATTGGATTAGTCGATGAGCACATAGCAGTTATATCTGGGACAAGGAGTCATTAAAGATAGAGTTTTAATATATCTGCGACGCCCACCAAACACGAATACACATATCATCAAATTGCCAAATTGATATTAAAATGACGTCATCATCACTAATGCAACAAGTAGAAGAAACCCTCTCATTCCATTGGAATATCTCTAAAACGTGATGAAAAATCGTAAAACATTATCTTTCTTTCCCCTATAAGACTCGTAAACTAGTTCAACTTGACTTAATAACTCAATCAAGAATCAAAAAAATTGTTGAAAACGTCCATAGAAGAAGGAGACTGTATCCTCGATGGACTACTCTGAAGGATAGAATTAAAGTCGTTGAAGAATGACGAATAACCTTGAGGTTCGGTAGGTCCAACCGTAGAAAAGAAGTCCGGTGATATCAACGGCAGAGACGTGGGTCCAGGTGATAAAATACCAGCATGGTGAAAACTTGGCCGTTCGATCGGATGATGTTGATGTTGTTGTTGAAGATTATGATGATGATGATTATAATATTGATCCATAGTTCCTACGCCTCCTACAAACTTCCCTAGTTCGTTCGAGGTATTAGCTCTTTCCGTAGAAGCGAACCGAGCCGCCGGAGATATTAAACCATGGGATGCATCAAATGATGCTGACGTGTCGTTTGGTGCTGACATAGCTGTAGAAGAGGAAGATGATGATGTTGTGGAGCTAGAGGTTTTGCCTGTGAGACGTTGAACCAATGTCATGAAGTTATTAGGGTGTGTATGGATAATCTTGGGAGATACGGTGTATATGATCACTGGACCACCTGGCGGCCGCGTTTGCCGCTGTTCTTGCTGATGGATTTGTGGTGGTTGCGGTGGCGGCTGTTGCGGCGCCAATGGTGGCTTCTTGATGATCTTGTGCGAATCTCCACGGACCTTCAGTGGTGCTGGTCTCGAACCCAAGATTCCTCTTGATCTTGGCGATCTATTATCCATGGAATCCACTTTATAAGATGAATATTTTATAGAAGAGAGAGATAGATGCGTGAGTGTATGTGAATGTGATGATGGTTCTAGAGAAGAATAATGATTATGTGATGATTAGGGGAAAAGGGAGGGTACATGAGTGTTTGTATATATATGATTTGTGTATTATCAAAAAGAAGGAGAGAGAAAAGTGAAATGAAGAAAGCAGAGTAAACCTACTTAAAAAAAAAAGTGGTAAAATTTGGCTACTTGATTGTTCAGTAATGATTTTTTAATCTAATGTTTCTTCTAGTATACTTGTTTCTTACCAAGATTTGGTTTGGTTTACCCAAGATTAAAAGTTTTCCAGTCGTTAGCAAAGACTTACTTTTTAACTACGACTTCCAACTTCAAATATTTTAGTATTGTTACCTCAAATTATTCACATTTTTGGTTAATTAAATTGATATAGATAGATAGATAAATAGGTGGTGCATGCTTACTTACGTTGTTGTACTACATAAAAGTTTAGAGATTAATTAACTCTTTTAAAAACAACATAATTAGAAGAAGTTACTTTATAATAAAATTGGATCACAACTTATGGGTGTGTTTTTTTTTTTTTTTTCTGTTCTTTTTGTTTGCATCTAAATGAACGAACATAAAAGGGTTGAACATGTCCAGTCTTGAGGAAGTCAAAAGCGTAGAAGAGGTCATAAGTGCCACGTCAGACACTTGGATGCTGACTTGGCATGAATTTGTACAGCTCCAACACGGTTCTGCTGATCCAGACATGACCCTGTTCCGTGGACCATAATGGACACAGATTTTTTTTCTTTGTCAAACAAAAAAACTAGATGTGGTCAGACCGTTTAATAATACGTTTTCCAATCCATATTAAGGCATTTAAAAAAAAAACTAAAATGAACGTCGAGATATTGAAATAGTATGTAAGTATGTAACATTTCTGACATTTATTAGGGTATATAGCACCGTTATATTAACCAAAAAAATATGCGACGTGAAAATGTCAAAAAAGATAAATTGATTATTTCCGCTACGTCCACGAATACACACATACATACGTTATAGTTTCATAATTTCATTAAAAAAAAAGTGATAGAAGGCCCAAACCACGCGCTCTCGCCCATTTAAATTTCTTATTTATGCAAAAAAGCCCAATATCGTGGGTCTCACGCGCTTAACGTGCCTTTCGTGCCCGTGGTTTTGCTTCTTTTGTAGTCTCACAGACAAACAAGCGTTATATATATATATATATATATATATATATTTTTTTTTTTTTATCAACATAAGAAATCACCTCAAATGAGCAATATGTGGGTAAACTGTTTACAAACAAAATAGAATGCGGATTGGAACGCGCTCAGCGTGCCAAAGAATCCACTCTTACATTAGCATTTTTAGAAACCTGAACCAAAGAAAAAGAAGAAAACTCCTTCTTGTCAATCTTGATATCGTCTAGGTATGTTGCAAAGGTTGGCCAATCCTAAGGCGAAGACACTATCTTCACCAAGTTGGAGCAGTCCGTAAAAAAGACAAAAATTGATACTTAAATCCGTTTTTTATATTTTCTCACAATTATGAATTTCTCTTTTTTTTCTTCACAATAGTCTTATTTTATTGCATCCAAGGTAAAGACAAAACTGATACTTAAATTCGCTAAAAAATATTGGAAAGTACCACAACTACTAGTCACAAGTCCAAACGAGAGAATCAAAGCCGGAAATATATGATCTTCTGGAGATAAAAGCTGACAAGTTGAAAGAATTAATCGCCATAGACAAAATAAAAAAAGAGAGAGACAAACCGAATAATTAAACCTCAAAATCAAATATAAAAAATTAAAATTTAAAATTCCAGATAATTAAAACCAAAAATTCTAACCCAAAAACGTCTGATAAACATTTTCACATAACAGGTAGATCTCGGAGAGGAGCTATAAACATGAGCGTCGAGCAGACCCGATCATTATTAGAATGCCTCAAAAACTGAAAGCCTGAGAAAGGAGCTATATCTAGTCCACACAGCCACAACAACGACAGAAATGAAAACGACAAAGCAAGAAGGAAAGAGTACACAACCTAACCCATCTAATCTACTTTAAAGAACCAGATGAAGCAAAGGGTCGAAGAAAACCTTGAAATCCGATTGGGAAAACGCCAAAGAGGATACCCACTTTAAAGGAAGACTCTTATATAAATCACTTTCATAAGAAACTCAGAAAAACATCACTAAAAATGTCTTGGGAAACTTTCGATAATAGACAAAAATAAGATGTGTATTTGTGTTGACCCGTAAGTTACATGTATGACCTCTATAAACCAGATACGAGACTTCTAACAAAACAAAAACTTAGAGAAAAAAAACAAGATAAACGTACTAGACAAATATTTTAGCTTTACAAGATTGAATGTCCTGTCAAAGTCTATCTTGACTTATAATCTATAGATGGACCCTGAAAGTTTGTTTTTGGCTAGCTCCGATTGTCAAAGTATTAACATGCAAATTTAGTTGAGACCTGCTTACGTGCCATGTAGGACCAACACAAAAATGGGTCTACTTTAATCATCTTTTCATTATGATTTATATTTTGTTTGGTTTACGAACGTGAGAATTAATTTGATACAAATTTTTTATATAAAACAATTTGGCCTCAGTTCATATTCAATTTCCAAACCAAATACTATTTATTATTTAAATTAGTTGTAACTGACTTTTTTATTTTATAAATGTGAAATTTGGATTATACATATATGACTTCGTTAGTAGACTCGAACTTTTTTTTTTTTTTTGATCAAAAGTAGACTCGAACTTAAGATCTCCTTCCTTGTCAATGTTTTTGTTCTTTTCCAGGAAAGCCATTGGACAATGAATCACTCTACCTCTAGTATAACTGATTTTTCAAGATTCGATTTCAGTTATTGTTTAAAAATATAATTCAAATAGCATCTGATTCTGACAAATTGACATATGTACATATAAGACTTGTTATATAGCGAGGTGTATATATTATATTTGTATTCTTTTGGCAATGTATGGTACCGTAGTAGTACATAATATAAAATCATGATAATCTGATAAAGTGCATAATTGAAATGGTGCTAGACGCGGAAATAGACATGAGGGGGGAGAAAAAGTCTTTTGTGTTTGGTTTTTGAGTCTATTTTTTGGTCCAACTCGATCGAATCTCCAAATGACAAGGTCCCATGTCTATATCTTCACTTAATGTTGGAAAGTGATTGGTCTTTCAAAGTCTTTGTAGATTCTACCATTTTATTTTTGTTTTATAAAAAAAATTAGGAATAATTCTAACTTTTGCTGAACAGAGATTATCAACATATTTCTTATCAATTAGCTTCTGATAAGAGTGAACGCGTATAACCTTAAACGTCTTACGCGTATTATCGATATATAATATCGTATAAACAATAAAGAATAATATTAGTTCATAGTCTTACTAATACCATAATATATTTTACATCAAAAGTATAGTTGCAAAAGCTGCTTCTAGATACTAGATAGTATTGAATCAGTCTTAAGTCTTAACAATGCCAATATTTCGATTTCCTAAACAAGAAACAACTCCTTAGACCAAAGAGTATTTTATATCTAGTGAGGTTGTTTTCTTTCAAGGCTACTCATATCAAAATCAAAATGGAGGTTTAATGTGGTTAAAATACATAAAATATAGCACGGAATCAATACCTATCTTTCTCATAAACCTAATCACATATTCAGACAAAGCGTAAATGAAACATGAAAGTTACTGGAGTATTGTATAAATCAGTTAATGTGGTTCCTAACTTTTATTGTATGTATACCTAGCTAAATTGGTCGACTACATACTGCAAGTTACATAGACCAAATACAAATGGTATAAACGAAGTATAACAGATCATAGGCGGAATCGTTTTTGGGAAAATGAACCACATTTTTATAAGAATCTACAACTTCTTATGAATGAATGAATAAGTGACCAAAATCTAGTAAATAAAAATAAATGTAAAAATTCAGCGGAAATTAATTGGTGAATTCATCTTACAATAGAGAATAACATCTTTAATCTTCTCATCCCTGTCCTCATCTACCATCGCACTACCGACTGACGAATTAGTCGGAGAAGATTTTATTGAGTGAATGGAGCTCTTCCTCCTTGTCACTTTCTTAGATCTCCCCTCACCTTGATCGCCTCCGGCCGCCGCGTCAAAACACATACACAGCCGCATAAATGGTTTAAGGAATCCAAAGCTTCTTCCACTCGTTTTTGGTTGTGACATTTGTTTAAAGATGGAACCAAGATCTATCGTTACACTCGAGAATACGAACCTTACGAATAACAAATCCACGAAGGTGGTGTGTCTAGAGTCTAGAGATGTAAAATGTAGAAGATTTGAGTCTATCCTTTAGTTTCCTATAGATTAAGGATAATGACTATATATGTCTATATATAAACATACGAAAGTTAATTCCAATTTTGTGTGTTTGACTCTATAGTAATTTTGTTTCTATAAAAAATATTTGGGCAATTTCCGCAAAATTGTAAAATATTGATGTATTTTTTAAGGACCGTAATGTTTGTCACTTATAGTTATTTCCTTATTAGAATTAGCATTATCAATGTGTTTAACTAATTTGTCAAGTTCTGAATTAAAGTTACGGCTAAATTTGAGGATTCATTCAACTACTGTTACCACTTTTTTGGGATACAAAATCTGCAGTAATATCGTTATTCAAAAACAAAAAATTGAACAAATATTTTTATTGGCAAAATCGATGCTATCTTTTTGATTTGATAAATCTTATAGCTTTTGGTATAATCCATCCATACTTTTTTCCTTGATAAATAGCTCTATGCCTAATGTGCAGTTACAAATTTTGTAAATAAAATTAAATTTAAAAAAAAATCTTTTAAAATTTATTGTATATTATTTATAATTTTTTTCAATAATACAATGACTTATATCTATATACAAATCTTTTAGGTACGTTACCATTAAAAGTGTATTTTTATACCTAGGTATAATGTATGTTACAAATATATTATTTACTACCACTCAGAAAATGTCTATATGAATAAGTTAAGCCAACTATTATATATCTTTTTACTTTCACTTATACATAATTTTTTTAATCACTAAAATGGTTGGCTTAAAAATATTTTGAATAAAAAATAAATTACATCACAATAGTGGAAAGAATCTCGGTTTTGTCATCCTCCCTTATGAAGAGAACTTTGCGTCCAAGCTCCTCCACTATAGAGAAACATTTTTAATAAAATGCTGATGTGTCGTCGTTAGAGAGCTCAAGACACCAACGAATTTATTGCCCTCATTTTTATAGATATTTACACATAATTGCTTTTGAATGATTAAGGAATATTCCTTTACAATTAATTTAAAAAATTCAAACATTTCAATTTTAAAATTTATTTTAATCATTTTATAACATATTTAATTATTAAAATATAAAATCATTATATCTAAAACATTTTCAAAACCGGAAATTATTCACCTATTAAAAAAATTGATTACTATTCACATTTTTACAGTTTCCAAAATAAAATTATCACAATAATCATTATTATAGGGGATTGGCATATTTAATACAATTTTTATAATATTTCATGGGTGAAACATATTCTTACACAAAATAAAATAAAAAAATTAAAAATAAATTTTTGCATAGATTAACAAAAGAGCGGGTTTTACATATATTTAGTTAATACATAATAGTTTAATCTAAAAATATTTTCACGGGTTATAGATTATAGATATATATTTTTAAAACAAATTTTAGATCCTAGAAAATAAATTTACACATAACTCTAATTTTATCTGGATATATTTATTCCGCATATAGTGCGGGTTGATACCTAGTATGTATATATTTTCAATACACGTATTTGATTCGTTTGACATATACAGTCTTAGCAAAGTAAATCATGCATGATGCATGTAATATGATTTATAAGAATTTATTACAAAAAAAAAGAATGATGTTATAAGAAAAAAGAAATGCTGCAAGAAGCAATTTGTCTGTCCAAATGTATGACAATGTTAAGGTAAGCCCCAAAGGCCCAAATTAGAATTTAGTAAATTACACCGTTGTTAGAACTACGTACCATTTGCTGCAACATGTTCTTGGCCGTCGAACTTAGCGCCTTTAAGCTAGTTTCTCAGTGAATTGAAGATCAATTTTTCCCATGGATTTTCAACCATTCGATCGATTAAACGGGATATAAATATGATTAATTGTCGCCATTCATTTAAAAGCTAAGAATGTAGAAAATTATTACTAATATCTAGATAGCGAACCAACATGAAGATCAGTATTGATTGGTAGAATAAATTCAAAACTATGACATATAATGATTAGTCAATGTAGCTACCAAGTAGCAGCGTATTAGATTTTAGTAACAATATCCCAAACCCAAATCTTTTATACTACTAATAAACTACTTTTTTTAAATTTGATAATTCTAATTTCTAAGTGTTAGAATTTTACCTTGATATTATAAGTTGCATACTTGTAACAAATTATATATTTTTGTTTATATCAAATAAATAATACTACTCCCTGTTTTAAAAATCTCCGTCTAGCACCGATTACGCCCCGCAAAATCGCTAGGCCCATCCTCTTCGCCTCGATTAATGACTAATCCCCGCCTAGCATCGATTATCCAATTATACATGTCTAATTTGATAATAACCCATCTAATCCGATTACTTACTGCTTAATTTTGTATATAATGATTATTTTTAGAGCCTAATATACATCAAATATGATTTTTTTGTAATTTAGACATTTAAATTAAGAGTTTATGATGTTTTACAATAACTAATGTACAAACTTTTAATGAAAATTATGTTTTTATGTGTTTACCGTAATTTTAAAGACAATACTATAGTTTTATATTTTATTTAACATTTTTATTTTAACATAAACATAATTATACATATATTTAATACTATATATTTTTATTTTATTATTAATTTAAGAAAATAACCTTAAAGCTAGTCTTCGGTTAATCCCCGTTTAATTTCCGATTTTTCTCACTATACGCTAGGTCCACCTCGACCGCCCGACTAGCATCTAGCGAGTTCTAAAACAGGAATACTAATACTCCCTCCGTTTCAATATATTAGATGTTTTGAGGTTTATTTGGTGTTTCAAAATATAGGATGCTTCTTATCCCTATGTAAAATTAATACTATTTTTTTTTTAAAGTGTTTTATCTTTAAAGTTTATTGCTTTTAGTTTCCAAGATTACAACTTACGATACAGTTGACAAAGTTTAATTTTTCTGATTTATTTTTTTTTAGTCCCAAAAAAGTTTCTTCTCAACACCCACTATAAAACCGGAACAGTTGTTACTTCTACATATCAAAATAAAATAAATTTATTTTAAACACTCAAATGGATCAAAAAAAAAATCCGAAGGAAAAAAATCAAAGAAGAAGAAGATGCTCAACCCAGTCGCCCAATAAGTGCAAGCAACCCTCGAAACTTTGATTTAAACAAAAAGATCTATTTCCACGAAGGATCGATTGATCCCAACAAAGAAGTAGAAGAGGCTATGTTGGTTATGTTAAAGATTTATGTGCCAAGTCTTTTTTAGCTTCTCTTTCTTCTCTATTGTTCTATGTGAGTTTCTTTCTTCTGGTTTCTTACGATGTTTAAGGAACTAATAAGACTATAAAAATAAAAATAATCTAAATAAAATAGCTTTGCCATTTCGAATAATCTTATTGATCTGCCCACTAAGTCAAAATCTTAAATTTTAAAATCAAATAAAAATCAATCATAATTTAATCAACAAGAAGTCTCCATCTACTGGAAGTGCCGATCATTAACATTATCCAAACACATGACAATAATAATTAAAAAGAAAAACAACAACAACAAAAACAAAACAGCATAAAGCGATTTTTCAGAAAAAAACACAGAGCAGTTAAAAAAAAACAGAGCAGTTCACGAGTTCGACAAATTTAGTGTGTTCAACACACTTTGGACTAATAAAGGATCACAACTTATTTGTATAGGAAGCTGATCATCTCTTTCCAACACCGATTTGCTCATATGTGGTGTCTTGTACTTGTTTGATCCTCCAACTTTCATAATCTCTTGCATGCACAATTGAAGAGTTAGGAAAATATGGTTTACCTTTTCCGTAGGGTAGTTTTCAAAAGACTCTTCTACCGCACGAACAAGATCTTCGATGGTTTTTGGACACTCTTTATGCTGTAACGATTGAATAGCACTAAAAAATCCAAGATCTAAAATATTTAGATCCGGTGAGTTTGGTGGCTGACACATCAACTGGATATCAAAACCATTACTTGATGCAACTTCTTGGAAATCTTTATCCCCACATTCAATATGTGTTCTTGCATTATCTTGTTGGATGAAGATAGTTTTCCCTCGATCTTCTAGTGGCCACTTTTCATGAATAACAGAAAGAACATTTTCAATCAAACATGCTTTTATATCTTCTCTTTTGACCGATGTTACTGCCTTTAGTTCCAAAGTTCCAGCTTCTCTATTTTTACTTCGTCTCTTAGCTGGCTCCATAGTAACAAAAGGAAATATTCCAATCTTTCCAGAAAATATCTCCGTTCCTTCCTCGTCAAACCTTGGACGAGCCATAGCAGCTAAAAACATTACTTTTCTGATGTAATTCTTACTTTGACATGTACGTAGCGGCTCTTCTTCAGTCGGAAGTAAATAATAGTTCTCCGTCTTCTTTGTCATGTAGAACCATTTTTCATCGATATGCACCATATTGTACATATCAACAAACTTTGGTTCATGAGGTATAGTATGTTTATCCAACATAGAAATGCAAAATTGTAGTCTACCTTTCAGATTGTCTTCCTTCAAATGAGGCTTGATGCTATTGGTATGACGTCGAATAAACCCTTCTTTCTTCTGTCTAAATAATGTTGTAAGACTCACATTCATAGCTATGGCTATCGACCTCAAAGTTGCTCGTTTATGGAGCGGAATATCAGTGACTTGGTGTGGCTCAATCAAGATTCTTTTGCGACCACAATTTATAGATCTGCGGTGAGATACATCCACTGTTCCAGTATTATGAACCGTTTCTATTGCTCTTCGCCAAATCTTTTGCACCATTAGTATAGGCACCGAAAAGTAATTAGAAACTTCTCTGGTAACAGTTCTTCCAAGCACTCCATCATTACTCCTCATTAGTAAAGCATTGAAAATCATCCATCGCTCTTCATTTGATAGATTTTTTCTGGTTTGTCCCGAATGTTGTACATTTTCGTTTTCTGTTTTAAGAAGATAGATTTAAGAAAACAAATTAGAAATTAAACTGTATAAGTCATGACGTTAAACTATGTAACAACAAAATCGTAACTAATTTTAAAAGAGCCTAAATAACTGGAATAATAGAACAATTAGAAAATTATCCTCAAACAAAGAATATGAGAACGTGACTGATTAAGAAGAATTAACAGAGAAAAAGTAGAAACTAAAAAATTAATCAGTAACTAACTTCAGTTTTATTATGCCAAAAAAAAAAAAAAAAATACCTGGAACAACTGCAAAGTCTCCTGCCATTGCTAAAAGCTTCTTCTGTTGGTGGGATTTCGTTTAAATCAAACAAAAAATTATTCTCATTATTTATTAGTGACATACTCAAATCATAATTTAGAATTGTGAAATAAAAGGTATAAACTATTCTAATTTTGAAACTTAAATAAGCATCACAGATTCACAAAATATTTACATTGGCTCCAATGTAAAAATTTTGAATTTTAAGTTTAAAAACAATTATGTAAAACGTTGGCTTTATTTTTTTCAAGTAATTCAGATTCATCAAAATTTTACTTTATCTCCATTGTGTAAATGATGTTTAGTATTTCTTTTTATTAATTGAGATTTTTTTTGCTTTTTTGGGCAAAATGATTAAGCATGTTTTGCCTACTTTAATTGCTTCTAACTGCTTTAGTTAAGTGTTTTAATTAAATAAGTATTTTTCTTAATCTGTGTGTTAAACTCAAAACATCCAATATATTGAAACTGAGGGAATAGTATATAATTAAAGTCAAAAGCAATTTCGAGTCAAACAGGAATTAATAATACAGCTGCGAATGAATAAATGCCAATCCGAAAAAGAAGAATTAAGCCATTAAGGTTTGACTTTCATATTATTCACAATTTTGTAGGTATTTTTAATCATTAGACTACGGATATCGTATCGTAAACACAAAATAATATTGGGATCGGAGCATACCATAGATCTAGTTTTAAGGCTGCCCAATCAAAACTAATCGGTGGTGATCAACAATGATAAAGTAACAATCAAGTGTTATAATAATGATAAAAGTGTTACAAAATAATAAATACATAAGAGAATTCAACTTGGGGGAATAAGAAAGAAAGAGAATTCAACTTCGTAGATGTGAAGGAATTGAGAGAATTAAGAGAACCATAGGTCGACACGAGGGTAAAAGCACGTGTTCTCCCGTGCGTGTGGCCCTTAATCTTGGCGTTAATCTATCTTAATCTTACTATATTATCATGGTTACATAATCTATGCTCTTAACGGTCACTAATCTACATTTGTACTTTAATTCAACAAATGAACATTTTGGCTAGTAATGAAAATCATACTAATTGACCGAGTTAATGTTCCCCGCTATTCCAAGGATCATTATTACTCATCAAACCCTATATGGACAAACCCTATCAAACAAGTTTATATGTGAATTGTGAAAATATAGTTGAGTTGATCGGACGCATATATTATATAGCTATATATGAAAGACCATATATATGCAAGTAACTTGGTGAATGGATAAACAAAATGACAATAGTAAGAATAATGTACCGACGCTTGGAACTTTGGAAGTGTTAAAATGATACTAATGTAGAATGAGTGCAAGTGATCAAAATGTTACGATGCTTTGTTTAATAAATCCAGTAGTGTCTTGCGGTTCACGAGAACTAGATGCTGAGAATGTAAGTGACTAATCATCTACACACTAATATAATATGATGTCCCTACGTTAATATTTTAGAAGAGGGTAATTATAGTATTTTACTTACTTACATTCACGGTTAGGTCAAGCAGACAGAAAAAAGGGAATGCATCAACCAAAATTTTCTGATGTTTCCTCCAATAGATATCTATCGAGTTGTGGCATTAAAAAAACTCTTTAAAACCACTTGAACTACCTTGGTATCAACAATATTTTTATGTAGAGGTTTTTAGTTTTACCACGACTGTTAACTGAAAGAAAAATGATGGCACAAATGCACATACGTTTATACTGTATTATTTTAATTTGCTCTTGGATGGTATGAATTATGAAACATAAATTTCAAGTTGCCTCAACAAAAACTTTCTGAAATTCATCATGCAATCGTTTATCAAAACTTGGATTATTAAATGGCCAAATAATTGATAAACATTTTATTGTCATTATATAAGTAAAAACTATTACGAAGGACCAAATTCGAAGGTAACTTGTTGAAGAAGAAACGGAAAAGGAGACGCACGGCTCGGCAACCGCCCACGTTTACTTCGTAAGCCTTCACACATTAATCGATGCACCTCTGCTTCCACACACACATGCTATTCCTCACCTCTACGTTCACACAATCCCATATATATTAGAGTTACATGTACTCGAATATACCACCAAGTGCCCACTTGTTAGCCTTTCCAATCTTCTTTACACACCAAAAATTCATAAAGAGTATATGAAAAATGTTGCCGTACATTGGACACAACAGCTACCAGCAGCACCAGTTTCCATCACCGGAGATGGAAATAATTCCGGAGGAGAAATGGAAGCTTTCCTACGGACAAGAGGTTACTGCTCCGGCTTGTCCTCGTTGTGCATCGTCCAACACCAAGTTTTGTTATTACAACAACTACAGCTTGTCTCAGCCTAGATACTTCTGCAAAGGTTGCCGTCGCTACTGGACAAAAGGCGGTTCTCTCCGCAACATTCCTGTAGGTGGAGGCTGTCGCAAGAGAAGCCGCAGCAGACACAACAGTCACAAAAGGTTTGGTCGGAACGAGAATCGGCCGGATGGTCTTATTAACCAAGACGATGGAATTCAGTCCAGCCCTGCTGGTTCTGATATTGATTTGGCTGCGGTTTTCGCACAATACGTGACTGATCGTAGCCCTTCTAGTGCAGATAATACTACTGGATCCGATCAAGATTCACCGTTAACAACAACTACTAATGCTTTAGATTCCTTGAGTTGGGATATCAGCCAAGAAACCGATGTGGATCTTGGATTCTACGGCGAATTCAATCATCTATCCGACAAGACCGAAGAAGATCAACGAGGTTTTGGTCAGTTCCTCCAAGAAGATCGAGAGGAGATCTTCGAGTTCCAGGGTTTACTCGATGACAAAGAGATTCAAGAGATACTGGAATGCTCATTCTCAGAGGAGCCAGACCAGTTGATTTCTCAGGGGGGTTTCATGATCAATGGTGATAATTGGAGTTCAACAGATCTTACCAGATTCGGGATTTGACCAGAAAGAGAGGGAGATGGTTTCTTTCATTTTGATCACATATACTTAATTTATTATATATAGAAAACACGTACTATATACACTAAAACTCATTCTTATATTGTTCATGAAGTTATATCACACATGAACGATCCCACAGAATAGGATCCGTGGAGTAGATTACTGTATATTAATCTTGAATAATGAATACAAACTAACAATTTTTATGTTCTTTTTTGCGGGTAAGGTTTCAAAGTTCTTCTCTTTTGCCTTTTCCTCTCCTTTCAGATTCGATATTAGAACATACCTGTAAAAAATTCGAAATTCTCACTATTCATATATGTTAAAAAGCAAACCTTGGCAGTTCTACACCTGATTCTGGTAAACAAGAAAGGAAGTCCAGTTTGCACCTCTATCGAAACAGAAACTACAATTAACAGTTTTAATCGATCTTTGGTTGGTTCTAACATAATATGGACCTGAGTTTACAGAACACACGACTTGCCTGAAAATAATGTTGCGCAGCTGTTTCTAATACAATGCAGTTTGTAAACACGATCAATGTATTAGCTCACGACTCTGTTTCTGGGTGCCACTTTATGCTGCAACCAACACTTGTTACAATACCAAATCCAGGGTCTCAGTTGGTCATCAAAGGCTATAGAAATTGTAAACAAAGAATTGAAGAAAAGCGTATCAAATCTGAGTGTACCTTGGCTTTTGATTTGACGGTATTGGTTGACAGCTAAGGGCAAGATCAATCGCAAGGCTTAGATCCCTACACAAATATAACATGTTAGGTTTTATTGTATAACAACTTCTCTGGAATATGTTAAAAGCAGTGACATAGAAAACAAACCTCCCATTTACTGGTATGTTATTGCTAGGCCGGGAATCATCAAACTGACCATGATAGACCAGCTCAAATGGTCTACGACCATCCTGCTCCATTAGACACGCAAGAGCAAGTTGAGATAGAGTTAATTACCAAAACAAATCAAAGTTTTTATAAGAAGTATAATTAGTTTAAGCTTGAAAAGATATTCATGATATAACTACTCTCAATCCAACATATGTTAAGCATATATCCATAATACTATATTTCAAATATAAGAGCTTTGTGAGTTCATCTCTACATGGTTTAGCAGAAAAAATATACCCAAACCAGTAGACATTTTCCCTGCTACTTAGCAATCTTTTATCAAAAGATATGATCACAATTTACCTTCTTATATAAGAAAAACTCAGGTGTACAAACAGCTCCAAATTCTCGTGCAACCTCTTGTGACTGGCAAGAGGAAAAAATGTCACGAAAATATCAGAATAATTGTATATACAACTAACAATGCTGAAAAGGTTCAAAGAAAAGAAAAAAAAGATCCGAACAGACAAAGGTCCATACCTCATCATACAAGTAAGGAAATGGGTACTTGAAAACTTTTGCATCCTCTGCCATGAACTCAGGCCCATCCTGTGAAAAGGAAACGAATATGGAACAAACCATATAGAAACCTCATCTCAACAAATCAATCACTAACACTAGAGAGTATCACAACAAACACAAACCTGAGGATGAGTTACAACAGAATTTGAAGATATTGCAACAACAGCAAGACCTTTCTGCAGAACCAGACAATATATAGCTAAGATTACCAATACATAGTGAGTCAAGCTATGGAAAGAACACAGAAGCAAAATGTTTGTTACCTACCTCCATATAGAAATTGCAAAGCTTTACAATGTCTTTCTTCAAGTGAATCACAAACGGGCAATGATTGCAGATGAACATAACCTAACAATGTTATGAAAACCAACACACAAACTCAAGAACAGAGGTTTTAGATTACAAATTATAAAAAGCTGAGTTAACAAATTGAAAAGTAGTTCATTACTCACAAGTAGAGATGGGTACAATTCAAAATCTTCTAATTTCCATAAGTTTCCAGTGAGCGGCTCCGTAAGCTATAAGTTTCAATCACAAACACACAAATCTCTAAGACTAGAAATTCCTCTGTTTTTTTCCGGCGACGTGAATGTGACATTTTTACCTCAAAATTGGGAGCCCTAGCTCCTAATTTTACTCCGCCTGACTCAGTTCTGGCGGCACGAACCACGACACGCCTTGGCGATGGTGCATTGACTTTGACTCTCCGCCGCAGATAGCTGAGGTCTAACCGTTTCGACGACGAGAATGAAGTTAACCCCCGGGAAGATATCGCTAATGCGGTTCGTGAAGGAAGCAGGTATGAAGCTCCGTAAGTCACGGCGGTGGAGGCAGCCATTGTCGTGTCGTCTGGTGTTTCTTCAATTCTACCGGAGACACAAAACACGCGTCAGTATCTTAGAAGACGTGTGTGTAGATTATGGGCTGAAATATCAAAGGCCTGGCCCAATATTTTAGCCCAATAAAATCGAGACATATTAGAAAACTTTCCTTTTTTTTTTAACATACTGTAAGAGACATGTTACTTTTGCTATAAAAGAAAAAAAAAGATAGGGTATCAACTTTCCACCGTCGGCTTCGATCGCAATGACGTACGGTAGTCGTGGTTGTATTTGGTCAGATCTTCGATATAGTCGTGAAATCTGGCCTAAGAATACTGATCGAAGACAACTGCTGCAGGAGTTCCAGAGCCGCAAAGATATGCTCGCCACCTTCGTTCAGTCTGTAGCTGCAGTGTCTTCTTTTAAAGACAAGAACAAGAATCTTTTCAAAAAGAAAACCAAGAAGAATAAGAAGAAGAAGCTCGCCAAAGCCAAAGCCAATTAAGAAGGACTTGTGTAATAATGCCCTTGTGACTTTAAACCTTTTATGTTATGTAATATAACCTTAATGGGATTTCTCTTCGTTTTTTAACAACTCAGTATTCGTCTGATTCAATTCCTCAAAACCCTAACATGTTGATTGATGCATATATAATCCGTCATTGCTTCTTGTAATATAAATCATACTAGTTTAAATACAGAAAACAAAGAATCTTATTCTGCAATGCCATTATATGTCTCTTTCTCTTCATTTGTATGATCAGTGAAAGAGAACTTGTGTTTCTTGTGTACTAGTTTAAATACTGAGAAAACGACTTAGCAGTTTCGAGAGAGATAGGGTTTGGTTGTTACTTCGCTAGCTATAAAAGCCCATTAGGCAGCATAAACTTAATTCAATTAGCGAGGGAGAGAGAGGGTGATGTAGCAAACATCTACTATCTGCCTTCGGCTTTGCGTTAATTTTTTCTGCTGGCCTTTACTTTAATATTCTATCTCTTTATTTCCACTATACATAAGCTTAAGCAGTGTTGTGTTTTCCTTTTTGCTTTAGGTTTAATCGATCCTATTATTATAAACAGGAGTGTGCAGTGGCGGACCCAGGAATAAAACTTAGGGGGGTCATTTTTTTAATAAAGAGTTAAAATGTTCAAAAAAAAATTGTATTGGTGCAATAGGGGAGAATCGAACACTCGTTAGGGAGGTAATTCTAGGGGAAACAAACCAACTTTGCTACTGACACTTAATTGACTACATGCAACAACAACTATTTATCTATTTTAGGGGGGTCAGTTCCCTGTACTGGGAGTGTGTCTTTTATTGTATGGGGCAGCTTGAATTTTAATAAGAAAAAAACAGAGTTTCTCTCAACCCTATCGTGTCGTTTGCTCTGTTAGCTTAACGCACAAACTAACGAGTTTTGGTCCTGTTGATCGCAAACTCAATCTCTTTCCTGATATTCCGCTGCATTAGAGGGAGAGATCTTAGATAGGGTTTCCACCGTCGGCTTCGATCGCAATGACGTACGGTAGCTGTGGTTGTATTCGGCCAGATCTTCCATATGGTCGTGAAATCTGGCATAAGAATACTGATCGAAGACAACTGATGAAGGAGTTCCAGATCCGCAAAGATATGCTCGCCGCCTCCGTTCAATCTGAAGCTGCAGTGTCTTCATTTAAAGACAAGAACACGAATCTTTTCAAAACGAAAAACAAGAAGAAGAAGAAGAAGCTCGGCATCAAAGACAAAGCCAAAGCCAATTAATTAAGGAGGGCCTTGTCCCTCTTTTTTTTTCTATATTATTTCAGTACTTGTAATAATGATTGAAACCGTTTTTATCACCTTAATGGATTTCTCTTTTTCTAACAACTCGTATCTTCATATTCAATTCCTCAAAACCTAATTTGGTGATTATATTAATACATCATCTATCACTGTTTCTTGTAATGTATGTGCAAGTTTAAGTACTAAAACAAAATCTCGTTATGCCTTATTAGTAATAAGTTAGAAAAAAAATTGAATCATGGCTTTGATCAGATCCACTAAACCTCGAATTTTTAAAATTAGTATTAGTGAGAAAACTTGCTCACTGCTCTCTGCAACAATAGTATAGCTAAGATCTAGCCATTTCGACGGCGAGAATGAAGATCATCTCCGGGAAAGTATTGCTAATGCGGTTCGTTAAGGAAGTTGATATGAAGCTCTGTATGTCACGGCGGTGGAGACTCGAGACAGCCACATTCAATTCAATTAGAGCCACAACCCACTCGTTAGTACTTAGACGTCTGTAGATTATGGGCCAAAATAGACAAAGCCTATCCCAATATTTGAGACAAAGCAAAAAAACATTAAGAAGGGTATTCAACTAGTCTTTTCAAAGATTTGATAGGATTTTAACATTTTAAAGTTCAGCATCTAGAAGAGAAAAGAATAATAAAATGCCTTACCTTAATTGATTATTAAAAAGTCTACCAACGGTAGTGTTTTAATTTCAAACTTCATGATAATCTCTAAATTTTATTAATTAATCTATAATAATGTATATTCTTTGTTTGTAGTAATGTTGGAGGTGATGTATAAGCCTTTTGCTCTCACATCAGCTTGCAATATATATACGATTTAATTACTTGTATATATATATATATATATATATATATCTAGATACATAAATGACCACAATAACAAAAAAATTACAAACTATGTTAGTAGTAGATTTTAAAACAGTCCCAGTCCCTTAAAACATTTAATTAATACATATATAATTTTTATTTAAAATAAACTAATATTTGCAAACTTTTTTTGTATAAATTACTTTATAAACCTACAAAATATTGTAATTCTATGTGATTTCACAAAAGAATACATGTTAAATAAATTTAAAGTAGTTGAAAAACACACAATTTGATAACTGTTGACAATAAAATGATTTAAATAAACAAAGTGTACGAAATGTATACACCGAATCATCAATATTTAGAAATATAACTTTATTTGTTTATTTCCAAAAACCTTCTTTATTTTACCAATTTCTTTTCAGACCAAGTATTATCTGAAAAGTCATATAGCATGTGTAAGGCACTCCAAGTGCTGAACAAATTTATTTTGCTGGCCTTGAAAAATTCCTTCATATTATGCGTTCCGAGGTAATTGATACATTCTGAATGAGATCTTAGCTTTGTTGTTATATTTAGATATATTGAGCAGTTGCTAATTAAATATTTGTGGATTACTATACAAATATTCATTGATGGTATATGCTATGGTTAGTTGGACATGATGAAGCAATAGAAATTTCTAACATATTCCAAACTACGCTAGTGAGTCCACTCCCAAAAGATGTTAGACACACAAATAACATAATAAGTCTTCAGACCAAACTTAGAAGAATAAATGTCAAGGTGTCTAACATTAATTATGTGATCAAGGTACAAAATCGTGACAACTATTGCTGTGAATTGAAAGTCAAGGAAAACTGCTGATGAATGCATTTCTATTTTGCAGCTCTATTTTCGAATAGGTCGCTAAAAAGACGAAGTATGAGGAAAAGAGCAAGGTAGATCTCTTCCGTGAAATATTATTTATTCTATCAATTTCCAATATTATATATATATATATATATATATCATGTTATTAATCAACCGTTTAGTGTAAGAAGTTGGCATGTGAGAGATATGTTAACAAAAAAAGTCTTACATTGCTATCGCGGAATATTTGGAAAAAAAAAACAAAAAGGTTAAGAATTGAGTAATTTGTATGCTACTGTAATTCTGTAAATTATAGGTAAAGTATGATACAAATTTAAGGTGAATATTGTAAAAACGGCTGAGAATTATTTAAAATCGTAAAAAAACGAAGTTGTTAGAAAGTATACTATGAAACCTTGTCAGGTTTGAATCGTTTGATAATTGTGTTTCAATTCTTCATTGTGATATCAAAAATGTATTTATATATATATATATATATATTTGTATGTTATATACTTATAAAATAGTATAGTGATCTTTAGAATAGAATGATACGTATGTTTTGAATTTTTTTAAATAGTGAAAATTGTCTTTTAGGTATTTTTTATATCTCAAAACTATATTTCAATTTAAGCACGAAATAATATACATACATATTATATATAGTGGTGCAAATGATTGGATTCATGAACGAAGAGCTGACAATTAATCCAAATAATAAAGAAATTGGGAGAAGATTCCTTTTATTTCATCCTTGCATGCCTTATGACCAACCAGCACATCTAAACAGAACCCTAAGCCCACTAATCAATACTACTAGTGTTTTCAACGCTTATTTTAATCGTTAACATCCAGAATTCTATTTTATTTAAATATTCGGATCGATTAGAACCATACACCAAAAAAATAGAGGTCAAAAAGTGGGTCACCATCATCATAACCTAAGGAATCTAAGCGAGTATTACTATTTTCCATGCCATACCTATATATGTGTTATTATATATGGACCGTCTTTGCTGTTGAAGTTAACTTGTCTCCGCTTCTAACCCAAAACAATATTATTACTTTTATTCAATCATATATTAACGAGGAACAATTTTGGTGTATTATATTATATTTAACATCTCCCTTTATTATACAAAAGACAACACCAACTTGATGATTTAAAGTCAAAGCGATGTTTTTACACTAATATATATAACTCTAGTCTTTTGTAATAAAAGGAGAAAGTAGAAGATTATGAATAAGAGAGAGAAGAGGTCATGAAGAGAAAGAGATACGAGATGGAGAAGACGAAGAAGACAGAGCTTCAAACCGCCATTGAAGATTTCTCTCTTTTCGTCATAACTAAACCTGGAGATAACACTGAAGCTACACATATACCCTTGAGGCCTCTTCTCTCCTTCTGCAACTTAATCATCCAAGTTCTTGGTATCTTCATTTTTATTTTGCATGGATCATACTAATTGATCCCCCTTAATTTGTTTCATATATGATTGTATTTTATTTAAGGAATCCGAATTGTCTCTTAAGTTCATACCTAGCACAACTCAATGATTGTCCCGATCGGCTGTTTGTGATTTGGTGTTTGCAGATAAGATAGGACCGACAATGGCTGTTCTTAGACAAGACATTGATCAAAATATTCAGGTAAACTATATATAAAGATAATGTAACTTCATGCATATAAAGACAAGACATGCAAGACGCTTTATTTTATTTTGATTTGTCCTCTTTATTGATTGAAAGTAACTCATCAACATCATATGTACGTGTGGTATATATGTATGGTGGGTCTATAATAATATTAATAAATAATAAAATCAGTTAAACTTTTATGCTGATAAGAACGCCCAATAGATATCTCCTCAGTGCTTTTGTTTTGTGTAAAAGATCTCTTCAATAATTCAATTTCAGCCTTGTAATCCTTTATTTGGTTTGCTTTCATGAGGACTTTAGTCTATTCTTAAATAACTTTCTATAAAATTGCTATCTTGCTTCCATCTTCTTCTTTTTTGTACTTGAATTATCTTTGACTTATGTCTTTTCTTTTTTTTGCTGAATTGGGTGGTGTAGAGATTAGAGAAAGTTTGTGAAACAGATTCATGTGTTTACTCCAACTTGGTTGAGATTCTGAAGAAAGAAAAGGAGGAGGGAACATCCAAAATGGTTGCTAGTTGTAGTAGAGCTATTTTTTGGCTCACTAGGTATATTCACCCCACTCTTTCTTTTTTCTCGACAATATTCATCTTACATAACTATCGTTAAATTTCACCAACTAATTATAGAGTTCTCTTTCTTAATATTTTATATTCTATCACAAATTTAAGGACAATGGATTTTACTGCTGGTTTACTACGCTCGTTGTCCAAAGAACCGTCGTCGAGAATGGAAGAACTTGTAGAAGAATGCTACATGACGACATTAAAACCGCATCATGGATGGATCGCGTCTGCTGCTTTCAAAGTATGCACCATGATCACTCTCTTTCTAGCTATATCATACTTACTAGCTAAGCTAACATCATTTCCCTTTTTTATATCCCATCGTCATTTTATGTTTTAATGTTATTAACATATAAAATGAATTTTCTTGGGGACATATATATATTACGTGTACTGATATAGTGTAGAATATATATGTAATAATGAAGGTGTGTTTGAAGCTGGTACCTGACAACAAAACGTTCATGGACGCGATTGGTGCAAGAGACGAGAGCAATGATACCTTAAAAGAAGACATTGATACTTTAAGCTCATTGTTGACACCTATTCTCAAAGAAATCTACTTTGTTCTGGTAATCATTAATTACCATTAACACATATAGTTAGAGTCCTTTTTATTACGTTTTCAAATTTTTAGTTTGATCTACATATTGATTATCGTGCATGATGCTTCATTTTATCTTTCAGGATCGATACGGGGTGAACAGATTAAGATCGATGTAGGTGACGGGTTGAAAAACAATCTAAATATTTTGTGGATTTTCGCTCAAATGATAAGTTTAGTTTTTAGAAAAATGTATATATCAATGTATGTACGCACGTATATATCAATATATATTGTAATATTTATTTATTTAATCATCCGAACTAAGATGATTTCTCTTCTCTTTTAAAGTTATATAAAATGTGTATGGATGTAATTTCTCCTGCATATACATGTATCAGGGATGTCTTAATTAAGCTTTATAAAGTAGCCTACTTATTTATATAGAAAGTAATAAAACTATAATCGACGTTCTCGGACTCTCATATGTCCCGTAGCGAACCGTCTATTGCAGTATTAAAAACATGCGACTTGATGATGCCAATACGTACAATAAAACTAACATAACAAAACCGGATTTTATCCAAAACTAACGAAAACACCGGCTAAATGATTGAGTTTCGGTTAAAACTTAAAAGCCGTCGTGAGTGTATCGATTATTATTAACCTAATCTAGCTAGCAACGATCAACGGGTGCAAGTGCTATTTTGATTAAGTAATTAACGAAAGTGAACAAGTAAGAGTTGAGAACGTGTCACATCAGAAGCTCTTCATAGATTACAAGTTAACGGTCCAAAGTCTTTGATGTATGTATATTATTGAATTGACAAAACTCAACAAAAATATGATAATGAAAAGAATATCTGGTTGTAAGAAAATAATAAAATGAAAACAGAAATGACATTGGCATATGGAGAAGGAATAATAATAACCTTATAGTATTCTATATAACTTAATTAGTATGATGAATTTAATATTGCAACATGGAAATTTAATTATGTAATTAATATTGTTATGGTTTTATAACTTAGTTTTAAATCCGAGAATGTGTATATGTCTGGGTTAATTAATTAATCTTTATTTTATTTAAAATTATTGCTAGTTTTTGAAAATTGAAATATGAAATAGTATGAGATTAATGAAGCATGATATAATTAAATAAATATTTGTATTGATGATAATTTATAAATAAATGGACCAAGATGTGGATCTGGGCTTTTTTTTTAAAACGTTTAGGATCCATTCTCAAACGAATCTTATTCCCAATTCTCTCTTCCTCGCTCACGTCGACGACACAAAACATCTTTCCGAAGCTTCTTGTTACAAATCGTCAATTCAATTGTTCTTTAAAAAACCTTTGATCGACAAGACAAACACAATCTTACACTTCTCGGTCAACAAATTTGGAAGCAAAAACTCTGCCTTTTGATTCACCGGAAGCTGTTATAAAATCCGGTGAGTTTTTGTTTCTTCCGTTTCAATTCTGGAAATTTTTCACCTGGGTCGTGATCGGATTTTTCGTTAATGGTCATCGAGAGTTAGTCAACGATCTGGGTTCGATCAAATTCCTTACCTTTTTTTGTTAAATTCCTTTGATGATCCCACGAATTACTAGTCTCTCTAAATCTGATCTGGGTATGCTTAATCTGCCACATTGTTTGGTCTCGAGCTCTGTGGATTTGATTGTATCATGAAAAATTATCCCTTTGGATCGAGTAAGGCTTTCCATGCGTACTCTAGTAGAGGTAGCGATTTCGATTTAGAGTCAGGAGGAGGAACCATCAGAAAATCTAGAAAGCCTAAGAATTCGTTTCCCAAAATGATCAAATCTCTCGGGGCTCGTCTTCCCCACTTGTTCAAACTGCACCCGGTTCTCGTTTCCATCGTTTGCGTCTCGTTTGGGATCACGGTTTTGATACTTGTGTCGTCGGTTTACGAGAGCCGTATTGGTTCAGCGGTTGCTTATTATAAGAAGAGTGACTTAGATGGGGATGGTTACCCGTTTGCTAGTCTGAAGAACCTTGTGATGGTTGCTGGACATTCTGTTTATACGAGTAGTGATTGCGGTAGAGTTGATAAGGAGGATTCGTGGTTCTTGGAGTCCTATCAGAAGAATCCTGGTCAGGCTGCTACGTTCTTGAGTCATATACAAGAAGGTGTTGATGCTGCAGCTAAAGATGATGATTCTTTGCTTTTGTTCAGTGGAGGAGAGACTCGTAAAGATGCTGGACCTCTTAGTGAAGCTCAGAGTTATTGGGCTGTCGCTGAGTCTAAAAGATGGTTTGGTGAGTCTTATTGCTATGTTTAATTTTCTGCTCTTTAGTAACTTGAGGGTGAAAATGTGGTTTGATTATTACAGGCAAGGATGAGGTGAGGCCGAGGGCATTGACGGAAGAGCATGCCAGAGACAGCTTTGAGAATCTTCTTTTTAGTGTTTGTCGATTCAGAGAGCTCACAGGGTCTTACCCACAGAACATAACCGTAAATGCCTTTTTTTACTTCCAAACTCCGCGCTCATTAGTAAGCGAAAGGTTTTTGTATTCTTGTGATATTAATGTATCTTTCTTCATACTTGGATCAGGTAGTGAGTTATGATTTTAAGGAGGAGAGATTTGCACATTTACATCGTTCAGCAATGGGATTTCCGGAATCAAGATTCTTCTATTTAGGAACTCCGGCTACCCTATCATCCAAGGAAGGGGCTCTAAAAGGCGAGGCTATGGTTAGATCTCAGTTTCAAGAAGATCCATACGGGTGTGTTGGTTCACTTTGGCGTAAGAAGCTGAAGCGTGACCCTTTCCACAGGACTATACCTTACCCTAATGGCTGCCCTGAAATGGCAGAATTGTTCAAGTACTGTGGTTCAGCTCCTTTTCCTGGCTCTCTCCCATGGGATTCATCTGTATAAGATCTATACTATACTAGACTTGCTTAGAGGAACCACTACTTGAAACTCTTTTTTGTTTTTGTTACTTTCCATATATATTTATACAGAGAAAACTTCAGAATCTTTTTGTATTCTTCTGATTCCATGTGTTGTCAGAAACGAGAATTTTAATTGTATCAAATGCGATTTACCTAAAATAAAATTTTGACATTTCTATCCAGTAACAGATCTCTCTATATATATGCACTATTATTTATTTGAATATAAAGAAACACGGTATTTATCATCCATGTTCAATCAAAGGAAAACACAAACACAAATGAAGAAAAAATGAATAGTAAAGCAACAAACTGCAAGATCTGTCTCAAAACGGTTTGTTGTTCTGATTGTTGGGTTTGGAGGTAGAAGATGATGATGTCCTGGTTTTTGCAAACTCAATCAGGTCTTTGAAAAGGATATCCTCTGGTTTATCATCTTTCTTTGGTGGTGTAACAGGAGCAGCAGCAGACGCTGTTGGATTCAGAGACAGATTCCGGGATTGTCCCACAAGATCATCGTATGAAGAATCAGAGCCACTGCTTGACTGCTGGGGAACATTATGCTGGAAGTAATCTGGCCTCTTGTTGGTTCTAGCAGACATTGATGCTGGATACTTCCTTGTTTCCTGAGTATCCCATGGAGCAGGAGGCAATTTCTCAGTTTGGTCATAAACTGGTTTGGTGAACAAAGCTTGCTCAGGGGATTTGCTCCGGGGAACTGGCTCATCATCGAAAACAGGAGCGGAAGAGTCCAGGTGTGATGATGATTGGGAAGTACTCGGAGGCTTTACACTCTCTGAGGTTCCTTGAGGTTTGTAGACATCACCACTGAGGAAGTCCATAGTGCCAGAATCAACATGTACTGGCCTCATAGAAGGTGGTGGAGGAGGAAGAATAGGGTTGAAATTCCCTGATCCAGTCCCTCGTGCACTTTCTCTTTTCGACCTGCAGAGATGAGTTGAATAAAATTTTGGGAATCCAAGTCTTGGGATTCAACTGATATGAGCAAGGAATGGGCATTACCTATAAGCTAGCTGAGCAAAATCATCATCTGACTCATCTGACTCATCATGATTGATGCTAACAAGCGGAATTGGAGTGGGAGCTGTTGCAGGAGCAGAGTTTCCCTTTGACTTATCATCATGGTGCTGAAGGACACGCTGCAAATCGTCGTTCAGTGCTAATCCTTGACACATAAGTCCCTCATCTCTGGAAAAAAACAAAAGAGTCTCTTTCACCATTAACAAAATTTATCAAATGGATGAAACAACAAGAGGATGAAGGAGGAAAGAAACGAATCCTTACGAAGTGGTGTTCACCAGGGTCATTACACGTCTTTGATAAGTACGGCATTGTTCGACCAAATCAACTATAAGCTCTTCCTTTAAACCCTGTCACAGCATTTTTCGAACAGTGAGTGTTACAAATCAGATTAGACAACAGAGCCATTTAATCTAATCATGTAATATTGTTCTACCTCTGGATGACTTGGATCAAGAGCCCCAAGCATGTCCGTCAAAACATCAACTGATCCCTGAGCGCTTTGAATCTCTTCCAAACTGAAAAAGTCAAGATACTAACATGTTTAAGACACAAAATACCCAATAATAGGCTAGTTTAGCAAAAAAAAAATGATTTGATGGAAAGAGAATGTTAAACACATATTCAACAAGAAGAGTGTACCTGAGTGCAGAAGCATCGTCACTTTGCAAAGAGGCTTGAATAGCAGCGTCTTCATCTGATGCCGCAGCCTGAGCAATAATAGGCTGAGTCTGAGGTGGAGTAAAGAACGGTACACTGCTCTCCGTTCGAGGTGGGAATTCAATTCCAGCAGACTAAAGTGTTTAAAAGGCAAAAATGATTAACAAAAATTTGATTTCTAATATATAAATATACAAATAAAAGACTCAAGTACTATAACCCTGAGTTCATTATAAGCATTGTAGTACTGAGGGAATCTTCCGCCGCTTCCACCAAAAGCTTCTTGCCAAGTATCTAATAAGCTAAGTATCTTTTCCCTCACAGCCAGGTCCGGCTGCGTAAGTTAGTTGATAAAATTCCAGGTTAAGTAGAATTGATAATAGAGCTCATATGTAACAAACAGGTGAGAGATGGGTAAGTAAAAACCTTTTTCTTCACTATTTTGACCATATCAGGCAAAATATCACGGTCAACAATGAGCTGGCACACGCTCTCGCCACAATTCTTACTCAGAGTTTCCAAAGCCTGAGCCAATCCACGAATGAGAAGATCAGTACAATAAACAGAACCAAAACAAAGCATTGTATCCAACAATGAGTGAAAAATAAGCACTCACATAAAGGGCAAGAATCTGCACTTTAGAATTTTTACTTCCTAAACGCTTCTTGAGCACCTTCACTGCTTCCTTTGTTTGACTACAAAAAACAAAACAAGTTCAATACTTTAAGCATCCTAGCCTAGACTCAATCAGATACCAGTAATTCAAATAACGGTTCTGAAGAACTCTATCGTTTACCTAGGATCCATGTTGATAATGTCACAGAGTTCAATGTTGATAGCCCAATCAGGACCAATCAGCATATCATTAGTAGCTCTCTCAGCACAAGCAGCCGCGTTATTCGCCATTGAAAGATCCCTTTTCAATCAAATCCTAAAGTTTCCAAGTTTCCTACAAGTATAGAACAAGCAAAAAAGATCAAACACAAGTGGGATCAGACTCTTGTAATTAGACCAGATCACGAAGCCAGAAGCACTCAATTACAAAACAAACCCTTAAAAGAAGTTAATTCAATCGCAAAATTGTCTCCTATACGGATACACATGACAGATTAAGCCAGCAAAGTACCAAATCCAGTAAACTGAACACAACAATTAGTCAATTACGAAGCATGAATCAAAACATCGACGAGAGATTCAAATAAAACCCATAATATATATGCAATTGAAGAACAAGGAAGAATAACAGAAATCATAATTGAACCAAAACAAAAGCAAAGACCTTTAACCTGTCTATAGACTCTAAAACTTGAGATGATAAGCCAAGCGAAGATTTGTGAGTATCAAGATCGAGAAGATGAAACCAAATAATTATAAGGGTGCTCGGAAAAATCAAAACTTTGTAATCGAAGACGATCGGAGTCAGGTCATCATCAGCCTTAGCCGTCCATATAAATCAACTGCGACTTCTCTTTTTTTTTTTTTTGTTCTTCTTTCTATTATTTTTGCCAGATGCGAAAAAGACTTTTGTGTTTTGGCTTCTTTTGTCTCACTATATGCTAAACTTACCAGTCGGTGACAGGGAAATTAAAAAGGAAAATAATCTTAATTACTTTGTTAATTATTCTTTTCATTATCATTAGTAAAAAGTATAAAATAAAGTTGTTTTAGGTCGTAAGTAATGATCATTATTAGCGAATAATAGCAACTATATACCAAGAAATTTTCCTAATATCAAAACCCAAATTGATTTCCATTGTTGACTTTTCCTAGAATCCCAAACCGCCGTAAAAACGCGTTTCCCAAGACGCGCGTTCGGACAGAACAACAAACTCCCAACACAAATATTCTACCGTGCTCATAAGTCCACAATGGGACCATTCTACCAATTAGTTCACATCAAAGCTTTCTCTTTAGTCTTTTGAACCAAACAACGCTCCTTTTAAGGCAAAGATTATTATTTACGTAGCTTTATTAGTTTTTAGGCTTTTTATATGTAAAGGTTTAAAAAAATCAAGTAGGATCCTAAACACACTATACATTCGAATTCAAAATCGCAGAATTTGAAACACCAATCAGTGCACATTCATCTCTATTTACATTACTAATAATACCGTATCCAAAAAGGAGGATACATAGGCTTACAGAAGCAAAAAAAAGATATAGAAATAATTTATCAGAAGAGTAATCATCTTCGTTCTCTAAAACCATTCCCTCCGAAGATTTATAGACTGCAAACGACACACTCGAGTGTTGTTGTCTAATCAAGCTCTGCTTCTTACGCCAAGAAAGCTTTGCTTCACTCTTTTGAATGTGCCTTCCAGAAGAAAGGTAAGCAGCTACGTTTTCCACCCCTGCATCAAAACACTTTCACATCAAAAACCCAAAATTTCCAATTACGCGACTAGGGATCATTCAGACAAATAGTCCTGAGTCTCAAGTATCTTAGATTCATGAGTAACAGGAAAGATAAGGAGCTTCAATCAGCATTCACAATCTTTGTCAAAACTCAAAAGGTCTTCAACTTGACATTGACAACAACATATTTCATACAACCAACATGCTCGTTAAAAGATTCACGTGATGAAGAGAGACAAACAAAAAAAAAAGCATCACAAAAACAGTTCGCTTAACACAATGACAACAATAAAAAAAAATTGCTTTTTCTTTTCTCGGCTAGCAGATAATAATCAAGATTAAGATGATCCAAGTTTAACATAAAGCATACTCAATGAAATGAATAAATAAACTAGAACAACTAGGAGTTTTTCATAAAATCTGAATAGCAAAGCAAATCCAAGAAGCAAGAAAGATGAAAACTTTCATTTCTAAATTTTGAAAACATACCTTAGGCTATTACTACTGTTGCTACCGCTACTACCGCTCCTCTTTGTGCTTAACTCAGACATTTTATTCCACCACTCTTTATCCTCTTCTCTCACAAGCTCATCACAGATCGAAGGTCTCGGTGAAACCTGAGAATCTTTAATCGTATCCTCCCCCTTTTTCTTCTTCTTCTTCTTCTTCTTCTTGGTCGTATTTGCCTTACCTCCTAAGCTAACCGGAAACATCATTTTGAGAAGAAACCCACCATCGAATCCTCCTCCAGTCCGATTCGGATCAATCCTTTTATCACTCTTCGTCTTCTTAATAACTTTACTCGGCTTATCTTCTCTTTCAGGCAATTCATCGAACACCTTCCGTTCATTCTCTTGGTTCACCTTCACTTCGACAAGATCTTTCAACGAAAGCTCGTAACACGACTCGGGCATCTTACTAACCATCTCCATAAGCTCTCGCTGACCTCGAGCTATAGCTTGTGCTCTAGAATCAGGCGAAAGGCTCCAGTAATCTTCCGGCCGGTGAAAAGGACTCCTCGGAGGACTGTTTCTCCACAGAGTAGGCGAACAGACGCCGGAATCTGAGTGATCATTGGGTATACTCGGAAAACACAAATGGGTATTGGAGGATTTAGCTGAAGAAGGATCTAACATCGTGATGATTTTGCAAGACTTCCAAACAAAAAAAAACTGAGCTTTTTATTTCAGAAACAAGTCCTTAAGTTTTATAACAGAACAAAACTTGATTGACCTGTTCTGTAGCATATACTCTTTTTGGGATTTATAGTAAAAAAGTTTTTTGTGCTTTTAATTTAAAACGTCACGTTGTCCTCAGAGTGGTTCAAAAATATAGTCCCCTATTTAATATGAGGATGAGAGAGGCTGTGTTGTTGTTGTTGCTGCTGTCAACACGGAGGAGCGGTTTTAATATGATATCTTGCAGATCGTACCGGATTTGAGCAAGTGTTTTACGGATTAGTATTTCACACTTCTTAAAAGTCAAGTGCTTCTAGATCATCCTTCTCCCCCACCAATATGTCATCATATTTTTGATTTCTTTGGCACGTATCATTGATTTTAAAGGCCATTAATTAGTATTATCATCAATCTAAAATTAATTGATGTTCTTGCATGCTCTCACCATTTAAACATACGTAAGAGCTTATTCACTCCCTCGAGTCTACAATCTAGCTGGCATAAATTAGTTTTTTTCCTGACTTTTTAGGGGCGTTGGCTTTTGTATTTTTTGAGTCTTTTAATGTTTGTGAAAAAGCATTAATCGATTTATTATTAAGCGTGTTTAGTAGTACTAGAAGACAATATTTAGATGCGTGTTTTCATTACTTTATTATTCCTTTTTGCTAAATTCAAGGGAATAATTGTATATAGTAATCATTCGACGTGCTTCTCGTTTATGGATGTGTATATAGTTCCTACGTCTCTTGATTTTTATTTAGTATAAGAAGCATTGACTTTGGGATGTTTGTGTTTACACTATATAAGATGTTGTTGATCCAAATAAAGACAAGTAATGATATATCGATTGATTCTAGAAACACGATTCAGAAAAAAAAAGAAATTGGAAGTTAGAATTAGCATGAAATTGAGTAGAGCTAGAGAGGCCCAATAACAGAAAGAGAAACCCGAAAAAGTTTGGGTTCGATTCACCACGAGGGTGAAGAGCCTTAACCGGATGTGTTTGAAAGACCCGAAGATCAAATCCCGTCTCTGTCAGAGGAGATGCCAACCATCTCTCCTTTTTTCGAACACAGCCTATTGTATGCCTTTTAGTCTATATATACAGCAACTTGAAAAACCAAAGTTCCGATGTGGGACTGTTTCTCTCTAATATAGCTAATTTTGCTATGGAGCTTAGAGCGAGCTAGAATTACAATTTACTTGTCAAAGCAATTTACAAAATTTATATATTTGCCAAAAAGAAATCCACAAAACTCATACCACTTTTAGGATTTTTTTTTTTAATATTGGTAAGTTTAGACATGTTAATCTCAAAAAAGGATATATACTGATAATTATGAGTTGTAAAAATCTACTCTAGGAACTAAATCAAAATTTGACCCATAACATCTATGTTAGCTTTTTTTTCCGTCTGGGTATTTTCTCTATATCATAGACGTGAAGATATATGTAATAAAAAATCTAGCGGTAAAAATATAAAACATTTAGATATATACTTATAATTATGAGTTGTCAGTAATTAAATCACTATTTTTAAATATTGGTTTAAATAAATATATCAATACTTTGTAAATAAGAAAATAACATACTTTCATTAAGGAAAAGTTATTGGATTCTAATTTATAAAAAAATTTGAAGACTTCAACAAAATCATCAAAATAAATAAGTGAAAGATTTTTAAGGATTACAAGAGAGTATTCCATAGTTTTGTTGATTAGTTTTGAAAATCTTGTATAATGTTCCAAACAATCTCTGTATTTTTGTGATATTTTTTCATGACTTTATTTTGTAAAAAAGATGTATAAAATCATGAACCAATAATATAATAATTGAATTCACTTATAATCCTAAATTTTTTTTTGTTTTAATTGAATAACACAAAATTTTTAATGACTTTAGAAAAGTATGCAATCCAACAACCCATATTTGTTAGGATTTAAAATGACTTTTTACAAATCACAAATTAATAACACTAAACTTTAACATATTATAACAAAATATTAATCTAATAACAACAGATTTTACATAACATTTAAGGTCTTTAAAACTCTATCCAAATCTCAAACCAATAACCCGGTTAAATATAAATATGGTCACATATCAAATATCTACACATAGATAGATACATCTAAAATCTATCAAAAATATAATAGAGCTATATAATCTACTTTATAAAAAATAAAAACAAATAAGAAGCAAAAAAAACAAAATGAAGATGAAAATCATGAGTGTGGTGTGGATCACGATGCTACTAACATCGTTAATTACTATGGGAGGGGATGCAAAGTCGGACAAAGAGTGCCAAGTGGAGTGCCATAAGCATTGTCTACCCACTTCCATTGTTGCAGAGTGTCTAAAGTGTCTTGGAGAATGTGGGAGGACTCCACCGGTTGCAGTTGGACCTTCGGTTAGAGTCGGAACCATCGGCGAACACATATAGCAAAAAAGTTAAATATGACTTTGTCTTGTCATGTTATGTGGTGGAAAAATTGTAGCGCCTTTCTTATATTCAAATAATATTCGCATGTAACCATTGTAATAAGATCGAAGCCTAAATTTCACATACCTTCGTGTACTTAATCGGTGACAACAACAAAAAAAATACAAATAAAAATAAATCAAGTTGGCTTGATGAATATGAACTTCCGACAGGCTTGATGATGACTTTGATTTTTAGGGTGCGTGTAGAGATATGGTGGTATGGGGTTTAAACAAAAATATGGTTTTGTTTTGAGTTTAGATTGAAAACATAAGATGAAGAAGATCCATTCTGTAATTAATACTTCATTTTAAAAAGTTAACCAATGAAAAACATTTTATTTTTTATTTAAATAAAAATATACTATGTTGAAATTCAGCATCAAGATAATCAATTTGCATGGGGTTTTCTAAACGCCAAACAATAGTTACACAATTTTCAGCTTCTAATTAGCTATATACAATGATTACATAAACACATAAACTATGATTAATTAACAATAAAAATAGTTCTTATGCAACATAAGTTATATCTCATATTTGATTAATTAGGGTGGTTTTAATTTCTGACTAAGAACTTATAGATGTGAGACTTAAGAGATTCATTTTGTAAGAGAAATGAAATAGGAAAAAAGTTCTTTATTTCTCTTGATACTCTCTTAACCATTACATGAAGCTATACTTTCTATTTATACAATCACAAAACCCTAGTTCCCTTGACACATGTTTTCATTGGTCAAGAGGTTAAGAACGTCAAATCGATTGCTCGTCGTTGTCTTTGTTTCCGTACTACAACCCCTCTTTGTCGTGTTTACTTTAGTGGTTGAAGCTTCCTCTGCAACGTCCTTGTCTTGTTGCAGAGTCGACTGTTGCTTGGCAAGCTTACTGGGCTGCTTTAGAGTTTGATTGTTGTTGTTGGGCTTCGTTTCAGGTTTTGAAGTCCACTCTGTTTTGAGACCTTCTGCTTTAAAAACAGGTTTTGACTGAGACTCCTCTATACGTCCATGCACACTTTGTGTGGGTGGCACAGCCACACCAAGTTTGAATCGTAAAGTTGCAAACGGTCTGGAGGGAAGAGACTAGATAAAGATGTCAACTAGCTGGAGAGGAGCTGGTATATGTTTGACGATCAGGGCTCCCAAAGCTACTCTTTCACGGACGTAATGGTAATGAGTTTCAAAGTGTTTTGTTTTGGAATGAAAAACCGGATTTGCTGCCAAGTAGAAGGAGGAGAGATTGTCGCCATAGAGTTCTGGAGGATCCGGTTGTGAGATGCGAAGATCTCTGAGCATGTTGTTAATCCAAACCAGCTCAGAAGCAGTTTCAGAGAATTGTCGATACTCTGCTTCAGTAGAACTTTTAGAAACAGGGCAGGGGATTGCTTCTTGGACGACCAGGAAATAATATTCTTGCCTAAGAAGGTGCAGTAGCCGCCTGTAGACCTTCTTGTCTCCTTTCATCCAACATGATCACTATCACTATAGGCTCGAAGTTTAAAGTCAGTGTTTTTGTCGAATAGAAGCCCCATGGTGTAAGTGCCCTTGATGTATCGAAGGATGCGCTTAAGTAGCTGAAAATCTGAAACCGTAGGAGCATGCATCTTCTGGCAAACAAAATTCACTGCAAACTGTATATCGGGCCTAGTTAAGGTGAGATGTTGCAGTTTTCCTGCTAAACTGCGGAAGTGAGTGGGATTTGAAAAGAGTTCATGTTGATGAGGGACCTTATGAGGATTCTCTGGCAGTGGTGTGGGCATAGGGGCACAATCGATCATACCAGCAACTTGGAGAAGATCTTCTGCATATTTTTCTTGAGAAAGGAACAAGCCGTTGTCATGGAAGGTGGTTTGGATTCCCAAAAAATAATGAAGTTTGCCCATCTCCTTCATCCTGAATTCAGTGTGCATACTGTCGAGAAGTTTCTTGATGAGTGTGGAATTGTTGCCGGTGAGGACCATATCATCGACATATAGTAGGAGCATCATAATATCTGACCCGCGCTCATATACAAATAAAGATGGATCTTGCATACCACAATAAAAACCAAACTCCAACAAATAGGTACTTAACTTACCATACAAGGCTCTAGGAGATTGTTTTAAGCCATAGAGGGACTTGTGGAGCTTCCAGACATGATTTGGTCTGTCTTTGTCAACAAAGCCTGTAGGTTGTAGCATGTACACATCCTCGGTGAGATCACCATGCAAAAAAGCATTTTTGACATCCAACTGTTTTAACTCCCACTGACCAACAGTTGCAGCATGGAGAACCATACGAACAGTAGCAGTTCTCACCATTGGACTATAAGTTTCAAAATAATCGACCCCTTCTTCTTGATGGAATCCTTTGGCTGCCAATCTGGCTCTCAACTTGTCAAGGCTGCCATCTGCATTGAGTTTTGTTCTAAAAACCCATTTACACCCAAGAACATTCATTTCTGGTTCGCGAGGTACCAAAGAAAAGGTGTTAGTCTCCTTGCAAGTGGTGACTTCCTCTGTCATAGCGTTTGTCCAGCCCTCATCTTTCAATGCCTCTGTGACAGTTCTCGGTTCCGGATTAGAAACTTTTTGTGTGAGGAGAGCATATCGAGGATTTTGTTTTCTCACTCCAGCCTGTGCTCTTGTTGTCATTGAGTGTTTTGGTAGAGTTGATGAGCTAACTTGGTGTGTTGGCTAATCAGTTGGTGCAGCTTCACTGCTTTGAGCATTGGATGATACGGCTTGTCAAAGGACTGTTTCTGCATGTTCCGGGAGTGATTGAGGACTGTTTGGTGAAGAATTAAGTTATGTTGTATGTTTAATGTCTTCTCGTTCTACTACAGGACTTACACTTGGAGGAATTAGCACTGGTTGAGAGCTGGATGGAGCAGAACTAGTAGAACCGACGTGATGGCTAGTCGTATGCGGTATTGGTGTATTAGAACATGGTGCAGGACTTGTTGCAGATTGGAGAGGTGGAAAATCTTCCTCTAAAAACAGATTCTGAGTTTGTGCTGGCGGGGTTGAACTTGGTGATTGAGTTGGTTGAGCCGGGTGATCCGGAGAGTATTGAAAACTTTGTTGCCAGGCCTGCAACAGATTTTTTTTACCAGGTCGATGAAAACTTTGGTATTTATCAGAAAACGGGAACGACGACTCTTCAAACAGAACATGCCTACTAATATAAATTCTCCCTGTGGGTGGATATAAACAGCGGTAACCTTTATATTTGATGTTGTAGCCCAAGAAAACACAATGTAGGGACCTTGGATCAAACTTGTTGTCTGTGTAGGCTCGGAGAGTCGGATAACAAGAGCAGCCGAAGGTTCGCAAGGCAGTGTAGTCAGGCTTTGACTGATGAAGTTTCTCATGCGGACTCTTGTTGTTCTCTAAGGTCGAGGATGGGAGAATGTTGCTCAGAAAATTTGCTGTGAAGAAGGCTTCTACCCAGAACTGTTGAGGGACCTTGCTAAAGAACATCATGGCTAGACCAAGTTCAATGATGTGTCTATGTTTCCTCTCGGCAAGACCATTCTGTTGAGGAGTATATGGACAAGAAATGAGTTGTTGTATCCCATTCTGACTTAAGTGAGCAAGAAAAGCTTTGCTTGTAAACTCTCCTCCACCATCACATTGAAACATCTTTATTTTGCAGCCAAACTGATTCTCAACAAGATTTTGGAAATTGCAGAATGTAGAGTAAAAATCTGATTTATTTTTCAAATGATAGAACCAACAGAATTTAGACCAATTATCAATAAAGATTACATAGTATCTGAAACCCTGTCCAAAAGTGATTGGAGCAGGACCCCAAAGATCACAATGAACCATTTCTAATGGTCTAGATGAAACAAACTTAGAATCTGGAAAAGAAAGGTTACTACTCTTCCCAAGATAACATCCCTCACATGTTGTCTTGGTACTTTTATTGACTGAAATAGCTTTACTCTTGACTAGCTGCTCCAAAATCTTATTATTAGGGTGTCCAAGTCTCCTATGCCACACCTCATCAGAAGCTGCTTGTTGTCTTGATGAGTAGAAGGCTTGACCAGGTGGATTCTTGAGAGTGTAAAGGCCCTTATTGTATGGACCGTTGGTGAGGAGCTTCTTTGTTGCATTGTCCTTAACAATAACCTCATCAGCATCAAATTCAATCGAACAAGGATAATCTCTGACAAGCTTAGAAACAGATAATAGAGATTTTGCAATACCAGGAACCACTAGAACATCCTTTAGAGGTAAATTACCTGAAGTCGTAGGTAGAGATGCAGATCTAGTGTGTGTGATAGGAAGACAGTTTCCATCACCAATCATGATAGTGTCGTTACCAACATACTGTCGGGATTGGTGGAGGTTACCTTGAGAGTTTGTAACATGAGCCGTGGCTCCGCTATCCATGACCCACTCATGACCTCCTTGGTCCGTAAAATCAGTGATTCTCAAAGCCGCCAAGGCTGCAGGGATCTCGGTCTGATAAGTGTTATCGAAACGGTACCAACATTTAAACGCAACATGACCATTTTTACCACATATCTGACACACTGGTCTGTTTTCTTCAGAGAATACCGAGGATCCAGTGGAGGGAGAGATTTGTTGATGGAATCCTCTGCCTCTCGTCGAGTATCCTCCTCTGCCTCGAGATCTGTTAGAATGTCCTCTTCCTCTGTTACTGTAGAATGCACCATCTGAACGCTGCGTATGAAAGGCCAGGTGAGGGGTTACGCTTGAGTCTTCAGTATAAGCCATCAATCGGTCATGATATGTCGTGAGTCGAGGAATCACATCTTCGAGGGTTGGAGATGAAGATGAGTCCATGGTTCCTTCTATAGAGGTCTTAATCGGCTCATACCCCCTACTCAAACCATTCAAGGCTGCAAATATTTTCATCCTCTCACTAACTGGACTTCCTACAGAGGCAAGTTGCTCACACACACTCTTAAGCTCTTTTAAGTAATCTAACATGGTCAGATCTTTCTTTTCCATATTTTGCAGTTTCCTCTGTAAGCCAAACAACCTAGCTGAGGAGACCTTATTAAAGTGACCAGCTAGAAAGTTCCATACCTCCTGAGACGTTTTTGTGTTGACAACCTCAGTGAGGAGCTCTTCGGACAAAGATCCTAGAAGTCATGCTCTGACGACTTGGTCTGACCAGACCCATGCTTGATATGCCGGATTTGGAGTGTCTGCAGTGCTGGTGGCCTCAGGTTGTTTGGTGGAGCCATTGATAAAACCCAAAAGGCCCTGACCAGAGAGAAACGACTCGAACTGGGTTTTCCAGAGCAAGTAGTTTCGCTCAGTGAGCCTGACCGTCACACAATTTGTAATATTTAAGACAAGTTGCGAATAGAGCTCAGTGGACAATGCCATGGCTCTGATACCATGTAAGAGAAATGAAATAGGAAGAAAGTTCTTTATTTCTCTTGATACTCTCTTAACCATTACATGAGGCTATACTTTCTATTTATACAATCACAAAACCCTAGTTCCATTGACACATGTCTTCATTGGTCAGGAGGTTAAGAACGTCATATCGATTGCTCGTCGCTGTCTTTGTTTCTGTACTACAACCCCTCTTTGTCGTGTTTACTTTAGTGGTTGAAGCTTCCTCTGCAACGTATTTGTCTTTTTGCAGAGTCAACTGTTGCTTGGCAAGCTTACTGGGCTGCTTTAGAGTTTGATTGTTGTTGTTGGGCTTCCTTTCAGGTTTCGAAGTCCACTCTGTTTTGAGACCTTCTGCTTCAAAAATAGGTTTTGACTGAGACTCATCTATACATTTCACAAATTCAACAACAATCTAAAGACAGTAAACTAGATCTATTTCCGCATTTTTACATACGAGACACACAAATTTAGTTTCTAGTAGCGGGTTCATTGGACAATAGATGTAAAGTTAAAGTCCAAGCAAGTTTTATTTGCTAGGTTAGATGTCATCCATCAATGAATCATAATTTGAGAAACTATCAGTTCTTTTACATCTAACAATACATAAAATCATTTTTCTGGTGATTGTTGTGTCACCTTCAACTGATCTAAAATATGGAAAAATGTTTTCAAGTGTTATCCAAAAAAATCTTTTTTTCTAACTATTAATTTCCGCGGACGTAACGGGAAATTCAAAAAAGATATAAAAATGACACGCAAGTAGATGACTATCGTTGGATAAAGATGGGAAAAATCAATAAAAAGGCACAGTACAGTTTGGTTTGGTTGTTGAAAACTCTTTAAATGATTTGTTATGTTTATATGTAGGTATTGCAAACTCTTTACAATAATTCAATTTAATTATTTATTTTCTCAATAGTATTTTGTCCACTATGAGTCTATGATTAGTGTAAAAAAAACTAGAAATCCCAAAATGCGAGGAAGATAAATATATCTTTATAGAAAAAAAAGAAGTTGGAGATGGATACGGATGACATGTCAAGTCCGACAAGGAAATACATGCACTTGTCGTCCTTCTAATCCTTTGCCCCGTAAACATCGTTAAAAACATAGCTCTCTCTCTCTCTCTTTTCTTTTTTGTTTGATAACACTCTCTCATTTTCTTCTTCTTATACTCTTCTCCATTTTTCTTCTTTTGTCAATTTTTTTTTGGGCAAACATGGCGATCTGGTTTGCTAGATCGAGAAACCTTGTTTCTAGCTTGAGACATAACATGTGCTTGTCGACTATTCTCGTTAAACGTGATTACTCTCCACGTCCCGTTTTCACAAGTCCTCAGATATCTTCGACGGTCTTTTTGAGTCCCTACGTGGCTAGCCTCCGTCACGAGTCGACGGCCGTGGAGAAACAGCTTGATTTAGTTCAACATAGTGATGATCAAGAAGATGCCCTGCAGGTATATTTTTATTTTAATAACTATACTCTTTCACGTGGTTTATAGTTAAATCTAAAATTGGGATTAGTTTATTTATAATAAGATTAGCTGTCGATGACGAATTATTTGAATTGAACTGTATGTGTAAAAAAAAAAAAAATAATTGGTTCTTGGTGAATCAGATTTTGTTGATTTTCTTTCTAAGACTAGTAATAAATGCTTCGGTTTAATGTACCAGTTATCTCCAATTCCGGTTCTCATTTCGATTTATGAAATTCTTGGTTTATAAATTGAAACTAAAACCAAATTCAGGTGAAGCTGGTTTCTATTTTAGGATGAAATTTTTCTTGTTTATGAATCTCAAAGATTTGAATATTAATGAAGCTCTAGAACTTATGGGATCGCATAGTTTAAAATAGTACAAGACTACAAGTACTTCCCTCACAACAACAGTTCACATCGGCGCACAAGTCATGTCAAACAAGTAATGGACCACGCACAAGTTACACGTACGAATGAATACTAATTGAAGTGCTGTGTGGGTCTCGGCTTCTTTGAGTTTAGTCTGATTTGTGTACACGTGTACGGCACATTCATTAATTAAGTCTCACACACTCACACCACCAGTCCTGGAAAACTAATTTGCATTATGATCTATCAGACATTCTTAAATACGCCCAAATACTTTCTTTTGTTTCTAGGAATTGGATTTTCCGGGAGGCAACGTCGGTTACACATCCGAGATGAAATTCATACCGGAATCATCTTCTCGGAGGATTCCGTGTTACCGAGTTCTCGACGCAGACGGACGAATCATCCCCGACAGCGATTTTATTCCGGTACAGCAATTTCAAGAAAATGTAAAATTAGAATTGGTATGAGTTTGTGGTTTAATATTAACCGGAAAAAAAAAAACAGGTGAGCGAGAGACTAGCGGTAAGAATGTACGAACAAATGGCGACGCTTCAAGTGATGGATCACATCTTCTACGAAGCTCAACGTCAAGGAAGAATCTCGTTTTATATTACTTCTCTCGGAGAAGAAGCCATTAACATCGCTTCTGCAGCTGCTCTTAGTCCTGACGACGTCGTGTTACCTCAGGTAATTATTAAGACGTTGTGTTTGTTTACTCTAGACTAGTCACGTTTTGGTTCGGTTTGTTTTAAACCGGGGATTTGGTACAGTACCGAGAGCCTGGAGTGCTTCTATGGCGTGGCTTTACATTAGAGGAGTTTGCGAATCAGTGTTTTGGTAACAAAGGTGATTATGGCAAAGGCAGACAAATGCCGATTCATTATGGCTCTAATCGTCATAATTATTTCACTATCTCCTCTCCAATCGCGTAAGGGTCTCTGGACCAAAAGAAACAAAGCAGTTGATTGTTCTGTTTTGTGTTTTTGCTGAATGAATCTGTTTTGATTCTTCAGCACGCAACTTCCTCAAGCTGCTGGAGTTGGTTACTCTTTGAAGATGGAGAAGAAGAATGCTTGTGCAGTTACATTCATCGGTGATGGTGGCACTAGCGAGGTTGATTAAAAAGTCTTTAATTCTCATATCTCAAAAAAAAGGATTAACATATCAAGAATTGAAAATTTATACAGTTTTGGGGTGTGGTGTTTAGGGAGATTTCCACGCCGGATTGAATTTTGCGGCGGTAATGGAAGCTCCGGTCGTGTTTATCTGTCGGAACAACGGTTGGGCCATCAGTACTCATACCTCAGAACAGTTTCGAAGTATGCAACCAACTTTTTCCTCTGTTTTTTTTCATTACAAAAGAGACCAAACTATTCCTCTGTTTTGATTTGAGCCTATTGTGGTTTGGTAACAGGTGATGGCATTGTTGTGAAGGGACAAGCTTACGGAATCCGAAGCATCCGTGTTGATGGTAACGATGCACTCGCGGTTTACAGTGCGGTTCGCTCAGCTAGAGAAATGGCTGTAGCAGAACAGAGACCTGTTCTCATCGAGGTAAGAAAAACCATATTAAAGATTTGTCTAATTACAACTTTTGACGTTGGTGAAACGAGTCTTTGTTTGTTTTCTATTTCTTAGGCGATGACATATAGAGTAGGACATCATTCAACATCAGATGATTCAACTAAGTACAGGGCGGCCGATGAAATCCAGCACTGGAAAATGTCGAGAAACCCTGTGAATAGGTTCAACAAATGGGTCGAGGATAACGGATGGTGGAGTGAGGAAGATGAATCCGAACTAAGATCTAACACAAGAAAACAGGTAAAAGATTCCGAAACCGCTACATTTAATACGTTAAGGTTGATGAAGTGTTGTGTTATTTAGCCGTTTTTGTGTGTGTTGTAGCTTCTGCAAGCGATTCAAGCGGCCGAGAAGTGTGATAAACAACCATTGAAAGAGCTGTTTAACGATGTGTATGATGTTAAGCCGAAGAATCTAGAAGAGCAAGAACTTGGTTTAAAGGAATTAGTAGAGAGACAACCTCAGGATTACCCTTCTGGTTTTCATGTATGAATCTAGATTCTAGACGAACTGTGAAGTTTAAAACCTCATTCCCATGTATTATGTATCATATATGCATGTATATACAGACTATTTATTATGTCCAACGAATCGAATAGTAATCGGGTATGAATGAATGAAATCAGCATTTGGAGGATCATGAAATAACCTTGAGAATGTTACTTATAGTCCAATATAAACACCAATGGTCCGGCTGAGCCCATATAAGACTCTGGGATTATATAGTGTTGTTTCCATGTATGTGTGTTGGAGCTCTTCTTACCTAGTAGTCACCTTCATTGTGGAATTTTTTAACATAATTGACGATCAATTTGAATAATCAACCAACCGTATGGAAAGAAAAAAAAAATTGATGGGCTTGATTATGAAAACTGTTAGAATTTGTTATAAATACCATTTTTGAGATATTTAGGATATATTACCTCTGTATCATAAAAAATGATATTTTAGGATTTTTACTTGTATCACAAAAAATAATTTACTTTAATATATTTAATGCATTTTTATTTTTAAAATTAAATAACTAATTAATATTTTTACTTTTACAATACATTAGGATGTCGGTTCGTGCATTACCGCACGGGAAAGTGAAAACCTGAAATGATTAATTTTAATTTTTTTCGGTAAATTTTTAATTGTATAATATAAAAGTCATAAATAATGATTAAGATGAATTAACCAAATTAGTTAAGTAAAATATTTGTTATATATATAAAAATAAAAAATCGATTCAGTGAAAATAAGAGAATAATGTTAAAGATATATAAATCTAGGTTTACCGAATCATACTCAGATAATCAATTTTGAATATTCACGTAGAATAAAATTTAAATCATTATTCTATCGAAATTTATAAAAAATAATAAGAGAATCAGGGAGGAAGAACTCATAGCTGCAACTGCAACCAACCAAATTGACTAAAAAGATAAATCTATGAAAAATTAAAAATCACAATTAATTACCTAAATTAATACTTGAAAGAGATGATCAATACAGTTAGATGGAAAACGACACCAAAAAAAGTTAGATGAATGAATCAATAAATAAAACAATCCAAATTTTTTAACAAAGATGAGCGAATTAATGTTGATTAATAAATTGAAAGAAAATAATACTCAGAATTTACAAATTTGGAGGTATTAAACAATAGTCAAATAACAAAAACTCTATTCAAGGTCCATAAAATATATATATATATATATAAAAACAAAGAGGTGTGAAACAAAAATGTGCGAAAACTAACAAATGTGAACATTGAAAGCTGGGAGTACGATGAAGAAACACAATTGTTGGATCAAAATATTGCAACTTTTAAGATCATTAACAAATCTAAATAGTTAGATAAGATAATAAACATAATCTCATCAGTTATATTTAAATTGACCCCTAAAAGTGAGTTTGCTATAATATATAAACATATAAATCTATGATTTTATTTATTAACTTGTAAGTATAAAAATACTCAGAAAACAATAAATTCAAAACTTGTTTTTGTATTCCATAAAAGTTTATATATAATAAACAAAGAGGTGTAAAATATAAAGGTGTAAAACTTAGAAGGGTAAAAAAAAATGTGAAAAATTAATAGGTGCAATTTTTGAAGACGGGGGTACGACGAAAAGATGCAAAAATATGAAATTAAAGACGTGTGAAACAAAAAGGTGTGAAACAAAAAGATGGAAAAACTAACAAGTACAAACATTGAAATCAAGGGGCACGACGAAAAAACACAATTGTTGTATCAAAACACTGCAAGTTTATATAAACAAAGAGGTGTAAAACAAAAAGGTGTGAAAACTAACCGGTGCCTACATGGAAAGTTGGGGGTGCGACAAAGAAACACAATTGTTGGATCGAGTCTTTGAAACTTTTGAGATCATTAACGAAGGGTGAGATCATTAATAATACTTAAATAATAAAAACTCTTTTCAAAATCCATAAAAATCTGTATATATATATAAACAAAAAGGTGTGAAAACAAAGAAGTATGAAACAAAGGTGTGAAACAAAAAAGTGCGAAAACTAACAAGTGCAACCATTAAAAGCTAGGGGTACGACGAAGAAACACAATTGTTGGATCAAAACATTGCAACTTTATATAAACAAAGAGGTATAAAACAAAAGGGTGTGAAAACTAACGGGTACCAACATAGAAAGCTGGAGGTGCAATGAAGAAACACAATTGTTGGACCAAAACTTTTGCAACTTTTGAGATCATTAATCATACTCAAAGAACAAAAACACTTTTCAAAGTCTATAAAAATATGTATATATATATAAACAAAGAGTGTGAAATCAAAGAGGTGTGAAACAAAAAGATGTGAAACAAAAAGGTGCGAAAACTAACAAGTGCAACCATTGAAAGCTAGGGGTACAACGAAGAAACACAATTGTTGAATCAAAACATTGCAACTTTATATAAACAAAGAGGTGTAAAACAAAATGGTGTGAAAACTAACGGGTGCTAACATTGAAAGCTAGGGGTGCAGCGAAGAAACACAATTGTTGGACCAAAACTTTGCAACTTTGAGATCATTAACAAAGGGTGAGATCATTAATAATACTCAAAGAACAAAAACTCTTTTCAAATTCCATAAAAATCTGTATATATATAAAAACAAAGAGTGTGAAAACATAGATGTGTGAAACAAAAATGTGTGAAAACTAACAAGTGCAACCATTGAAAGCTAATAGTACGACGAATAAACACAATTGTTGGATCAAAACATTGCAACTTTATATAAATAAACAGGTGTAAAACAAAAGGGTGTGAAAACTAACGGGTGCCAACATGGAAAGCTGGGGGTGCAACGAAGAAACACAATTGTTGGAGCGAAACATTGCAACTTTTGAAATCATTAACAAAGGGTTTAATAGGTGCGATTTTTAAAAGATGGGGGTACGACGAAGAAACACGATTATTGGAAAAAAAAACTTGCAACTATTGGGATCATCAATAATTTTAAACCGTTAGATGAGATAATAAAAATAATCTCATCCGTTACATTAAAGTTGACCCCCAAAAGTGGGTTTGTTATTATATATAGATAATTAAATGTATTTATGCAGTTGAATGACAAGTAAAAAAAACACAACTAAATAAGTACTAAAAGAAGCATAAAACAAAAATTATTACCGATAATACTTCATTTATTATTTCTTAATCTTTGTAAAAATTCTAAAACATCATCCTTATTAATACAGAGAGAATAGTTTTTAAGTTTTTAGAAGATAAGATTTAGTATTAAGATTTAGAGTTTAGAATTTAATCATTTTATATATTAAAAGATATATTTTTGAAATTAACATCATAAAAATGTATTTTAAAAAATTGAGATAGAAAAAAAGGTATTTTTGAAAATCTTCCTAAAACTATTTAAGAAAGCTTAGTTAACCTATGGAATGGCCTAAGTATAGATCAGTTTTGCACAGAATCTCCCAGGTGGTGCGACAATTGCAGGATATATCGTTTCATTTAGCTGCTCCAAAGGCTAATAGAGTAGCTCGGGAGATTGCCGGTAGTGTAACACGTGATGGGCGACTTTACTCTTATCTCTCCTTAGGTGGTCCTGCTTGGATTCAGAAGCAGGTTAGGAGGGACAATAGTGCTTAGTCAGGGTTCCTTTGTTTTCGAATGGATGTTTTTCTCTCATGTTTTAAGTTTTGTCTAGCTTGATCGGGTTTGTTCTGTTCTTGCTCTGTTTGTGTAACTTTGAACCTTTTATTAATGCAATTCAGATGATCAAAAAAGAAAGCTTAGTTAATCGTTTTTTAAAACGTGCCTACCTATCCAAATGACATGTACGTCATATAATAAAACAATAAATTACTGTAAGTGATCTTGTCTCTATCTTATAATTGTTAATCAAAATATATAATTTTAAAAAGTTATGATCAGATGATCGTCAATTAATTAAATAAATATGATAAGATTTTTTTAAGGATTGGAATTATTTTGTTTTGTAACAAAATAAAAAGAAAGGATTGATTTAAAAAAAAAAGGAAATAACAAGAAAATTGGTCTGCATATTGCCAGGAAATAGTCTTTATATATATACACAAAATAAAATACATTGAATAAAATATGATATGCTTATAATATCTGCCAATTGTTGAAAAACTTATTATTATCATTTTCTGCCAATTGTTAGATTGAGCGTCTTTGGAAGTTATCCCAAAACTTCAAATTTTGAAGTGCGCATATAAAAATGAGTTGATTTCATTAGTTGCGGTTTCGACTTTTATCAAATCGTACTCTACAACCAGTTGTCCACTTTTAGTCGATTTCGACACACACATTCACTGATTCACGCATCTCCTTCTTCTATTCTATTACACAAAGAAGAAATAATTCCTCAATAACAACACCGTTGCAAAATCAATTCAGTTAAATCATTTGTTTCAATCTTTTTTTTAAGTAATATCCGCTTGTTAATTAAGTATGTAATCATAATTTATATAATACTTAGTTCTAAGATTAAAGTTTAAAATATGTGAGTAAATTGGCTTTGGATACTATTAAAAAGCTAAACAATGAACAAACTTATCTGCCAGTCACTATAATACAAGTGGCAGCTTAAGCGTCAGGAAGCTATTTCCCACACGTTTCTCTCTTTCCCTTCCCATGCATTGTGAGTCTTAAGAGATTCATTTCACAAATTAAACAACAATCTGAAGACAATAAACTCTGTTTCCGCATTTTTGACAAACGAAGCACACAAATTTAGTTTCTAGTAGCGGGTTGATCAGAGACAATAGATGTAAAGTTAAGGCTTATTAGTTAGGTTAGATGTCACCCATCAATGAATCATAATTTGAGAAACTATTGGTAAAAGTTTAAAGGCCATCATTAATAGGACAACACCAAGGATGTTCTAAGCCCAAAAAAATTATAAAAATAATGAATAGTGGCTTAGAACACTTTTTTTAGTTCTTGATGTAGAACTGATTTAAGCCAGTTCTTATTTGACGTGGCTTCATGTGATTGGACGAGATTTTTTGGAAAAAAAGAAAATATTTCATTTACATAAGTAAGCAATTTAAATGTTAATTTATAAGTTTTTATAATTGTAATATGTTTAAGAATATTATATTAATTTGTAAGTATATAATTGCTTTTATATAAGTATGCAATTTAAATGTTAATTTATAAGTTTTTATAATTGTAATATGTTTAAGAATATTATATTAATTTATAAGTATACAATTGCTTTTATATAAGTAAGCAATTTAAATGTTATTTTATAAGTTTTTATAATTTGTAAAATGTTTATGAATATTATATTAATTTATAAGTATACAATTATTTTTATATAAGTAAGCAATTTCAATGTTATTTTATAAGTTTTTATAATTTGTAAAATGTTTATGAATATTATATTAATTTATAAGTATACAATTGTTTTTATATAAGTAAGCAATTTAAATGTTATTTTATAAGTTTTTATAATTTGTAAAATGTTTATGAATATTATTTCACTATATCTTTATTCTAAGAACATCATAATTAGTTCTCCCATTTTTTTTACCTATGATCTTAACAACTGATCTAACATTATTTTCACTATATATTTAATCTAAGAACACAAAAAAAAGTTCTCCCATTAATGATGCCCTAACAAATACATAAAATCCTTTTTCCGGTGTTTGTTGTGTTACCTTCAACTGATCTAAAATATGGAAAAATATTTTCACGTGTTATCCAAAAAGAAAACTTTTTTCTAACTAATAATTTCCGCGGACGTAATGGGAAATTCAAAGAAATATATAAATGACAAGTAGATGAAGATGGGAAAAATCAATAAAAAGGCACAGTACAGTTTGGTTTGGTTGTATCTATAAATGATTTTGTTATGTTATGTATAGTATTGCAAACTCTTAAACAATAATTCATTTTACTTTTTCTTTCTCTCTATAGTATATGTCCACTATGATTAGTGTAAAAAAAAACTAGAAATCCCAAAATGCGAGGAAGAAAGAAGTTGGAGATGGATACATGCACTTGTCGTCCTTCTAATCCTTTGCCCCGTAAACATCGTTAAAAACATTGCTCTCTCTCTCTCTCTCTCTCTCTCTCTCTCTCTCTCTCTCTCTCTCTTCTTCTTCTTCTTCTTATACTCTTTTCCATTTTCTTCCTTTGTCCTTTCTTTGGCAAACATGGCGGTCTGGTTTGCTAGATCAAGAAACCTTGTTTCTAGCTTGAGACATAACCTGTGCTTATCGACGATTCTCGTAAAAGGTGATTACTCTCATCATCGACCCATTGTTTCAACTTGTCAGTTATCCCCGACAGTGTTTTTGAGTCCCTACGTGTCTAGTCTCCGTCACGAGTCGACGGCTGTGGAGAAACAGCCTGATTTGGTTCAACATAGTGATGAAGAAGATGTCTTGCAGGTATTTTTTTTTTAATAGTAATCATAGTACTTTCTTTCACGTGTCAATAAAAAAGAAAGAATTAGTTCTTGGTGACTGAATCAGATTTAGTTGATTATTATTTAGGATCAAAATTTTCTTGTTTATGAATCTCAAAGAAGAATGTCGTCGACTACTTACAACGGCACTTTTATCAAATTTAGCAATAGTTGAAAGGTTTACAATGGTGTTGATAAAATGAGTTGGTAAGTTTGGGTGTTGATAAAATTCAAAGATAAATATGGTCCATTTGGTATGACTTGGCAGATTTTGATAGGTCAAAAAAAATTGTTGATTGCTTACATTTTTTGTGTGGACAAAAGTGTAGATGATGACATGTGGAGCACATTGTTTATATTCTATAAATAGAAACTTGTTTCTGATTTGGACAAAAAAAATTATATTATTATATATCTTTAAAATTATATAATTTTATCATATTAGTTAATTCTTATTTATTTTATTTTTCATTTAAATCAATAATTAACTATTGTAAATAATAATCTGTAATCATAAGAAAACAACAAAAACATAAAGAAAAAAATGAAAAAAAAATGGTAGGGTAGAGTGTTGTAATTTTATTAAACAAAACTATTGTAAAAAGTAAAAATTAATTGGTTGTTTAATTATGATGTGGAAAAAAGAGAAGTTATATGGAGTGCTAAAAAGTGAACAAGAAAGTATTGAATAAATTAACCATTGTACTTAGTCTTTACAAAGCTCTAGAACATAGTTCAAGACTTCAGGTTCAGGTACTTCGCACCACACACAAGTTAAACATATGATGAAATGATGAAAATGTAATAATAATTCAAGTGCAGTGTGGGTGTCGCTTCTTTGAGTTTAGTTTAGTTTGAGTCTTTGAGTGTGTACGTCTCATTCATTAGAGGGGTCCCTTCATTAGATACGTCTCACACAGTCACACTCACACCAGTCCATGGAAAACCAATTTGCATTATGATCCCTGTTTGATACTTTCCTAATACTTTTATCAAAACATTTTTAAATACGTACTAATACTTTCTTTTTATTTCCAGGAATTGGATTTTCCGGGAGGCAACGTCGGTTGCACATCCGAGATGAAATTCATACCGGAATCATCTTCTCGGAGGATTCCTTGTTACCGAGTTCTCGACGAAGACGGGAGAATCATCCCCAACAGCGATTATTTTCCGGTACAGCAAATTCAAGAAAATGTAAAATTAGATTTGGTATGAGTTTGTGGTTTAGACTTAACCGGAAAGAAAAAAAAACAGGTGAGCGAGAAACTAGCTGTAAGAATGTACGAACAAATGGCGACGCTTCAAGTGATGGATCACTTCTTCTACGAAGCTCAACGTCAAGGAAGAATCTCGTTTTATATTACTTCTCTCGGCGAAGAAGCCATTAACATCGCTTCTGCTGCTGCTCTTAGTCCTGAAGACATCGTGCTACCTCAGGTAATTATTAAGACGCTGTGTTTGTTTTACACTAGTCACGTTTGGTTCGGTTTGTTTTGACCCGAGGATTTGGTACAGTACCGAGAGCCTGGAGTGCTTCTATGGCGTGGCTTTACACCGGAGGAGTTTGCGAATCAGTGTTTTGGTAACAAAGCTGATACTGGCAAAGGCAGACAAATGCCGGTTCATTACGGCTCTAATCGTCATAATTACTTAACTATCTCCTCTCCAATCGCGTAAGAATCTCTTTAAAAAAAAAACAAATTATTTGATTGTTCTGTTCTTTTGTGTTTTTAGCTGAATCTGTTTTGATTCTTCAGCACGCAACTTCCTCAAGCTGCTGGAGTTGGTTACTCTTTGAAGATGGAGAAAAAGAATGCTTGTGCAGTAACATTCATCGGTGATGGTGGCACAAGCGAGGTTGATTAAAAAGTCTTTAATTCTCATATCTCAAAAAAAGGATTAACATTTCAAGAAATGAAATTTATATAGTTTTGGAGTGTGGTGTTTAGGGAGATTTCCACGCAGGATTGAATTTTGCGGCGGTAATGGAAGCTCCGGTCGTGTTTCTTTGTAGGAACAACGGTTGGGCCATCAGTACTCATACCTCAGAACAGTTTCGAAGTATGAAACTAACTTTTTCATTACAAAAGAGACCACGGTATTCCTCTGTTATTGATGTGAGCTTATTGTGGTTTGGTAACAGGTGATGGCATTGTTGTGAAGGGACAAGCTTACGGAATCCGAAGCATCCGTGTTGATGGTAACGATGCACTCGCGGTTTACAGTGCGGTTCGCTCAGCTAGAGAAATGGCTGTAACAGAACAGAGACCTGTTCTCATCGAGGTAAAAAAAAAACCATATTAAAGATTTGTCTAATTACAACTTTGACTTTGGTGAAATGAGATTTTGTTTTTGGCAGGCGATGACATATAGAGTAGGACATCATTCTACGTCAGATGATTCAGCTAAGTACAGAGCGGCCGATGAAATCCAGCACTGGAAAACGTCAAGAAACCCTGTGAATAGGTTTAAGAAATGGGTCGACGATAACGGATGGTGGAGTGAAGAAGATGAATCCGAACTAAGATCTAACACAAGAAAACAGGTAAAAGATTCCTAGACCGCTACATTTTTATACGTTAAGGTTGATGAAGTGTTATGTTATTTAGCCGTTTTTGTGTGTGTTGTAGCTTCTCCAAGCGATTCAAGCGGCCGAGAAGTGTGATAAACAACCATTGAAAGAGTTGTTTAACGATGTATATGATGTTAAGCCGAAAAATCTAGAAGAGCAAGAGCTTGGTTTAAAAGAATTAGTAGAGAGACAACCTCAAGATTATCCTCCTGGTTTTCATGTCTGATACTAGACGAACTGTGAAGTTGAAAATCTCATTCTCATGTATTATGTTTCATGTATAGACAGACTATTTATTAATGTCCACGAATCGAATATAAGCATTTGGAGTATCATGAAATGGCCTTGGAAATGTTAGTTAGCTTTGGATACTATTAAAAAGCTAAACAATGAACAAACTTATTTGCCAGTCATTATAATACAAGTGGCAGCTTTACGCGTCACGAAGCTATTTCCCACACGTTTCTCTCTTTCCCTTTCCCATTTTTATCGAAACTTTTTTTTTTCTTATTTCATTTATTTGTTTCTTCTCTTTGTTACTAGCATCTTCTTTCTGGAGATTTATTATAGCTCTGCGTTAATTACTTCAATAGAGGGGAAACAAAACAACTGAACAAAATTCAGAAAGAGAGACGAAGAAACTAGTTCAAAGGTATGATCTTAAATCCCAAAGTTGTGATTTTTTTTGTTTCTTTTCCTTCTGAAGAGGTTTATGTGTTTACATACTTGAGAATAAAAATAAAAATTGGAGGATATAAGTTCTTCGACTTCTAGAAAAGTATAGAAACCAGAGCAAACTCTGTTTCCCCTGATAATTGAAAAGCTTGTCTTTTTCTTTTTTTTTTTTAATCTTTCATACACAGTGCTTTTATCGTCTTTCGAGGTTTGTCAAAATGGCAGATGTATTTACTCTCTCTCCTCCTTATTTCTTATCTCTCTCATAATCTTCTTTGTGGTGATAGGATCAATCAAGGTCACCGCTTCGTTATTAAAAGATAAAAGATGGTGATGGTTGGAGAAGAAGCATCATCCATGGAAGTTGACCAGTGTTTTCTTAAGATGAAGATGGAAGGGGTTTCGATTAAAGAGTGGAAAGACATCCCTGTGGAGCTTCTGATGAGGATCCTTTCTCTTGTTGATGATCGTAATGTCATTGTTGCTTCTGGTGTTTGCTCTGGCTGGAGAGATGCTATCTCTCTTGGCCTCACTCGCCTCTGTCTCTCTTGGTAAATTCCTCCCTCTCTCTCTCTCTCTCTCTCTCTCTCTCTCACCTTAGAACCCTCAACTCTGTGTTGGTGTTTTGGATTTGAAGTTGGAGCTGAGCTGAGTTTCCAGAGTCTTGATTTCATCTTGTGGTTTAAGGTTATGCTGGTTTATTGTCTGGTTTTTGTGTAAAGATCAGATCTTTTTTTTGTTTTGAAGAACATTTCACTCATTTGTTGATGGTAATTTTGATATATGGAAACAAGTGAGAAAAGCTGCTTTACATTTTGATGAATCCTTTAATATGATAGATAAGGTTTCATTAGGAAGGTAAAACCAAGCTCTTTTAATCGAGAGGAATAGTCTGAAGATGACTCTTGCATGTTTGAAACACTTGAAGCATGTTCAGTGTATTTACATTGAATCTTTTGTCTACACTCTCTGATGTTTTTTTCCTTCTTTTTAATCAGGTGCAACAACAACATGAACAGCTTGGTTCTTTCTCTTGCTCCAAAGATCGCAAAGCTGCAGACTTTAATACTGCGGCAGGACAAACCACAGCTAGAGGACAATGCAGTGGAGGCCATAGCAAATCACTGCCATGAGCTACAAGAGCTTGATCTCAGCAAAAGTTTGAGACTTACCGATCGTTCCCTCTATGCACCTGCTCATGGTTGCCCTGACCTCACAAAACTCAACCTTAGCGGATGCACTTCATTCAGCGACACTGCTATTGCGTATCTGACCAGATTCTGCAGAAAGCTTAAAGTTTTGAATCTCTGCGGATGTGTCAATGCTGTATCTGACTATGCTTTGGAGGTGAATCTTTGTTTCTTAGTGTTCTCTCTCAATCTGGTTTTGCTTCATTGGTTATAAAAGTGGTAGAATTGAAGTCTTTGTTCATCTTGATTTTGTGCAGGCTATTGGGAATAACTGCAGTCAGATGCAGTCACTGAATTTGGGATGGTGTGAGAATATCAGTGATGAAGGGGTAATGAGTTTAGCTTATGGCTGCCCAGATCTCAGGACCCTTGACCTCTGTGGCTGTGTTCTAATTACAGGTATTTCACATAGTTAAGCTGACTTGAAGTTAAGATCATTGGTATCTCCTCTGTATCGCACTTTGATTTGATATTTGCATTGAACTAAACAAGACTAGAAACTAGGTTGTTGTATAGATGGACTCACAAAACCCTTGACCTTGAGGTCCTTAAAAAGTGTGTAATCCAATTCGGTTTTGTCATGTAATATTTTGCAGATGAGAGTGTGGTAGCTCTAGCAGACTGGTGTGTCCACTTGAGGTCACTGGGGTTATACTATTGCAGAAACATAACAGACAGGGCTATGTACTCACTAGCTCAAAGCGGGGTAAAGAACAAACCAGGTTCATGGAAATCGGTTAAGAAAGGCAAATACGATGAGGAAGGATTGAGAAGTCTCAACATTAGCCAATGCACTGCCCTTACACCTTCAGCGGTTCAAGCTGTTTGCGATACCTTTCCTGCTCTTCACACATGTTCTGGAAGGCATTCACTTGTCATGAGCGGTTGTCTGAACTTGACATCTGTGCACTGTGCTTGTATCCTTCAGGCTCATCGCGCACACAACCCGGTTCCTCATCCGGCTCACTAAAACAGAAGACTAGATAGGTTGTATATAGAAGCATCAATGTTGAGATGTGATTAGTATTATTATAAACGAAGTAGCTTTTCAAGGTGAATGTGAAACCTTATGGAGCTTTTGAGTTCTTTCTTTGTCTTGAAAGATATTTTGGTGCTTTGTTCATTAAGACCTCTTTGTTACTACTTATTAGTGAAATTAGAGTCCCTCTTACATATTTTAAGCCTTCTTTTACATTGTTAAAGATCCATGTCAGTCAATAATCATAATCTTTGTTTGATATGGTGCATACAATTCCTTGGGATTGTAAAATCCTGAGGATGATAATAGACAAAAACAAGAAAATGGGCAATTGATTTGGACGCGTGTTTCAGTGTGTATAGTGAAAAAGATAAGGTCCTACCGGGAGTCGAACCCAGGTCGCTGGATTCAAAGTCCAGAGTGCTAACCACTACACCATAGAACCTTTTTGTTATCTTTCAATATAAAAGCTATATATAGATAGACTATAACAGCTCTGATTTGTACAAAGTTACCGCTGATCAATCATATTCCGTAGTTGAGATTAAAAAATAACATGGTTTCACCCACAACGCAATAACCGTATGCCCACATATGCTGATGTGTGAAGTGAAGCATCATAAACGGTATACACGCGGTGTTCATTTTGAGTTTCAAATTTTAATTTGTAATGTCTAGGTCAAATTGAAAGAATAATTTGGTCAAGATGATTCACCTAAAATAGTTTCAAATGTGGAGCTAGGTTTCGCCTAGGTGCTTAACACTTAACAGCTTCGTTTGTCATTCTCAGATTTCTAATTTCGGACACAAACGACAATAAGCACTAAGTCATAGTACTCTATGCATTGTAAAGTTGTAATAATCATATCCAAGATCCAACCCTAGCTAGTACTAGGTACTAAGGTATCGTGCTTCATTTTTCTCCGTACTAGTACCGTCGTAATTAAGTGCGACACTTATTAATTGTCTACTTATTAGTGAATGTGAATTCGATAAATGAAAATTTTGGGCCAAAGCTAAATGTTATTTAGAAGCTATTGACTAGAGTAATTACGGAAACTCTTAAAATTGACAACCGCGTTGACTTAATCTAAGACTAATTCCACAGAGAAAATCACTTGCCAAAACAGCAAAAAAAGAGTATGATTTCGTCCAACATATCCTATGATTCACTAATTCGAGTAATCAACATACTATTTTATAATTTATGTAATTCCAATCATTTAATGACCAAAAAATTTCAGTCATGCATATAAATAGATACACATCCCAGTCCAGTTTTGACAGCGTGAGTGTCACTGCGTTAATAATCATACTACAACACTGACAAAACAACAACAACAGCAGCAGAAGCAACAACAACAAAAAATGGTGAAAGAAGAAGTCAAGATTCTGGTTCTCATAATCGGTGCAGGACCAGCCGGTTTAGCCACATCAGCTTGTCTGAACCGGTTGAAGATACCGAACATAGTGGTCGAAAGAGAAGATTGCAGTGCCTCTCTCTGGAAAACAAGGTCTTACGATCGTCTCAGTCTTCACCTCGCAAAGCAATTCTGTCAACTCCCTCACATGCCATTCCCTTCAAACACTCCTACATTCGTCTCCAAGCTAGGTTTCATCAGTTACCTTGACGAATACGTCACACGTTTCAACGTAAACCCTAGGTATAACCGCAAGGTGAAATCCGCACACTTCAAAGATAGTCGATGGATCGTTGAGGTGGATAGTGAAACAAAGATGTCGACAGAAGTTTACTCGGCGGAGTATGTGGTTGCAGCGACGGGAGAGAACAGCGAAGGTGTGATCCCGGAGATTCCGGGGCTTGTAGAGAGGTTTAAAGGAGAGTACTTGCATTCAAGTGAATACAAGAACGGTGATAATTTCTCCGGAAAAGATGTTTTAGTCGTCGGATGTGGGAATTCCGGTATGGAGATTGCTTATGAACTGTCTAAGTGCAGCGCTAAGGTCTCCATCGTTGTTCGTAGCCCCGTAAGTAACTAACTATATATATACATATTAATAAAACTCATGTTAATAAAACTTTATAATAAGATTACAATATCGTAACTGATGTATAGGTGCACGTGTTGACGAGATCTATCGTACGGATAGGAATGTCGTTGCTCAGTTTTTTACCGGTAAAATTAGTTGACCGTTTGTGTCTCTTACTCGCGGAGCTGAGGTTTGGTAATACTTCAAGATATGGGCTTGTGAGACCCAAGAACGGCCCGTTTATGAACAAGCTTATCACCGGTAGGTCACCAACCATCGACGTAGGCTGCGTCGGAGAGATTAAGTCCGGCAAGGTTCAGGTTGTGCCGTCTATTAAGCGTATAGAAGGGAAGAGAGTGGAGTTTATAGATGGAAAGACCAAACACATAGACTCTATTGTGTTCGCAACTGGTTACAAAAGCAGCGTTTCGAAATGGCTTAAGGTATATTTGCAACTTCAGATACAGACAGAAACAGAGAACATAAAACTCTGTTCTTGTTTTAATGGCTCCTGATGTGACACAGGTTGATGATGGTGATCTGTTCAACGAGAATGGGATGCCGAAACGTGAGTTCCCGTGTCACTGGAAGGGGAAGAACGGGTTGTACAGTGTTGGGTTTGGGAGACAAGGTTTGGCTGGTATTTCAAGAGATGCTCAGAACATTGCTATAGACATTGCTTCTCTGGTTTGTCGGAGAAACAAGAACAAGATGTACTAATAAAATTAGAAGTTTTTTGCGATTTTTACATGTCAAAATCACAATTATTGATTCATAACAAGTGAGAAAGAAGATAACATTATTGATGACACATTACTGGATCAAATCGTCAGAGACCATTGGCATGAGAGCTTCCATTGTGGCCAGAGTTTGTCAGAATCTCATGACTTTGTTTCGCCAAGAGCGTTCCTGAGGTTTGAGTACTTGGTTTCGAGCTCATACCATGAATCCAAGTCCACCAAACGGTTAAACTCCTTGAACGTAATCATCTTTTCTAAGTGATCTTTGGTGGTTCCCTTTTCCTTGAGAATCTTGAGAACATCGACAAGAGCTCGAGTCGATGCATAGAGCGAGGTAAGCGGGTGAGCAATCAGATGAAATCCCATTTCTTTAAGCTCATCAGGTGTATGTAATGGCGTGCGTCCACCTTCAAGCATGTTACAAACTCGGTAACCTTTTGTGCGCTTTCCAATTTCCTTAAGCTCATCATCATCCCTTGGTGCCTCAACGAAGGAAGCATCAGCTCCAGCCTGCACATTGTTTCCATTACTATCCAACCATTCTGCTTTCTTATAAAACAAAGGGGATTAGATTCTAGTGTTGTTAACACAACATGGTATAGTAGTAGTAACCTCCATGTAGAGATTAGCACGGTCAATGGCATCTGAAAGTCCTGTTTTAGCTGAAAGGGCACGCGCATCAGTCCTTGCAATGAGGAAAAAGTCAGAATCTCCAATAGCGTCTCTTGCTGATGCTATTTTAGCAGCGTGCTCCTCGGCAGGTATGACCTGTTTCCAAGTTAGTAGCCAAATAATATAACTCAAGTCATCTGCATCTGAACTAAGGAGGAGGACATTGAAACCAATACCTCTTTGCCACGCATATGCCCTACACAAACAATAGAGAGAGCCAAACAGTTAAAACATTTGACAATAGCATTTAACTTTGCTGAGAAGGAATAAGAAGATAATGTCTCTTACCACACCTCTTTGGCCATGCCTGGTCCTGCAAGAAACCCAATTAACATTAGCACAAGTCAAGGTGAACGGGTTCACAGGGAGGACAAACTGTCTTGTAATTTACTCAAATGAACACAAGTATGGCTATTCAATGAAACACATGAATATACATTTACACAACCATCACTAGAAACCAAAAACTAGTATGATTACCTCAAGGAAGCAACCAGCAGCACCAGCTGCGATTAAGTCCTTTATAGTTCTTTGAACATTGAGAGCATTTCCTCCACCAGTATCTGAGAAACAATGTCAAATAACGAAGTCTTCAACTATCATTGACGTCCACCAAAAGAGAATTTGAAATCTTTCTATGTAAAGTAGTGATATTGTTAAAGGTTTCAGATTCAGGACTTGCCTCCATCCGCAAAGATTGGAATCTTTGGAGCAGCAGCACAAACTGCTCTCGCCGTTGCTGCCATCTCCGGGGGTCTAAAACCGACAGAACAAAACAAATAAAACGACAGAAGTTGTAGTTTCCAACTAACTAAAGAACAAAAAATAGCCGGAGATTTAAATGCAGCGGCGGGCGCTCACGTTATCAAACCGAAATCGGGTTTTCCCAAAGTCACGGCGGAGAGAGCGTAACCGGAGATCAAAGCGGCGGAGAATCCGGTCTGCTGCACGATAGCCGCCGATAAAGCGTCGTAGATTCCAGGAACAAGCACGGCGCCTTGCTCTTCAATCAGACGGTGAACACGTGACTGCATTCTCACCGTCGGATAAGCAGCCGATCGGACTGCGCGAGGATTTCGCCCGGTTCTATCTGAAATCGAAGGGTTTGAGCAGCAGAGTGAAGCGGATTTAGCCGCTATTAACATCGACATTTCTCGAAGCTCTCAAGAATTTTTTACCGAAGCAGGAGAGTGAAGAAGAGAGTGAAGAAGCTAGGACATCATAAATATGTCTCGATAATAAAGTTACTTTTATTTCAGGGATGTCCACGTGTCACATGTTTATGTGCTATATTTTAACTGTACGTACTAATTAATCCATAATTTTAAAAAGATCATTATAATTAAAACCTTACTTTAGGTTCTAAATCCATATTTTAAAAACAGTGTTGCAGGGGAAGGCCTTTGGTTAGGTAGGCACGTTCTTTTGTGTTAATAATAGTATAATAACGTACTTAGTTCGATGGTAATCATGTAAACCATTTTTTTTTTTTAAGTTGTTTAAGTAGCTGCAAGGCTAGATTTCTCCATACACCAAGTGAAGAAGAGATAAGTCACATCAATATAAAGAAAAAACATCCGGTCCGCGTTTTATATACAGGGGATTAAGAATATTTAGTGACTTTCAAATATTATGCCGAGACAAAAATGATTAGGGTTCACGGTTCACCAATTAATTAATATTCCCTCTGTTTCAAATTAGTTATCATTTAAAGGGTTTTTACACAGATCAAGAACACAACTAAATTTTTTTAATTTACCTTTTATTTAATATATTTTTATTTTTTATTTGTTAATATATTAAAACAATTGAGATAAAATTGGTATTTTTACTAAATATATGCATTGGAAATCTAAAACTATAATTATTATAAATTTTTTTTTTTATTCTAGAAGGGCAACTAAAAAAACCAATGGAGTAATGATAGAAAATATTTCTTCTATAATAATACTGTATATATAATAATCAAGACATATTTTTGAATCTAAGTTTCTATAATCTCGTTAGAGAATATTTCTTGTAATTAGTTTAAGGTGTTTAACTAAACGGAGACATATTCTATCATTTATGGTTATGGACTAAGAGAAATCTTTCGTTCTGTTTACACAACGACATACTTTGACTTCTTTTTCGAATAAAATTGGCAAAGATCTCTTTGAATATGGATCGGAGTCCAAAGCAATTGAGCTGTACAACAGCTTATATGTTCCGTGTTGGTAGTAACTCTCATAAGTAGAGATTGAGCTTCTCCCAATATCCAGAGACTTTCAGCAACAGCTGGTCACCATGTAGTGTTATTGAAGAGGAAAGTCCGCCTTCATGGTTCTGCATACCAAGAAATTAACATCATATCAAATATATATAGTAGACAACATACAAAAGCTTCTCTCATAAAGGAATTAGATGCACTGACCTGGTATAAGATATCCGTCACTTCATCCTTTAAAAGTTCAGTGAATAATCTCATCATCACATGGTTCTCGAGACTGCTATATCCACCCTTGTGATATATGAGAAACTATAAGTATGATGAATCGACATCGCTACGTTTTTACCACATGTTCAAGGAAGACGTATCCACAATGCGTAGAGGAAGCTGCATATCTTTAACGCTTCTAACTACCATGACTTAAACCAAGGTTCAATTTTGACGTCTCAATTAGCAAAGAACGTTAGTGTAAGAGCAATTCGTCATAAGAAAATATGCGTTGGAAATATATATTCTACATGTTCCCTTGACTGAAATACTTTGTCTAGAAAAAAATTGGTAAAATAAAGAAGTTTTTTGGAAATAAACAAATAAAGTTATATTTCTAAATATTGATGATCCAGTGTATACATTTATATTTCTAAATATTGATGATCCAGTATATACATTTCATACACTTTGTTTATTTTTATCATTTTATTGTAAACAGTTATCAAATTGTGTGTTTTTCAAATATTTAAAATTTATTTAACATGTATTCTTTTGTAAAATCACATAGAATTACAATATTTTGTAGGTTTATAAAGTAATTTATACAAAAGTTTACAAATGTTAGTTTATTTTAAATAAAAATTATATATGAATTTATCTATTGAATTAATTTTATAGTTTTAGCACCTTTGAAATGAATATAACTGAATTATAAATTATTATAATAAACTAAAAATAAATTATTATTGAGAATACATTTTTCAAACTTAAAATACATCATTTATGGGTGATAGTGGGAGAACTAATCAACATTTTGGTAGTTTGTGATATTGTTAATATTGATGTATAAAAAAATCAGTTATATTACTAGTGCATTTTCATACATACTATTTTTTGAGTGTTTATCATTTAAATGCATTTTTATATACCGAGTTGATAATAATAAATTCAGACTGTATGCACTTGCTTAAATTCAATAATATATAAATTTATTCTTTTATTAGGAGGAAGAATAAGAAGTGAGTCCGTGGGCCGAGTACGGGCCTACCAGTGTATATACCTTGGAAAATTAGATATCCATTACAATTTTGATTAGGTTAATTGTTAAGTTTTGATCAACTTTAAGTTCGATTATCAGTTCTTTTATTTTACTGTTGGTAACTTCTTTAAAAAGAAAACACACACACGTAATTAATTCCAGTGATCTTTCAAGTATTTAATTTCCAAATTCTAATTATATTGTCTTCTTGTTAGGTCATTAATTTGATATTTCCATTCGTTTGGTTGAATAATTTTGATAAGGAAGAAATCTGTGTAGACAACACGTGGATTTCAATCTCTTATTAATTTATCTAATGGACTAGTGAAATAAATTATATAGATGGTTTTGTCCGTAAAACTTTATCCTCATATGAATATTAATAATTTCATATGAGGATATATTATTGAGAGCTTTTTGAAATCATGGGACATGCTGGTCGGAGACTAGTAAATATGAATCCAAAGCAAATATTCCATGGCACAGCCACGCTTGCATGTGTTTGAGATCAAACATCCCACTTCTTTGTGATAATATTTTCTTAATACATATAGATATGTAGAAATAAACCTAACTAACATCGGTCCGTATAGACTTAATTAAGCAAATATGTGAACAGCGATTTGACTCGTAAAATTTCACAGTTTTCTTACATTAAAAACAAAAAAACATGAATAGGAGGTTAGAGAATTTACATGATGAAAATGTAATACAAACTCTCATAAAAAGCTTTATTGGAGTTTTAACAATCTTTCTAATAATTTGAGATTCCAAGCAGCTCTATTCACACTTTAATTAATACTTTGTCAAAAGAAAAAAAAAACAACAACAACGAACCAACTAGCTAGAAAATAAAATCATTTCTTTACAAAACTTCCATTTGAATCCAATATGGTAAACATTATAGCATACGAAAGCACCTTTACTCAATGAGTTGTACACTTTTTCTTTTGGAAAGTTTAATTTCTGCATAATGGTTGACTTTAAAATATTGTTCGTGAGGTTAATCCATATTATAAATGTACTTCGACTAAACATGAGATATAAGGTTTTCTTTGTAACAAATAAAAACAGAAGTTACGTAATGGATAAGATTAAGAGATAGAAAAGTCTCTTATGTGGGTATTGCGAGGATAAGGTTGATAAAGACTATGCGTCAAATGTTTAGTCGTATCCTCTGTTATTCTTCACCATATTTTAAATAAAACAACAAAATTTCTTGTTAAAATAAAAAAATTGTGATTAGATTCTTTACACATTGTTTAATGATCATTATGGCAAACAATCATTTTACCTTGAAGACTTTTTATGTCCCACTAAACTTTGGAAACTTGTATTTTATAAACAATCGCTCAATTGTGTGTAAGTCACTAATTATATTAATTAAGCTATTGCAGGGAAAAAAGGACTCCCGTAAATAACATATTTTAAAACATTTTCGTTACACTTACACATAACAAATATATGCAAGTTAAGCTCAGTGTTCATCAACCTAAATTGCTGTTGTGCATTCACAGTTAAATAAAATTGTAATCAAACTAATTACACCGAATGACCGAACCTAATATCTCTTACTCGGTCTAGTAATTTTTTTTCTTAAAACTACAAAAATCGTTGAATTAAGAATCTTCTTTACACATTGAATTAAGAAGAATTAACATATCCTAACCTTTGGTATAATATTTATTTTTTTTTTTTTTTTTTGACATTGTACTCAAAACAGGAAAAAAAAAAAATAAGGCCATGGAAGATGGTTTTTAGATTATAGATTTTGGATTTTAGTTTTTGGTTTTTGATTTTTGGGATTTTAGTTTTTTGTAAGAAAGTTATTTTTAAAATAATTACATAAAGAAACATAAAAAAAAATAAAAAATAGTAAGTTTTCCCTAAAATCTATAATTATGTGGATTCTAGTTTTTGTTAATATTTGTAAAGAAAAGCATAAAACTAGTTTTCCTATTTTTTAGGAAATCTATTTAACTTATAATCTTGAATGGAGAAAAAATTGGTTTTTGAAAAACAAAATCCAAAAACTATAGTAGAATCTACTTGTCATTCAAGGCCTAAAAGTGGTATACAATTCGATTTTTTTTCTTTGTTCTCCTTGAATTTTGTTTTGTTTTGGAATTAGAAAATGAGATAACCTAATACAACAGTAATTAATAAAAGTCACGGCGGAGAGAGCGTAACCGGAGATCAACGCGGCGGAGAATCCGGTATGCTGCACGATAGCCGCAGATAAAGCATCGTAGACTCCGGGAATAAGCACGGCGCCTTGCTCTTCGATCAGACGATGAACACGTGACGCATTTTCGGATAAGCAGCCGATCACACTGCGCGAGGGTTTCGCCCGGTTCTAGCTGAAATCGAAGAGTTTGAGCAGCAGAGTGACCGCCATTAACATCGACATCTTCGTAGGTTTTGCTAATAAGTAGAATCATCAATTTAATCAAATCGTATAAATAAAGATTGAAGATGCTAAATAAAGTTACTTAGTCCAATGATGAACACGTGTCACACATGTTTATGATTATAATTGTATGTAATTTTAAAACAAGCAGGGGAAGGCAACAAGCACACACAAAAAAAAAGATTTTTGCAACTGTGGTGGTCGAACTCACGACCTTTCTATTTCTCCCTAGTACTTAACCAGTAAAGCTATATGATATAATTGCAATAACGGCCACATATTTACTTATTATTTCTGGCCACAAGCACTTTAGATTAGATGTTTTGCAAATAGAAGAGATTCATAATTCATTTAAATTACTTCAAATACATTTGAAATTTTCATATTCGAAGATGGTGATCAATTTCATCCTCTAAAGTTTCATATTGGCAGCTTCTTTGATCCTTTAAAGTTTCAAAAATTGCCTCATATTCTTGGTATGATTTCCCACTAATTAGTTTGAAATAACTTATAATGTTTTGATTTAGACCATACAATTGTTTAATTGTTATGCATAACACATGTTGTTCATGATTCCAAAAGATTTCTCAATGGGAGACTTTTTACCGTTGTAAAAAAAACATGTTAAACCCAATGTTCATTACATTAAAAAAAAAAACACAAATAGGAGATTAGAGAATTACATGATGAAATTGTAATACAAACTTTATTGGAGTTTCAAACAGCTTTCTTGAGATTCAAAACAAGATTTTTTAAAATAGAAAATGATTAATTTTAAGATATTGATGATTTGAAATTAATATGAATACAATTGACTTATATATTATTATAATAATATGAAAACTTGTTTTTACGTAAATGTAACATTTGGTAATTGTGGGAGAACCAATCAACACCTTACTAGTGAATTTTTCATAAAAACAAGTTTTTAATAAGATTTTGAATCCTATGTATTTTACATAAATTCATTTTTATATAATCTAGTTGATAATAATAAATTCAGATTATACTGATTTGCTTAAATGTTCACTATAGTTTAAAAGTTAAAAGATTATTTGCAATAAGAAATTCAAATCTACTATATCTATAGGAATGAGGAGCAGTTTGGTTATGTCTATAAATCTCATTAGAGGTTTGCTGGTAAGTTTGTACTGCAAAAAAAAAAAAAAAACTATTAACTACTGAGTCCATGGAAAAGTATATATCTATTGGGATTTTGGTCAGGTTGGTATTTTCAAGTTTTGATCAACACTAACTACATTAGTTATTTTATTTTATTAGGTGCAACTTTTTAAAACAAACATAATTCCAGTGATCTTTGAAGTTTTTAATTTCAAATTTCTATAACATCTTCTCTTGTTTAAAATGATCTGCTTCCGGTATAGCTCATATGTTATTATGCATTAATTTGATCCGTAAATATATTTTCATTCATTTTACGTTTGAGTTATTGAATGAAGACGAGTAAAACCTAGTAGATGAAGTTATCTAAATTAAGAAGTATGTGTAGAGAAGGCGTGGATTTCAATTTCTTATTAGTTTATCTAATGGACTAGTGAAACATAAATTATATAGATTTTGGTCCATAAGACTTTTATCCTCATATGAAAATAATTATTTCATATTAACTATATATTATTATTGAGAGCTTTTTGAAATCATAGGACATGCTGGTCGGAGACTAATAAATATGAATCCAAACAAATATTCCATGGCGCAGCCACGCTTACATGTGTTTAGGACCAAACAATCCCACTTCTTTGAGATAATATTTTCTTTATAGGGTATATAGATCATAACATATGTACCATCCGTTTCACTTAAGCAATTATCAGCGATTTGACTCGTAATTTTTTTACAGTTTTCTTACATATAAAAGAAATCTAAATGAATAGGAAGTTTAGAGAATTAAGTGATGAAAAGCTTAATTTGTTGGAGGCTTTTTGTTACAATGCAGATGATTTATTCTATTCACACTTTAATACTTCGTCAAAAGAACAAAAAACAACAATAACCAAACTAGCTAGTAAATAACATCATTTGTTTAAAGAAACTTCCATTTGAATTAATTCCTCCAATATGGTAATTGGTAAACACTATAGCATACGAAAGCACCTTTATTCAGTGAGTTGTACACTTTTCCTTTTGGAAAAAGAAATTTCTGCATAATGGTTGAATATATCAAATATTGTTCGTGAGGTGCTTAACTCCATATTGTGAATGTACTTCGACTAAACATGAGATATAAGGTTTTCTTAATTTGTAACAAATAAAAACAGAAGTTACGTAATGGATAAAGATTAAGAGATAGAGAAGTCTCTTATGTGGGTATTGCGAGGATAAGGGTTGATAAAGACTCTGCGTCAAATGTTTTAGTATCCTCTATTATTCTTCACCATATTTTAAATAAAACAACAAAATTTCTTGTTAAAATAAAACAAACAAATTGTGGTTAGATTCTTTACACATTGTTTAATGATCATTACTTGGTAAACAATCAATTTACCGTGGAGACTTTTTATGTCCCACTAAACTTTGGAAACTTGTATTTATAAACAATCGCTCAACCTCAATTGTGTGTAAGTCACTAATTTAATTAAGCTATTGCAGGGGAAAAAATGACTTCCGTAAACAACATATTTTAAAACATATTCGTTACACTGCTTACACATAACAAATATATGCAAGTTAAGTTCAGTGTTCATCAACCTAAATTGCTGTTGTCCATTCACAGTTATCGAATCAAACTAATTACACCGAGTGACCGAACCTATAATATCTCTTAATCGGTACATAATTAAGAAGAACTAATCCTAAGCTTTGGTGGAGTATTTTTTTTTTTTTTTTTGACATTTTACTCTAAACAGGAAAAAGGAAATTGAAAAAAGTGGTATACAACTCGAGTTTTTTCTTTCTTTTCCTTGAATTTTGAAATAAGTAAATGAGATAAGCTAATACAACAGTAATTAATAAAAGTAGTTTCTCAAGTTGACAAAGAAAAAAGAGAGAGCGTTTGAATACTTCACAAAAAATCAACACGTTAAACTGCACTAACAGCATGAAATCGTGAATATTTTTATTTAATCCAATAAATATCAATTAGTGGGAACTGTCGTACGCACCTTCGTCACCCCACGATCGCTTCCGTCATATTTATTCTCAGACATATGACATATCCAACGGTTTGTATTTTTCTCATTATATACTAAAATTAATACTGTCATAAACCAAATATTACTATATATAAAACCGAGTGACAAATTAACTGGTCAACAAAAATTGATCGAAACCAAAACCGACACGGAACTGCTAATTACAGTAGTAGTATATCTTATTCCCTTTTCCAAGTCAGATACTTTAATTTATTAATCACTAATTTCAGTTACCTTCTGGAACAGTAGAGCTAGAAAAATTCAAAGAATTTTATAAAGTCTCTCATTAAGCTATTTTACCAAGAAAATTTCTATGTTTCGTACCTCTTACAAAAAACCAAAATTCAGACCAAGTTTTATTTTTTTCTTCCATTTCAGAAACTTTTTTTTGGTTTGTTCCAAAGTAAGTAAAAAACCTAACACCACACGAGTCTTTAAAAGTATGAATCTTTAAAAGAAAGAGTAAACACATCTTAAAACAACGACCACAGACACAGAGACAAACCAACGTGTATATTATCTCTCTCTTCTCTCTCGTTTCTGTCTTCTTCTGTGTAAACAGTAAGACCCAAAAGGTCAAACCTTTGAGGCTTTTGTTTCTTCCTTTAAGTGCTTTTCCGACGTTTTTTATATATTAGATTTCTTCTTGTCAATTTCTTCATTTGGGCATCCTCTTCAATCCAAAGACCGACCGACCCTTTTTGCTCTCTCTCTAATCTCTCCTGGTAATGGCTTCATCATCCGAGCTTTTTTTTTTGTTTCCTGGTCCTTTTTATCCTTAACTCTAATCTATACTTTAACTTGGTTGATATGTTGTTTTAAACCAGTCATATGACAATTAAAGTATAGATCTTTGTGCTCTGATTGTTCTGAATTGCGTCTATTGGAGTAAATTTCTTGGTTAATCGACTATGTCCTTGAGAATTGCGTAGATTTGGTATTGGTAGGTGTGAAAGGAAGAATCTTTACATGGGTTTGGTAGGAGTTTCATAACTATTTGCAATTCTCAATGGTTTTTTGGATGATAGTCTCTGCTTTGGAGAATCAACTCTTAGATTTGCATCATAAAGCTCCTTAATTGGTTTTCTCTATGATGAATTAGTAACAAAAGGCTTAATCTTTAGGAAGTATATCTCTTGGGTACTTTTTGAATGATTCAACAAGCTTTTGTTAGAGTCACAGACTCACAGTGGTTTGAGGTTTTTTCTGTGTGTGACATTTTAAGAATCTAACATGTAAGGGGGAACGTTTTGGTTGCAGGTGAATGGTGGAACAGACTGTGGTTAGAGAACATATCAAAGCGAGAATCATGTCATTGGTGAGGTCAGCAGAGCCATCCTCTTATAGGAACCCGAAGCTTTACTCGTTGAATGAGAATGTTAACAACATTGGTGGTGTCACTTCTGCTCAGATCTTTGATCAAGACAGGTCCAAGAACCCTTGTCTGACTGATGATTCTTACCCAAGCCAAAGTTACGAGAAGTACTTTCTTGATTCGCCAACAGATGAGTTTGTACAACAACACCCTATCGGCTCTGGTGCCTCGGTCAGCTCATTTGGCTCTTTGGACTCATTTCCTTATCAGTCCAGACCGGTTCTTGGATGTTCCATGGAGTTTCAGTTACCGTTTGACTCAACCTCTACATCGTCTACGAGGCCTTTGGGAGATTACCAAGCTGTTTCTTACAGTCCGAGCATGGATGTGGTGGAGGAGTTTGATGATGAGCAAATGAGATCAAAGATTCAAGAGCTTGAAAGAGCTCTACTTGGCGATGAAGATGATAAAATGGTTGGTATAGATAATCTGATGAAGATTGACAACGAATGGTCTTACCAAAACGAAAGCGAACAGCATCAGGACTCTCCCAAAGAATCATCATCTGCAGATTCCAACTCTCATGTAAGTAGCAAAGAAGTTGTGTCCCAAACCACTCCAAAGCAAATCTTGATATCTTGTGCTCGTGCACTATCCGAAGGGAAATCAGAGGAAGCTTTGTCAATGGTAAATGAGCTGAGGCAGATTGTTTCGATCCAAGGAGACCCTTCTCAGAGAATCGCAGCTTACATGGTGGAAGGTCTAGCTGCAAGAATGGCTGCTTCAGGAAAATTCATCTACAGAGCATTGAAATGCAAAGAGCCTCCTTCTGATGAGAGGCTTGCAGCTATGCAAGTCCTGTTTGAAGTCTGCCCTTGTTTCAAGTTCGGGTTTTTAGCAGCTAATGGTGCGATCATTGAAGCAATCAAAGGTGAAGAGGCAGTGCACATAATCGATTTCGATATAAACCAAGGGAACCAATACATGACACTGATAAGAAGCATTGCTGAGTTACCTGGCAAACGTCCTCGCCTGAGGCTAACTGGTATTGATGACCCTGAATCAGTCCAACGCTCTATCGGAGGGTTAAGTATCATCGGTTTAAGACTCGAGCAACTCGCTAAAGATCATGGTGTATCTTTCAAATTCAAAGCAGTGCCTTCAAAGACTTCAATAGTCTCTCCATCTACACTCGGTTGCAAACCCGGAGAAACCTTAATTGTCAACTTTGCATTCCAACTTCATCACATGCCTGACGAGAGTGTCACAACTGTAAACCAGCGGGACGAGCTACTCCACATGGTCAAAAGCTTGAACCCGAAGCTCGTCACAGTTGTTGAACAAGACGTGAACACAAACACTTCCCCGTTCTTCTCCAGATTCATAGAGGCGTATGAGTACTACTCAGCGGTTTTTGACTCTCTTGACATGACACTTCCGAGAGAAAGCCAAGAGAGGATGAACGTAGAAAGACAGTGCCTTGCTAGAGACATAGTCAACATTGTTGCTTGCGAAGGAGAAGAACGGATTGAGAGATACGAGGCTGCTGGAAAATGGAGAGCGAGGATGATGATGGCGGGATTCAGTCCAAAACCAATGAGTTCTAGAGTAACAAACAATATACAGAACCTCATAAAGCAACAATATTGCAATAACTACATGCTTAAAGAAGAAATGGGTGAGCTCCATTTTTGCTGGGAGGAGAAAAGCTTAATCGTTGCTTCAGCCTGGAGGTAAGATAAGTGACAGATCATATACATATAATCGTTAAGTTTCATAAAACAATATTATGTTTTTAGTTTTTTACTGTTGTCTTGTGTTATTGTGTAACTGGTTAACTCATCTCCATGTATTATAACCAGAGATCAGAGGTTAATCATAGACAGGTTACAAAGCTAATTTAACACTTATGGATCGATTTTTCTTTCTTTTTTCTCTATTATGTAAAAGTAGAGTTCTGGTTCTAAAGCCTACTTACTTATTCGTTGACGTGTGTGATTGAAGTGTTAACATGTTAGTAAATTACTCAGTTTTAAAGTTTAAGCTCATAAAAGTCACAAAGGCAAAGTCTTCTTCAATCAATCACACTCGTTATCACTAGTAGGGGAATCAGGAAATCTTACAGTTTTCATTCAGCATCATTTTTTACATTCCAACAAACCGAAATAGAAAAAGAAAGCAAAACTCTAATTAAGAAGAGTTAATACGAAATCACTTGGAACCAATTCATCCTCAAAAGCTTCAAACTTGCAGGTCTTGCTTCCCATTGACCACATTTTGCTTCTTCTCTTCATCTTTCATCTCCACCATCTTCTCATCCTTCTCAGCATCACCAGATTTCTCACCCTTGTTTCCACAGTAGATGAAGTAGAGAATCAACTGCAGTGTCCCTAACGCACATCCAAACCCATTTGGGATCTTCACAGAACATCAACAGAAAACGTTAAAGATTTTGAAAACAAGTAGCGACTTTTACCAAAAGGCTACAAAACAAAATGAGGAAGAAATTGTAAAACTTACTGCAACAAAAGGGTCACGACCGATAAGACCATAGACGAACCAGGAAGTACCACAGAGGAACACAAAGAGAGACAAGAAGAATGGCATAAACTCTACACTCTTCGTCTTTATCACCAATCTCTGTAAATCAAATCAATCAACCAAACACAAAATCAACAAAACGAGTCTCTGAAGAAAGAGCAAGAACTGAAAAAAGACCCAATCTTGATATAGCTTACCATGATGGAGAGTGGAGAAGCGTACATGATGATGGAGAAAACAGTGGCAGCGAGACCACAGAAGAGTTTCCTGGCGTTCCCGTGGAGAGCAAAGAGAGAGACGAGAGCTACGGTTCCGAATACAGCCAAGACGCAGCTAAAGATACCAAAGATCTTAACTTTTTCCTTCTTCGGTGCGTAGATAAGGAAGATAAACACGTAGATCGTTTCGATGAATGCTCCTGTGCCATTGATAGTGCTCACAAGTGTGTTGTCTTTTGACACAAATGGAAGTCCGTACCTGAAAAAGAAAACAGAGGAAACCCAATAAAAAACAGAGGATTGAAGAAACAGAATCAGTGAAATCACTCCAATGGAAGAACGTTTAGGATTAAGAATTGGGTTTTACCAAGCGGAGAGGAGACAGTTGAGGAGAGTCATTGGGTAAGGGATACCAGAGAATTGTTCAGTGGATTTGTTCTTGATGATTCTCTTGAATGTTATCCTTCATGAACAAAGAGGAATCTTTTGAGTTTTACAGAACAGAACAACAGATTAAGCCAAAGAAACTGAGAGAATCACAAATCTGTGCACGAGAAAAGATAGAGAAAGAGGATGAGGAGGAGACGTACGAAGGAGCCAAGAACAGAAACAGAGCAGTTGCATTTCCTGTAAAAGTAGAGTAACGACAAAATATACGATATAGGGTCTCAGAGATTTCTCATGGAAGAAGAAGAAAGAAAGATGGAGAGAGGGTTGAGATTGAGAAGATGTGTAGTTACCGAAAACGCCGAAGATGGTGTGAGCGATGTTCATCTTTGATCTCTAAGGTGGTGAGGTGTTTCACTTTTTTCTTGTTTGTAAGCTGAGAGAGAAAACGAGAGAAGATGAGCTGAGTGTTTTCTATCGGCAAAGCGTGTTCATCAGCAGCTATATATCGAGATTCTTCTGCGTGTGCTTTAAGCCTTTAACCGCTTAACCGCGAAACACCAATACTAAATTTAGGGGTGGGCATTTCGGTTAAACTTTGGGTTCGGTTCGGTTCGATTTATTCGGTTTTCATAAAACTCTAACCAAACTCAACCCAACTCAACCAAACTTAGTATGGTTTGGTTTGTGTTTGGATCGGTTTATGTTCAGTTCGGTTTGGTTCAGATCGGTTTTAGTTCAGTACAAATAAATCAGTAACAAACAAATTCATTATCGTTTGATATCCTAAAATAATCAACAAGTTATATAAGTTGAATAATTCAAATAATCATGAAAAAGGAAAACCTAAAAAAACCAACCGTATTAAAATCAAATGCCTAATAACTAGAAGTTTAGTAGAAAAGAAAATTGAAAAAAATCAGCAACAACAATTTAACATAACAGTCTTCCATGAAAGCAGAGAAGAGAAGAAGTGAGGAACTAGATATGAATTTGCGCTTTGAGGTTTGTAGAGTTTTACACTTTAGAACATAAGGTTAAAAACAATTATACCCAATTCTATATTAACTAATTCATTAGAAATGTAAAAAAGAAAAAAATTCAAACGTGTGCGAGAGGGAGCAAATGCTGGGTATTACTCGTGAGATTACATATATACAAATCTAATAATATTAATTAACATAAACACATTGGGTTATCAGTTCGGTTTGGTTCAAAACCGAACCGAACCGAACCGTTTGGGTTGAAGAAAAATGCAACCGAACGATTTGAGGGTATATATGGGTTTGGTTTGGATCGGTTTGAGTTTTGTTGGGTCGGTTCGGTTTGGTTCGGTTCGGTTAAAATGCCCACCCCTACTAAATTACAATTTTTTTTAAAAGTATATTACATTAATGAAATAATAGTATATTGGATTTTTTAATAGATTAATAAGTAAAGTTAAGAGATAAATTAACAAATAGTACTAATTTCTCTATACAAATTTCTAATTATATTTATTTTGGAAAACGAAAATTAATCTGTTACTTGTTTTGGCCTCGAGAAGTGAACCAACAAACCCTTTCTTTCAGTTTATAGAGTAACTGTGACGATTTTTGGGTTTATCTTTTGTAGATTGTTTAGAGAATTGAAATGAAATTAAACAACACCTTCGAAAAGCTCTTTTTCTTATTTTGTTTTTTGTTTGTTACTAAAAAGTAGCTCTGAGCCACTGAACAAGGCAGAGTGTTTCTGAGCGTGACGTTGATATGTGGACTCGAGGCTCGAGCCCTGTATCTTCTGCCATACAGTGCGCTAGTGGAGTGGTTGATCATTTCCCTGATATGTTTACCTTTACATCCTTAACAGTTGATAAAGATTCCGGATACAATACTTTTTTCACATGAGCTAATAATTCATCCATAGTTTGAAAGTTTCTTGTTAAACAATATAATGTATCTATCTATCATAATATTCTCCCAGGAAACAAATGGTATACATATATCGATAAGAAAAGTACTATGCAGATTCAAATGACAGACTTTTATCAACCCATGTTTGTTTTTGTCGTTGGCTACATCAAGATTTGTTGAGATTCCCATATATACATAGAACAAAGTGACCTAACTATATGAAAACAAACAAAAAGATGTAGCACAGTAGACGCTGATAGATAGTTCAGTCTTCAACATGATTACGTTTATCAGTTTATATGTTCTCCTGATCATTTAATTTTTTTATCTCACAATTTTACGTTTATATGGGAATCTTAAATGTTTAACCTTAAAATTTTTGGATGTGGATCAACAAATAGGTTATACATTGTGCTTTCACAAAGTAGGCACAAATTATCTGATAATTATTATAGATAATGCTAGTTAGTTGGTAACGCTATATGTACACAAAACTATCACCATATTTGAAGTTCGGTTTAAGTCCCACGTCAATGATTGAGAAAGCAAAAGACTGAACTGAAGAAATGATAAACATTTTTTTAAAGAAAAGAAAGTGAAAATGATGACGTCGTATGGATACGATTCGTATCAGCACCACATGGCATGGCACAACTCTTCACCAGTCACGTAGCTCTTTCCTTTTCCAGACTTATTCTACCTTCCTGCTCCTCTTTTCTAATTTTGTTTTTTTCTTTGCTTTATAATTTCGATCGTTGATATCGAAATATCAAATATGAGTATGATCGAAACAAGCGGAATAAATTAATAACTACATATTTTCTGTTTTATGGAGAGACGATTTCAATTCAATTTGGTTCTATATTTCAATCACAACACAACATATAAACATTTTTTCTTTTCCCAAAAAAAAATACAAAGTTTCTAAGTTATAAAATTGTTTTCTTTCTTTCTAAACATATATACTTTGAATCCTTATACTAAGAAAAAATAGCTTAGATTGGTTTGTGAAATGCAAGTGATCTGATCAAACGAAACTTCTACTACCTAACCGATAAACTCTAGAGACTATCAATAAATATACACAATCTTCATTCTTGATGTACAATTCAACAGATAAAACTGTTTTGTTTTTATCGAAGTTCAAAGAGTATTCTTGATACGATCGAATCAAACGATAACGATATGTAGAAGAAGAGTACTTACATACATCGATAGGGGACACATTTTTATGAAAAGATTGGTGAGAACTTCTCAGAATTAAATACTTACTTGCCCTCAAAGGTAGGGGAATTTTAAATATTAGCTTGCCCTCAACGGTAGGGCTCTCTTCTCGACCTTTCTAACTCTCTCTATAATTAACTGCATTTCTTTGAAAACTTTGCACCTTCGAATGTAAGTAATAATGTCTTTGCACTCTTCTTACCTACTTTTGGCTTTTAGTTTCTTATGATCCTTTTGTATTGATGGACTTATAGTAACCACCAGAAGTATAAGTCTTATCATCATCACAGAGTTACAAGTTGGTCCTCGAAACTTCGGAACCATTCACCTAAGTTCTTATACTTATTGATGCTTTTGGTATGCCCAATTTCCAAAGATTGCAGCAAACAAATTATTCGAATCATTCGAGACAGTTTCCATGAGCATTTTTAATACAATTATCAAACCGATTAATCAAAAGCTAGTTAGCTGTGTTAGGAATATGTCACATCTTTAGATGTTCCATAGCCATAGCTTTGTTAGTTTCCTGAAACAGAAAGTTCCTATTTGCTGTGGTGAGCTGTTTATACACGGAGGCTTTTTTTGGATTCGCATCACTGATCACTCCAAGAAAACAGACTTAGATCCATTCTGATTTCCGTGTGGGACTCTGTTTCGTGGGACTATATTAGTGGTTCCTTGTCGGTAGATTACTGTATCAAAGCTTTTGTCCTTCCTTAGACAACCATCTCTTTCATCTATATGGTTCCTTCTGTTCAGCCAAATCATATGTCGGCCAACAAAACTCAGTGTCCTTTGATCCGTCTAGATCAATCTTCAGGTAAAATAATCATCAGCAGTATCCAACAGATTACTCTGCCTTCTACTTTTATCTAAGAGAACGTCGCCAGTTAAGGACCTACGAAATCTTTGGTCACTCCCATGATATACGCTTTTGATTCATTCAGGTAGTGATAAGTTTCACAGCACAAGTTTCTTTGAAATGGTTAGTCAAAAGTTCTAACAAATGTTATATCATGTTTCTTTCTTGGTGTATACTGTCCTTGCTGATAAATTCAAGGACACAGCTATCTATTTGAATCGAGATACCACCAGGAACCTTTTTCAAACCATGCTCTCTCATTGAGTTACGATGGCTCGAAGCAGACCAGAGATATCACCTACCTTTAAGAATCCAATAATCATTAAACCTCATTTTTCGCAGGCATTCTCTCAAATACCAAGAGGGCTAATTCCATATTCCCAGCTCTAGTCCGGAAACAACAATCAACCTTGTCGGTTTCACTACTTCTATCAAATTTTAGTCAAATAAATTCTTGTGGTATATGTACAAATAAGCTAGTTCACAAAAAGACTATACTCAACTGCATCATTGATATTCCGTAGAAACAAGAGATTAGTGGAATACAGTAACCACTCACGGTAGAGGCATAGGAGGTTTCCAGCCACTGAACTGGACTAGTTCTCTATTTACAAAACTGCCATTGTGCAGCCAGAACGTCTCGGTCGATTGCTGGAAATGTCTTACTTTGCGTTGAAGCTCCCATAGAATCCCTTTAACCGCACTGCACGGTGCGGAATCTGGACCGTACACAAACAAACATCTAATTTTCCGACCTCGGGATATCATTCCTTCTATGTCTTTATCTGAAAGACATGCCAGGTAAAAAGTTCTTAAATCTCAAGAATCTTAAGTGAAAATCTATTAATCCTGTCAAAGGAAAAGCGGTTCTGAAATTGCTTATTGTACCTGATATTGAAGCTAAGTAGTCAAGAAGCTCTGTGCCTATTCGAGTTGATGGCCATTTGATGGATACTTGAGCATAGTCGATGACATTCTGGAAAGGCAGCTCGGCGTGGTCAGATAAAAGAACCGGGACACATTCCTGAACAAGCAAAACACACAAAATTACAGTACGTAAGGCAAGTTATAAAGTGGAATTAAACGTTGGGGGTAGAGAGATGAGAGATCAGACCACAAAGAATGATTCATATAAGCGAAGTGTCCATGATGATTCCCCGCGAGGTGCGAGGCAGAACTTAGCGTTCCTCAGATGTTCAAAATATGTCGTCCTTCCAAACTTTTCAGTTCCGCTAAACTTCAAGTCTGGACATTCCAACTGTTCAGAAACATCGAAGAACATGCATAAGCTTAAGCAGATAGCTGATGGTGTATGCCAAAATAGACAAGGAGTCTATGAAGAAGAAAAAATGTGAGACTAACCTTATCTGGATATTGCTTTGAAAGTTCTATCAATTTAAGCCTACCAGCCTTCCCTTGCGCACGACCTAAATAGTTTGCTAAATACTTCCTCTTTGATACAGGCAAAGGCTGAACATCAGGTTGTCCATTTTTGGTCATAGCATCGTCGACGTTTCCTGGTATGATTATATCTTTCCATGTATTAAAGGCAGTTGTGTCTTTCTTGTCAGTCCGGTCAGCCTGCAAACCACAATAATTGAACCTCTAAGAACCTAGCTCAATGATTTCATTGTATGATTACATAAACAGGCATATAGACAATTCAATTTACTCGAAACCACTCATACAAACATTCCAATGAAAAATTCTGAAAGTCAGAAGAGACATATATGAAGCAAAGAACGTTCACATTATCCCTTCCCTACCAAATCGTCTTCAAAATACAAGAAACTCTTAGGCAGAGAGCAAGCTAAGTACCTCGGGAGTGAGTATAATCGAGCGGTTGATAAATGTTGACCAGGATCTAAACAAGTGAGCTCCAGCACCACTACATCAGCATAACAAATCAAAGTAATGTAAAGATAGCATAATACAGTTCATCAATTAAGTTCCACATAAGTAAACTAATTAAAAATAACAACTTGTGTACCTTGGAAAAACAAATATATGATCACGACCACCGGATCTTCGGAAATACGGCATTTGACTCAAGACCTAGTGGATCAGAGAACAATGTGAAACATAATGTATCATTGTAGTTTGAGACAGAACATCAGAATCTACAAATTGAATCAGCTGAGTGACGATTTGGTTCACCTTGACATAGGTCTGATTGATCTCCTTGTCATTAAGACCTCCCAACATTCTCACACATTTAACATAAGCTGGCACAAAGAACAAATCCGCTTCATCTTTCTTAATCGTCCTAAATTTGGACTCCAAAAGCAACTTGTGAATTTTAACCTATCATCATTACATTCATAAGGCAAAACAAAATCATAAGAAACACATCCTCAAATACGATCAAGTAGCTAACACATCCACACTCACTACATTACTAATTCCAGAAATTTCCAGATTGAATCCGTTACTTCAAAGTAAAATTAAGATAAGCTCACAACATAAAAACTGAGAGATTCGAAAAAAAAAGATGAATCACCTGAGATCCCCATTGACCTTTCAAGCATGCGGTGGTCTTGACACTACCATCCCTACCGTACAAAAGCTCTTTGAGGCCGTCGATCTCATTCTCATCATAAACGTAGATCTTCAGGGAAAGGTGGGAACCATAACCTCGCTCCGGCCACCGTAGGATCCCGTTATCAGTCGCGATTACGGAGTTAGAAGAAGTACGACGGAGATCAATCGTCGCCGGAGTAAGGGAATTGGATTCCGAGAACCACTGATCGAAAAGCCCTGTGACGAAGAAGGTAGAGACGACGAGAAACAGAGCTCCAATCTGGTGCGTGCGGGTGCAGGGAGTGGCGTAGTGACTATACGCACCGAAGTTTCTAGGCTTACTACTAGTTAAGCTCGCCATCTCTCTCTCTCTCACTTACTGTTTCTTCGTTAATGTTTACAGCATTTTTTCTTAGGATTGTAGATCTTGCAAAGAGCCAAAAAGACGACCGAGATCATAAACCTTTAGTGTTACCAAAACGGTAGCGTTTATGGAAAGGATTTGTATGGGCTTAGTAGTTAGGATGACAAGGCCCAGACTAATCGGAAGGAGATGTTATAAAAGGTTCACGTTTGCTCTCAAAATTGTTTTATAAGAATTTTCAATTTTGATGCAGCAAGGTCCATGGAAAGAATAAGACATATTTATCTTTGTAAAATACTAGGTATTAGTCCACGCAATGCATAGTTACATGCATAATAATTTTTATTATATTTCTGAAATTTTATTAAAATAAAATATTGTTATTTAATTTTTACTAACAATAACATCAAAGAATGATTTTTGTTTTTTTTTCTACTAAAATATGAATCTCAAATTTCTTATAAAAATAATATGCAAGTTAAATCTTACACTTGTGTCAACATTTTTTGGTATAGTTATTTATTATACCGAAATTAACAAATACTAAAAAGAATTATTACAAATTGATATATATATATATATATATATATAAATTTTAAAAATTTCCTAATATGAATGAATCTATGTTTATCATGTTTTATAGTGGTTAATAACTGATTTAAAGAGTTTTTCTTAATGTCATTGTAAAATTTAGTAACTACATATAAAATTATTGTGTATAAAATATTTCTCATTTCAAAGTTTAAAGCAATATATATATACATATATGACTATAAGTTTAGCTAACCAAAATAATTAAAAAATATTAAAATTTAACCAAAAACATTTTCTCTTGAAAGATAAATAAGTTAGTAGGAGGAATGAATTAATATAGAATTATTGGATATGAGTTACATTTGTGTTAAATGTAGAGTTAAATGGAGTTACATGCCTTTAAAAGTGAGTTAATTATAAATAAATATTTTCATTTGTTATAACTTAAAATAAAAGGAATACCAAGTGGCCCAATCAAAATTCACATGATTTAGTTGTTTGTTGATATAAACTCAACACTCACACATAATATTTCAAAATGAAAATATTAATTTTGAAGTGACAAACTAAATTAGTTTTCTTATAAAATTATATGAACTTCAATCTCAATAATTTTTAAAACCCCAAGGATTACTTATATCTTTTGGTTTTTGTTTTTTGTTTTTCACTCATCAATTTAATTTATAGTGCTAGATTTCATACTAATGGGTTCATCTTTAGAGAAGTTAGTTAAATGGTATTTTTAAAATTATATTATTTTTTTCTTTTTTGGATCATTATTCATTTTGATTAAAACACAAAGACTAATTTTTTAATTATGTTCTTTTTTGTTTTCAAAAACCTCAAATCATAAATAAAATAAATATTATATTGATTTTTGCAGATTTATCAATTGGATCACACAACAAAATAGACTTTGTAAATAGAGTTGATAGACTTTACAAAACAAAATAGACTTTGTAAATAGAGTTGATAGACTTTACAAAACAAAATAGACTTTATAAATGGATAATTATATTGATATTTATAAATTATTAAAAATGATAAATAAATATGGATCATTTCAACTTCATGATATGGATCATTTCAACTTCATGATCTTATTATGTGGCGAATATTGTAAGAAAGTATGAAAATAATGACTTATAAGATGTTAATATAAAAATAGACAATGGAGATAAACCTTTGAAAACATTTAAAAAGACAATATAAGATATATATATCATACAAACTCTAAAACTAAGCTTTTACAATGATATTTGATTTGATTTTTTTTAACCCATACAACAACATTAACAAAAAAAAAACACATAACAAAACAAAAAAGAGATTTGAGAATAGTGGAAGAAGATGAAGAGTGAAAGAGTGAGAGACTAAGAGAATAAGATAATGAATATTTATAGGAAGAGAAGTGATGAAAAGTTACATTTAGAAAAATGAGAGTTACAATTCTAATTTATTGTTTTGTTTTAATACAATTGATTAATACAATTTAGTGGAGAAATAAAGTTAATGCATAATTTATAGGGAGAATTTATATGATTTCAATTTTATATTATGTGAGTTAAATGTGAAGATTAAATATATTTTAATTTTTGTTTTAATATAAATATTTTTTTTTGTTAAAATTGCTTTCAAACCATGGCTCGATCATGAATGTCTGAAGACCAGATTTTTCTAACAAAAATAGAGTATCAGCACTTAGGAGTTCTGTCACAAGACTAGTACTTCCGTTTTTATTGAAAAATAATTAGGATATGCAAAGACCCTGTTTCATGAAATAAGTTCCGGCGTGACCCTTTGTTTTATGCCTCTCCCCTGAGTACTAGTGAGGACTTGATTTCTTCACACATTCAAGATATCTCTATACTAATATGCTTTTTTTTATAGTATGTTCTATTAAGGAAAAAATATGCTACCGCTATTACTTGTTCTAAATTTCCCAGTCACTAATACATGGGTCATATCATATCTAATAAATTTATTGGTTAATGCTTAGGTCATTCAACTTACTCAAATAACAAATATTGATTTCAATTACTCAAATAAAAGTATATAGAACTATAGAAGACATGTTATTTGATTTCAATAACAAATTAAATCGTGATTTGATTTTCACTATTTATTTCTTGAAATATAAATGCTATTATTGTAAAATTACAATTAGAGCTATAAAAAATTTGGATGGTGAAAATGCAATTAACAGTTCGAGATACAGAATTTAAAATTGTAAAATATCTTTTTACAAAAAGAAAAAGTGTTACATGTAAATAAATTATAATTTTTTATCCAAGGATTAAAATCCAAAGAAATAACTACGATCGGGTCTACTATTTATTAATTGTACCAATGATGTGAAATACGAAGTAAACCAAAATTATAATTATATATATATATATATATTTTTTTTTTGGACAAACCAAAATTATAATTATATATGTAGGCTAAATATAATCGTTTCTATTCACCCACATATTCTGATTTCAAATTTTAGTTTTGAAAAGTTTTTCACGATTAACTACTACATTATTTAGTCTAAATGATTACTTCAGACAAGCTAGAATACTTTTGGATTTGATACCATGTTGGAAATCACCATAAGAGTGAATTGAAATACAATAGTGTGAATTAACATCATAGGGATAAATTTGGTAGGCAGATGAATTAATAAAAGGGTTTAAATTGTTTCTACTCCGAAGACGAAGACTTTGGTTCCGCTTCAACAACAGGTTTGCCTTTCTCTCTTAGTTTAGCAATGGAAGCCTTCATTTCTTCTTTGCGCTTCTTGCTAGCCAATACCTTGGCCTGAACTCCGCTGACGGTCGGGTCTTTCTTCTCCTTGGGTGGTGGTGGAGGCGGCCGTCTAGCTGCTGCCATTGCCTCCTCCTTAGCGGTCAAAGCGTTCCAACTCCATAGCGCCCCGCCTAGCCCCAACACAATTGTTCTACATAAAGATCATTTATGGGTATGTTTAAGCATTTTAATCATGGTTCCAAAAGAAAGAAAAAAAAGTCGATCCGGTTCAACCGGACTGACCAGCTTTGCAATATTTTTTATAAAAGTAAAAATACATAATAAAATATAAACCATTCAATACATTACAAATGTTTACGTTTGCCAAATGGTAAACAAATTAAGATTTAGAAGAGTGTTTTGGGTGATGAGCAATGTGGTTTTGGATAATGGATATCACCCGGACCAGACAGACGACCATTGCGGATAGGAATTTTAGTAAATTGACCAAAAACACAAAAAAAAACTTGAGAAATTCAACCTAGTATGTATATAAAGATTAAGATTCTCTCCATTTATCATCAATTTGGTTTTGATATAGAAACAATCATAAATATTCATAGACTTTGAATAATTTAACAACAGTTATCTATTTGATCACCTGCGATTAATTGGTGAAACTTCAAGGACGACGGGAGGAGCCTGCGGCAGTGACCGCGGTGAAGGAGAGGAGAGTCTGACGGCGTGAGCTGTCGGTGAGAGAGGAACGAGTGAATGTGCCATTGGCTAATCCAAGAAAATGTAAAAGCAACCGTTGTAGCAAAAATTGGTAAACACTAATAGAAGATAGGAGTGGGATAGTGTTGTTGCACTGCAATTTATATCTGCTTGCTCATTGGTTGAATTTGGATAAGACATCGAAATAAAATTTTGTTTGTCTACCAATTGAAGAAAGACTTTCAAGAATCTAAAGCGCTGCGTTTCCTTTTAAATAAACAACAACACTATAGGTTCCAAACGGCAGCGTATCATCGTATCTTGTTTTTTGGTTTACCTTTATAATTGCATTCCCAAAAAAAACAAAAGTTTAAAAGATTTGAAACTAAAAGTATGATTAAAAAAAACATGGCAATAATAAGCTTTCATAGCTGTATTCAATCCAAACTATTTCAAATGCATACAAATAAAAGTAAATTTTTGAAAGAAAAAAAAAGTAAGTAGTATGAGAGTTATGATCTAGTTGATCATCACAAAACCTATAACAAACACACAACAACAACAAAAAAAAGTTGTCACAAGCAAATACAGAACCTATCTGTTCACACAAACACATCATCAACAAACAAACAAAATAAAAAGCTTCTCCTTAGAGAAAGATAAAGCAATCCAAATCAATCAAAGGATTGCCAAGTACTTCTTCAAACATTGGAACCACCGGTTCCTTATGGTTTCCTTCTACTTCTCTGATCATTGTTTCGTCGATCTTAGAACTTATACGATGAATCCGAGTCTCTGATATATTGCTCTTATGACAACAAGTCTTTGGAACATATAGATCTATACTATCTTTCCTTACACGAGAAGAGACTGAGTTTACCGTCAAATCAGCCGCTGCCATACCAAATCTTCGGCTTGGAGATGGCGATTTCAAGAAAGTGCCTTCATATCTCCTGCTTGGAGATGGAGATTTCAAGAAATTGCCCTTGGTTAAAGAATTTGATGAAGCAGACATAACAACTCTTTCTTGATCTTGACGAAAGCTCTTTTGTCGTGTCAATGAACGATGGTTTGGCGATGGCTCTCGAGTTCTCTTAGAACCATTGGATCCTCTTTTAGGATTTTCATTTGCTCTGTTTGGTGTTGTTGAATACCGGTTTGGTAAAACCGGGGAATCCATCCGGCTAGGATATCCTGGTTTTGTGGTTTTCATGGATAGAGAAGCTTCTCGTAAGGAGTTGATCCGAGCAACGTGTGAATTCTCTTGGTAACAAGCACGCAAGAAATCGTTGGAAAAAGATCTATCCTTCGAGACAGAGATTGAAGAAGCGGTCGAAAGGGACGAGCTTGATGAGCTGAGAGAAGAGTTGCTTGTTGTTGAAGGTTGAATTGGAGAGTAAGATGCAATCTTTACAGGAGGAGAAGGAGGAGGAGGGAGTTTATCCGGGACATAAATGAACTTATCCGGGATAGGGATAGGCTTGAACCGGTTCTTCTCCGGGAGAAGAAGTGGAGAAACACGACTTGGACACCGCGACATAAACAGCTTCTCCGGAACATAACAATACTTCTCTTCAGGTTCTTCTGCTTTTTTGAAATCTTTAGTCTTTGGAGAACACTTGCTGATGCAACAACCCATTTCTTAGAGAGTGAGTTTGAATTCAAAAATAAAATTTGAAAAAAACTGCGTGAGAAAAAATAATATCAAACAGGAGATGGATATGTATATTGTATATATGATGTGTGTGTGTGTACTTTTTTAACAAGGCGTGTTGTGTTGTTAAAAAATATGATTAAGGAAGAAGAAAAAAATTAAAAAAGGGAAGACAGAAAAAGTGAGGTAGGTTTTGAAATTTGGTTGGCGGGGATCAAGTATGAAGCCGTTAATAAAGGTCAATAAAACTTAATAAATTTTGAAAGCCCATACCCAATTTAAGTAAGTCCATAAACCCAATTTTTTCAGCAATTATCGTGGAATGTATGAATAGAGTGAATTAATTTATCAAATACATACTTATATCCTTTTTAACTTGTGTTTTACATTATTTATTTTTTTGTCGACAGTGTTTTACATTAGTTTATGTCGAGCATATGTGATATCTCTATATGCAAAACATGGGTATAGATAGATATTTTGTTTATATCGATCCTTAAATTTGATAATTAAGGAAACTATTCTTCATCGAATAAAGGATATATGAATAACTATTTGTAGTAGGAAATGGTGAATATGCTTTCTTGACCATCACAGTGACGGACGAAACTAGACTTGTGTCAGTAGTGACGAAAAACCTTTAGACTTTGATAGTATTTGGTAGGCCCTGTTGATGTCTCCTAGTTTTTAAACACACGAAGTCACCAAGGTTTGTGATTTGCTTTCTTCTTTTATTCCAACTGCTCGTGATGAATATTCTTTGGTTCTTTTGTTATATTTGCTAACTACATGTGTTCGACTCTTTTTGTCTACCACTTGTCAAGTATTGACGTACAAGTACACAATAATACCATTCATGGGCAATGTTTAGCTAAGGTGTATGGAAGTTTTGCTGAGACAATGTAGTGGCGTTTTCTAACTAAATTGGATTAAATATTTAGGATATTATATATCCAAATATAATTTCGATATAACAAAAAATTGGCGTTTTCATAAAGAATTGTAAAAATATAAGCTTCGACCGACGCATCCACAAGTCCACATGTAAGACAAAAGTCTTGGTCCTACGCATATCTTAATCTTATGCAAATTTTGAAGCCGAATTAATGTAATGTTAAATCCACAAGTAAGTGCCCCTTGATTTTTTTTTTCATATTTACTTAATTACTCTATGGATACCTATTCTTCAATTATTATTTTTTTTTCGTCTCTTTTTTTTTCTTTTCTTATATCATTATCACATCTGAATTTCGAGACACCACGTTTGCATATTTTATATTGGAAACTACATCACATGATAATCACAATAAACACAAAGCATGCTTTCTTTTAAAATGAAAAAGCAAAACAAAAACAGAATATGTTTAAAATGTCTAGTAGTAGTGTAGTACCATAATTAATCACAAACATCATGATCAAATATAGTACTACTTGTTTACATAGCAAAGATGATTATAGATATCAATCCATCGAAGACAGAAAAAAACAAACATAGACTCATTAAGCTTATAAACAACAGAAAGAAAGAAAAAAACAGAGGAAGGAGAAGAACCCATTTAAGATCATGACACTGCCACCCAAATTCGTATCTTCAAAACCACCATGAAAACGACCGGTCAGGGGCGAGTGGGATACACGCGCTTGTCGTCGCCGTCGCGGGTTGGCTCAGAACCCTGATTACCATCGCATGAGGGACGGAGCAAAGAGAAAATGGCTTTGACGGCTTTAGTCTTCACCAACTCTCTCTCCTTTGGGATCACGCTCCCTTCTTTCTTCTTGAACGGCTTCACTTCACTGGAACTCATCTTCTTTCTTTCAGATTATAGATATGTTAGAATGTATGGGTTTGTGTCTATGTATGTATGTATCTGTGTGTGTGTGTGTTGGTTTGTGATTTTTGCAGAGATGGAGAGTGTTGGGTTTATATAGAAAGAGACCTCCCCAAAGTGAGTACTATTGATCGAAAGAAGTCGAAGACTTGTCTTCGAAGTTGCTCTCTAGTTCACACTACGTGTCAGTTTTTTTATGAACAACTTCTTCTACTTAGTGTGTTTTAGTTTCAGTATCCCATATTTAATAAAACAGAAGTACACCACTTCAAATTTATAGACTATATAATTTTAATAATAGGTTATAAAAGAATTGATATTAATTTGTTACAAGATATTTATTAGGTGTAACCCGTCTAACTGTTCATTTTCGGAAGATTAAAATTTCAATAGATTTTAGACAATTAATTTCAGAATATTCTTAATTTTTTTTTTACTGACACCAAAATATATCCTCCAAAGATTTAATTGGTACATCACCTTGTTTCTAAAAACAATAAACAGAATATTCCGAATCAATTGTCCACAGAAAAAGTACTAGTAAGCATAAAAAAGGAATAAAATCTAAGCAAATAATAACAATTAATCGTGATTCCTAATATCTTAATCAAGATAATGATAAAAATCCTTTTATTTATATTATAATTTTTATATAATTTTTTTTGTTGAATTTTATAATTTTATATAACAGAATCAACTTTAAATAATTTATTTTGAATTTTTTTAATATATTGAAACTTGATATAAAAGTTAGAAACTATAAACACTCTAAATTGTTTTGTTATAGCAATGTCAATAATATATCAATATAATATGAAAGAATTTCAAGAAATCAAGTATATTAAAACAAAAAGTATAACAATATATTAAATTACTCATAATATAATAACTCGCTTTTTAAAAACCAAATTTACAAAATTATGTCTTATAGTGACATTTAAGTCATGATATAAAATATACATTGTTGAAATAACTTCACATATATAACCTAATACAATATATTAAAATTTTATTTTAATATATAAAATATATAAAATTTTGTATCAAATAAAATTTGACCAGTGTTATAGCACGTGTATTTATCTAAAATCATTAACAATATAAAACTTACAAAATAGTTGTCTTTTTTAAAGCCATCATATTTAGTATATGATTTTATTGCATAATGTTTTATCCAAAAAACTTTTAAAAACAATCACCTAAATTATATTTTATATAAAAACTATAATAAATAAAATAAATTTCAACCCGTGCTCTAGCACGAGTCTTAATCTAGTGGAAAATTAAAGTGAAACTTACAGCTAATTTTCGTAAAATTTTATTTGAATATTTATAGAAATGTATGTGGATATACGTAGTTTACTCGGCCCACGTCACTTTAAATGAAATTTTAATTAATAATTATTATAATACGAAATTTCCATGCATCCCCAACATTAATATTTCACATACTAGTGATTTTGAAGTAAGTTTCACTATATGTATTATCGGTGCAAGGAACTGAGATGACAACATTTGAAACTCAAAACAAAAGTTTATATTATTTGCTCACTCATGCACGGCTCTTATGTAATTAAACAATAAGTGAATTTCGAAAACAACAAGAAAAGTTTATCGATTACAGAAAGAACAAATAAAGTACAAGAAAAAGTCTTGTTAATGTGACCAGACCTGTTTTTAAGCTTAGACCAGACCTCTTTTTGACATTTAAACATCAATCCAAAATGTTTTAATTTATGACTTCCTACCACCAAATCCATTTAATTTTTTCAATATTCCGAATTCATAAGTCATAACCATATTTTTTCAATGCACGAATTAATAACAAAAGTTTCAAATTCTTGTTGACGTTGACTATTGACCGAAAAGATTATTTTTCTTTTTGTCAAATTGGCATATAATATTGTATCAAACAGAGATGCACTTAATAAGTAAAAAACTTTTAGAAAGGAGAGTCTCTCAATCAATAGTGGAGACTTTGTGGAAAATAAGTGGTTATATAAGTAGATTTACTCGCTATCGTTCAATGAATCTAAACAATATCAACTTTTTTTTTGCCAATTATGCATGTCTTGGATATATAGTTAAAACTTAAAAGTAACTAAGCAAGCATCCCCTTATATAATAGGCGGTCGTTATATATGCGTTCAATTATACTTATATTACCGTAAATCTTCTTTTATTGATTTTTTTACTATTCTTCCTGGCCTATTGTCCGAACCATGTATATCGTGATCGTTAAGAACAATATAAGTTAAGCGAAAGGTCATTATATTTCAGTAGTACTACTATATATATATTATGTACAGTATGTTGTATATATAGAGAGATTGGGATTAGATAAGAGATTAGAAAACAAAACTTATCAAAGATGCCGTAAGATGCTAGTGTGAACGTTGAACGGGAAGATTACTAAGAAAATTTTAATTAAAACTAATAGAGGATGTAATCTTTTCTTTGGCCATAAATAATTTGGAAGATTCGTATTTCGGTTTGGGAAACAGCTGTGGTGGAGTCAAAAAAATTATGACCCTTTTTAGGTTTAGATTTTATTTTATATATATCGGTAAAAGACACGACTAAAGACCGAATGTCGAATAAAATTAACCTGCTCCATGTGTTCCTTTTTCTTCTATAGATTCGAAAACTGTCTTAATATATCCAACAGTTGGACTTACAGGGTGTTACGTACGTTACATGGTCTTCTGATTAAGCAGCCACTAACGAACGAAGCTGCATTTCGGCCACGTCGTTGGTCAAAATAGGCTTTGATATATACATATAGAGCTAGATCCCCCTGGGCCATGTTTCTTAGTTGAATTGAAACAAAATGACCAACGGCCTGCATATTTTCTTTTGCTATTTGTTTTTTGTTATTTAGGTGAGGTAAATAACAAATGTAAGCTTTTCCTGTTCACTGAGGTAAGAGATGAACTTATTAATTTTACAAAATTATCGCAATTGTAGGTAAGTTTCCAATTTCTTTTTTTACAAATTAATAGATAAACTCATGGATATATGTGGATGTGTATATATGCTCGTCAAAAGATTTCAACGAAAAAAACAAAAAATCATTGATTATACGTACATATGTCTATATAGTCAAAAATCAATAATTATGTCAATATACCCAAGTATAGTAGTACAACAAAAGCCCACGCACATGCTTTACTTCCACACACACTAGAACACGTCTGGTCAAAAAGCATTTTTGTGCTCCTCACTATTAATTTTATGATAATTGATAGTATACCTAATAGTTACATTTACAAATCTCGATCATCGAGATAGCACGGTGGCACATTGAATTAGAATGTTAGATGTATTTCTTTCTTTTTTTCTTTTTTTTTTTTTTTGAAAGAGGTTTTAAGTTTTAAACTAATACTATGATTACATATTTATACAATAAACAGAAGAAGTGTTTTAAAACCAATACCATAAACACAACCGTCATAACTCATAAATATCATAATCAACTTGGTTTTTTACAAAAGGAGGATATCACAAGCATAGTTACCAAAAGCTTACAATCTTTAAAATATATAAAACCGCAACATAGAAAGGAAAAAACACCAGAAAATATCACGACGGCATATATATCTTTAACCCCAAGAAAAAGACCAATTGATCAGCGATGAGTACTAGCTAGGGTACACGCGCCCTCCGTTACCGTTGCCGTCGCCGGTAGAGTCAGTGCTCCGGCCACAACCCGAAGGAGTGAGGGCAGAGATAATGGCTTTCGCGGCCATAGTCTTCACCAGCTTTCTCTTGACGGGAATCACACTCGCTCCTTGTTTCTTCACCTCCCTCTCCACCGTAGAACTAGAACCTTCTCCTTTAGCACTCATCTTTAGGCTGTTTTAATGTAGGATGTGTGTATTTGTTTATGTGTATATGTGTGTGTGTAGCTGTTATAATTTTGAAGCCATGCACTGGTTTATATAGAAAATCAAACTTCTGCTTTAAGTTGATCCATGTCCAACGTGTCAGCCACCCATTTGCTGCACATTGGGAATTTAATTTATATCTTCTACTTATGGTTTAAGTATTGAAAGAAAGAAAAAAATAAGTGAAACTTACATTTAATTTCATTACATTTGGATTTTTTTCTAGGATATATCTCGATACATAAACCCCTGGAGAAAATAAAAATAAGATAAGGACAATAATCGAAATTTCCATGCATCGACGTTTATAATCTGATTAATTAATATTTGTATACTTGGCAGATGAGTAGGCGCCAACTTGGGAACGAAGCACCAGTCTACCGCTCGCACAAGGCACCCGGTCGACAACATTCGACACATATGTTACTATATTTGTCATTAACGTACGCCTCTTTTTATAAATAACAATACTTAAATATAGTCGTGTGTATTTTATACCATTTTTATATACACCTCCAACAGAGTCAACATTAATTTTTTATTCTATTTTATTTTATCTTTATAACTTAGTCTTAGTATTCTACTTATTACCTAATGATATGATAATAATTATAATGATTTCTTAGTATTAATTTAGAGAGTAATAATAATACAATAATGATTTTTTTACGACGATTTTGTTCTACTAAAACTGAGTAACATTTACGAGGATCAGGAGATGTTTACCTTCTTGACAATAATTGTGTTGAGAGTATAATTATGTACGTAGATTCGATTTTGGACAATGGATCTAGACAATATCTTTTCTTCCAAATGTAATCGTGTCAAGATAACTAAAGTACTAGCTCTTACATTTTGTTTGTTTTAATTTTTTTCCTAGATATCATCTTTGTTTTCTGTTCCTGTCTATTTTCAAAGATTTTTCGTGTCACTCTCACTCCCCAAACATGGTTGGTCGTTATGAACAATACAAAGATCGTTCAAGGGCCCATTTTATTTTTCTGGAAATTCGCTTATGATACGATCTAGATTATTTATTTGTCAAAGATTTGTGTGGAATTAAAGAACACGAGGGAAATTGGATTACACAAAAAGCACAATTATGATTTTTATTAGTTTCATACGACCATAGATAATAATGGCTTTGAATTTGCAATGCTAGCTGCTTTCCAGATTTAAAAGAATAATAAGACTAAATATAATTTTGGAAGATTCATACTAGCAATGCCGTGAAACAGCTGTAGGGTGCTAACCAAACGTGAACATTAAAGTAACTGAAGTGGCTAACCAATAATTTTTTATTTTTCATCTATACCATGATTATAAATTTATAATAATGGAACGAATGAACCGAGACAATCTTTTGTGTATTTTATTATTATTTTTTATTTCTTTTTTTTATTTGGGACAAAAGACAATCTTTGTGTATAAGTTTTATAACTTTACATTATTACATCACAATCTATATATTGGTTAACGAAAATGATCTGGCAAAGGTCCGGGTGCAAATGCACTTGAACTTCATTGCCAAGCAGACGTTAGAATCGATTTATAATTTATTAAGACGACCCAACAGACATGGAGTATTTGTTTATTTGTCACCAAAGGACTTTATTTTTCTTTAATGTTGATTCTATCTTTTTTTTTTTTTTTTTTTTTTTGACAGTAATGTTGATTGTATCTTCTTCTTCTTTTTTTTTTTTTTTTTTTTTTTTTTTTTTTTTTTTTTTGTCAAACTAATGTTGATTCTATCTATAATTATTAATATTGGAACATTTTTAAAATTTGTGTGTCATGATAATGCGAGGTAGCCACCAACTTCGAAATTAAGGTTGGATTTCTGCTGCACACAACATAATTAAAGGATTTGTAGGTGGGCAAACGAAAATATCAGTTAATTATATAATCAATCAAACTTGGACATTAATCACGAAAGTTTTACCTGCAAACAGCAAAAGGAGTACTAATTAGTTATCAATTCTACAGTGAGTATTGTTATTAACAAGTGAGTACTAATTAGTACAAGTCATCTTTATATCTGTCCACTACGAACCATAACGGCGTAATCTTCTTCCCTTGCTTTTTTGTTAGACGACCAATGGTACGTTACCTTTAAATAAAGAAGATATCCGTCTTCTCTTCCATTGATTGATATAAATAGTAAATGTAATATGTCGACTTTGTTTCTCTTTTCAGATATCTATACATACAGTAAAACTTCTATAAATTAAAATGGAGGACCATGAAATTTTATTAATTTATAGAGATTTTAATTTATCAATAAATTAATAAATTATTAATTTATCGATAAATTAATAAAATATTAATTCATAAAGAGATTTTCTCATGAAATTTTTTTGTTACAACATAAAATACTTTTGTTATCATTTATATTTTTAAAGAATTTTCTTAATTTATAATATTAGTTATCATAATACGATAAAATTCAATTGTTTACTGAATTATCTAGGTAAAAATGATAAATGTTAGAAGTTTAGAGTTTAGAGTTTAGAAAAAATTGCAACTATTATCCTTTATGGTAATGATGAAGTCGAAGAAGATATTGTTGTACCTTTAGAACCAGTTACTAAATAAGCAATTATCACATCTAGACTCTCCACAATTTTTGTATGCGATTGAGAAGACAACAATGAAAAAAGATTAGAGATAAATTCCAACAAGAATGTAAATTCAAGAATAGACAAACAACAGTAGAGTCATATTTCACTAGATTTTCTTATATATATATATATATATATATATATATATATGTATTTAATGTATTTGATTATTAATTTATGATATTGATGAGACCATATTTTTACATAGGATTTTCAAAAAAAAATATTATTTTATTATTTTAACGAAGTGTGGTATTTTTTAAACCGGCCCAACTTGGAACCGAAATTTTTTATTAATTTAAAGCGAGTATTAATTTAAAAAGTATTAATTTATAGAGGTTCTACTGTATATTATATATGTTATTATATACTATATACTTTTTTTTTGTTTGTTAAAGGGCCTTCTTATATAGATAAATTTAAAAGTTACATGGAATCAAACAAGAACCACATACCAGCAGAAAACAATAAAACAAAAGAGAGAAGGGAGAGACAGCAGAGACACTCAAACATTTGTGAAAAGATAACCCTTGTAGCCGAGGATATCGAAAAACAGAAGCCACTCAATGAGAAGACCACAACTGCTCGAGGAGCTCACCATGCTTTGTTGCTTGAAGTTTAAGTGCAGAGGACTTGTTTCTTACAACCCTGTGAATTTTCCTCAGAATACTAGACTAAGGGAGAGTAGTACCATCATGGAATCGACGGTTGCGTTCATTCCAAATCTCGTAAATGGTAGCATGCCATCCTTGGAGAAGAGCAAGGGAAATGACAGTAATGTTTGGAAATGAGGGGAGCCATTGGATGATATGTTCTTAAGCCGAAGATGGAGATGGGAGCCCCATTTTATCGACCAAAGTTGACCAGATTTCATAGGAGTAGGCGCACTCAAAAAACAAGTGATCTCTGGACTCATTTTGCAGAGCACGTAGCAAACAAGTAGGTTCCACATCCAGTTCCCATTGAATCATCCGGTCCAAAGTGGGATTTCTATTTTGAAGAAACAACCAAACAGCCATATACTATATACTTTTCTTTTACAGTTTAAAGTCAGGTGAGTATTAATGACTATACGATTTTTATTTCTCTTTGTAAATAACTAATAAGCATTTAAGTGAAGTGCTATATAATATCGATGCTTTATCATTTTAGTAAAAAGATACGTTACATATACGACACCGTTCATATTGTGAACGCCTGACGATGCTCTATATACGAATCGAGACTATAGTCTTTTAACCAATTAGTAGGGTCAGTAGGCAAATATTATCAAAAATGATAGTATTGATTTTTCTTTTCGAATGATCCTAGCTGTGCTGGTTTATAAGTTATTTCGTCCGTTCCGTTCTTATCAATTTACGGAGAGCGATTCACAACCTTTTTTTATTTTGGGTTTAGATTACCAAATTAATAATCTACGTATATCTTCAAGGTTTTATTTTTTAACAAAAAAAATAATATAGTATAAGCCAATAAACCGTAACTCCGATTATACTATATTAATTATTTGCACTCATATTGGTTTTGAAGTTTTAGCGTATTTGGAAAGCTTTTCTATTTTGAACTCTGGAAACAATATACAGTTAATTCATTAAACATTATTGTTCGTAAATGATAAATCTTATATTAACAGTACAACACGAGAATATACATATACAAAGAGATTAGTGAAACTAATAACACATAAACATCGATTTTTCTTACAGTAAAAAAAAAAAACAAACACACACACACACACACACACACAAATCATCCTCAAGACTAGTATAAACTCTTTCCAAGAAAGAGAGATCATTAATTCGAAACACATGACTAATTTAACAAGATCTACTCTTTAACGGAAAAATTATTTGTCTAATTAATGAAGACCCATAATATTAAATATCATTTGAAAGCTACCGGAGCGTGGACTAGACGCGCTTGTTCCTCGGAAGCTCTGGTACCTGCTGCTTGGACTTTAAAGGAGATCGAGATGAAAAGAGATTCTTCATAATTATTGTCTTCACCAGCTTCCTCTCTTTTGGGAACACACTCCCTTGCTTCGACCCTAACCGCCGCTGCCGCCACTCTCCATCCTCTACACCCACCACCTCCACCGCTTTCTCTATCGAGCTCATCGAGGTTCGCTCTCTATCTAATCTAATCCTCTCTTTTCGTCTTAAGGAGATAAAAAATAAGCTCTTAGATTTGACCTCAATTTATTTTATCAGTTGATGAGACTTATGGTACAAGCTAACATGTAAAAACAATTGTTTATTGGTATGAATCTTTTTATTTCCCTCACGTGGCCTTGTATAATACAGTTTCATTTGAGAACCAATTAGTTATGATGCTGCAACTAAGTATATAACTAATTGAGATACTGATTAAAGCCACTCATTCTTTTTCCGAGTTAATTAATCATGATATGGTATGGAACTATGGATTATTTGGCTTCACTCTCCTTTTTTCTAACTTTATCTTTCGGCCGTTACGTTTAGAATAAAATATGAATACAGTAACATTTTAATATTAAGTATGCATAACTTCAGCACATGAACCACGAGTCAAAATTTATCCATATCGTCTGATTTTTTTTTTTAATAATTATCATGTAAAATAATTATGTCACAAAAATGACTTTATTTTACATCATCTGCTTAGTTAGTTAGTAACTTAGTACTAGTACGAATACTAGCATTAAACATTTGTTAAAAGTAATCACTGATAGCAAATTAAAAACACGTATGAAGCGTGGCTTTTGTCATTACATCTTTAAAACTTTTGGAGCGGCGGACGACCTGAAATATTTCTAAGAAAACACTTTTCAAATTATTTAAAAAAATATATAAATCAATCATCGAACGCTTGAATCCTGTTTTTTTTTGGGAAATATGACATTTTTAAACAAACAGTCACTGTGATATTATATTAGCTGAGCGATTGAATCTCTAGTTCTCTACTAAGAATCAGTTCGGGGAGATTGAAGTGTAAATATCCAATTTTACAAAAAGACTGGCTTTTATAGGAAGAAATTATTAAAAATAAAAGTATAACTATTAAAATACAGGTAAAATGGACTAATTAAGAAAAAGGAAAAACAAATTCACCACTTATGAAGTAAAGGAAAACCACTACTAGTTCTAACTAATTTATCAACCTACAAAAATTAAATGTTGACAAAAAAATCATCTAACTTAGCAATATTTAAAACGATGTGACTTTAAAAAAGGAAAATAAAACATTCTTGAATGTGTCAGATGAATAATTGAAGTACTTTTCTAACTCACTAATCCTAATTATTCGCATCTCTAAACGATTCCATAAATCTTTAACAGAATAAATAGATTAGTACTAATCTCTTGATGTGACTAAATCATATCGAACGGGGGGGGGGGGGGGGCATCTATATATCTTGCAAGAGTGTGACTGATGTGGACCGTTCTCCCACAACCACGTTCTTCTAACTACAGTGTTAATCTTTTATACGTCCTTCATCTCAAAGGATGATAAATAGTTATTATTTTTACATAGGGCGTAATTTAGTTATGTAGAAAGAAGAATATCACCGAGCTATGGTGATCGTCAATCATTCGGTATTATGTTATCCAATGGCAAAAAAAAAAAAAAAAAAAAAAATCTAAACAAATGTTTTGTGGGTGGTTCCATCGGCCTGTGACCACCGAACATTATTAACATCCCTTTTCATCCTTCTTTCCGACACCTTTACTTTTACCTTTGAAATTACAGGAATTGCTTCGAATTAATGAAACGTAAAATAAACCAAAATACTCCCAACTCATCAACGATTCCGAGATCGATTTAATCATTTAAGGGATTCGGTAGGTTCTTATAGTTGAGATTTGTGAACCAAATGAATTTAGTCCAAGGATTGGGGCACGTTATAATCAAAGTCAAACTAAAATTTGAAAACGAGTAATGCATTCATTGAATTATAAACACGTTAGAAAATGTTATGAATAATAAATCTTCAGCAGAAAACCAAAAACATGTGTATAAGTTAAGAAGATTGAAATGAGACAGGTTGATTAGTCAAAAAGAATAGGCTTGGTTAATTCGAGTGAGGACGTACGTGTTAGAATTGCGGAAATAGAATTGCAGAGAGAGAATAAACAGAGAATTGCAGAGAGAGAACATAATAGAATACTTAGATTAGATTATCTCACATGTAAATTACAAACCATATATAGAGACTGCTACTACACATGTAGCCGTTGCTAGACATTAAGAATGAATGAGACAGAACATGGACTTGTTACAGAACGTTTATATTGAGAGCGACTTGTGTTGCCTTGTTTGACTAGTTGAGCTCGTTCACCAAGACAACATGTGACTTCTTCTCTATGACATCCTGCAATCACCATAATCTAGATCCTTCTATTCCAATGTGTCTTAATACTTATAGGGCTTCTGTTTCACCACATTCTTATACGGATTACAGCCCATTATTGACTTGTATGGACAGTTGTACGGACAGGAGATTAATTGTCACTGATCTCACATCCTTGATCAATACTCCCCCTCAATTTTAGCCTTAGTGATGGCTAAACTTGGAGCTCCGTGACATATCACCTCATTAAAAACCTTGATATAGAAAACCTTGTAGGACAAAACTATATCTAGGGAAAAAGAGTGTGGTTATCACGGAGAGAGGATTTGTGATCAGGGACGAGTAAGGTCCACAAGTCCAAGTTTGTCATAGATATGTGAACAAACCTTGAGACTTTCAGCTTTAGTAAAGATATCAGCTAATTGATCTTCACTTGGAGTGTAGCAGGGGAGAGTGACTCCTTCCTCAATCTTCTCTCGAACTTTGTGGCAGTCTAGCTCGATGTGCTTGGTTCTCTCATGAAACACAGAGTTGGTTGCAATATGGATAGCTGCTTGATTGTCACAATGCATAGTAATAGGAGCGGAAGTCGTGATGCCTAAGTCTTCGAGTAGTGCCTTTAGCCATGTGAGCTCTGTTGTAAATTTTCTCATTGCTCGGTATTCTGACTCTGCACTTGACATTGAGACCACCTTTTGTTTCTTTGCCTTCCACGTGACTAGATTACCTCCTATGAAAGTGCAGTAGCCTGTAACGGATCTTCTATCTGTCTTATCACCACCCCAATCAGCGTCACAATAGCCCACAAGTTCGGTATTGTCGTTCTTTCCCATCCAAATGCCTTGTCCAGGGCTGCTTTTAAGATAGTGAAGGATTCTCTCCAAGAGACTCCAATGATATGTTGTAGGGGCTTTCATATATTGACTCACTTGTTTCACCGCATAGCAAAGATCAGGTCTTGTCAAAGTCAAATATATTAACTTACCTACAAGTCGCCGGTAGCGAGAGGGATCTTCATATGGTGGATCTTTCCTCTCCCCCTTTCGTTCAACTTGGTATCCATCAGGTAGTGGTGTGTCTACCGGCTTAGCTCCTAGTTTTCCTGTCTCATATCACAAGTTAAGGGTATACTTTCTTTGTGATAGAAATAGACCCTCTGGAGATCTACATACTTCAATCCCAAGGAAATATTTAAGTTCTCCAAGATCTTTTATATCAAAAACAGATTTAAGATGAGTCTTAACCTCCTTAATACCTTCTTTGTTGTCTTCAGAGATGATTAAATCATCAACATAAATGAGAACAACAACTACCTTCGACGCTTTGGAGAGTGAACAAAGTGTTATCCATGTGAGACTTCTTAAATCCATGATTTAAGAGTGTAGTGTTTAGCTTGTGATACCAAGCTCTAGGTGATTGTTTGAGACCATATATAGCTTTTCTCAGTCGTAACACCTTGCCAGGAGCAATGGTGCCTTCAAGGCCTGGTGGAGGTGTCATGTACACTTCTTCTTCTAGTTCTCCTTGTAAGAAGGCATTCTTGACATTCATCTGCCATAGCTCCCAAGATAGATTCGTAGCCAGAGATAATACAACTCTTACCGTATGGAGTTTGGCTACTGGTGCAAATGTTTCCTTGTAGTCTTGCCCATATGTTTGTGTGAACCCACGCGCAACCAGTCGAGCCTTATATCTTTCAATATCTCCATTGCTCAGATATTTGATGGTGAAAACCCATTTAGAGATTACTGTCCTTTTTCCTAGTGGAAGATCAGCTTCGTCCCATGTATGGTTGCGTTTCATGGCTCCCACTTCATCATCTACCGCATTTAACCATTATTTGCTTTCTTTAGCTTCCTCTTAAGTGTTTGGGATGCTATGTTCCTCAATTTTGTTAAGGAATGCTTGATGATCAGCTGGTAGTCGTGCGAGTGAACATACTGCTTGGATTGGATGAGCAACGGTTTGGTTGTTATAGTAAAAATCAGTATCTCTTCAAGTAGACATAAAAGGTCTCGTACGAGCACTACGTCTTAATGGTTGGTGAGTCGTCTCCACCTCTTCTGTTTCTCCTGGTGGATTCATATTCTCCCCCTCTGACTCACTGACCGTTAAGTCGAGCAGAGCTGCAGGCGGATTCTGTGGAGGTTCCGGAGTCTCTGTCAGGGTTTCCTCTACATTTTCAAGGGCCGTATCGCCTTGTATCTGCAGTGATGTTTCAGTTCCTGACTGAGCTCCAAGATGATCAAGAAGAAACTTGTGACTAGTCGATCTATCAGTTGGTGTTGCCAAGTTTTCCAAGTCGCTCCAGTCCCTTTTCTCAAAGTAGCCTTGGTTTTCCAGAAACTTAACATCCTTTGAGACAAATATACGGTTGTTGGCTGGATCAAAGCATTTGTATCCCTTTTGCGTAGTTGAATAGCCAAGGAACATGCACTTGGTGCTCTTAGCATCCGATTTGTTTTGCAGTTCTCCTGGTATAAACACAAAGCAAACACAACCGAATACTTTTAGGTGATCAATGGGTGGTTTTACTGTGTTTAATACCTCAAACGGTGACACATCTCCTAATACTTTCGGTAGGATTTGGTTGATGAGATAGCATGCTGTCATCACTGCATCTCCCCAATATCTTTTAGGAACATTAGTGAGAAACATCATTGAGCGTGCGACCTCCATCAAGTGCCTGTTCTTCCTCTCTGCAACTCCATTTTGTTGCGGAGTATACGGACAACTTGTTTGGTGCACGATGCCGTGTTTGGAGAGGTGTTCTTTGAACCGAGTACTTGTATATTCGCCTCCATTATCTGTTCTAAATACTTTGATCTTAGCGTTAAATTGGTTAGATACATAATTTTGAAAGTTTATGAATGCATCAATCACACGATCTTTTGATGGAAGCAAGGTAATACAAGTATATTTGGATTTCTCATCAAAAAACGTCACAAAGTATTTGTTATTGTCCCTAGATATGCAAGGTGATGTCCACACATCTGAATGAACTAGATCAAAGCGTTTTTCATAGATAGTAGTAGACTTAGGAAAAACAGTTTTACAATGTTTACCAATAATACATGCTTCACATCTAGAGTGATCAAACAAAACATTAGGTAGCATTAACTCAAGAGATCGAGAGTGAGGATGGCCTAATCTAGCGTGCCACATAGCGTTAAAAGAAACATTCAAACAACTAGCAAAGGTAGATTTGGAAGCACTTGGTGAAGTGTCATCAAGAATGTAAAGGTCATCTTTGGTACCACCTTCTCCAAGTAATTTTCCAGACTCAATATCCTGAAATTGAACATCATTAGGCCCAAATATTGCATAACAGTTTAGATCAGTTGTTGCCCTTTTAACAGAGAGAAGATTGGAAGTAAACCTAGGCATGTAAAAAGCTTTTGATTCTTTATCAAATAACCTTAAACTACCAATTCCTTGAACAGGAATACTATCACCATTAGCTATTATAACGTTACCTCTAGCCGGTTTTATATTGTCAAGTAGGTTCGAGTTGCTAATCATGTGGTGTGATGCACCAGAGTCAACAACAAGAGACCTATTTGAACTATGAGTGAAGAAAGTTTTACCAGAGTCTTTATTGGCAGCTAGAGATTTGAAGAAGGCTTCCATGTCTGATTTCTTCACATAATCTCCTGACACTAGTCCTGGGATTTCGGTTTGTTCGGTTAATTCGGTTCGGTTAATTCGGTTTTTCGGTTTTTTTGATTTTTGAAAATGTTGCCAAACTAAACCGAAAAAAATCGGTTTGGTTCGGTTCGGTTCTCGGTTATTTCGGTTTTTAGATTAAAAACCGAAAATAACCAAAATTTTGAGATTTCTATTTTCAGAGTAAATTAAATGGGCCAAAAACAAATCCATAACTATATATATAAAACTTAAAAAACAATGGGCTACCAAATCAACCGTAAGCCCACTAACTCAATAACTAAACCTAATTATAATTGGGTGATAACAAAATAAAGTAATAAACTTACAGCCGCTAAACAACTAATATTTCCCAAAGATGAATCTCGCCGTTCCAACTCACGACATAACGTCAATCTCGACCATTTCGTTTCTTCTACATGAAGAAGAAGAATACAAGAAGTGACGAAGAGGAAGAAGAAGCACTGACGACGAGTGAAGACACGAAATAAAGGAAGATATTATTAGGATTTATAATATTTCGGTTAACCGATCGGTTCGCTCAAACCGAACCGAATTAACCGATAACCAAATTCCAATTATAGATGCTGCCGATCGGTTCTGTCCTTATAACCGAAACCGAACCGAACCCTCAAAATTTTGGTTCGGTTCGGTTCGGTTTATTCGGTTCGGTTATTAATCCCAGGGCTACCTGACACCATTCCTTCTCCATTCTTTGACGCACCCGCATCACTTTGTTCGTCTTTAACTCTAGTTATGTTGGCTCTGGGCTCCTTGTTGATCACACTTGGTCTTAGATGAGGATGCAGAAACCAACACTTATCTTTGGTGTGGTTCTTACGCTTGCAGTGTTCACATCCTCCCTTTGATCTTCTCTCATCAGGTCGATAGGTTCCTTTGTTTGCCATTGAGAGTTCTCCTTTTCACATAAACAAACCGAGTGAGCCCTGTTCCTTCTGAATTTGTGAGCAGACATCGTCGAGACTAGGTAGTTTGTCTGCCCGAAGGATATGCTTAATGAGGTCATTAAAGGTTGGATTGAGAGTTAGGAGGAGAGCAAAGACCTTATCGTGTTCCCTTCTCTCATTAAGAACTGCAGGGTCCATGGTGTTTGGTCTGAGCATCTCGAATTCTGCCCACAAAGACCTAAACTTGCCAAAGTGCTTGTTGGACTCCATATCTTCTTGAGTTAGGTCATTGATAGCTTTCTTAACCTCAAAAACTCGAGTAATATTGGATATGTTGCCAAATACATTCTTCAGTGTCCCCCATAATTCACTAGCCGTTTCACAGTACGAGTAAGTTTCGAGAATGGGAGCCTCAAGAGAGTTTTGGAGTATGGAGAGTACAGTCTGGTCTTCTTGAAACCATTTGGCTTCTTCTTCGAGCTTAGCTTCTTCTTCGTCTTCTTTGGTAGTTTCTCTACCATCTTCTTTGGTGACTTTCTTTGGAGATCTTGTTCCTTCAATATGGCTCCAAAGTCCGCGGCCACATAGTGCGGTTTTGGTGGTCCTTGACCACATGAGATAGTTTCCTCCCTTAAGAACAGTTGGTAACACAAGTGGTTTTGTGTTTTCCATGTTCGAGTAGTATGACTCTTTGAACGGAGTTTTAACCGTAGAGATTGTTGTAGAAACAGAGTATGAGAGAAATTATACTGAGTGAACAAGTAGAATAGCGAGTATATATAAAAGAGTAGGTTTAGAGAATCAAGGATCGAAAAACATGCTCTGATACCATGTTAGAATTGCGGAAGTAGAATTGCAGAGAGAGAATAAATAGAGAACATAATAGAATACTTAGATTAGATTATTTCACATGTAAATTACAAATCATATATAGAGACTGCTACTACACATGTAGCCGTTGCTAGACATTAAGAATGAAAGAGACAGAACATGGACTTGTTACAGAACGTTTATATTGAGAGCGACTTGTGTTGCCTTGTTTGACTAGTTGAGCTCGTTCACCAAGACAACATGTGACTTCTTCTCTATGACACCCTGCAATCACCATCATCTAGATCCTTCTATTCCAATGTGTCTCGATACTTATAGGGCCTCTGTTTCACCACATTCTTATACGGATTACAGCCCATTAGTGACTTGTATGGACAGTCGTACGGACAGTCGTACGGACAGTCGTACGGACAGGAGATTACTTGTCACTGATCTCACATCCTTGATCAATAGTACGTACGTACGAGGTGAAAGCCGAGACGATTCGGAGACAGCGAATGTGAGTTTCAGACCATGTGTGGATCGGATGGTGTTTGTGGTATGGAGGATGGACGGACAATTGCTGTAGACGGAAGCGGCTCGGTCCAAGAAGCCGAGGACGGTAAGAGGTGTTGAGTTTGATGGATGTGGAAATAAGAGTTCCATTATTTAGCTGCAAGAAACTATATTGTCGTTATGACTGTAAAAACGCTCATTAGGGGTTTTTAGCTTTCTATGAATTCAATAAGGTTTCCAGTTTTGATCAGTGTTATCATTTTTTTTTAATACGTTGTAACAATGAAATGAAACCACACCATCTATGTAATCAAGTTGGACATTCACATAATCCGGTATTAATTTTGACCTTAATTACCACACCATCTATACTTAATTATACCTTGAACTAAAATTTTATAATTAACGCTTATTTATTTTAGTAATTTTAGTGCGCCACTTGAACTTTAACCTATAAAAAAAAAAAAAAAAAAAATGAAAACTGATCCGACTCAACTCATCGAAGTATGGACCCAAATTAGGTTTAATAGTACATCGTACTCGGGACAAACAAACAAATCTTAAAAAGAGGCTAGTGAGTAGAGCTGGTTAATTTTCAAAGATGAAAGAAAAAACTATTTAATTTCCAGTGTGCTTTATATTTCAAAAAACTTATTGAGATTTTGAAAGTTACGTCTTCTGAGGAAATATGAAATATTCGTATATCAATAACGCTAGATTTCTTAGAAATAAAAAAATTAATGGTGACACCTTTTAGAATGAAAAAAATACAATAGCATTTAATAGTCACAAAACCAATAACACACGATTTTATTAACATTCACAAACATATAACAATAAACTGTATTTTATACTAGATAACATCATATTAAGCCTCTAACCCTGATTTTGGATTCCAAATCACAGTGACACACTCTACCTAAAAATGGCCAGTTTACAAACTAAACACAAGATCATGTTACCATCAAGATTCAAACCATAGAAAACACAAGTATGCGAATTGGTCAAACAAGTGTACGTGGGGCCTGTTACATAATCACTATTTTGATCAATGTAAGAAATTTCTCCAAAATTCCCAATAAGATAAACTCGACGAAGTACTTTGCTTATATCCCTCTCTCTCTTTTAGTTCTTACACACATCAAACGATTCTGTTTTGACAAAAAAAATACCAATACATATTCATTGGATTTCTATAGAGGAATTTATCGCTAAATGCTGATTCCGGAATTATGTTTCGATAGTCGTTTTCTTCAGTTTTTTTGTTAGGCTTCACTTTATTTTTCAGACAGAACAAGGCCAAGAGTTAAAGGAACCACACTTGTAATAATGAGGTATATATAGTGTTAACAGTTTTATCTTAATTTGCAAATCTTATAACAATAATAGCAAGCATGCATGTTTCAACAAGTTTAACAACTAATCCCTTTTAAGGGTACAATAATAGTATATCACAAAAGATCGATAAGTCTATAGTTTACTTCATTCATAAATTAATTTCTTCATAACCTCAATAACTTAAGCGGATTATTTAAGGCAGGGACTTAGCCATTTGTCTGAGAAGAAACTTTTGAATCTTTCCCGTGGATGTCTTTGGAAGCTCCTCCTGAAAAATCACTTTCCTTGGCACCATATACTTGGGTAACTTCGCCTTACAAAACTCCCTTATTTCCCTCTCAGTCACCGACCCGTCACCGTTATTGTCATACTTCAAGCTCACAAAAGCACACGGTGTCTCTCCCCACATCTTATCCGGTTTAGCCACCACCGCGGCTTCCTTCACAACTGGATTCGTATACAGAACCGTCTCAACCTCTGCGCTGCTTATGTTCTCTCCTCCGCATATGATCACATCCTTTGACCTATCTTTAACCTCCAAGTAACCATCTTTATGTATAACCCCAACGTCTCCGGTGTAGAACCATCCGTCCTCTCTCATACACGCCGCGGTTCCTTCCGGGTCTTTGAAGTAGCCCAGCATAACCGAACCACCTTTCAAAACGATCTCTCCTACAGAAACGCCGTCGTGCTCCACGCTCTTCCCGGTTCTCGGGTCTCTGACATCGGCTTCCGCAAATCCGATGGTTCTTACTCCTTGTCTTGATTTCAGTCTAGCTCGTTCTAATGGCTCAAGATGATCCCACTCAGACTTCCAAGCACATGACACCACTGGGCCTCCGGTTTCTGTTAAACCGTATCCATGACCGACGTTGAAACCTAGGGACTCTGCTCTTGAGATGATGGCTGCCGGAGGTGGAGCTCCGGCGGTCATTACCTGTTTTCATAATTTTTTTAACTTCATAAACCCTAAAACAGAGTTGGTTCATAGTCCTCTACATGATTAATAAGAAACCAAAGTTTGACGATAAACCAATAAGAACCAAAACATCTCTTAATACCTGAACCGGGTTCTTGAGGGGTTTACGAGAGGAGTAGTTAGTTAGCATGTTGAGAACCATCGGTGCGGCACACATGTGTGTCACGTCATGCTTATCGATCAAGTTATAAATAGTAGGCGCGTCGACTCTACGGGTGCATACGTTGGTGGCTCCAACGGCCGCAGTACCCCACGTGTAACCCCAACCGTTGGCGTGGAACATCGGTAGAGTCCACAAGTAAACCGGTCGGTTTGGTAAAGACCAGTCAAGCGTGGAGCTAACGGTTAGCATGAAAATTGCTCTGTGGCTAAGCACTACTCCTTTGGGGGAAGACGTCGTTCCAGAAGTGTAGTTGAGAACCATTGGGTGCCATTCGGTTTGAGGACGGATCCACTTGAATCTTGAATCTCCTCTCTGCATGATTCCTTCGTATGTGTCAAGAAAATCCGATGCGGCCGAAGCTGATGAAGAACCGTCCTCTTGATCATCCTCGAGGAGGACGAGGTGAGGTTTCTCGTGTTGTCCAAAGAGCGATACTGCTTCGAGAACTAAGGAGATGGAGTTGGGGTCGACGAAAACGAGTTTGGATTCACTGTGACGTAGGAGTACAGAGAGTGCGTGTGCGTCTAAACGCGGGTTGATGTTGTTTAAGATGGCTCCGGATTTGGGACAGCAAACTGAAGCTCGTAGACGGAAGGGACGTTGGGGCCCACGACAGAGACGACTTGGCCTCTGTTAATGCCGAGAGAGGAGGAAGTCAGAGCGGAGGCGATTCGAAGACAGCGGTTATGGGTTTCGGACCAAGTGTAGACGGTGTTTGCGGTGTGGAGGATGGACGGACAGTCACCGTAGACGGAGGCGGCTCGGTCTAAGAAGCCGAGGACGGTGAGAGGTGTTGAGTTCGAAGGGTGTGGAAGTAACAGTTCCATACTTATTGATTTTTGTTTATGTTTATGTTTTTATTTTGGTATATGGGTTTGTGAAAACACTCTCTATAGGGGTTTGTATTTATAGAAACCTTGAAAAAGGTTTTAACTCTTTGAAGGTGTTGGAGACTTGGAGTTTGTCATTTTTTTTGGGTAACTATAGTTGATCACTTATGGCCCACGGAACCAACTTGATCAAATGAAATTAACAAATCTTCTATAGTTTCTTAACTTATAATATAATAGTACTAAATTTGGCTAATAAATTAGAACAAACTCTCTATATTCCTTTTAACCAAGAGAAACATTGTATATTGGTTAGTGACGTGAGTCTACAAAAAAGGGAGGTGGGCACTGAATAAAGACAGAGTTTACCAACTAACAAAATTTGGACCAAACGAACTCTATTTTTACTTCCAAGATTGTGGCGACGAGTTCTTGGTTTGAGCTAGGGTCGAAGACTCTCGAAGGAGTTAACTTAAACAATTGTTCTTCTATTCGTTCCGAAACTCCTTCTAAACTAATAATACCTTGGATTTTGATAGCTAAAATAATATTGGTATGTAATAAAAAAAAAGCATGAAAACAGTATGTAGTAGAAGAAGATTGTAGTCAATAATGTGGATTATGAACGTTCGGTAATGTTCTCTAGTTCCGTGGCGTTAAAACGTACTGTCCCCATTTTTCAGATATTAACACCGACCGGCCACATCCATCCACCATATTTTCAATGGAATTTTCTCAGGGAACAAAAAATGCAAACGACAATAGTTTAGTTTTCATGTGGATATAAATAAAAATCAATGAAAAATATCATAAAGTACAGTCTTTTGATAGTAATGACAAAAACAAATTTAATTTGTTGACTTTTTGTTTACAAGTATACAAGTTATGGCTTTGCATATGTAACATTTTTCTTAAAAGATAAAATAATATTGTTTTGTGGTAGAAAATATATGATTTAAAAGATAAAAAGAAGATTTGTACCCACACCTACTTTACCTCCATTTTCTTTCACTTTCACCTACTTTCTACTATTCTTATATTTTTTCAAGGTTTTTGGCTTATGTGTCATTTTTTATGGCAAAACTGTCCCTCTATTCTTTCTCTCATTTCTTTTCTCTCTTTTTTTATTGTTGTTAACACTTTAAATGGTTATCATAAAACAAATTATCTATTTATTTATATATATTATGTTATGATTATATATTTTGTACATTTTAAGATACATATTGCTATATTTTTTTATAAATTTTTAGATTATACAGTATCCATTTGTCATTGAACAAATGTTCAATGATAAGTGGTTAATCAATTGCAATATTATGTTATGTTATGATCTCTTTGCAAGGTTAATGTGTTACCCAAAACTCAAAGAACATAAAAAAAGAGCTTATGATGATTAGTTACGGACCTTAACTCGAAAAGAAAAATAAACAAAGTTTAGTGGATAAATAAATTATGGATAGGTGTCCATGGATTCATTCAAAAAAAAGTAAAATTTTCCAAGGTTAGTCTCTTTTCCACCACCAATTCGGAATGTGCGGCAATAACAAAGTATATTCATACATTAAGACTCATGATTTCCATCCAAACCCATCCATTTAACTTTGACCACATATTCATTAACCCTAATTTGTTGACATATGTTTGTTGGACATGAGCACATGCTTTCTTCTGCTATGATATTATTTAGTTTAGTTTGATCGCTACAAATGATAACCATATGTACATGGTAGCATAGATACCATTGATGTTTTGTTCATACATATTCTGTAGGTATAGTATTGTTATTGTGGGATATCATTTAGTTTAGTTTAATTGCTACAAATGATAACCATGTGTACATGGTAGCATAGATACCATTGGTGTTTTGTTCATTCATATTTTGCAGGTATAGTATTGTTATTGTGGGGAGAAATAAATAGATAGTGGAGGAGTTAGCATAAATATCATAGAAAGAAGTTTTTTCATCATTGTGTAGGAGTTAAATTTAAAAATTTTAATTACAAAAATTAGTAACTTGTTTATTATTTTCAGATAGCTTAACATATGTTGTTAATTTCTCGTTAATATATTATGTTAAATATGCGACATTAAGTGGCAGTTACTTTTTTTTTTTTGGTTTTTTTTTACTTAAATTTTTCTTAAATGTGTATTTCGATTTTTTTTTGTTTTGTAGAACAGAAAGAACGTGCTCTTTCGTTTACCTTTATTTCTTTTTTTTAGCATTGTACATGTCTTTTTTTTTTGGAAAATAAACATATCAATTAACGTGATTTTATTTTTATCGGAGCTCTAATAGTTTTTGACGAATAGCTTTTTTACAGTAATTAATAAGTTTGGAAAATAAATAATTTGTAACTGATAAATTTAAAATATTTTTGTGAAAATATATGGTGGAACACGTAGAATTTAAATTCATGAGTTGTTTAATTGAAAGTGATTTTAGGACTCTTTTAACTAAGATCATGAGAGGTGCGGTAGAGTAATTAGGATTTTAAAGCATAAATATAATTTGTTTTGATATATTTTGGGAACTAAAAAGTAATAATTGTTTTTTACGGTAAATAAGATATCTGATTTTTTAGAAATAAATTGTGACTGTTTCCCTATTTTGTTTTTGGATTTTTTTTGTTAATTACTAAATTATGAAAATAAAACCTGATTTGAAGAGAGAGAGAGGAGAGAGAGAGAATAAAAGGAGTTAGAAGGAATGAGAGGTAATAGGTAATTAAACTTGAGAAAAATATATAAATAATAGAAAGTAAGTGTATTTTGGACAAAGTGGGTGTGGATGCAAAATTAGGAATATAAAATGGTCTCTCCATGTATGGATGATGATGTGGTTTGATATCATCTATAAAAGGAAAAAAACAAGAGTTCAGGCGTAACAGTATTTTTCTTTATATATATAATTGAGGATTGATCAAAAATTGCAGTCTATATATAGATATTTTTCAGAGTCGTAAGCAAAAGTCTATATCAATGTAAATGTTTATAGATTAGTTTCATGCAGCAGGTGAATCGAATTTGAAACGTGTTAATTTCTCACGGTCCGTCTTGTTACGATTAGACAATATCTTGGACAACGTAACATTAATAATTTAATATAAAGAAACAACTTTCAATTATATATGTTAATTTCAATCCCCTAAAGCTTGAATTCAGTCTTTGGAAAAAAAAACTATGAAAATTCCACTCAAACAGTCACCGTGATGTTATTAGATGAGCGATTGAAACTCTAGCTAGTTCTCTCCGTTCAAAGATTGGAGTATCTTTAGATTTACAAAAAGCTTGTTGCTTATACATAAATAAATTTAATAAAAATAAAATATATCTATAACGGACAATTCTTGGGTTCATCCCTAAGGATGAATCACTCTTATTCACCCTCTTTAAATTAAAGAAACAATTTTTAATTAAAGAAATAAATTCTGTAGATCAATCAATTTTAAAATTATTAATTTAAATATTATATTACAGTTTTTAATTATTACATTTAAACCCTAACCATTTTTTATAAACCCAAACCGACATATAATTTTGTTTAATTGTAAAATCTAAAACCCTAACCACTATTTTATAAACCCAAACCGACATATAATTTTCTTTACTTGTAAAATCTAAACCCTAAACATTCTTTTATAAACCCAAACCGACATATAATTTTGTTTAATTGTAAAATCTAAACCCTAAACACTCTTTTGTAAACCCAAACCGACATATAGTTTCATTTAATTGTAAAATCTAAATCCTAACCACTCTTTTGTAAACCCAAACCGACATATAATTTTGTTTAATTATAAAATCTAAATCCTAACCATTCTTTATAAACCCAAACCGATATAAAAAAATTTAAAATTACAAATTTAAACTATAATCCTCTATTATAACCCAAACCGACATAATTTCCTTAATAAAAGATCTACATAATTTGTTTCCTTAATTTGTATTGTCTTTTTATTTTAATTTTGATTTTTTTTAATATGATATGACATGACATATTGTTGTATTCTGATTGGTTAATTAAGAGGGGGTGAATGAGAGTTGTTCACCCCTAAGGGTGAACCCAAGAATTTTTTATCTATAACTATGATATAGGTAAAAAAAAAGACTAATATAGAGTAATACTTGGGTTCAGTCCTAGGGATGAAACTCTTTATTCACCCCATTGTAAAATAAGGAAATAAAATCTGTATATATATTATTATAAAATTAGAAACATAAACTGTTCTTTTATAAACCCAAACTTACCTATAATTTCGATCTAATTGTAAAATCTAAACCCTAGCAATCTCATTTGTAAACTCAAACCGACATATAATTTCGTTTTAATTATAAAATCTAAACTCTAATTCTCATTTATAAACTCAAACCGATATGTAACCTCGTTTAATTGTAAAATCTAAACCAAACCAATATTTAACTTTCTCTAAATAAAAGTATACAGAATATTCTTCCTTATTTTGTTTTGCTTTTTAATTTAATTTTGATTTATTTTTAAATAAAATATTAGATAAAACATTTTGATTGGTTGAGAGGAGAGGTGATGAATACAAAATATTTTTTTTTAAAAAAAATAGAAATCTGATTGTATACAGAACCGCGCCTCTCAACCTCTCCGCTGCTTATACAAAAAAAAAAAAAGCGATAAGCTTTTTGTTATGACTGCAAGAAACTATATTCTTGTTATGACTGAAAACACTCAATAGGGGATTGTATTTATAGAAATCTTGAAAAGGTTAACCCTTTGAAGGTGTTGGAGATTTGGAGTTTATGTCTTTTTTTGGTAACTATAGTTGATCACTTATGGCCCACGAAATCAGCTTGATGAAATGAAATAAACAAATCTTCTTTAGTTTCTTAACTTATCATAGTGCTAAATTTGGTTAGTAAATAAAAAGAATCTCTCTATATTCCTTCTAACCAAAATATATTGGTGAGTGATGACGTGCATGAGTCTATAAAAAACGAAGATGGGCATTGAATAAGACAGAGTTTACCAACTAACAAAAGTTGGACCGAACGAACTCTATTTTTAATGCTTCTAAGAATGTGACGACAAGTTCTTATTAGTTTTGAACTAGGGTCGAAGACTCGAAGGAGCTAACTAAAAAAAAATATTTTTCGTTCCAAGTACATATATATATACATATATGTATGTATGTATTGTTAAAGGTTAAGACGATAGGGCCTTTATGCATGCAGCACGTACGGGTACGTCAAATAAAAACTAGAAATTTAATTCTGGATTTTCACTCTAAAATATTCTTGCTTGATATTTTCACATATGTTAATGTTCTGAAAGGAGCATATTACATTATTGAACTATTAGAAAACCTTATACAAATTTTAGCTGATGTTAGCATTGTTTTAATTTCTACTGTCAACGTCCACATGATGTTAGTTTCTGCGTACGATTATCAGTACACATTTGTGAGGATTGGGTGAGCGACTTGCACTTGGTGACATTTATGAGTGAATGATGACTGTTATGTTTTGATTTGTTTTCTCCACAAAACTAAATATCTAGATATGAAATGACTAAACCCAATCGATTTTACTTGTGATCACTTGAAATGTTAAAACAATCCTATGGTACTGATTGGTGAACTTAAACAAAGTATTACAAGTAATACAGTTTTGAATTTTTACCAATCACACAAAAATTACCAAAAACTTTATTAAAAGTGTTACTCTCAGTTTTTTTGGTACAGTTTTCACGTACAGCATTTTCTTACAGCTTTGCACTATTCTGTAACAGCTTAGAGTTTCTGCTTACAGCTTTGGCTACGTTACCAATCGGACCCATATATGTTAACCATCTTTACAGATTATCAACCATAATTATTTTGATAATACTGTCATTTAACACTAATTTGAACTCTAAAAATACAAGATGAATAACACATCATCAACAAACTCTAGCTTTTAAATCATATATTGTCCACCAAAACAAGATTATTTTATCTTGTAAGAAAACAATTACATATGCAATTAGCCACTACTTGTACACTTGTACACATAATTAAATATCAACAAGTTTCGTCCCTACATTTTCAAAAGCTGAGTGAATCATGTGACACTGAGAGTGAGTGTACACTAAACATGTAAACCCGGAGAGATGAACATCGGCAGTGGATGGTGAGATGATTCAATGTAGATATAAGTATGGGTAGCTTAGAAGTTAGATCCATATTTATTGAATCTCTGCATCACCCAACACATACGGATCCATTAATTTCATATGCATAGACTCAAATGCTAATGTCCTTGCCAATTTTAGCATCATGAAGATATTTCTCATTTGAGATGGAAACTTTTTAGCTTTTACTTGAATAGATACTAGTTTCCCACATGGTCTAGTTTCGGTTAAAAAGGTAACATATGTCATGTTCGTAAAATAAATACACATGGTTATCAAGTTCTGTAGCATCACTGACATTAATGTCCTTCGAATTTAAAATCTCATTGGAAATGAGATAATTTTACTAAACCAAGCAAAATCTATATTTTCCTGTTGGTTTAACAAGATGAGAGAAGCCTTAACAAAGTTTCCAATTAGTATACAATCATGTGAAACAAATATTCAATTCATAATCTATGGTATTAAGCAGCACAGTATTATATACGTTGAACAACAATGAAATAATAAGCAGATTACAATGAAACTGTTTAGAAAAGAAAAAAACAGATTTTCAGCTAACCCAATGGGAGACATAGATATGGTAGTACAGATCTTGACAATGATCATACGCTGAACAGTTTCTTGCGCAACCTTTTTTCCACAAGACTTGAAAAGTGTAATAGATTCTGTATATTTTTTTAAAAAATGTTTTGTTCTTACATATATATATATATATATATATATATATATGTGTGACATGGATTCCCGAGTATAGAACTATTTAACCTTGAACAATATGGTGATTCTTCTACGTAATCTCATGTGAGCATACCTCATCAAAATAGATCAAATCGAAGAAAGAGAAGAAAAAGAAAGAAATGAACATAGTCACACTAACTTAACTTTATCCACAACTTCCATAACTACAGCTTTATGCTTTAGATCGACCTAGACTTTTCCTTTCTCTGTTACCGATGTTGTAGAGCGCATCAATTCCACCATATATAGCGAGGAAAAAAAACAAAAAGATTATCCACTTCATCATCAGAAGCTTATATATGCTCTTTATGATCCAAAAATTATAGACATTTTTTTTTTTGAATCATACACATGACTCAATATGTCTTTCTAATTGTGGATAAATGATAAAATTGAAGGGTCAGTTTCCTTAGTAGTGGATTAAGTTAGTGTGACTAATGTTCATTTTTTTTCCCTTCTTCTCTTTCTTGGATGTGGATTATGTTAGTGAGCTAATAAACTGATCTTGCAGGAAGAAGAAACATATATCATTGAGAGAATGAACGAATCCCTCTATGAAAGTAAGTTTTCATTTGCAAATTTGGTTAAAAGTCATATATTATGTACCTAACAATGCTAGTGGTTTTTCCATGGGTTTGAAGGGTTATTATATGACTACTGAGAAACAAAATAATCAAACATTCAGCTAATTGGTGACAAGGATATGCATGGTTGGTCATATCGTCACAATGATCGCACCCGAAACTAATTTTTTTGTCACAACATTTATTTCCCCCCTCCACATGGCTTAAAATTGTCATAGATTATTTTATTTCTGAGGTTTTTTTGCTTTCATATGAAACTTGTGTTCCCTAGTATATAACTGTTTCAAGTTGAAAAATTTGGAAAAGAATCAACACAACTTTTAACACATTTAAGCTTAAGCTGGAATAAAATAACACACTGAATAATACATGTCCAATACCGATGGCTTAGTGAGAAGAGCCATTCATTACCAAAAGTTGCTCGCAGTAAAATACATAGTTTACACATTAGCACATCACAAAATTATACATACTTCACAGTTTTTACGCATAACTCATAAAACATGGAAGATGATAGACTGACTATACACTGTACACACACACACACACACACACACACACACACACACACACACATGTTACATGTGTATGTATTATCATATATATTATTAGACATGTAAGATCATGTTCTTGAATTCTTCAAAGTCAACAAAACCATCAAGATTCTTGTCATGAACTCGAATCATTCTCCCACAATCCCACGCCTTGGCCTCCTCTTCAAACCCTAGTCGTTCCAACACATCACGAAGCTCCTCCGCAGATATATAACCATCTCCGTTCACATCGAACACATTAAACGCCCTCACGATCGCTTCATCATCATCAACAACAACAACATCATTATTGGTATTCGTTCCTTTGCTAGCTAAAACGGTGTCGTGGTAGAATCGAAGGAACTCGTCTAGATCGAGGCTCTGTTTTCCTACGATCAGTTCAAGATCGTTCTGAGTGTGTTCTGCCCAACCGAGTTTCTCAAGAATCCAACAGAGTTCGTCGAGAGTCACAAGCCCGTCTTGGTTCTTGTCGAGCTGCTTGAACATTCTTCGGAGATCGTTTGTGCTTATGAATGAAGAAGTACAATCCATAGATTTGTCTCTGTTTCTTCTGATAAAGAATTCAAGAAGGGTAGTTTTTGGACCTTTTTTAATGTGGTTATATTGGTGAAATGGGTAGAAATAATCTGATAAGACTTTAGAGAAAGGTTCAATCTTTATCGTCTATAGACGTTACACACGTACAGCTTTCTATATATATATGATGAGTGTGTACGGAAGAGATTAGACGGAGGAAGTTTCCCAGAAATGGGAAGTGAAAACGACTAAAATTCTGAAAAAAGGACGTTTCTAGAAGAAAAGTCATATAAAATTACGACGTTTATCTAATATTCTTGATGTCAAACTAAGACACAAGGCTAATTTTTTATATGGAAAATTAGATAGTTTCTGACTCGACTAATTATGATCTTTGATTTTTTTTTTGTGGTTGTTGTTATATTGATCATGAACCGTAAAACACAAATAAAGAATGGTAAGAAACTTACCTTGGTGTCTATCAAAAAAAAGAAACTTGGCTTGGTTACCAATTCACTTTCTGTTATAGAGAAGTCTAACCTAAATCACAATCTTACTGTCAGAAAAATTAAAACACAATTTTGCATATTGTGTGATTAAGAAGAACATTTGTATCATTGAAGAGTTAATTGCGACGAGTACTAAACTAAATTGTAATAACGTAGGACTTTTTGGATATGTAAAATAGAGTGGTGTCAGAAGAAGAGTGGTGTCATAATCTAATTTTGACATATGGAAGGTTCGGTCATGTTCTCGAGCGTCGTGGCGTTATCGTACGGTCCCCAATTATTAGATATTTATCACCGGCCAGGCCACATACTTACATGCTCATCAACCAATTTTTCTATTTCCCGGTGACCAAAAAAAAAAAAAAAAAACGACCACAATTGTATTTATAATTCATGTGGATATAAATAAAAATCAATAAATAAGAGGGAAACCATATTTATCATTTCATCTCCTATCTCTAGAATAATTTTTCATTTTACTATATTAGTAGCAAAATAATGAACAAAAACCTAAGCCCAATAAGGGCCTTATTTATTATCTGGGCCTTAAATGAAGTCATCGGGTTTGTGTTAAATAAAGACAAAACACAATTTCCCAAAAACAATTGGCGCTTTATTACTGACTGAGTGACTCACTCTCCTCTACAGTGAAGTTGGAACGTGAGCTATGGTGGCGAGATGTTCCGATGAGAGTAGCAATTAATTAGGGCTTCTCTTTGATCGAATTTGGTTAGTGATCCAATTCCACTCTAATAATATCTTCTTCTTTTTCGATTTTTGATTAATTGTGTTGTGTTGTGTGTTCTAACTCTCTCTCTCTCTCTCTCTCTCTACTCCTGCATGCGCCAGTCGCAACGAGAATTTCTGTGTTTGAGTGGTCACTGAATCGATCTCAAATTTTACTATTTTTAGGATTTTAAGTCAATGCAAGTGTAGGATTAATTAGTCTCTAAAATGTTTAATTTTGCATCTTGAAATCTTGTTTTCTTTTTTTGTTTTTTTTTTCCCTGGAATCTGCTATGAATTCAAGTGAAGGCTATATGTCGATTTAAGGAATCTGATTGTTTTTGCTTGTTTGTTTTATGATTTAAGTGATTTAAGATGAGAAATTTGATGAATTCTGCTGCTGCCGCTGCAATGAGACCTGTGAAGGAGGAGTTTGTGACGATAGACTTAGACGATGAAGATGAAGATGTTCTTTGTGGTGAGGTTAACGTGGAGTGTATGATGGATGCTGAGGAACTTAATACTTCTGATGATGATGGTGATGATTGGGATACCAAAATTGATCATCAGTATATGAAGTTGTTGGATAGTTTCAGAGAATATGGGAATACATATCTGAGTGATAATCCACTTAGGTCTATCAGGTATGAAGTAGATAACGGAGGATACGACATTCGCAGATTCGAAGCAGCGGTCACAAAGAAAGATCGAAACACTGTTCGTGTTGTGACCAAGAAGAATGTTGAATCAAAGCCTCATCATGTTCAAGCAAGCTCAAGGAAGACAACAACGAAAGAAGCAGGTTCAAGGCAGAGAAGAGAGAATAGTGTGGCTGAGAAGAGTGTTGAAGCAACGCTCATTAGTACGAGTCATGTGAAAAGTAACTCTCAACAACAACAACATAGTAGTGGTAATGCTAGCGAGAAGGAAGAGAATTTGGAGGATCACGATGAGAATTACAAAGCTTATCTCACATGGTTAGTGGAGAATTTAAAAAGCTCAAGAACTAGACCTGAAAAGGAGATACAAGTAAAATGCGAAGAGGAGGATTATGCAATGTCTTTGTCTGATTCTGATTCTGATACTATTGTGGTTGGAGATCGTCCATTTCTGGATGGAGAGGATTCTCCATTTGTGCCATCCAAAAGTTATAAAGTGGTTGTATGTAGCATCACATTTGCTTTTTTGCCTCAAAAACAATTCCCTTTTTTGACACTTTTTGTTGTTGTGGTTGGAATGTTTTTTAAGGATTTGGATGACAAGAGAAGTGATGAACGGAGTTCTTGGTTTAGGAAGGAGATAATGAATGTTCTGAAGCAGCCATACACTGTAACAGAGCTCACGAAACTTCACAATGAAGCATCGGTGCATAGAAGGTCAACCCGACACATAGAACTACGAGATGGAACTGAGTTTAACTTTAAAACGAAGAAAAAGAGACCTTCATATCTCGACGAGTATCCAGGTAAGTTACCAGACAGAAGTTGGCATATATGTTCTTGGACGTTTATGCTTTGCTTAACTATCTTGTAGAATCAATATTTTGAAAATTTAAAAAAATAAACTGAAAAGGCTATCTCCTGATTCCAAACAAATGTGTTAGGGAGAGTGTTATTTACCTTCGTATTAAGTTTTGCTTTGGTTTGATTTCGCAGACTTCAAAAAGGAGTATCTTGATTCTTTACATGAAGCTGATGAGCGTAAAGCTCTGAACCTGTTGCGCGGGTTTATCTTTTATTTAACGGTAAGTGATCTCGGTTTATCTTGTCTTTTCAATCATTCTACAGAGTAAGGATACTTTGTCTGCAATTCGTTTAATCCTGAAAACTTGTCTTGTTGCCACCTGAAGTTGTCCATTAGGGTCATTTACCATCCTTATTTGATCATTACTATATACAAAGTGATCAGTTATATAAATGAAAGAATCGATTGCACTATGGATTTAAACATTTGATGTTGTTGTTTCGCAGAATGTGGTTCGTGATGATGCATTCAAACCATGGCTTGATCATGAATGTTTGAAGACCAGATGTCTCTGACAAAAAAAAGAGTATCAGCACTTGGAGTTCTGACACAAAACTAGTATTTCCGTTTTCATGGAAAAATAATTAGGATATGCAAAGACCCTTTGTTTCATGAAATAAGTTCTGGCATGACTTGCTTTTATTTTGTGTAACATTAGCCTCACCATTGTGTTGTAGCTCAAGACTCAAGACTGGCCCAGTGGCATCAGGTTCTGTAATGTGATTATCTCTTCCATAACTTTCACCTGCAATAAAGCTTCCAAGTGGACTTGTTGAAAAGGAAACCTGGATTCCAAATGTTGATTCTCTGTCACAAATAACTATGTACAATTCTTCTCTACACAACAACGTATATAATAGGGGTTGACTATAGCAAATTCCTCTCAAGTTAGCAAGGCCAACAATTTTCTTCCAAATATCTCCCATTACCACTGGACATACATCTTATCAAACGTTGATTAGTAAACCAAAAATTGCGTGTTTACCATTGATCCGAATTATAAGTTTTGACCAAACAACTCAATCAAACCCCCTCTCAATGAGTAGAGGAGGGTTTTGAAAGTATTTAGAATCGACAATCAACTCTCAAATTAACCCGATAAAATCAGTTTGAAAAAAGGGGATGTATTGTTCTTGAGGGTTGGAGGAAATTGGAGCAAATCAATCATGTAAATTACTGTAGGTGATAAAACGAACCAGACACAAATAAATCTAGGGAACAAGATGGTTTTATAGAGAACAAAAAGTGACTTAACATTACCTGTTACAAACCTGTTACATTAAAAACAGCAAAAGCAGAAACCAAAGACAACACAGAACCAGACGAAAACAACTAAAACATTCAAATCACGAAAAACTAATAAGGAACAACCATCCTCCACCACCGCAGCCGTATCCTCCTTTACGTCTGCCGCCAGGCCCACCACCATGTCCCTCCGTCCTCACTTCTGTCACCACCTTTGCTTAAGTAACCAGCACCGCTGTATCCTCGTTTGCATCTGCAGCCACTTTCACTCCGCTCTCGTGTCTGCCTCCACTGTAGCTTCTGCCAGCACCGCTTCTGTATCCTTCTTCGCGCTGCCGCCACTACCTCCGCCTCCATAGCCACCTCCACCACGGCCTCTTCCGCCACCACTTCCTCATGACTGAGCTTTGTCATAGTGAAACTGCGACCTTCGAGCTCTAGTAGATTTCTCATCCTTAAAATGTGATGAATCTGAATCCCCTTGATCCTCCAGTCTCACGATCATTAATGATCTGTGAACAATAAACGAAACAGATCAGGAAAAAGATTCAAGACAGTAGATACAAAAGCGTGAAATCTACAAAGAAAATATTGTGTAGAGGTTGATAGATCTTGATTTGTGTAGAGGTCAACCTCTACAAAGAAGGATACAGAGAAAATATTGTGTAGAGGTCAACCTCTACAAACAAGAAGACAACATATTAGAAATTAAAGGACGTGTAGTTTCTTTTCACAACAGAGATAGCTTACCATTGTACTCAACAAAACAAACTGACAAACTGATGCTTTTTACTGCATCAGAGCTACTGGTCTGATTAGATTGTATATTGAAATCGGTGAATCACTATCACGAGAGATAGATTGCTCGGTGGCTGGATCACTGTTATCACAAGCTTCATATTCAGTATTGCCAAGAGCTATAAAATCGAGGCCTTCCATTCCGAAAACTTCACTATCAGTAGAACATCTATCGAATACCATTGGCTCAGACTCGGAAAGGACATTGTGAAGTGAACCAAAGTAACGTCCACGGGCATTTTTTTGTGATGGTTCGCTTGGTCTTTTCCTCTTTCTTTCTTTGCTTTGTAACTTGGGGTGGTGGAGCTTGCATTTCGATCCTTTAGAGCATGATCCAGTAGCTTCAAAAACCGGGCAGATGTAGGAATGCTTCTTCCGGCACTGTTATTAATATGTAGAGACAGTCCGCAATCATACTTCATCAGGTGTTTGTGACCCAATTGAGAGGGAGAAGTAAAGTATGTGACATAAAGCCAGAGAAGATCTGTTTCCCTTATACTCCTTATGGGATAAGCAACTTAATATGCTATTAAAGTCGTTAACGAATTATACAGAGGTCATCACTATAAGAGTCACTAGTAGTGCAAAAAGAAAGGTGCATATGCATGTCAACAAGGAATGGATGCGCCAAGTGCAAACAGTGCAATGTATATTAAGGTGATAACTTACCTCGTCTCCATCTGAACAGTATCCCTTTAAAAACCCATCACATATAGCGGCGGTCGGGTTGACATGCACATGTCTATATGGACATGCCTCATTGTTGCATAGGCCTGCGTTATAGTTATTAGTATTGTGAGTCACGACAAAGGGATCTTAGTACAGTGGAAATTCTTACCTTGCAGAAAATAAGAGCAATCAGGCATCCTTTCTGGAATGACCTGTGGAAGAAATACGTGATCCAGTTAGAAATTTCTGTGAAGCACAATTCTGCAGCAATGACTTAGTAGGAAAACCTTGTGGGTCAATTTGCAATTTGCATTGGCACACAATCCATTCAAAAATTTGGTGCAAACTGCAATTTTTGAGGAGTCATGAACATAGGGACATTTTCCGTCATCTTTGTTGCATTTCCCAAATCTTGTGAAAAACTGGCAGTACTTTTTCTTTTTAGCCAACCGCAACCTGACATTGTGCAGGCTCCATCTGACTTTCTCATTTGCCAGCACACGAATTCGTTTCTTTGGATCTCTGACAAGCTGGTTACCATTTCCGAACCGAACATATCTACATAATACATTCAAATGTTTGATTTATGCTCCAGAATGTGGAGTAAAATGAATTAACAAATTGCAATGAGAATTACATACTCTTCATTGCCGATCACCAATCTCTTTGGAATAAACGGTCTTTTCACACCCTTTCCTTTTTCAGAAGTTCCAGCGCACGGTAAATCAACATCTAGCAAAAATTCATGTTTACGCTAATCAGAGATACATAAGGCTAAGACTTATGCAACTAACAGTTTCAAGCCTAGAGAGTTCTCATATCCGATCAAAACATTTGTTGAGCATCATCAATCACCTAGAATAAGTGACCAGGATCTAATACGTGTGCGTGAGTGTCTGTGTGTGTCAGTCTTTGTTTATCCACATCACATCAACGATATCAAACTATAGCATTTATGTCTGTTTTAACTTAAGGATATCCTACCCGATATTCTCAGAAGGGTTCGTCTTGAAGAGTCCATTTTATAACGAAGGGAACCAAACCTGAAAACGCGCTCTCCTGAAAAATAGAAGTTGATTATAAATATACACTTGAAGTTTCTGGCACCATCACAAGAAACAGTAAGAAATATATTCAAAACAAAAGGGAGATGACGCTTCATAAGAACTTGTCAGGAGGCCTCCCCAAATATAGAATAATTCGTCCAAATAACTGGCCATAGATACCGTGAACCAACTTACGTGCCAGATGGTTTCTGCTCGTTGTCCTAGTATCAGAATTCTTCTCGCTTTCTTTCTTTGAGAATGCAGCCACAGCCAAGGTGGCTTCCTGTAGAAATATGAAAAAAGAAATAGTTGTCTACACCACTTTCAACTGTCCCAAAGGAGCAATTATTCATAAACATACGCAGAAGACATTTCAGTGAGGAAACTAACCTCATTAGCTTTTCTCGAGTCTCTCTCGATGGACTTGGACCATTTTAAATGCGACCCACCAATACTTAATACCTTGGATTTTCTAAGTGAATACCCATTAGTTGATCTTGTGTAAACTGTATGTCTCTTCCTCATCATTGATAACTTTTGGCTGAATATCAGAATGCCCTGTCATCAAGTTTGCAAACACACACAAAAAAAAAAGAGTTGCAGCTCAAGGAGTATATAAGCACTTTTAGATGCTAACATACCTAATGTTGGAAAAAGAACCATTTCGGTAAGCCGACACTGAATTCATTAATCTTCTCCAGTATGTCACTCTTTTCCAAGGAACAAGTTGTGGCAAAATCTTCTGATATCGCATGTGAGCTATGGGCTTTCTTGGCTGCTGATCATTTTGTGTCCAAACCAGAGAAAACTTTGATTGCTTATATGGTCCCATGCCAGCTGCCAGTAGAAAAGATTACTACATGTTTTACTTTTGTTATGATAAACGAACCGAATAACAATAAAATAAAACAAGCATATATGAAAAGGGAATCTGATATGCAACAGTGGACAGATTATTCTCGAAAAAATGAAAAGGACTATGCCAGAGCAAACAACTTATTCCTTTTCTTTTTCCAAGAAAAACCATCCACTGCTTAGGATCTCCTAACAAAACATGCATAGCAGAATCAATTTAAATATTCCTAATAAGATGTTGAACATGCGCTGAGATATTTTACTTCGCTTTACATACCAGAGTCAGAGAATGCTGAGCTAGAAGATCTTTCCGAAACCATGTTTGCAGCTGATCGTGTATCTAAAGCATCATCAGGCAAGGAAAGTGACTGATTGACAAAGCTCTCTGAATTTCTTACTAGCTGATTTTTACTTCGCTTAAAGTACCCATCAGAGGGAGAAATCTGGTTAATACTTACACCATGAATATCTGAAGCCGCAACCAACTGATTTGCCTTTCTCTTGACATATACCATTTGTTTCAAATTTAGAGAATCCAAGTTAGGCGGATTTCTCTTCTGCTGGCAATCTGAAGCGTAACCTGTCTGAATTAGTGTGTCAGATGTCTTGAATATATCCCCACCAGAGTGTGGAACATTAGCTTCTCCGGATGTAGCAGAATCCATGATAGACTCAGGTAAACCGGTGGTAAGGTGATCCATGCTGCAAGATAATGCACATTTTCCTGATGAAGTATCAATGGCATTTGATACTTTGGAAGTGCTGCTGTCTGAGGGAGGCTTTGACTGCTTCTCAAGAGTAAGTATTTTTCCATTGTTAACAAGAGAAGAAATGTTATCAACATCAACCATACTGGAAGATCCCGTGCTTTTGTCTTCGACAGTGAAATTATTAAACTGGATAGCAGATGAAGGCATTCCAAGGGCAACACCAGGAGAACCATGTGGGGGTTTTCGAAGAAGACTATTCCCTTTACGTACATAACTACTACTAGATTGGGCAGTCACTTTGGGAAAAATCTGTTTTGTAGGCAAAGTCGACGACAAAGGCTTGGCAGCTACAAAAGAAGAAGGAGAAGTATCGGACTTTCGATGCCAAGTGTGACGCTTCGTGATATGAATCGGAGGGTTAGCATTTTTCTTAGCTTCAGACACAACAGGCAGTGAACTGCGACAACTTTTTTGAGTAGGGTAGTTGGATTTCTTTTTCCTCTTTTCTATTTCATACTTAGAACTCATAGATGTCATACTTTGGAAATCCCGATGTGGCACAGAGACTACATGATCTTTAACATGGGTCAATGCAAATTTCACATCCGCATGTGAGTATGATCTGGACACACGTACACCTGAATCACCAGGAATTTCAGTTCCAGAAACTTTTCCATCAGATAATAACGCTTCACCATCACATATACCAGTCTGAGCACTGTTCAGTGAGTCATTTTCTTGAGAGCCAACATTAGAAGTTATATCAAACAGCTTCTCTATTGGATCACCATTTGGCTTCACAACTAAATCAAAATGCGCCAAAGAACTACCTGGCTGGGTTACCTCATGAGAGGTCATGATTTGCTCTTGTAAACGATCTAAAAGGCTATCTCCTTGTTGACTCTCTTTACCTTTGCTAGTTTCATTACTTGGAAACACTGAATCTCCACTACCAGCGATAATATCAGTTCCTGGAGTTCTGTGCTTCAAAGTTTCATCAACCATGGAAGCAACATGAATTTCACTCCGTATCTTTCTGCACTGCCTTGGCGAGCTGGGTAGAGAATCACATGGAAACACTGAATCCCTCCTAACAGCAACAATATCAGTTCCTGAGGTTTTGTACTTAGAAGTACCACCAGAAGGCTTGGGTTTCTCTTTATCTTTGCTATTTGCATTTACCACATGAACTTCACTCCGTATCTGCCGGAAGTTCCGCCTTGATGAGCTGGACAAAGAATCACATGAATGCATTGAGTCCCCACTACCAGCAATAATATTAGTTCCCGGAGTGCTGTACTTAGAAGTTCCACCAGTTCCACCAGAAGGCTTCGCTTTCTCTTCTACCTCAATGCTTTCAGCACAATCATTTTCCTTATGCATGATGGCACCTTGAGAATCACTGTAATTAGCTTGAATAGATGTTTTGTTTTGTATATGTTCATTCACTACCACCAAGGGAGAAATATCACAAGGACTAACAGAACTATCGGATACTAAGTAAGAACTGACCTTTGAAGGATCCTTTTCCAGATTTTTATCCGCAGAGAGATTCCGGACAGAACCAATTGCACCAGATGATCCACATTCCAAACGATCTTCAGGAAACAACTTGCATACTGTTGTACATGGTTGAATTTCTTGGAGACTAGATTCAGTATCCGCAACTGTTTCATTACCAGACATACCATTCATTCCAACTGCAGGATTTGTTTCAGTTATGAAAGCAGACAAGCTAGGTAATTTATCACAAAATGTTGCAGCACTCTGGCTAACGCCGCGCTCAACAAGACTCTCACTCGCACAATCAGTAAGATCTTTGCTAAGAGAAACATTTGGCTCCGATAAACAATCTTTCAAATCTCGACTATCTGTACCATTAAACTGATCTACAGAAGGAATTTCTGGAGGATGATGAGTTTTCGAAACCAGATCTTCAACGCGGACAAGTCTCTCAGTACTTACATTTTCCATACACACCTCAGATGGTACTGCCATAGCTACATCTGATTCATCACTATGCGAACAGCCATCAGTCTTCTCCACAGGCAACACATTTGATGATCCCTTTACTGTAAACTTTGTCAGAGATGAAGAGTCGTTTACACACATCTGTTTACCTTCATCACTGTCCATATAGTCAACCATTTCTGCAGCAATATTAAGAGGCGTAGTTTCCATGTTTTTTTTTCTGCTAACATTCTCAATCTCAACTGATAAATTAGCTGACTTTTCGCAGCGACGAGGACTTTTACTTTCCATCTCCGAATCTACACTCATATCAGGTGACTCGACCACAGTATTGATAAGCGTCCCAACAGTACAACTGTTAGCATTAGCGAGGCCCCCTGAAGAACTTTTATTGGCATTAGCAAGATCAATTGAAACATTAGCATTATCCAGAGTGGCAGGGGAAACCAGACCCATGTGGAGACCCCTAGAGGAGTCATTTTCAGGAGACAAGAAATCTACATTTTTATTGATCATCTTGTTGTCAACTTCGATACCACCAACATCTGACTTTGCTAACACCTGACCAACAGGATCGTCTCTATTAAAATAGGTGGATGCATTTACAGATGAGTTCTGAAAATCCTTCTCTTGATAACCCAAAGATCCATCAGATGAACTAATAGGTTTTCTTACTTCATACCCAGTATTTACCTCCATCATTGGTAAATTCCTTGATGGTATACAGTCCATGTCCTCGTCTTCACAATGTTGAGACCCAACACTGCACATGGGCTTACCAGCAAAATGAATATCTCCTTCAGAACACCCAGAAAGATCAACGGCTGTTGGCCATGATACAGGTACTTTAACAGGAGACATATTGATTTTTGTCTTTGTCTTCATGATTTCATCCTTCTCCATGACCTTCGAGATGAGAGCTTCACCAGTGCTCGTTCTGTCCAACACATCTTCATGGGACTTCATTATACTTTGGTTATCAATAACATCTGCCACAGCGGAGCAAGCTTCTATATTGCTATCATGTTTCCCATTAATATCATCCTTGGCCTCTACTTTTAAAGTCTCAAAATAACTAGCGGCCTTTTCTGCAGCATGTACATTACTACGAATTTTTGCTTCACTACCATGAGTTGAAGCTTCAGGATCTGTATCAGAAATTCTGACTTTGCTGTCCTGAACGACACCATCAACAAACCTGACTTGGTTTAGCTTACCTCCGGAATCACTGGAAGCTTGAATTGAGGGATTGTCAGGCTCTTTTTCAATTTCAGATGCAGTAGTTTGCCTACTAGACTGTCTATAGCCCTCAGAAACCGATGCCTCAAATGACAAATGGGTTCTCAACATTCCATCTCCTTCAGTTAATGAAGCCTTTTCATTTTTTTCAGAAAGCAATGCTCTTTTAGCTTTACTAGACCTAGGTGTCACAGACGTGCCGGAACGGATACCTGCATTAGCAGGTGATGCTACGGGCTTAGCTACCAGAACGTTCGATTTAAATGAAACATCAAGATCCACTGGAGTTCTACCTCTTTGCTTCTCCACCAGTCCACGATCAGAATGACCCAAGTGTTCCTTACCCCTATACGAGTTAGAGTTAAACCTTTTCCCGTTATGATGATTATGTTGCCGAGACCGATCATTCTCTCTGCTGTTTTGATAGGATCTTGGAGTTTCAAGCCTTAGCAGAGCACTCTTCTTCTGGGTTTGTTTCCTGGGTGTTCGATTCAACTCATTGCTCTCCTCTCTTCTTCCACGGTCAATATAGTGTTCTATCTCAGAATGATAATAATCATCCTTTCTCCGGGGATGCAGAGTCCTCCCTCCATTACGCGCTTCATCCCATCTCTGGTTTCTAGTCCCCTCATGGCTTGCGGATGACCTAGTCATATTGCGACTGAATGTAACACTAACACCATGTCCTTCACTGCCATAACCAACACTTGGAGGTAAAACCCTATTTCCCTCATCTAAACCCCTAAAATATCTACCGGATTCTGATTTCAACTGACCACGGTCTTGATAATTACCCTCTATCCTTGTGGCTCCAGATTCTTTTCTAACATATCCAAGATTACGAAACTCACCTTTAGACCTAGAACTACCATCTAAAGCACGATTAGTGCCAACACCCGAAGAATCCCTGGACGAGCGGCTATAGTCATACTGATAGTTACGGCCTATTGGACCATCATCCACTCGGATTCGACCCTGAGAAGCATCCACTGTCCATGAATCATGCCTTTTTTTTTCATTGAACCGAGCCCAATCAGTCTGAGCAATATCTCGCGATTCCGTACACTGGATACTGGATGACAACGGCTGCGATATCCTTTGAGGCTCATAGCTAACTTGCTGAGGAATGTATTGAGGATGCTGCTGTTGCTGTTGGTGCTGCTGTAACGGTGGTGGCTGATTTTGCTGCTGAAGCGGCGGCGGCGGATGGTGAGAGTAATAAGAAGAAGAAGGCGCCGGATTAGGAGGAAGATCTTGGCGATGATGAGAGTATTGTTGGTGGTGGTAATCCTGACGCTGACCATTGCTCTGGGTTGATAGAGCATAAAAATTAGGGCTATCGGGATGAGATTGAGGAGGAGGAGGTAACGGCGGCGGCGGCGGAAGGAGAGGAGCAGAAGAAGGATGCGGAGAGTAAGAAGAATTCCATGGATCGTAGGTAGGATTGTAATGAGAAGAAGAATCCATGGCTGATTGAAATTTTCAGATCTTTTTGGAACCGCGTCTTCTTCTTCTTCTTCTGATGACCGATGACGATAATAAAACGCACGCAACAACACGAAAACGGCGATAAAAATAGGATTATTGTACACACGAATTATTATAAAAAAAAATCTACTTCTCGAATCGTCGAAACGCGGCGATTTGCGGCAAATCCGGTTTTTATATCTTCTTCTTCTTCTTCGTTGCAACGTGCAGACTCTTGTTTTCCCCTAATCTTATTGGGCCCATTTATGGGCCGAGTGAAGTCAATAAATCATATTCGTTGTACTTCATCGTGTCCGTTGCTTTCAAACGCAGATGAACGTTTCATATAGGACAGGAAGATACTTATCATCTTATACCACAGAATAGATTGATTGACTCAGACTTTGCTTAGAGTTGAGATAAGATTGCCAAAATCTGTTCAAGATTGTGATAGGCACTCTGACGAATAAACGCTATTATTATTATTTCAACAAGATAATGTAATGTTTTCTATTGATAATGGTATTGAGAGAGTCTAGGACACCGGGCACGTTCACATGCAAGAAAAAATTCACTTTGATCCCTTCCGAGTAATTATTCAGGATCAAGGAATAAAAGTTACTTGTCTATGTTGCCCCAAAAAAGATTTTTGCAGGAAACACTCCAAACATTGGAAAGCTGCAACATAGGGAGGGAGGAGGGCTTATAAAACCCACAAATCCACCTCTCATCCACCGCCCATGACCCATCCAAAATGAAAAGAAATATGCTTTTTCATATATACACTTTAGACTTTACACCCACACAAAGAGAACCCATTTTCTTCACCATCTTCACCTTGGACAGTTTTGGCAATTGTGATTTCTTGTAGTGAACAAAAACGGCTCAGTTGAAGCTCGATGAAGGACTTGTTCTGCCTTTAAGATAACCTTCCACGGAGATGCCTTGCTCGATGCTTCCCATGGAGAGAGAGTCATCTTCCATGTCGAGGAATGCTAGGTTGAGATGTGACTGCAGATTAGACCTCCACAATTTCTCGTCCTTGAGTACCTTTGAATCCTCTAAAGGGTTGTTAACTTGTAGCTTTGCCCATTTTAGCATCTCCGCGTCACCGTTAAGAAGCTTTAGTACCTGCATTTTCACAAGACATGTCATGTTAGTAACCACGTCTATACTCAGTTGGGAATGAAATAGAGGATTAAATAAAAATAACTCACCATTCCCATTTCAGGCCTAGATTGAGGGTTATGTCTTATACAAAGAGTGGCTGCTAATGCCAACCTCTCCATCTGGTCGCCTTTGCTGTCATCTTGCAAACTTGGGTCCAATAGTTGAGAATATTCTTTGTTATCCAGAATCGTCTTCGCCTGCACGTGTACATAAATATCTGTTTAGTAGTAGCAGAGAAAGCTTAGAACTTTCAATGTAATAACTTTTCAAACTACGTACCCACATAACAAGACTCTCTTGAGCCTTTGGAGATTCACTATTAACTGGTTTTCGTCCAGAAAGAAGCTCGAGGAGTACAACACCGTATGCATAGACATCTATCTTATTGTTCATCTTGCCATACATAAAGTACTCTGGAGCTAAATAGCTGCACCAAGAAACATATAAGTAATCTCTTACAACTTTCACGCAACATCATCATAATTTGTCTCTCTTTTTTTTTACTCACCCAAAGGTTCCTGCAATATCGGAGCAGATTATCTGAGTTGTAGATAGCGACGCCCACTTTGCAAGCCCAAAATCAGAAAGCTGTGAACAAGACTTACCTTCTTAGCATCACACAGTTTTCCTCTTTGATGTGATACTAAAAGAATCTTACCTGTGGCTCAAAATCATCAGACAATAATATATTTGATGACTTAACATCTCTGTGAATGACAGGTTGTGGAGCACTGTTATGCAGATAGTCCAACGCCTCAGCTATTCCCACAGCCACCTTATATCTCTCATTCCAACGAAATGCAACCAGGTCCTTCTTGTTGCCTAATGTAAAACCGTGTTTTGTTAGAAAAGAGCATAATAAAATCTGCAGGCTACAAAGTTAGAGGCTTACCGTGAAGATTCTCTTCAAGGCTCCCTCTCGAGAGATAATTGTATACTAGTAATAGGTTATGGTTTTCAAAGCAATAGCCTAAGAGTGAAATAACGGTTTTATGGTGTAAGGTTGTGATGATGTCAATCTCTGCCACAAAATCCTTCAACACACATTCGGTTTGCTTGAGAATTTTCACTGCAACCTCTCTTCCATTTGGCAGGTAACCTCTAAAAACCCGGCTGTTGCCTCCTTTTCCGATGAAATTATCTGAAAACATAAATTGCCGTTTATTAGTTAAGACAAAAGGCAAATGAAAGGAGTCTAAAGAAATTATATAGCTTGAATATGAGAGGAGAGGAAGGAACCAGCACAGAAATTGGATGTCACTGACACAAGTTCCTTGTACTTAAAAAACTGGCAAGATGTGGATATCCTCGCCCGAAGATCATCCACATCCTCTGGGAATCTACTTGAGCTACAATCAAGAGAACATTTCACGAACGTAGAATCATTATCATCAGGAGAAATTGCTCCACTTTCAGTGTTGAAGCTAGACAAAAGCTTACTATCTTCAGATTTTGAAGAATCAAAACCAATCTGCTTAGTGTCTCCAATAACAGAATTGGTCCTAGAAGGCAGCTTCAGCACCCATTGGACAACTGGTATCTTTCTGAACGAAGAGCTTCGCGGAGCAGAAGCTAATACATCTGAAGGGGCTACACGACAAAGCAAAGGCCAACCTGGTCTAAATTCAGGAAGTTCCTTTACCAGCATAGTAATGAATCGGTTCAAATCTTCTGGAAACTTAGCAGGCACAAGCGCCATTGCCTTGTGGAAATGCGCATTATCATCTTGATCACAATCAGAACTAGCGGATCCAGAAGGCATAGAATTCATATCACGAACCGAGCAATTCCCAAGGCATGCAGACACTAAAGAACGCCGTAGACTCTGGCCATTACAATGATCCTCCTCCGACTCTTCCTCTTCCTCCTCGGGATGGTTTACTACTTTGGTATTCTTTCTCAGTGTGGCGGGCATCTGAAAGAAATTAGACAAAGTGGTCCTACGAGCATCGTTTTTTCCTATGACAAACCAATGTCCAAGTTTTAAACACAGATACAAATCATCACATACAAAAGTTTGGAAACTCATATGGTAAAGGTCAAACCTTGAGATTGATGAATGATGGATGAGGAACCATATTTCTGAAACATCACTTTCCCCTTGTCAACAGCCAGAACACAGCAATTTTTTGATACTTTTCTGGCCAAGTACTTAGCCACTGAGACAGATGAATGAATTGTATGATAACGTTTGGAGATTCCAACCACTACTTTGGATGCAGAACACAATTTTGCTTCTCTAACTAGAATCTTTCGAGAAGAAGAACCCCGGGACAATTTCAACTTCAACTCCACCTATTCAACATTTCCAAGTAATCACATTAAAGACTGTTGAATTCATTCATCAGCTAAAAACAGAGAACAAAAAAAAACAAAAGGCATGACTTTAAATTATTAAACCTGTTTCAGTGTGCAGAAACCTTCATAGACTTCAAGAAAAGAGTCAAAATTCTTAACAATAGAGATAAGCGAAGAGTTGTCTGCTCGATCAACGATCTCTACAAAAATCAAAACAAAGAGAGTAAACACGAAAAACCCATTTTCCAAAAATCGTAGCTTTAATTCGTTAATCTTAGAAGAAAGGAAACAAAAAAAAGTGATAATACCATTGCCGAGAATATGAAGAGCGATTACGGTATCACCCGGTTCAGCGACCTTGACCAAAGCCCAATCAAGCAGCTCATTGCTCGACTCATCGAACTTCACGCCTACCATAACGTTACGCCCCCCTCCTCCTGGAACGACGCCGTTTTCAGCCATCTCTGCTCTTATATTACTCACTCGTCCAGTTTCCTCAAAATGTTTTTGTCAGAATCTTAAATGAATACGTTGTAGCCTTGTAGGAAAGTAGGGTGATGATTCCTGGAGACACAAGTATCATCGGACTGCTCGCAAAGGAGAATTCTCAATCTCTCTCACACTCTCATGCGGCTTTAGTTTTTTGGTTTTGCAGCTTCTGAGAAAGAGAGAAGAGTATAAGAATGGTGGAACATAAAATTCCAAAAATCAAAAAAAGGAACGGAGGAGGAGCAGACAATTTAGAATTTTTTTTTTTTTTTTTTTTTCCACTTGATAAAATAATTTTTTTAGTCTACACACACTGCACACTCTCTCATTAATAAATATCAACCTAACAAAAATATCAAAATCTTTAAAAATTTCAGATATATTCATGAAATAAACATTATTTGTTACAACGTTATTTATTCTCTGTTCTCTCTATTCGATTAATACATACATCAAATTATATTGCAAATGTACGTATTAGATACGGCGAATAAGGTCCACCGTTATCGGTTAATAGAACATTGTGCCATGTATAAAACCATAAATGAGGAGGCAATAAGATAACAAATTATGCTATCTATCATAAAGACTTTTCATATGTATGATTCTTATTCCTTTGTTTCTATATGATTAATGCATTCCTTGTCTATTGTGTATGTATTTTAATAGGTAAGTTGAAGATTCAAAGATACTTTGAGATTGTAGGCCACGAAGACCATACCTACTTTATTATTTACATATTCAACGGTTTGTTGCACGTACCTTATCGTTATTATGATTCCATTTTTGACTAATCTGTCTCATGTCAATCTCCTCTATTTAATCGTGCAATTTTATTTGTATTCGATATATCTATTACACATCTTTTTGGTTTTCTGCAGATGATTATTAATGTATTATTACACTTGTAACGTGTAAATTTGTGTTCCAACCTGCCAAGAGTGTCAATAGTAGCTAGCATGTACAGTTCTATGAATGTATGCATTCATAGTTCATACATTCATCATTTTCAAATTTCAGTTGACTTCGATTGTAACGTGCCTAAATCCTTCAACTAAATTGAATTGTATAGAACCAAAATTTTGTTCCATAATATTAAACACATTCATTGTTTACAACTAATATAACCTAACGTCTAACGAAGTCCTGAAATCGATTACGGAATCGTTGGTAACTTGGTGTATTTTGTTTCATTTTAGGTGTCATTCCAAGTACGTAATTCTTGTAAATTTACAAGAAACGTAAATACTTTGTATAAGAAAAAAAAAAAAAAGAAAAAATAACTGAAATGGGGGAAGTTAATGTTCGGTGGTCACAGAATGGGCCGATGGAACCACCCACAAGAACATAACTGCTCTGTCGGCGACGTTGACAAATGTCATCCCACTCACGTGAAATCCCAATCGACCAAACATTATACCGTCCACGTGTCGCTTTTGAAGTCATGTGATGTGATAAATCACGGGATCGAGGATATTATAACAAACTACCTGCCGTTTTAGTAAGATTCGTATCCCCCAAAAACGACACGCCGGCTAAGATCCAATAGCCATGCTGCGTACTGACTCAAGTGTTTATCACACCACCATCCCACTTGCAAACACTTTGTTGTTCCAATCTTGGATATGACTAATATCTCCTCACAAGAATAATACCAAAGCCATCATCATAATCAATTGAAAACTTGAATTAAATACCTAAAAGTTTGCAAAATAAGCTAGCTTCTCTAGTCATCGAATGTTATACTCCATCCAACTTGCATCTACACACACTTTCTAGAGCCCAAACCCATATCATCTAATAACGCATTCAACTCTGCTGCTAGTGAAGTACCCTGAGGTCAAAAAATTTGTCTACTATGGAAGAAGACATCTTCGACCTTCCACCGTATCATCCATTAACATCACCTGCTCTCATATTCCATCCCGGGGAGATTTTTTTATCATTGTCTCTTGGGGGTTTTTAGAACCAATTCGAGACACTGAAGTCTCGTAGCTTCCTGAGATGTTTCTCCATGTCTTCTCGGGTCTTGGTCCACTCTTCCCTTTCTATTACCGTTGTCGGATCATCTCTTTCCCCCTGAAAGAAGCAAAATCAATAAACATAGAGTGAAGATAAGTAAGAAAGCTTAGGTGAAGGACTACACATGACTGCCAGATGAAATGGATGTGGAAACGAAAAGCTACCGCATGTATGATTTTAAAGGAGGTTCCGTTATCGCGTATCACGAGCAAGTCATCCTTTCTATCCCTTTTTCTTCCTCCCGGAACTGTCACCTGAAACAATCTAAAACTTTTAACATGGGAAGGAAGATTTTCATCACAGCTTTGAGCTATGCAGAGTGTCTCAAGAACTTATAACTCAAGCTATATGATTCATAACTAGAGTAGATATAATACTAATGTAAACCAGCATTGTATTAGTGTAATAGCATAAGGGAATATGTCAAAAACATCAAGAACACCCAATTGGTTCATAATGATCACATAAAAATTGAAAGGTACAAATCGGTCATACCAGAACTCTGGCTCTGGTGATTGACTTTGTCTTGGAATCAATAACATAGATCTCTTCAAGATCTAGAACAAATTCTTGGTCGTTTGTCCTTCTGTTCCGGTAATGCTTTGTCAAGAAAACCTACATAACATATAAACATGATAAAGACAACTTGTAACAGAAACTGTAACTACTAAACTAAACTAAGCAGTTTCGCGTTGATTTCATCCTTAACGAGTTATATAACATATTTCCTGGTGTGGTTTCCAAAAATGTTGCTAAATCAAAACTAAGTGCTTCCTTGTTAATACATGTTGCTCAAAAATCCCTGCATCAAAGACCTGATGGTTTTAACATCAATGTATGGGACATGGTCCAATATGTACCTTGGATATCTCCCTCTCAGATTTGTACAGTGGATCTCGGGGAGCATCAATAGGTGGTTCCGTGACATTGTAACATCCATAGTCACTCATTGCACATCGAATATACTGTATTGTAACATAATTAACCAAGCCATTATTAGCACCAACCCAAATTACTGATAGATAAAGCTTGGATGTAAAACATACACAAACATCAATAGCAAAAGTGTACAACATTGACCAGTATGATAGGGAAAGTGGTCGAACAAACACCCATCTGCCACACTCTCGGTTTCTGATTATACTAAGTGAGTAAATGGTGGCAAAATCTCTTACCATTTACAACACTTTTTGAGTTTCTTAGTTCAAAATTTCAGTCTAGAAATAACAGCAAACTTGTACAGCTCAGTGTAGATAAGATAACATATTGTATACAATTACCAATTACAGGGTAGAGTGAAGGTGAATAGGATGAATTAGCAATCGAACAAGAAAACATTTATCTTTGCTAAAGAAAGCATTAGGCATTACAAAAACAACAATCTGGTAAGGATAAAATGACTAACCTTTTGAGGCATTGGAGCAAGAACTCTCGGAATTGAGTAAATATCTGTATCCGGAGGAGTAGCATACATCTGCATCCACAAAACAAACAAATGAACCCAGGAACTAGAGAAACCGAACAAAACGAGCAATTCGAGACATTGAATGAACTCACACACCTCCCTGAAATCATAAACATCGTTATCTGGATCAGGCGGTTTTCTGATAAAGAAATCACAATCCATCAAGCTGATTTTATGAAACTCCTCTTCGTTAATCCTGTAATCAACCACCATATCCGAGTCCCATCCTTGCGTCGATATAAAGCTCTTGCTCTGCACAAAAGCGATATCTCCGTCACCACCACCGCCTGAAGCAGCTATCGCGGCGGCCAAGGGGTCGTACTCTACGTCATAGTCCTTCTTGTTGTCAACTTCCTCCACTTCCTCGTCATCCATGTCGTACTCGTCCTGTCCACCTCCATCGCCGTCGACGTCGTCTACTTTAACGATGATACCATGTCCGCGGCGGGATTTGAGTGTCAAAGGCGCGAAACAACAGTCGTTTCTGAATAACGCGAATTGCCGCTGCGTGGCGGAGGGAGACGGTGGTTTTAAGGTGAATGAGAGTAGAGATAAGGAAAGAGAAGCGGCCGAAGACGCCATGGGAAGGAGATAAAAGCTCACAGAGAGTGTTCTAAAATGCTCACAGGATTAGATATTCTAACAATATTATCGGTTCGGTTTATTTTTGATTTAGATAGATTCCGGTTCGGATATATTTTGGTTTATAACTTATAAAGACCAGAAATTTGCTCAGTTTTTATCAAAATTAGTTTAATATTCTAAAATTAGGCTTTTTGACATATGTTATTTGGTATTTTTAAGTATAAGATTATAGTTATTGAGAAGGGCTTTTGGATATAATTTTTATTCTAAATCGGTTTTAGGTTCGGTTCGATTCGGTTTTCGGTTTGAGATTCGGTTCGATTCGTCTCCTTCATTTTTGGTATCCCGCGCAACTTTCTTCTTCATCTCTCTCTCTCTGAGTTTTAAGTTCTCTCTAAATCGATTCGGCCAAATTCACTTCTCTTGATTGGTGGTTCAGATCGTGCCGTCTCGAATTCGGGGTTGAGTAGATACTGGATCACTGACCCGACCCGAATTATTAATGTCGGAAGTGAAGGAGACGGGTGGGGTTTCTATTGGCGGCGAATCGTTGAGAGCGTCGCCGAAGGTTCTGACGGCTGGTGATCGGAAATTACTTAAGGTGGAGCTACGGCCAGGGGATACAACGTATGTTTCGTGGAAGAAGCTTATGAGGGATGCTAGTAAGGTCAATGGTTCATCGGCTTCGGTTCCCGATCCGCCTCCTAATGCTAACCCTAACCTCGAGTCTCGAATTGCACCGCCAGTGAGTTTGATGTTGCACGAGATGGTTGTACTCGGATATATAATATACTTGTAGGCATTATTTGTGTGTGGGTTTCGTTTCCTGCTATCGGATTAAGCGTTGTCTTTGTTTTGGGAGCTGTGTCTTCCATGTTAGGGTTTTATCCAGGAGCTTTACTAATTTTACCGATTTTTCAGATTTTTTTGCTGGGGAAAATGCTTGAATTGGTTAATTGGGTTGAGGGATTTTGTTGTCGTTGCTCTTTGACGTCCAGTGTGCTGTGTGCCTAGAGTTCAATAAGCAAACTCCTTAAACGAAGAAAGTCTGGAACTTGATATATGATCTTTGGCGTCTTTTCTAATTGTTAGCTACTTTAGGCGAACTTCATTGTTATCAATGTGAACATGCCATCAATTATACTTGATCTCGTAAGGAATTTGGTTTAGTTTGTTGCAATGAGAACTGTAGATGTATGAGTTAAGAATATAGAGAAAGTTCAATTAGCAGAACTAGGCAATTAAAGCATATAATAGTAGATTTTCATTTCGAGAAGGTAGAGTATGCTTGCGGCTTTCCTCACAGTTTATTCTTCTTACCCATACAATATGGGCTCAAGTCATTGTCGTCAGCTGTATTTACATATCCAATGTAGGGGCAGCCAGCAGAAATTGAAACGAACGATCAACCTCATTCTAACCGTTTCAACGCTGTTATTGAGAAGATAGAGAGGCTCTATAAGGTATGCTACTTTTTGTTTCAACATAAAACGCTTTTCTTTTGGAGGTTGGTTGTGGTATGTTTGATTTCTTACATTCACCAACATTTTGCATACCATGGATTAGCACTGTTGCATTCACACATCTCTGAATAGTGTATGCTTACTTAAGAAAATTACTCTCAGGGTAATGATAGCAGTGATGGGGAAGAGTTAGACGGTGCTCCTGACGACGATGAGTATGACACTGAAGATTCATTTATCGATGATGCCGAACTGGTTGGTCTTGATATATTCATATGATTTATGCGGGGGAAGTGTTTTTTCTTGACAGCTGAGACATCATATCTTTGTTATCTCACTCTATTCCTGGCAGGATGAGTATTTTGAAGTTGATAATTCAGCAGTTAAACATGATGGATTTTATGTCAATAGAGGAAAGTTAGAGCGGATGTGAGTTTCTTCCCTCTTTTCAATATCTGACGTCTCATTATCTGTGGTCGCTTAGTCACTTTCCATTTACTCAACCATGTTTAGAATAGGCAATGTGTCATAAGTATTTGATGGTCGAATATGGTTGGGAGTCTTAGTACTACTGCCTCAGTTAATGTCTATAGCGTGATTGGTATGGTTCATATAGATGTAGGTTCTTATTATGATAGAGTAAGATTTTTTCTCAGTTTCACCTAAATATATTCTATTGTATTCCATCTATGAGTTATCTAATTTCCGACTCCTTTTTACAACAGAGAACCTTCGACAACATCTAACCAGCAACCCAAAAAGAGGCGACGCAAAGATCCAGCAAAACCATTTGGTGATGCCGTTGGCGTCTCTGATAAACACACCAAGTTGTCCTTAACAGCTAGGGGAAAGGTACCATCAAATAGATAACTAATATGTCGGAGTTTGAGTCCGATGACTGATTATGCGAATGGTGACGTCCAGGATCAGTCAACGGCGTCCGGGTCCTCTTTGAAGAGAAAGTATAATGTCGCAAGGAAAACACAGGAGCCACCTTTTCCTTTTGGAGCGCAAGATGCGAATATTTCATTATCTCTGGATGATGTGAAGCATTCTGATAGAGCAAATCATCAGAATAAGAAGGACACATGTCCCAAGTCAAAGGAAACTGGATCCTCTAGTGCCCTTCATCAAAAATACAGCAACAAAGGCTTACATCAACAATCTAAGTCCCTGCCAGGAAAATCTCTGCCCAATGTTTCTGCAGAGGCAACAATAGTCCGCCAGAAAGAAAACAATGGTATGCATGAGCTGGCAAATGCAAAAAGCAGACAATCTAGTCAAGCGTCTGTAAGTACATTCCAACTGTGTCTTCAATTACATAGCATACACTCAGTTGGTCGGTCTCAATTCTATGGTACACATGTAATTTTGGGGCCTGTCATGTTACATCCACGAAATGATTGCCTTTAATCTCTGTGACATAACGGTCTGTTATTGCATATTAGATCGTATTTATGTGCCACTATGTGCCACGTTATGTGGCTGGCATCCATTTAAGGGTTCTGTAGTAGTTTTCTTCTCTAGTTTCCATCTCGGTTCTGGGAGGTTTTTCTGTTTAATCTTTGCTTCCAGGCATTTTTCTTACCACAAAGTTCACATCAAACTCATTTTGTAATTCTGCTATAACCTGTTTCTTCTACTCAGAAAAGAGATGGTTCTAATGTGAAGTCTAAAATCTCCATCCTCGAGAAAGCCATAAGGGAATTGGAGAAGGTGGTTGCCGAATGTGAGTTTTAATATTTTTCAGGTGGATCACTAACTAAAATAGCATTTGGCGATTTTAACTTACAGTAATTTATGATTTATAAGCAGCAAGGCCTCCTGCTATCAATGAGAATCAAGAAGCTGATACCTCATCCCTGGCAGTTAAGAGGAGATTGCCAAGAGATGTAAAACTGAAACTTGCTAAAGTTGCTAGGATAGCGGTACTAAAGCTTTTCTATTTGTTCTTCTCACTTTATTGAAACTTGAAATGGTATGAGAAAAAACTAAAGACTAGAATGCTTTTGTGGAAGCAGGGAAGCCAAGGGAAATATACGGCAGAGTTAATCAACCGTCTTATGAGCATTGTCGGTCACCTAATCCAGCTTAGGTCACTGAAGGTAATCTTTTCTGTCTCCTGTATACTGAGTCTGTTTAGGTTCCAGTTGAAAAATCTTCTTTTCAGGTAAAAGTAAACAAAATATGGGTTTCTGAGAGAAGTTAATAATCTTACTCTTCGTAATGCTTATTGTTGCAGAGGAACTTGAAAATCATGATTGATATGGGCGATTCTGCAAACCGAGAAAAGGATACTAGGTTCCAGCAAATCAACAATGAAGTTCTTGATATGATAAAAGCGAAAGTTTCTTTGATGGAAACGCAGGTTCTCTATCTCTTCTAAGAATTTCTTCCATCCATGGCTTTTCTATCTTATTAGATTCTTAGAACTGTCATTAACATTGATGATTAATGGAATTCTCTCTGATAAATGATAATGGTCTCCCCTGGCTCTTAATTTAGCCCTTCATTCTTATGTTTTCTGTGTTCCCGCCTTCCCGGTGGGTCAATCCGCCTTTTGTAGCCTGTTTACCACCTCCTATTAATATGTTGAGGCACCTATGATACTCTTTAAATATCTTGCACTATCATTTTTTTTCGGACAGGAAACTAAACCAGAAGGTGGAACATCAGACGATTTTCATGACCCTGTAGAAAAGCCATCTTTGAAGAAGTTTGTCATGGATGCGGCGTTGGAGGATAAATTGTGTCATCTATATGATATCTTTATTGAGGTAATTATGACTTACTTTCGAATTTCTGCCAAGCAAAATCATTTATACCCAAAACTAGAGTCAAAATGGTTTTCCTGTTTTTTGGTATACCAGGGACTGGATGAAGAAGATCAAGGTCCACCAATAAGAAAGCTATATGCCAATGTAAGCTCTTCTCCGTTTCCGAATGTTTTGCTGTTCGGCTTTTATTGCTTTCAACCTCTGTCTCATGTCTTAAATAGACCTAGGTAAAATTCCAGGTGGTTTAATAGAGCTTTATGAATATTCTTTTGGGTTTAATCATGTTCCAGCTGGCTGAACTCTGGCCAAATAGATTAATGGATAATCATGGGATCAAGCGTGCAATTTGCCGGGCAAAAGAGAGGCAAAAAGCTTTGTTTGGGAACCTTGGGAAGGAGATGGTACTTAAATAGAATTTTCCTATTTTTTTACCTCATAGTCTGAGAAGAGCAGGAAGCTCAATTTACTTTGCTTGGTTATTTTCTGCTTCATTAAAGGATCAAACAAAAATGAAGAAGAGCAGGAAGCAGTTGGTACCAAAAACAGACTGGACAGCTCAGCCCAACACGGAATCAGTGGCTCAGAGACAACAAAGTGGAGAGAAAATGACTGGTGATCCAAACGCAACCAGCACTTCCTTGGTCACCAGTCAAACTATGGTTGACAGATCAAATCAGCAGCATGAGAGGCTAAAGGGAAGCTTAAACTCTTGCAATCCTGCAGAAGAAACAAGAGTGGTGAAGAGAAAGACAACAGAGGCCATAATGTCTGAGAAACAAGTCGTTCTTGCCCTGAAGAAGCCCGAACATCCACCGACACGTGTTATCCCAGTCCCTCAGAATCTGAACATCGCACATACAACTCCGGACCTGAACTTGCCAAGTTGACCTCACGAAGGAGTTCTTAAAAACACATAGAAATGTGGAGACAAAGAACCTCCGGCCTCTTCCTTCTCTTGCATCTTCATATGGCACGGCATTGGTACTGGCGATGCTGATGCTTGGTTTTTAGATACGAAGCATGGTTGGTTTATAAAGATGTCCGTATTATCATATTTAGTTTCTCTATTTAAGTGTCCTTTTAAGTCCATTGTATAAAAGTTAACGATTTTACGAGCAGCTTTTACAACTGAAGCTTTTTGGATAAAAACTAAAAATAGTTGAAAAGTAGATTCCGGACTTTTTGAAATTGAATTACATCAAATGACTAACATTATTAAAAATGATTTTATACATGAACCCTTTGACAAAAAATATGATTAAATAATCAATTTTGATATGAAATAAAATTCTTAGTAGGAACCCTTTACAGTTTACAGGTAATATAAATACGAATCATATTACTTCACAAATCTCAGCAAACTCTCCTACACGATTGCATTCTATAGAACTAACGTAGTTTTACAAGGCACACGCCGATCCTTTTTTAACGTCGATAATGTTCAATGCTTTGCACCATCTCCGTTTTTGATAAGAAGAAGACTCTCTTTTTATTATCTGTAAACGAATGAATGTTTGATACAAAGAGTAACCGAATGTAACTAGAGAACTCTAGACGCAGCTAGAAACAATTCTCTCCCAACGAAGACTCATATGTCTCGTGTTTTCACAACAAACAACATAACCTCTTCTATTTTACAAACAAGCTTTATATATCAGTTGCTATTTTGAACGCACGTGTCTCCCTCTAAGTCCGCACGTGCTGAACATGCTCTGTTCTTCCTTCTAGTGTAAACCTACAAAGGCTTATCAATACCTCCCCCCCCCCCCCCCCCCCCTTCAAAATGCAGCTTTGATATGAAATAAAATTCTTAGTAGGAACCCTTTACAGTTTACAGGTAGTATAAATACGAATCACATTACTTCACAAATCTCAGCAAACTCTCCTACACGATTGCATTCTATAGAACTAACGTAGTTTTACAAGGCACACGCCGATCCTTTTTCAACGTCGACAATGTTCAATGCTTTGCACCATCTCCGTTTTTGATAAGAAGAAGACTCTCTTTTTATTATCTGTGAACGAATGAATGTTTGATACAAAGAGTAACCGAAGAGTAACCGAATGTAACTAGAGAACTCTAGACGCAGCTAGAAACAATTCTCTCCCAATGAAGACTCATATGTCTCGTGTTTTCACAACAAACAACATAACCTCTTCTATTTTACAAACAAGCTTTATATATTAGTTGCTATTTTGAACGCACGTGTCTCCCTCTAAGTCTGCACGTGCTGAACCTGCTCTGTTCTTCCTTCTAGTGTAAACCTGCAGAGGCTTATCAATACCCCCCCTTCAAAATGCAGCTTGTCCTCAAGCGCTAGATCTGGAAATTGTTTCCTTAACTCCTTAAACACTTCCCACGAATTCTCTTTTTATGGCAAACCCTTCCAACTGACCAATGCTTCCAATACTCCGTTAATATTGTAATGAGTCCCCAATACTTTTTCTGGCTCGAGTATCATCTCTTCGTTCTCGTTGAATAGATCAGGAAGAGGAATAACCTGATGACGGTCACCTAACATCTTTTTGATTTGGGATACGTGAAACACCGGATGTATCTTCGATCCGTCTGGAAGTTTCAAACGATAAGCTGTTTTCCCGATTCTTTCCATAATCTCATATGGACCAAAGAACTTAGCTGCTAACTTCTGACAAGCTCTTTTGGTCACCGAATGTTGCCTATAAGGTCTCAACTTCAGAAAAACCCACATTCCCACTTCATATTCGACGTCTCTACGATGCTTGTCAGCATTGTTTTTCATCAGTTGTTGAGCATGAGTGAGGTGTCTCTTAATCTGTGTTAACATCAGATCACGTTCCTTCAACATCCTTTCAAGCTCCACTACCTTTGTTGATTGTACCTCAAATCGCACAATAGCTGGAGGGTCTCTCCCATACATGACCCGAAATGGAGAAGTCTTCAAGGAAGTGTGATAAGACGAATTGTACCACAACTCTGCCCAAGACAACTATTGATACCAAGTCTTTGGGTGAGTCAATGTTAAACATCTAAGGTAAGTCTCTAAGCTCCGATTCAAAACTTCTGTCTAACCGTCCGTTTGTGGGTTAAATGCAGTACTGTATTTGAGTTTAGTTCCTGATAGTTTGAAACAATCCCTCCAAAAGGCACTTAAGAAGGTACTCCCTCGATCAGAAACAATGGAGGCAGGGTAACCATGTAACTTGACCACCTCTTTAACAAATAGTTTGGCGACGTCCGCAGCTTCAAAAGGGTGTTTCAAACCCAGAAAATGACTGAATTTACTTAGTCTATCGACAATCACCAGAATGACATTTTTACCTTGTGAAGTTGGTAATCCCTCTATAAAATCCATGGAGATGTCTTCCCACACCAACTGTGGTATTGGCAAAGGTTGTAGTAGGCCAGTAGGAAAGAGAGTTGAATACTTATGTCTCTGACATGTCTCACATTCTGCCACATACTTCTTTGTGTCAGAGAATAGGCCATCCTAGTGAAATGACTGTTGTATTCTCTCAACTGTTTTCAACACTCCTGAATGTCCACCAAGTAAACCGCTGTGACACTCCTCCAGTATCAATGGGATAGAACAAGATTTCTTTGGAATTACTAACCTGTTCTTAAACCATAACCTTCCATCTTTCACTGAGTACTTTTTATTCTTGTTCTGACCAGCCAAACAATCTTGAACCTCCTGCTGAATTTGCTCGTCTTTGTCAATGGCTTCGTATAGATGTTGTAGGAACCGTCAAGGCCATTAATAAATGTGAAAATAGCACACCCTGAGGTTGTGTCATTCTTGATAACCCATCTGCAGCTTTATTCTCTACTCCCGGTTTATACAAGATCTCAAAATCGTAGTTCAGAAGCTTAACATGCCATTTCTGGTAATCCATGGTTACTTCTCTCTGTTCCAACAAAAATTTCAAGCTTTTTTGGTCAGTGTGCACCACAAAATGTCTCCCAAACAAGTAATGTTTCCACTTCTGAATGGATAAAACAATCGCCATTAATTCCCTTTCGTAAACCGGCTTCAGTTGTTCTTTTGCCGTTAAGCCATGACTGAAATACGCAATTGGCTTCTTGTTCTGCATCAAGACTGCTCCAAGTCCAAATCCCGGTGCGTCTGCTTCTACCACAAATGTTTCTTCAAAGTTTGGCAAAGATAATACAGGAGCCGTAGACATAGCTAGTTTCAACTTGTCAAATGCTGACTGAGCTTCTGGGTTCCATTCAAAACTGTCAAATCAGTAAGTGGCTTTGCTAGAATACCATAACCTCTTATAAAGCGTCTGTGATAGCCTGTGAGGCCTAAGAATCCACGTAGTTCTTTTATCGACTTAGGTGTGACCCATCTTGACATGGCTTGTGTTTTAACTGGATCTGTTGACACCCCTTCACGAGAAATGATATGTCCCAAATATTCGATCTGATTCTGGCAAAATGAGCATTTCTTCTTGTTTGCGAATAATATATTCTCTTTCATGACCCTCATTACTATCATCAAATGCTTCTGGTGTTCTTCAAATGATGTGATATACACTAGAATGTCATCAAAAAATACCAACACAAACTTCCGCATATACGGTCTGAATATTTCATTCATCAATGACTGGAACGTATCATGAGCATTTGTAAGACCGAATGGCATCACAAGGAATTCATATTGTCCGTCATGTGTCCTCAAAGCCGTTTTTCTATATCTTGTTCCCTCATCCTAATCTGATGATAACCTGCTCAAAGGTCTAGCTTTGAGAACACCATGGATCCGTTTAACTCATCTAAGAGTTGATCTATCATGGGAATTGGGAACTTATCCGGTTTTGTCACTCTGTTCAGAGCTCGATAGTCAATGCAGAACCTCCAACTGTTGTCCTTCTTCTTCACTAGCAAAATTTGACTTGAGAATGGACTATGGCTAGGTCTGATAATCCCAGAATCAAGCATCTCTTTAACCATCTTTTCCATGATCTCCTTCTGTGCATGTGGGTATCTATAGGGTCTTACACTGATGGTGTTGTGTCCAGGTAATAGTATGATCGAATGTTCTCTTCCTCTTATAGATGGTAAACCTGAGGGAACCTCAAAAACCTTGACAAATTTGTTCAACACTTCTTCAATCCTCGGATCTAGTAGAGTATTATCCGGTTGACATAGTTGTTGGTTACATAACTCCACTTCCACACCCTTCTTGTGAATCTTGTACCCACTCGTTAATGACATCTTAGAAATGAGTAAATCAGATTCTCCTTTAATAGACACCATTTGTCCCTTGTGAATAAAAGACATCTCATTCTTCTCCCAATTCACTCTACAATCGCCCAATGTTCTTAGCCAATACACTCCAAGAATGACATCAATTTGTCCCAACTCCAGAACAATGAAATTAGTAGTGAACTCAAGATTTTGAACAGAAAATGTCACTTTCTCGCAAACTCCTAATCCATTCACCAGAATACCCGTTCCTAAGGTGACATTCAGGTTCGGATCTTCTTTACATTTAAGCTTTAGCTTTTTTGCTGCAGCTGGTGAAATGAAATTGTGTGTTGCACAACTATCCAACATGATTACTATGCTATCCTTGCCCATCATTCCTCTCACTTTAGTGGTAGCAGGACCATATACTCCTCTAAATGATTGAAAAGACAGTGCCATGCATTCACCCACTTGCTCCATACACACTTCTTCTTCTCTGTTTTCGTCTAATACTTCCACTTCAAATCCATTGAAAACAGTCAATACTCTTAACTCCCTGTTTGGACATTTATGCTCCTTTGACCAAGGTCCATCGCATCGGAAATAAATCTCCTTCTTTCTCTTCTCGTTTAACTCTGCATTTGTGTTGTGTCTCCTTGGCCTTTGCTCCACTTTGTGTGTCAGCTTATCATTGTTTTGTACAGAGTCCGTGACAATAGTTTTCATCTTCCAGGAGTTTGAGTTATAGTGAGAGTTTCCTCTGTAATCCTGATTACTTGACTCCTTATTCTCCTTATTTGCCAACATCAACTCCTTCTTAACCACTCTTCTCATGATACTCGACTCCATGGCTCTAGCTTCTGCCATCATTTCATCCAAATTATGTGGTTTTTGCATATGTACTAGCTCCTGCATTTCTTGTGTCAATCCATTAAGAAATATGCCCTTTAACTTCTGTTCATCAAGTCCAGTGACTTGTGATGATAAATCTTCGAACCTTTGTATGTAATCAGCTATTGATCCAGTTTGCTGTATACAGAACAAGCTTTGGCTAGGTCCTCTAATCTTCAAGTTCCCAAATCGCAACATCAAAGCTGATTTAAACTGCCCCCAACTGTCAAATTGTCTTGTGTTGATCACCCAATTATACCAGCTCAATGCTTCCCCACTCAAACTTACTGACACCAATGCGAGCTTTTCTTCGTCGTTGTAACCCCCCAATCTAAAGAAACGCTCAACGCGAGCAATCCAGCCATAAACTCCCGCTCCATCAAACACAGCCATTTCTACATTTTTTACCAAGTTCTCACGTAACCCTGGCCTAATGCTACTACGGCATGGTTCCGAGGGTGAAAAATGTACCTGGTTCTGACTTTCTTGAACACGCGATGGTTCTGAATGACTCGTGCCACCCACCTCACGAACCGTCTCAATTCCGGGTAAAGAACTCAAGACGAGATCCAGTTTCCTTCCAAGATCCTCCAGTTTCTGATCGCGAATCCTCAATTCATTTCCCAAAGATTCGATCCTTGATCCCATTTGCGAACCTAACGTGTCAATTTGATCCTTCATCTTGCTCCCAAAGCTTCGCACCTCGCCCAATTGATCGTAGACATCAGCTAAAGACGCATCGTGTTGTTCCTCTTCCGATAGTTCCCGCACCGGTGATGACCCAATTGATGTAACCATCTTCGTTTCTTGATTCTCCGATTCTTCACAAAAGCCCCAATTTCGTAACCCTAATCTTCTGCGATACTTCGATCTTGATCACAAGCGCACCATTTGATAAGAAGAAGACTCTCTTTTTATTATCTGTGAACGAATGAATGTTTGATACAAAGAGTAACTGGATGTAATTAGAAAACTTTAGACGCAGCTCGAAACAATTCTCTCCCAACGAAGACTCATATGTCTCTTGTTTTCACAACAAACAACATAACCTCTTCTATTTTACAAACAAACTTAATATATCAGTTGCTATTTTGAACGCACCTGTCTCCCTCTAAGTCCGCACGTGCTGAACTTGCTCTGTTCTTCCTTCTAGTGTAAACCTCCATAGGCTTATCAGTTTTGCCGGCGCAAGAGCATCCATCACAAAAGAGTATCCGGCAGTTGCTCCTCCTTATCCGCGTGGCATCTCCGTCGTGATTCCTCCTCCGGGATTCACCTCATCATCTCCGTCGCATTTAACCAACTCATCCCTCGCCGCCTTAACTCATCAAGAATCGAAAATGCGTTCGCAATGGATCTTTGACGTAATGACTAATCAAGATGCGGCTCCGTTTAAAGAGATGGTCTCAAAGTTAGACAAAAGAGAGCTTCAAACGATGGCGTCGTTGCTGACTTCAGACTCCGATCACTTCTTGATGATCGCAAGAAACAAGAACGGCTCCAGACGCATACAGAAACTTTTCGGGAAATCAGATGACGTGGACACATTCTTCGTCGACGCTATCTTGCGCTGCTTCTTCCACATCATCACCGACAGGTATGCGTCGTACGTGGCGAGACGGGCGATGATAGTTTTCGACAAGGAGAAGAAAGAAGCAATGTACGAGCGCATTCTCCACTACGCGCTCCACATAGCGCGTGACCGACACGGTTGCCTCGCGCTCAACGACATCATAACCGACGCGGAAGATCTTTACTACAGAAACAAGCTCTTTGACGTAGTCGCGCACAACGCTCTCTCCCTAAGCAACGACGCTTACGGGAACTACGTGGTGCAACACGTGCTTAAACTGAATGACTTGCGTTGCAAGAACAACATCGTCGTTAAACTACGTGGCCATTGTGTTGATCTCTCGTTTCAGAGACGTGGGAACTACATTGTGCAGCTGCTTTTGGAGACGGAGGAGTCGATGGTTGCGGTAGTGGAGGAGCTTATGAAGTGTAAAGGAGATAGGTTGGTGAAGTTGGCGGGGAATGAGTATGGGAATTTCGTGGTGGAAAAGGCACTAAGAGTCACGCAAAAGGAGATGTTTAGTACTGAAATGTTTTGGGGTTTGGTGCATAAGCTCATGCCTTTTCTCCATCGCTTGCGTAGGCCTGGTGGAAGCAACATTGCATCAATCTTGGACTCGATATGTTATAGGCTTATAGCCCGTCTCAAAGTAGTAGTTAATTAGCAGTGAATTTTGATATGCCGAAAGCTTTAGATTTTATCTTTGCTTAGTTAGTTAATTCTTGTAAGGAGGATTGTCATTGACTCATTGATGATGGTAAATAAACCAAATTCGGTTCAAATTCTGTTTTGTTTTTGGGAATATATATAGTCCATTAGAAGTTAAAATTCATATTCTTGTAATTACTAGAGTCTGATCAAACACTTTAAGTTAATCTGAACGAAGTGAGAAATGATATGACAACATGCATACTCTTGATTTAAAAAATTTCTGATGTATCTATAGTAAAATTTGTAATCAAATTATATATATATAAATTACAATGGTGAAAAAAAACCTATAGGGAATGGGCATTTGACAAGAAAGTGTGAATATTTTCAGCTGAAGTGATGCAAATTTGACACGAGAGAGAATTAGATCTCACTAGTAAATTCTTTTAATAATCTGTATCTCTTTTGGATTATATTATCATGGAAAAAATGTTATAGAAAAGTTAACAATTTGTTGACAGACAAAAAAAAAACAAGTAAAGATATTAATTTATTTTAGATGAAACTGTGTCCGTATTGTTATTTGCATCTCGAGGTTCTTTATACGGATTTGTATTGTATTGAATAAACATTTTTTTTTTTTAATCATAACTTTCCCAAAAATCGTATCGCTGCTTCCATCGCTAGCTGTACCGGTTTCAATCTCAAATCCCGGAAAATTGAAATTGTTTCTCTGTCGGAGAATCATCATCGACCTTTGTTCATACATACTACTCCTCTCTCCTCGCCGTCCTCGCTCTCTTCCTCACCTCTTTCCCCGATCCCATTTCAATCGATGTGTTGGTGGTGGTGGTCTCTCTCCTACTGATCTACGATTGCGCTCCCTCCCATTTGGTAGCCTTTTATGAATTAGGGTTTTTCTTCGTATGCGGTGATTTGGATCGTGTTCGGAAAAACTTCTGGACACTGTCTTCGCTGCTAGATTTCGGATCATCCCTTTAGAAAAAAAATGGCAGCGCCAAGGCCTACGGGAGGCCAGGATCTGTTCGATACGTATTTCAGGAGGGCAGATTTGGATGGAGATGGTCATATCAGTGGTGCTGAGGCTGTCGCTTTCTTCCAAGGCTCTAATTTGCCTAAACACGTCCTTGCTCAGGTTCCTTTCTTCTTCGAAATCTGCATCTGTTTCCTTTTTTTTTTTTTTTGTTGCAGTATTTGTTTGCGATTATTGAGAAAACGGTGGAGAATACTTGTAAAATTCGTATAGTTTTCGAATTGGATCTTTGATCTGTTGGATCGTTGGGTAGTGAATGTGATGTAATTTTGTCTCTCTTTTCATTCTGGAGCTTTGTAGTCAAGTTGATGTGATTCTAATGAAGATTCTCCTCTTCCATTTTGACATATTCTGAGATTAGAACGCTAAAATGTGTTTTCTGTTCACTCTACTGTTATCAAATTGCATGTAATGAGGGAATTCTGCATATTTTGAATTTTAACATGTAGAATAGAAAACATCTCCGGATATAAGCTCTTATTATTCTTTGGGTTTGTTAATGCTATAACTTGTTTTTATCTCTTGTAGGTATGGTCCTATGCAGATGCAAAAAAAGCTGGCTACCTTGGCCGAGCTGAGTTTTATAATGCATTAAAGTTGGTAACAGTGGCACAAAGTAGACGGGAGTTGACTCCTGAGATAGTAAAAGCTGCAATTTATAGTCCTGCTTCAGCCAATATCCCTGCACCCAAAATAAATCTTGCTGCAACACCCTCTCCACAGCCCAGGGGAGTTTTGCCTGCTACACAATCTCAGGGAGTTACATCAATGCCATCAGCAGCGGCTGGTACAAGAGGGCCTCAAACGGGTGGAACTGTAGCCACCAGTAACCAACAAGTAGTCCCAGGCCAGCAGAACCAATTTACTGGGCTGCCTCCATCTCAGCCACAGCCACAGCAAAACTTTCAAAGCCAGGGAATGCCAGCTGGAGGGACTAATGCACCTCGTCCTGCGAACCAACCTATGCCATCGGATTGGCTCAGCGGGAGAAGTGTTGGCCCCTCTGGGAACACGAATTCTCAAATTCCTTCGGGTCAAAGAACATATGGTTTGACTGCACCTAACTCCACTGCTAATCATATACCAACGCCAGTTATGACACCTGCTGTAACAAGCTCTACTACAGCCAGACCCCAAGAATCATCTGCTCCTTTCGGTGCTCGTGTTTCAGATGGTCCATCCAATCAATTGGTGGCCAAGGATCCCAAGGAACTGGCTGCATCAGGAAACGGGTTTGCCTCTGACTCACTTTTCGGAGATGTCTTTTCAGTTGCTCCCACGCAGCCAAAACAACATACTACGGGAACTGCATCAACAATGGGCATCTCATCTGTTTCTGCTGGAACTGTCAAAGCCCCTGAGATCACACAGTCTGTAGTTAGGCAAAGTTCAATCCCACAACAGGGTTCATTGGGCCAGCATGCTGTTGTCGTTCAGAATCAGCTGACTGGAAATTCAGGGCAACCATATGCTCCCTCAGGTGTGGCTTCTGGTCCACCTGGCTCTTCTGTTGGAGTTGGAATTTCAGCTTCCAGTCAATTGGCCCAGCGTCCACCCCACCCCCACTCCCAACAACAACCCCGGCCCCAAGTTCACTCCCAACAACAACCCCGGCCCCAAGTCCACTCCCAACCCCCTTGGCCAAAAATGACTCCAGCTGATGTCCAGAAATATACCAAGGTTTTTGTGCAAGTTGACACTGATAGGGACGGGAAGATCACAGGGAACCAGGCTCGGAATCTGTTCTTGAGTTGGAGGCTTCCAAGAGGTAGGCTACACTTATTTTTTTGTTGCTTTCTCCGTTAACAGTGGTTCAGTTTGAGCTTGTTACAATGGTGAACGGGGATTATAATTTAATGGCACTTCTGAATATTTGTTTGGATATTGATTAACTGCCATTTCTGGTTCATCTTGAGTATTTACTCGTATGGTCCTCGTGTAGACTATATTATAGGTCGATAGAGATATAATGTTCGTGTAGCACAGTACGTTGAATTTTCTTTTAATTTTCCGTGGGGAATATTGCGGAATGTTTTATGTGGTCATGCTGGTCCTTGGTGTTACAGAGGCTTTGAAGCAGGTATGGGATTTATCTGATCAAGATAATGACAGCATGCTCTCCTTGCGGGAGTTCTGTATTGCGGTCTATTTAATGGAGCGTTACAGAGAGGGCCGACCTCTTCCTCCAATGTTCCCAAGCTCTATAATACATAGTGAGAGCATGTTTACCGCTCCTGGTCAATCTGGGGCACCGCATGGCAATGCATCCTGGGGACATCCACATGGTAATCGATTGCACATACTGTATTAGTGGCCTTTTTTTTTTTTTTTGCCAAACTAGGTTAATTCATTTATGTACCAAATATTGTAGGTTTCCAACAGCAACAACCTCCTGGGGCCTTGAGGCCACCAGCTGGTCCCAAAGGAAAGCCTCCAAGGCCAGGTCCTCTATCCTCTAGTGATGGAATGGTCCCGCCCACTCAGCCGAAACGTAAAATGCCTGAGTTGGAAAAACAGCTGGTGGATCAACTTAGCAAGGAGGAGCAGGAGTCACTCAACTCGAAGTTTAAAGAAGCAACTGCTGTTGATAAAAAGGCACTCTCTGGTTTCTCTCTGATTTTAATTTGTTAATGTGGTGAATTCCGTTGGTTATCGTGATTTAAAAGTTTTTTTTTTGCATTTTTTAGCTGAAGATATCTTTTGCCCCCTTCTTATGGCATTAATATGAAAATTTGTGGATTTGCGTAGCCATAGTCAAGATTAGAAGATATTCTTACAATTTATAATTGAAAGTGGTAGTCAATCTTAATTTCATTTGGCATGGAAGATATTAAACTGCCATTGAGAATTATGAATAATTTATTTGTTTCTAATCCTGTTTTGAGTTTCCCTTCTCTATCACATCTCCTCCCAACCTTTTATTCATGTGATATTTACTAGTGTAACTTAAAAACTAATATGACTGCCTCGTTTTTAATTCGTGTGTGTTTGGTGTTTAGGTGGATGAACTCGAAAAAGAAATAGCTGATTCTAAGCAGAAAATTGATTTCTTCCGTGCTAAGATGCAAGAACTTGTAAGTATCTCTGCTTCTTCAGCTTGCTCGAACTACGATCATTTTTATATGTGTTGTTTGATCTGGCCTTTTTTGAAGTAATCTCAAAAGTTGTAGGAATGCAGTTGTCTTCAGGTTCCTCCTACAAACTAACAATCAGTTTGGTTCTCTAACCTTTGGTTCCATGGTTATAGGTTTTATACAAAAGCAGATGTGACAACCGGTACAATGAGATCACAGAAAGAGTATCTGGTGATAAACGTGAGGTACAGTTTCTGTTGCTGAGCCTCTTTTATGATGGTATTAGAGATCCAGTTTGATTACCTAACATAATGAACATGTACTCCAGCTTGAATCTCTAGCAAAAAAATACGAGGAGAAATACAAGAAGTCTGGTAATGTTGGCTCTAAATTGACTATTGAAGAGGCCACATTCCGTGATATACAGGTAGTTTAGAATTATCTTCCCAGGAGCATGGCTTACTTTGAATTGTCTGTAAGCTGGATGTCCCCTTCAAAAATAATGATAAACCTTCCTTAAAATTGTAGGAGAAGAAAATGGAATTGTACCAGGCAATAGTCAAATTTGAAGAAGGCAAACTTGATGATAGTGTTGTTAAGGTAAGCCACACGTGCTAGCTGGTTAATTGAATGTGATTCATAGTTGTATTTTGCTGAAGGTTGTCTTGTAGGAGCGCACTGAACACATCCAATCAGGCCTTGAGGAACTGATTAAAAATTTGAATGAGCGCTGCAAACAATATGGAGTACGTGGGAAACCCACTTCTCTGGTTGAGCTTCCTTTTGGTATAGATCTACCCCTTCTTTTCTCTGGTTAAATATTACCCGTACCATTATAATTTTGTGACCAGTGCTAGGAGTTGGTTTACAGAAGAATTTCTACCTGTAAAATTGTGTATTTGTAGTGTAATGTATTCCTTTGTTTATGTTCATGGAATTTCCTCTTTTTTACAGGTTGGCAGCCTGGAATCCAGGAAGGTACTGCTGATTGGGATGAAGACTGGGATAAGCTAGAGGAGGAAGGTATGCTTGCTGTTTAGATTTTGATTTTGTTGTCAGATGAGATTATTGTGGAAGCATGGCTTTAGATATAATATCAATTTCTTGTGTCTATATATATGTATATATATTTTGGGTGACGTATCTTCCAAAATAGTTTTATGGATTTAGCAGTTGGAACATTTGAAATTCACATCCTATTTTTTCTTCACTTCCAGGGTTTACCTTTGTCAAGGAGCTTACACTTGATATCCAAAATGTCATAGCCCCACCAAGGGAAAAATCATCAGCGTGGAAGAATGAAGTTACTGTCTCTTCAAAAGAAGGTGAAGATGTTTTATCCTCAGATGCCGACTCCAAAACGGGGAAAAAGCAAAGCAGTGGTGAAGAGGCTTCTGAGAAGGAACCAACATCTGAGCAGTCAGAGGGTAAAGCATCCGATGTTAATACCAGAGATAAAAACGGATCTGTGGATGACTCTAATGTTAGAAATGGTATTGACGCTGATAGCTCACCCCGAACTAAAGATACAAGGAGGTATGTTGTTTGTGCTAGACCTGATGTGGTTTGGATTGCATCCTGTGGAGTTCATGTGTTTCCGTGAAATGTACTGCAAATAGAAAATAATAGGGTATAATATGGCCCTACAGATAAGAATTCATCTCGGTGATTTACATTGTCTATGTTATTTTTCCAGTGAAAATGGCCATGATGATGGTGAATCTACTGCTTCTGCTGGCAAAACTGCAAATTATGACTCTCACGATGAGACAGATTCAGTTTCAAGCTTCAACCCTGACAACGGAAAGGTAAACCAATTTGCACACCCCGAAGTTTGGGGTTTGTGGCGTTCGACATGTATATATTATGTATCTCTTTACCTTTCTATATCTACATGAAAGAATCGTTAATTTGTTTGTATTAACTTTTTTTATGTTTTAAGCAGGACAAGGATCATGGGAAGTATGACAGTGGTTTTGGCTTTGGATTTGGATTTGATGACTTCAGTATTAAGCCTATAAAAACTGGTTCGACCATTTCAAACGACTTCCTCCCTCCTAAGTTATCTATATTTGCTGATTCCGTCCCAAGCACACCAGCAAATGCAAACGACGTTTCCCCTGCAAAACCTTCTGTGTTTGATTCAGTTCCGAGCACTCCAGCGACGAACAATGCCTCTTACGCAGGCCAGAAATCATACTTTGATGACTCTGTCCCGAGCACTCCAGCTTATCCAGGGAACTTGTTTGCCGAGAAGAAATCCTTCTTTGACGACTCTGTCCCGAGCACTCCTGCTTATCCAGGCAACTTGTTTGCCGAGAAGAAATCCTTTTTCGATGACTCTGTCCCGAGCACTCCTGCTTATAGCACGTCTGATTTTGGTGGGAAGCCATTTGCATCAGAGACTCCTCGTTCAGACAACTTGTTCCCAGGAAGAAGCCCCTTCATGTTTGACTCTGTTCCAAGTACACCTGCACACGATGATTTCTCTTCCAACAGCTTCTCCCGCTTCGATTCATTCAACAGCAACAACAACGACGCTTTCGCTCTATCCCGCACAGACTCGATGCGTAGCACGAGCGAGCCTGACCCATTTGCATCCAGGTTTGATTCGTTCAACTATCAAAGATATGATTCCTTCAATGCACAAAGCTTTGATTCATCCGGCAACAACAACGCATCCGAGACACCTAAAGCCTCATTGACGAGATTCGACTCAATGGGAAGCACAAGAGACTCTGATTACAGTCATGGGTTTGGGTTCGACGACCATGACCCATTTGGTTCTACAGGACCATTCAAAACAACGACAACTTCAGCAGAGACACCACGGAGCTCTTCTGATAATTGGAATGCCTTCTAGCCCCCAACAAAGCCCACGTGTGACAATGAAGAAGAATATGATCCACATATCATATACATTGCTGCTTTTTATAGTTGGAATTTACCAGTCGAAGAGTTATTATGTATCTTCATTTCTTTGGTTTCCCCCTCTGCTTGCTTCATTTTTTATTGTTAATATATAATTTTTTTTTCTTTTTTTTTCTTTTTAAGGATTATTTTTTTGGAAGAGAGTGTCTCATCGTTCTTTGAGTAGTGTTTTATTTTTCCTTGGGTATCTTTGTTTGTTATGATGAATAATGGATTCTTCTTATTTGTCCCTGTGAAACCCCTTCTACTGTATCTTTGTAATCGTATGGATACTTTTCAGATACATTTGTTATATACATTGGATTGATTGGTGGTAATAGTCCGTAATATATAAATTGATTTTATACGTTCTATTATGTTAATTGACATGTTAAAAACCTTTTTGTTATTAACATACATATATCTCAAATCTAATCATATTATGTACATAATTTAAGAATTCTGGTGAAGCTGCGCTTGTTCAAATTTGTTTGATTTGAGGCGCGTGGAGTGCACGCAACTTGCTCAAGTGTCAAACGAGTCACAATCAAAAGTGGGAAGGGAGGCACAAGTTTTAATTGGAAGCACTTCGGCAATGAAGAGGACGAATCCACCAAATTACTGCAAACTTCCAAAAATTGTTCATCTCAAAATATTATCCGCCACTCAGCTGAAGCGGTTCTCGAGTTTCTCTCATGCTCCTATGCTCTTCTTCCTTTTTCCCTTACCACGTTTCTCACTTCGTCGTCATGAGTCGGCTTTCTCCCGCCACCGGAATATCTCACCGCCTCCACTTCTCCGTTGATTGGAGTTCCGAACTCCTTCCGTTCGGGTTTAGGTTTCGGAGAAACGATGTCTCGTTTAAACGCCGTTTGAGATTTGTGATCAGAGCGCAGCTTTCTGAGGCTTTTTCTCCCGATTTAGGTTTGGATTCTCAGGTTACTTTCTTCTTCTCTCCACTTCCCTTCTTTATTCCATCAATTAACTTAATAAAAGAGAGACAGAGTTTGCGACTAGATTTTTAGGTTAGAATTCAATATTCATCTATGCAACTTTGGCTGCTGCGAACCTAGCTTATCGAATCATTTGCTAATTTATTGATTTGTTATGAACTGGTCGACTGACTTCATTCACTTTTGATATTTAAGGCTGTGAAATCACGTGATACATCAAACCTGCCTTGGATTGGTCCAGTTCCAGGGGACATTGCTGAGGTTGAGGCATATTGTAGAATTTTTAGATCAGCTGAGCGACTACATGGAGCCTTGATGGAGACATTGTGCAACCCTGTGACTGGTGAATGTCGGGTACCGTATGATTTTTCGCCTGAGGAAAAACCACTATTGGAGGACAAGATAGTATCAGTGCTTGGTTGTATATTATCTCTTTTAAACAAAGGAAGGAAAGAGATTCTTTCCGGGAGGTCATCTTCTATGAGTTCTTTTAATTTGGATGATGTTGGTGTTGCCGAGGAATCGCTTCCACCGCTTGCTGTTTTCAGGGGTGAAATGAAACGGTGTTGTGAAAGCTTACATATTGCCCTCGAGAATTACCTGACTCCCGATGATGAAAGAAGTGACGTTGTGTGGAGGAAATTACAGAAGCTTAAAAATGTCTGCTATGACGCAGGTTTTCCACGCAGTGATAATTATCCTTGTCAAACACTTTTTGCGAATTGGGACCCTATTTACTCGCCAAATATGAAAGAGGATACTGATTCCTACGAGTCTGAGATTGCCTTTTGGAGGGGAGGACAGGTTACTCAAGAAGGATTGAAGTGGTTGATCGAAAATGGTTTTAAAACAATTGTTGACCTGAGAGCTGAAAACGTCAAGGATACATTTTACCAGGCGGCACTTGATGATGCAATTTCCCTTGGGAAAATTACAATGGTGCAAATTCCAATTGAAGTCAGGATGGCTCCTAAAGCTCAGCAGGTCGAGCTGTTTGCTTCTATTGTATCAGATAGCAACAAAAGGCCGATATACGTTCACAGTAAAGAAGGTGTTTGGAGAACTTCTGCGATGGTTTCTAGGTGGAAGCAGTTCATGACACGTCCGGTCACTAAGGAAATTCCAGTCTCAGAAGAGTCAAAGCGTGGGGAGGTTTCTGAAGCTAAGCTTGGACTAAATGCTCTAGTATCTGGTAAGGGTGTAACTGATGAGCATACTGATAAAGTTTCTGAAATCAATGAGGTTGATAGTAGATCTGCTTCAAACCAGAGTAAAGAATCTGGAGGCAATGAGGGAGATACATCTGCATCAGAATTTACGATGGTGAGCGATCCTCTTAGATCTCAAGTTCCACCAGGCAATATTTTTTCAAGAAAAGAAATGTCTAAATTCCTAAGGAGCAAAAGTATTGCTCCTGCTGGTTATCTTAGTAATCCGTCCAAAAAATTGGGAGCAGTCCCAACTCCCCAGTTTTCATATACTGGTGTGACAAACGGAAATCAGTTTTTTGATGTAGATTCCGTAAGAGGACTTGCGGAGACGGGAAACTCCAATGGGACCCTTCTTCCTACAAGTTCTAAAAGTTCAGATTTTAGGAATGGGAAGTTTTCAAATGGAAATGTGCATAGTTCTGCAGAGCCTATTGCAGTGCCTCCTAGTAATAACTTAAGTCGCGTTGTAGGTTCCCATTCTATTCGAGAGTCTCAGAGAAACAGTAGTGCTTCTTCCTCGGATTCCAGTGATGATGAAGCTGGAGCTATTGAGGGAAATATGTGTGCTTCTGCCACTGGCGTAGTAAGGGTGCAGTCGAGAAAGAAAGCAGAGATGTTCTTAGTCAGAACGGATGGAGTGTCGTGTACAAGGGAAAAGGTGACAGAATCCTCTCTAGCCTTCACACATCCAAGTACTCAACAACAGATGCTTCTTTGGAAAACTACCCCAAAAACTGTCTTACTGCTGAAGAAGCTCGGGATGGAACTGATGGAGGAAGCTAAAGAGGTGAAAGTTTTGCTTTTTAAATCTAAATTATTCCTTTTTTTTTTTTTTTTGCATTAAGGCTGCCTGAATTTTAGGAAATCCATGAAAAGTCGTTGTTATTTCAAATTTGTTTTTAGGCTGCATCTTTCTTGTATCATCAAGAGAAGATGAATGTTCTGGTTGAACCTGAGGTGCATGATGTATTTGCCAGGATTCCAGGGTATGGCTTTGTCCAGACTTTTTACATTCAGGACACGAGGTACAAATTAAGTTGAGTAGACATCAGCGACGAATCAGTCATCAATGGCTCAATTATGATTGGCTTTGTTTTGGTTTGTTTGAATTTCAGCGATCTCCATGAAAGGGTTGATTTTGTGGCATGCTTAGGGGGAGATGGGGTGATATTACATGCATCAAACTTGTTCAAAGGAGCTGTCCCTCCCGTAGTTTCATTTAATCTGGGGTCCCTTGGATTTCTCACTTCACATCCAGTAAGCCTTTTGACATATTCTATTACTTAACTATGTCTAAGTATTCTAGTTCTTTCGACAGCCTTCTTATATTTTTTTTATTAATTCCATTTGTAGTTTGAGGACTTCAGGCAAGACCTCAAACGAGTCATCCATGGGAATAACACATTAGATGGGGTTTATATAACTCTTCGCATGCGTCTTCGTTGCGAAATCTATCGTAATGGCAAAGCAATGCCTGGTAAAGTGTTTGATGTTCTGAACGAGATTGTTGTTGATCGAGGATCCAACCCATACCTTTCTAAGATCGAATGTTATGAGCACGACCGTCTTATCACGAAGGTTCGTACAATAATTACATCTCAGTGTTTGTGTAAAAGGTTTCCCTGCATGGATGAAATTTCACTGCTTGTGTGTATTGACGAATAAATGCTATTATAGGTACAAGGTGATGGAGTTATAGTAGCCACTCCTACAGGAAGTACTGCTTATTCTACAGCAGCAGGAGGTTCCATGGTAAGCTGTTCAACTCTGCATTGCATACCAAAAAACAAGCTCCTTGGCATATCTGCGAACTATCATGCCGTTCTTAACGTAATTTTAGTGACTGTGAGTGCGAAAACGTTTTCTATTTGACATTTATAAAATCCAAATATTGCAGGTGCATCCAAACGTTCCATGCATGTTGTTCACTCCAATCTGCCCACATTCCCTGTCGTTCAGACCAGTTATACTTCCCGATTCTGCAAAACTCGAGTTAAAGGTAAAGACTTTAAACATAACCGCAACTCAGTACTTAGTTAAACCTGTAGAGCTACACTCTTTTCTTGTTAAGTAGTAAAACCAGTTAATCACCCAAGAAGAGCTATAAGCTCAGGGAGTGAGACGACATGTGTTTAGCTTTTTGAAATGCTGAGAAAATCTCTCTAAACGAAAACAGATTCCAGATGATGCTCGAAGCAATGCTTGGGTTTCGTTTGATGGAAAAAGAAGACAACAACTTTCAAGGGGAGATTCGGTGAGAATATACATGAGCCAACATCCACTCCCAACTGTCAACAAATCGGATCAAACCGGTGATTGGTTTAGAAGCTTAATTCGTTGCTTAAACTGGAATGAGCGTCTTGATCAAAAGGCTCTTTGATGATTGATTCATTCACCAACACATACATAAACATAGGGTAACAAGGTCTGTTTGTATTCAGCCCTCTCCCTCTTTACTGTACAGAATAATTGAATACAATATTCCCAAGGGAAACCATTATAATGTTCACCTTTTCTTCGTCGGTCAATTTTTTTCCCTCAAATAATAAAATGATTACAGTGTGAATATATACTAGATATTGCCCTCATTGATCTTTGCCACTTTTAAATATGAATTAAGAGAAAATTTGTTTTTCCTAATTTTATTAAAAACCATGTGTATTCAAAAAGAACAGCAGAGGTCATCGTCAGTCACCAGTATTCTTTCTTTAATTTTTATGTTAAAGAGCTTATGGTTTTTCTTTTATACGCATCATGTTGTGATTTTGCAAATAAATACTTCTTTGTGATAATCAAATTTACATCATAATCATCGACAATAAACAGTGATATTGTACACTCATTTCCCCCACATCAAGAAAACGAGAGTGTGTATCTCAAAACCCGGTACGCCACTCCATAACCATTTAGGTTCAGTGTTCAGCTTGGCTTTCCAACTTTGGTCCGTGATGTGAAATTTCGTCTGGTTAGATACCTGCGAGAGTTCTCATTAGCATATGGAGAGAGCGAAATGTAGAAGAAGTTGTGAAGACATCAGTGTCATCTGGAACATGAGGACTGTAAGACACTGATAGATAGATAGAATGATCATTTGGTTTAAACGTCCACATCACATTTACTTTCAATTTAAAAGCATGATGTAATCAAACTTGAGTATTAATGGGCACATTGCCTAGTTTTTTAGCATTCAATTGTATATAAGTAGTAGGGAATGTAATGTGTGGTACCTCAGCTTGAAACAGTCGAGTCTTATGATATGAATAGTTCTTGGGAATCCATCGGCGATGACCAGTACTGCAAGATTGATTCTATGGTTAGCCTTCTCGTTGCACTTAGCATTGAGATGAAAAAACGACATCCATCAATCTTATATTCTTCGAGAGGGTTTCTATGCGCAAAACTTCTGACATTCACCTGTTGAGGTCCAACATGAGAATCAGACAGATAGAGAGCGGCAAAAAAAACTAACAAAAAACAGATAAGGATCACTGTCCTTACCGCTGAGCTTAGTTTATTCATGTTCACAAGATGGTCTCTCCAATAACAATCCAACGTCTTTAAAAGAACTGCTCTCTATTTCCAAAAAAAAAATCGATCAGACATTGTGATGTCAATCATGTGTATACACGCAAGAGACATAAATTAATAAATAAACATGTACCTCTATTTCTTTTATGTATCCATCATCAAAGCCAGAATCTTGAACACCAGTCAAGTATGAAGCAATCAGATAAGCACCGAGGAACTTCCGGAGAAGATTAATTGATGTTCGGTACTTCCCACTCCTACAGACGATATCCTTAAAGAGTTAAAAACTCAAGGTCTTTCTCAAGATACACAGGTCCACACAATCTATACAAAGACTTTATTTAACTTACTCACCCCGTCAAATCATCGGAGCAGATATCGAGCCAACGTCGCAGTGAAGAATTCTTTCTGCGAATTCCCCTGAAAACGTTTGGAGGTTTTGGCAAGTGCGGAAGGTAAAAGTCTTCCATGTCTATTGAACTTGTCTCATGTAGGTTTTCAAGGGACTGTAACATGGTTACTTCTGTAACTCCAGAAAATGACTCTGATAGAGCTAATTGTTAGATCTCATGAGAGAGAGTGGTAATTTTTCTCAATAAGCAAGATATTATTCTGCAATAGATGGAAAAAAAGAAAAAAGCTTACCATCCAGTAGGTTCCCTGTTATAGCTATAAACTCTTTCAATAACTTGGCCAAGCTCCAGTATCTTGGATGCTACCACAAGACATCAAATATTTTAAAATGAACATTACAGCAAAAAACATTTCTAGAGAAAAATGCATTCGATGACACCTATTTGGCAGATTTTACTGGACAAGAGTTTTATTTACCTTCTGTAGATTAGAATTTCCAACGACGATTTCATCTACAACAGCTTGCATATATCTGAGAAATAATAATAATAATGTAGCTAACTCAGTGAGATCTCAAACTCAAGAGTCAGCGGTTGAAAAAATATGCACATGAAACACATGCTAAACTTTAAATGTCCATGGACATAACAAAGGTAACTGCAAGCGTGGCGCTTACTGGAATAAATGTTGGGAGCAACTTTCGTTTTCTCCCGTCAAAAGCAGTTGCCTTAAATCATAGACATGCTTCCTTTGAACCTAAATAAGAAAAAAATGGTTGATTCAGATAGCGGTATAACCCACCAAAATAATAAACTTCTATACAGAATATACCATACATATGGTATGAACTACAAATATTACAAACTTAAATTGGCCAACCGATAGCATCGTCTGGGAGACGATAACCGTTAAATTATTATAATTAGAATTAAAAAGATGAAAAAAAGTGAACAACAAAGTAAAGAGAAAACAGCTGTAGTCTTTCAAGCTTATAATCATGGTACTAGAGATATATATTTCCATATGGTCAAGATGCAAGTACAGTAAAAAATAATTGGCAAATCTGGTACCTCTAACACTTCATCAAACTCAACCAGGCTTTTTCTTATACCAAAGAAGTATTTCTCTGCATTGATCTGGAGAGCTAGAAGCTACAATGTCGAATGAGATGAGCCAGATTAGCAGAAATAGACAATTTTTGTATGAAAAACCAATGAAGGAACCAGAAAGAAAATAGAACAATGAACTACTTACCTGTTTTACTATTGTGTCACCTTCAATTGGTAAATCTTCATCGTTTGTAATCTTTGATATAAGTCTCACAGCCCACTCAGTATCAAAATTAAACTTCTGAAACATCTCATCTTGCAAGCTGTAAGCAAATTAACAGTAATATGAAGCGTTGCATAGCAAAGATTGGTATGATTCCCAAAAAAAATCAGATTGATGCAAAGTTTATAATATCAAAGCAGTGAAGTCTTTTACGTGTAACTTGCTAATACAGAGAGTTTAGTTCAGGAGAAGAATCAATCTGATTACCTTACCATAAACCGCGTGGATCCTGGATCTCCTTGCCTTCCAGCTCGGCCCCGAAGCTATAAAAGATAATATGGAAGCAGAAACTTGGAAGATTATACATTTGAATTCATCAAAGACGACAAAGATAAAAGATAATACAAAGATTAGTCATTTGAATTCATCAAAGACGACAAATGACATGTCGTGTTGACTGCAAGGTCTCTACCATCTTCACAATAAAATGATACTGTTGTATTCATAATTCGAGAAAACAAATTATCGCATTTCACTCGTAAAAAGAACAATGATTATGTAATTCTTTGTTCATCATACTACCATTCTAGATAGTCGTCCAGGAAACATATTTTTAAAGGTTCGCAAGTCAAAACAATATACTGGAAATGACAGGTTGGGGAAAGGGATTGCTCTAGTACTTAAAACTAATAATAAGATTAACACATTTGTTTCAAACAAGTAGCATCCAGGCAGATCAGCAAAACTAATAGCTTACCTGGTTATCAATCCTCCGAGACTCATGCAAAGATGTCCCAATTACATGAAGGCCTCCAAGCCTCTTCACTTCAGACCCTTCATGCAGGCAATGGGCCTCACAGTCCTTTAAGACGGACAGATAAGCCAGAGCAATAGCAGGGCCTAATGGGTACATTTCTGACTGCTCGTTGACAAGATTCTGCAGTTGCAGAGGATCCATGGTCTGGCTTTTCTCCAAAGATTCTGTGATCGCGGACTTTGCCTTTTTCCTTGTCCAGCTTTTACTTTCACTTTTGCCAACATATTTTGCTGAGTCAATTGATTCCAAATGAAGAAACTAAACATCAAACATAATCCAAAGACTATGCGCACAAGTTCCTAAAATAAGTGTTGGATATAGAGGCAAACCCATAAGTGAAGCTCTAGCTAGCAAAGCTAATGATGATGGTCCCACTTTTATTTTTGACAATACCTGATATGATTTACAGGACAGTTCAGTTATTCTACAATGGGATAGTAGAATAGGGTAAATGATCTTTCGACCTTTATTCTTATGAATACCAATATAGTGAGATCATAATATGAATACTTTTGCACGTATACCTTCTGTGATAACTCATTATCGTCAATATCATCAGCCACAGGTTCACTCGTTAGATATGAAAGGATGCTATCTTCTATAATTTCCCTTGCAAGCATCTGATTAAACCCACAAACAAAGCAGGTGAATTTTGAGCAGGAAATCAACGTACAGATCACAAAAAAGATAAAAATAATACACAGCTAGATGCTCTAAGAAGACAATCAACTGCAGGTTAGACGAACATCTGGTAAAAGATAAAGACGTTAGCCAATATACCTTCGGATTTCCTCCCAGAATAATGTCAGTACCCCTACCAGCCATATTTGTAGAAATGGTGATGGCATATTTTCTTCCTGCTTGGGCTATAAAATCAGCTTCCCTGGCAGCATACTGAATGAAGGAACAAACATAATATCAGAACTAGCTGGCATCATTTGAGCGATGCCGCTTTTACAATGCAGAGGGACAATTTTCGGATTCACCTTGGGTCGGGCATTCAGGACATTGTGAGGAATTCCCCATTCTTTCAGCAGTTCTGATAAGTATTCAGAATTCTCTACACTGCAGGATGACGCTAACTTGTTAATAATGGAAAAGTAATGTATTTTAAAATTTATCTTCTTATGTAGTCCTCCTTGGTTCATTATTAGATCTGCCAACATAAACCACACTCGATAAAGAAATTCAACATATACATATGTCAGTGTTTTAAGTATCTCCAAGAAAAGAGGGCCTGAATCTTTCTTCTGTATGTTCTTTTTTTTTTTTTTGACATCAGGACATTGCGATATATTCTGAAATCCTGAATTAATATGCCCAAGTCTATGTGTGCAAAAGATTCTGAGTGGTTTTAGTCACATGGAGCTACCTTGTTGTTCCTACTAAAACAGGTCGACCTTGCCCAAACATATCTTCCACTTCTCGACGAACATGTTCCCATTTACCCCGAGCAGTCTAGCATGCATCATACCAGATGGTTGAACGAGAAGGCACACTTTGTTTAACTTTTAGCAATCAGACGAAAAATGCATATAGAAATACGAGTTTTAAGGATGCTTACCGCGAAAGCTTGTATTGGTAGATCGATTCGAATATTTGACAAATTTGTAGGAACTTCAATAACAGGTATTTGAAACATTTTCAAAAACTCTTTTTCCTGCAAGAAGGTGAAGAAACACGTGTGTTTTAAACTGCCTTGTGTAGTCAAGAACATGAAATGTTTTGAAAAATATTAAGAAGGTAGGTCAAAAGTGAATCCCCATGTACATACTTCTGTTTTTGCTGTCCCAGTCATCCCGGAGAGCTTTGGATAGAGTTTAAAAAGTGACTGATAGGTGATTTGAGCCACAACAATCGAATCAGCCTACGATAAAAGAGTTATCGTCATGAATGAAAGTGTTTGAAGCATAGTTTTTACATTACAACTTATGAATCTGGCTGACAAACCTGAATCTCTAGACCTTCTTTAGCCTCGACAGCCTGGTGAACCCCTTCAGACCATCTCCTTTTATCTTCAACTCTTCCAGTCAACTGAAAAAAAAAAAATCCCTTGTTTACTCAAATCCTCATACTTTCTTCAATAAGATATAAATGAAACTGCATAACAATTACTAGCTATCTCTCGTCAATTTAGGAAATGAAAAATTGAATACAAATGAAGCCAAATCTACTTATACCTCATTGATTATTAGTGCTTTCCCATCTCTCACAATATATTGGACATCCCGCTTGTAAAATTCTTTAGCTTTTAAAGCATTCATAACAAACCTGTAATAATCAAAATTTTCAATATACAGGGATCCAAAAAACAGCACAGAAGCGTTGCACCAAATATGAGAAAACACTTATTTTGAGACCGGAATAAAGAATACTATCTTTAAGAACATGATAGGATTTGTAAATATGAAAACAGATCAGAAACAGTTTCTTACTGGAAATTTGTGTAAAACATTATTAGCGGATACCATAATATCCAGTAGTAGGCTGTCTCCTAAGAAATTCATGATTATTCTGTAAGAAAATGATACCCTACTATTCTTTATTCAGCCATAAGCCATTTATCAGCAACAACCTGTACAGCATTTTTACCCCATATCTTCACTAATAACTTGCCAAACATAAAACTGTGACAATTAAATCTAAAAAGTCACCATTCCAAAGTCTTACTACTAAAAGCAACTACCGAAGTTCTACATAACGATATAGAAGTATCAAGAATATCAATAATAGTAACAAGTAGATACCTTGCCCATGGATCATTTTCGTCCCATAAATCAAGCGTCTCAAGAGCCATTTCAGCGAGCGATATACCTTCTTCAGTGAGTTCCACTGAGTTTTCTTTCAGTTCAGCTTTGTAATGCTATAAACAAGATTTTCAAATATCATGTTAGAAAATCCACTTCCTTAATTTAAAAAAAAAATATGCTCGCAACAAAACAACAGAAAAAGGAAACGACAAAACTCACGATATCCTTTACAAGAAGTTCAGCCACTTTGGCAGCAACTGGATATCGTCCGGCATTTTCATTAGCCTGTGGAACAAGTACAACAGAAAGGACCCCATCAATCGGTGAATTTGTGCCCCAAACTATAATTCAAATGACTGAACCTCCGACGAATAATAAATTTCTAAGCTTATTAAAATGAACTACATTACCTCACCACTTATCAGCAAAGGGTTTCTGCCTTCATCAATGAGTACTGAGTCTACTTCATCAACTATTGCAAAGTGAAATGGTTTTGGCCTGTGCGTCACAAATTGTCACTATTGAACCAAACTAAGGAATAAAAAGATTTAGGGGATCTACCATCTCATCACAAGTTGTTCACGGTTTGAAGTAAGGGTTATCTCGTAGATAATCAAATCCAAGCTCCTGAAGTATGCAAAAGTGTTGGTAGAAAGAGATGAGGGATGACAAAAAAAAAAGATCTAATCCAAGTAGAAGATACGATATGAATGAAATACTTACTGAGTTATTGGTGTATGTTATATCACAGCTATAGTTGAATTTTCTCTCTTCAGCTTTCATTCCTCTCTAATTGTTGAATCAGTTTTAGAAGAAAATGCCATAAGTTTTCTACTTAAAAATCTAGAAGGTAAGATGCAAATAGCACCCGTGTAACCTACCTGAATGAGACCAACTGAAAGGCCTAAGAAGCGGTGAACACGACCCATCCATTCAGCATCACGCTGGGCTAGGTAATCATTCACAGTAACCACTGCCAATAGAAAATCAACAATAATGATATACTACTCTTTATAGGTATATCATTTTCGAACAATATGTGAAAAAAAATTGAGGCAGCCAGGCTAGGCCATACATCTCACTTGCCTTATTCAAAATTTCAGCAAATGATCAAGTCGTAAAGAAGCCAGAGAGAGCAGATAACATACCATGAACGCCCTCACCAGTTAAAGCATTAAGATATGCAGCTAAGGTGGAGACTAATGTTTTCCCTTCACCTGTCTTCATCTCTGCAATAGATCCATCATGAAGCACTCCTCCACCAATTATCTGATGCATCAACTTAAAAACATAAGTACACCCAACAACCACTCTTCAAGATGATAGAAATGTACCCCAATATATAGCATGAATTACAAAATTGAGAATAAATATATAGACAGACCTGCACGTCAAAATGACGCATTCCAATTGTTCTCTTTGCAGCTTCTCGGACAACAGAAAATGCCTCTAGACAAGGAAACCACACACACAAAAGTGAGAAAGTAATTGCATAGCTGTATTAAAAAGGTACATTCTCAAGAAGAGAAAAGTAAACTATGATTAAAAATATATATAAAGAAGAAATAATTTGATCAAACCAGCTTGCATATCTGCTAGGGACTCCCCTCGCATTAATCTTTCTCGAAATTCTGAAGTTTTAGCTTTCAGCTAAGGAGTAAAAACAAGAAAAAAGTTAAAAATACATTACAGGATCATATCTAAGAAATGAAACCTCTCACGCAGTGAAGGCTAAGTCGAACCTGTTCATCGGAAAGGATTTGAATCAGTGGTTCAAGGGAATTGACAGATTGCACAAGACGATAGTAGTCCCGCACAACCCAATAATTCATGCTCGTAAAATCTTGTATATTCCTCTTCACACGGCCCAAGTTCCCCTTAAAATATTGATGAAACACGAAAGTAAATTAATAAAACATGAGTAGAAAAATACAGACGAGACAAATGATCGAACAGTTGGTGTGCGTCAAGTACTGACAGAGTTCTCGAATTACAGAACTAAGATTGTTGACGCATATCATACCAATAGGGAAGCAGAGACGACGCAGTTTCTTCGAACAAGGTGACACCTCTGAATCGGCGTGACGGAACGAGGGAACAAAACACCAGATACGGGTTTTGTCCATGGAAACTTATGATTACATCGAGACAGGAGGCAAGGAGCTGGCTGGCATGTATTAGGATTCACAAAATTCGAAACAGAACCCATTTCTACGAAATTTACTTTTGTTACAGTAACTTTCTCGTTCTTCTGGTTCTTCTGTTTCAAGCCTCCATGGATGAAGGCAAGCTCTAGTAACTCTCAATTCTCGTTCTGTGCCTCACTCAAATTGTTTTTTTTTTTTTTTTGCCTCCGTTATAGTGGCGCTAAAGTGATTGGCCCTATTATAAAAGCAGGATATATAATTATTTTTTGTTTATAAATAAATATTTGACAATTAAGTCCCTGAATATTTTAGACTCTTCCAATATGTCACTCAGCTTAAGAATTTATCTTTTCTTGTATATGATTTAATCTCAATTTATGCAAATTTGTGAATCACATATATATACAGATGGGACGAAAGAATTCATATACACATGATTGATTTATTTTTAGATATACAAAGCATTTTTTAGAGTAGCATCTATGGAGGAAACTAACTTATGGAAGAATGAAAACTCCACGAGAAAATTGTAGTTTTTGTTTAGCATCCACAATAGTATACCTGTAAAATGAAGACACAACTTCTCTCGTCAGAAACCATGAATGCAAAATAAAAAAAAAATAAATAAATAAATAAAAAATACCAGACAATTTGGACTAATAATCACCTTAATGGTTTTATCTGCAAACCCTGCAAAGAGCTTGCCTTCCCAATATGACAAAGATGTGATTACTGATGAACCTGGGATTGATCCAACGTGAGTACAGTCTAGTAATACCTCATCTCCTGACATTTCCTACAAACCAGTGTTCGGAAACAGATGTTATAAAAGTAAAATCCAGCAACAGATAATAGGAAATTATAGATTTTCTTTTTACGCTTTTGATTAGATCTGTAGATTATTCGTCATAAGCTCGGGTCTACAAACTAGTGGATTACCTGTACATTGATGGTTTTGTCCCAACCTCCAGTGAATAGCCATTTACCATTCACGGCAATGCTGAGAATTGCACCACTCTGTATTTTTGTAGACTTCATCAAAGTATCATCCCTCCATATCTGATGATAGAATCATAAGAGCCCAGGTTTAAGATTGAGAATAAGATTGAAATGAAGCAAATCAAGCTAAATGTTTTGTTAAGGACAAATTTAAAAAACCTGTATATCTCCGTTTTGATAAGCTGCCACTAGGGTTTGATCGTCTGCAGCTAGAGACAGAATAGATCTCACAATACCTGGAGTCTCTTCCCCCAATACCGTCAACAAACTGTGGTCACTCAGATTCCACAATCGAATGGTTCCATCCCAGCTTCCGCTGTATAGTACTCCATTTAGAACAACAAGCGTTGAGACTACAGATTTATGACCACTCATAGTACAAACCAGGCTTCCATCCTGGGGAAACAATCACCTTCAGATTATAATGGAAATTTTATCAAGACAAGCTTTACAAGTGTATAGGAAAATTAACTTACTTGCAATGACCAAGCTTTGATAGTGTTATCTCCACTGCCACTATACACATACCCGTATTCTGAGTATGCCAATGCATGAATGCCAGTATATCGCCAGTCTTTTGGCTCGTACCACTTTCTTAGCGGCTGATCTTCCAGAGGGAAGGTAGTGCTCCATACAAAGATACCTCCTCCACCGTCGCCACTGACACATACTGGTTCTGCTCCTTCTATGTGCATCAAAGCCATTACTTTCTCCTGATGACCTTTAAATGTATGCACATGGGAGAAGTCCTGCATATAGAATGTTTTACATGAAGATCCATATAGCTAGAATTAGCGATTGTTACTACTAGTGATAAGGAGAAAAGTAAGTTGTAGAAACCTTGCATCTGACAACTATCAGAGAGCTGTTACCGAGCTAAGAAGAACATGAACAAAAATCTATAAAGAAACTATCACTAACTATATATGTGGAATCATGATTGAATCTGTACCTTCAGAGACCATAAAAGGATAGTTTTATCATATGAGGAGCTGAACAGAAACCCACCTATACAGAGAAAACGGACATAAAGATGCGTCGTTAAAAGGAAAGTTGAGTACATTATTATCATTTGTTCAACATATAATAAAATTGGTATAAAAGTTAGAAAACAGTACACCGCATAAGAAGAAGGTATACCTCCAACCGCTAGAGCCGTGACAGAGTCTTGGTGTCCCCGCATGTCTTTAGATTTAACCTTTCCTTCTGAGAGTCTCCCAACAAAATCTATGTCAACCTTACCCTCCTCTGCTTCACCGCCAGTTTTCGTTCCAGGCGACGCTTCTTCCAGTACTTTGGATTCCACTTCTACCAGGTGACATAATTCACTTAGAGGCAAACAGAACTCTTTCCTTTTCCCAGAAATCTTCTTATGCAATCCACTCACAGAATTGAACCTAGGATTCATGACTAGGTCCCTGTTGCATTTCCATAGATCAGACAAAAGTGGACGAGCCAGAGGATCAAGACAGCAACATTGGCGAAGAACTTCAACCATAAATTTAAACTTCCCTTGGAGTTCAGATTCCAAACATAGTTTCTCCGTAATACCTGTGTAAAGCACCAAGAGATCCTCGATACCTTCTTCACATCCTTTTGCATCCACACAATGTACACTTTCAATCAGCTCCTCGGTAAACCGTTTTCCAAGACGAAGCTTAAGGAGAAGAAAACAAACTGGCCAAACATCAGAGCTATACGAAACCAAAGATTTCGAGCTGGAATATTTTATCAACATGTTCTGTTCTTTCAACAATACAAACAACACCTCTGAGCTCATAAAAATCCCCTTCTGTAGTAACCCCACCAAAATCAAACCCATTTCCGAAACACCAACTGGTTTCCTCAAAGAGCTAGTTTCCTCAGCGATAATCTGAAACACATTCCTACCAGTTTCCATCAACTCAATCAAATCAACATAAGCATTCTCAAATTCGTCAAACTTCACACAAGAAACGCTCAAACAGCCTGAGATCACCCCTTCCTTATGCAGATTCATAAGTGCCTCACATATTTGCATACCAAACATTGCTAAACGTGAAGTACCATCAACATCTTCAGTGAGATTATCCCGCAAAAATCCAGTAAGTTTCTCACCCACTAAATACAAAACCCCATTCTTCAAATCACCCCACAAGCCAAAAACTTTAGAAACACCTCTCTGTTTAACCGAAACGATCGCATCAAGCTCATCTCTCTCCTCCTCTCTCATCCCCCACAAACAACTCATCATCCTCTGGACATAACTATACTTGAGGAAAGAGTCACAATCATCATCCTCGAACGAAGCAACCCGCAAAAGACTCACCTTCGACTCATCATCCTTCAGAGTTCCACATAAACACGAAGATGAAGCAAGCTCAGTAACTTCACTCTCACCATTTTCCAAGGAGACGGCGTCGTGGACTAAGATCCGATCCTTCCACGTGGCGTAAAAGTCGTCGGACCATGAACGAGCGACGAATTCAACGGGGGTTTTAGAATTCCGTCTAGGTTCAAGCTTAATCTGGGAAACAGAAGGGAATAGTCTGAGAAGATCGATGTTTTTGGGGAGAGCTGATGGTCCTTGATGAGGGAACTTGACGAGAACAGTGCACGCTGGACATCGGATTGTGTCCGGAAACTTTTTGGGAAGATTCGTTAAGCATTCTTCGCACGCCGTGTGTCCACAGGAGAGCACGCGCGGAACTGAGGACTCGCCGTCGTAAGATTGTAGACACACCGGGCACTCCGGTGGCTCCATCGCCTTCGATGATTCGACTCGATGAACAACTGAGTTTATACGACGACGTTTTTACACTATGACTAAACACAACGTTTTACTCCTGAGGGTAGTTCTGGTAATTCACATAAGAACTTGTACCAAAAACTCCTGATGCCAACACAAAAGATCATCTTTAGTTTACAAACTATGACGTTGTTATCGGTTTTGAAAGCTAGGATGTTATGCAAGTTTTTTATATTATATAGTTCACTTAATTGTGTTACACGAAACTAAAAGGGTTTCTGAATATGCCCAACATGAAGCAAATATATGCAAGTAGAACAAACTAAAAGTGGAGCTATGCCAAAAAGACATGAGTGGAGAAACAGGCTACTCTTTAATTCCGAGGCAGAGTACCATGTTGGTTGATCATGAGTGAGACTTCAATTACTTGTGCCAATGAGTTATAGCTTATTTGCTACTTGCTGGTTGGTTAGTTTCGCTTATGAATATTGGTTTTGAAACTCAGATCATCGAATACAAAAAAAAAAAATCTAGAAATAATAAGAAAGAAGAGATCAAACACCCCAAAAACATTACAAAATATGAAATAATGGAAAAATCAACTTTATATTAAACTCTACGTATACTACTTCAAAAAAAAAAAAAGAGTTAACGAGTTGGGGTGTTTCATATATGCAAGTGTTCATCTAATTATCATATGGTAGTTCGAAACGGCACAATGGACAAACATGATTGGTGGCAAACCACTCGAGGATGCAACTATCGTCAAACTCGTGTCCACAAGGTAAGGTCGTCACGACTGTTTCTCCCATCGTAAACTCATCAAAACATATAGTGCACTTGTCGGAGCTGGACATCGTCGTCTTCTTGTATACTTTCCTTGACAAAGACTCAACCGCAGACTTACTCGCCGGTCTAGATCGCATATGAATGGTGCTCTCAATTAATGGTACTCGCATATACATGGTAGGATCAGTAGGAGTGAACTTAAAAGTAATATAAATTAACAAAGCCCAATCTGGAGAATAGTTAACCGAGGGATAGTGGACATCGATGGCAAGTGTAGTGAGACACACTTTTGCATAATCAACCTGAAAGGGATTGAGACGGACATCGTCCTCTAAGCAATTCAGTTGTACCCATCTATACCTTGAGTAGCTATCATGGATATCTTTGGCAGGCAAGGAGAAAGCAAGTACTGTCCGGCAATCTCTTATAGGTTCTTCAGACATTAGGATACTCGCTTCGACTTTGATTCTTCCCGCGTCTTCGGGTTTAGGAAAGTTGTCGATTTCATGGCTGAGGGATACTCTGTCAGCAAATAATTCCATTATAATACGAGTTGTGATTTTAGGGATTATCTTCTCCTTGTTGCAATGTCGTCGTCTGTTTATGCATGTTTTATATATAGGGGCTGTGGGACTCTTGTAGCTAGGTCTGGCTCGGATTAGGTTAAATGGAATTTGAGATTTTTTTTTGTTTTTTTTATTTAATGGTTGTTTTGATTTTCGCCAATAATAGTGTTGTTTCCTTTTTGTTAAGTATGGGATAATGACAAAATATATCATTTCGTTGTTGAAACAACAATTGCCAAATAAATGCTAATGCTAAGTTAACTAATTCATTGGCAATACTTCCGTATTCATTGAGATAATGGACCATAATTGAGCCTATTAAAAGGCCATTTGTATTTTGTTTTTATGAAATAACATAAGTTTGAGATTGTTCAACTGTCTTCTCTCCACTTTCATTGTATTATTCAATCAATTTTTCAAAACATATTATCGCCTCTCATAGGTAAGAGTTTTCAAGTTTCTTTTTGTAGTTTAATTGCAAACAAAAGAAAATTAGAAATTTAATTAATTTATTCACTCATAACTCATTAGTTTATTTTTCTCCTTTACAAAACACCTAATCGGATACGTTTCTTAATCAAATCAGTCCCATAATTGCATTCAGTTTGGAGATGCGTAGGTCATTGGAAGCTACAATCACCTTCTCCTGCTCATCCTCCTCGACAAAGAACAAGGAGGGCGTAAACGTATAGTAGTCTCGGTTGTTTTTGTACCCACACCAGACAGATCCAAAAACTCTCCAACTGTTAGCTTCCATGTCATACACATGAAGCCAACCAGGACCACTGTAATAAGTGTCCTTCATCACCCTAACCACAAGGCACTTGCCATCGTACGCAACCACGTTCCAACAAACAAGTTTTATGTCCTCCATGGATACGTTCTTGATCCGCATGGTGAGGGTCCACTTGGAATTCCCAAGTAGTGTGTAAACTGAGATTGTTTCTTTCGTCCCCGATATCAAGGTCAGACGATTGTTCTTCTTGTCTTCTGCAAAAAGCGGTTTCGTATCTGATTCTCCACGATGGAATATGGAAGGAATCAAGCGTGCTTTCTCTGTCTCCGGATTGAAAGCTATGAGGCTCCCATCGTTTCTCAACCAATGAAGAATGCCGTCCAAGTAAACAGGTTTCATCCGCGCCATGAGATCACTTTTGGAGGTGGTGTTGATGGTCGTTTCTGATAACCTCCAAAAATATCCGTCACTGATCTCGAACGCGTACACCGTTTCCGTCTCGAGTATGCATACGATCTTGAATCTTTTGGTGGTTTGACTTCGATATACCGCAAAACCGACGCACATCGCTTTCCCCGTACGAGCAGCGTTAAGGCGTGCAGGTCTATTTGGATCACCACCAACTATCGTAGGCAAAAGCTTTGACCCCGAGTGATCCAGGACTCGAAACCTCTTTGTGAGGGGGTTTGCGACGAAGAGATCACCGATGTATAGTAGGAGAAGGCCGGAGCATGAGCCGAAAATGTAACATCGATCTTTTGACAAATATACTTCATCTCCGCTTGACTTAGAATCGCAGGAAGAGAAAGACTTGCATAAGACGTAATGTGCGCCATAGTTGATGAGGTGAAACAAACTGGATCCGACGACACGGGAAGAGTATCCAGATTCAAAATTCGGATCATCGGATATATGGGAGTTGATCGATCTATTCGTGCATCGCATCATCGCTAGAGATTTGGGGTCCAATCTGAAGAGAATATCGTCGAGAAGATGAAGGGGTAAGTCATTCATGATCAAAGTTGGATCGAAGTGAGATCTCCCTAGTTCTGTTTTAATTTGCATGTTGATTTGATTGTCCTTGAGTTACTTCAGTACTGGCCAGCCTGTTATATAGACAACAAAGTCTGTTATGAAAAGAAATAACAATCAATTATAAAGAAAAGAAAAAAAAAGTATCAATTTAATTTAATTTAATTTATGAAATCATGGAAATTCAAAAGGTTATATATCTATAGTTTTTCTAGATTGCAAAGTAATTTTTAGTTATTAATTTGAGCAATATGTCACCATATATATCCACAGTAATAAATATTAATTATCTCAAAAGTTAGTAATCAATAACAATGAATTAATTTGCCATGTGGTTTGCATTTCTAGATCGGCCACTACTATTTTTACACAAATCACTTACACAGATAATATATTATACATTGTTAATAGATCAACAAAACTACGTATATTCTTCTATTATTTACAGGGGAAATCACGTTTTAAACCTTGAAAGTGTCAATGGGTAGCACTTTAAACCTCGATAAATTTTCACTAACACTATAAATCTTTAAAATGATTTTACAAACACTTTAAACATTTAAAATGATTTTACTAACACTTTAAACATTTAAAATGATTTTACTAACACTTTAAACCTTTAAAATGATTTTACTAACACTTTAAACCTTAAAACTAACTTTCATTTTTGTACCGCCAAAAAAAATAATGGAATAATAATATCCGTCAACGCGAAATAGTTAAACTATGTTGGTTTAATTCAAAATTTTAATTAGCTTTAGTTTTTATAAAAAGATAAAAAAATAATTTTTTGTTCATCTTCATTATAGACAAAACTTTTACAACATTACTCTTCACATTATTAATCCTTTTAATAAATGCATCTCCATTGGATTCTGATTCAAATCGATTGACTTCTCACTGGAAACCAATGAATCTTCTAAATATATTGCCATCTTCAATTTTATATTTGTCAAATGTTTTAACCTTATCTCTGATTCTTCATTTTTTTTTGCTTTGATGTATTTTTAATTTTTTTTTATCAATCTTCATAAGTAATTAAATGAATTAAACAAGTATTTAAATCAAACCAGCATAATTTAATTATTTCACATTAACGGATATTACTGTTCCGTCTTCTTTCATGGCGGTACAAACAGAAAAGTTAGTTTTAAGGTTTAAAGTGTTAGTGAAACCATTTTAAAGGTTTATAGTGTTAGTGAAATTCTTTTGAGGTTTAAAGTGCTACCGAGTGACACTCTGAAGGATTAAAACGTGATTTTCCCATTATTTATGTCTTCTTTGTGAGTTTCATCTCCTTACTCAACCTATCATTGCCTTCTTCAGTGTCACATTCATCTCCGTGTCGTTTTTTCCCTTCACCATAACCATGAGGACTTCTCCTCTGAATCTTCTCAGTGCCATGACGACTATGCTCTCTCTTCTCCCTCTTGGGAATTTTAGGTAGATCACCCTCAGACACCATTCCGTAGCCTTCACATCTCCCATGTTGCCTGTTTTGATTTTTAACAATGTAATTTAAACCCACACAGTCCTTAGCAACATGATCTGCCGACCCTTTACCATGTTGTTGAGAGTCTTTCCGCTGGAACTGCCTCCAAATTTCGAATACACTCTGACTGAAGTCTACACTTATTCTTCTATCATCGATCAAAGCACAAGCCATCTTTAAAATCGCTTGTTCGCATGCTTCCTTAGTCTCAAACTTTATAAAAGCATAGCACAAGCTATTATCCGTCTTGGAATCTCGGATGACATCAGCTGATATAACCGTTCCAAAGCGCGAAAAAATGGCGTGGAGGTCCTCACCCTCAGTTACAGGATTTAGATCACAGACGAACAACACATTGTCAGGAGGTTTCACCTCAGCCTCAGGGATATCTCCTATACATTCAAGGACAACCGCACTAGAATGTGCAGCCTTTTCACGGATAACATCGTCCAGTTCCTGTGGACAAAGTTTTTCATCCAAAGGAATCCAACCAGCTTCAAGTCTTACAGAATGTTTGACGTCTTCAAAGGGAGTATCTGCTATCATCTTAGTTAGCTGTGGAGGATCTTCAAATGGATCTTCAAATATGTGTATGTCTTTTATTACAATGTTAATAAATGGTCTCTTTCTGCATGTAAGCTTCATTTATCCTAGTCAAAGTGTCAAACCCATCAGCGATTTGCCCAAACACAGTGTGTTTTCCATCAAGATAGTCCAGATCGTCACAAAGTGTGATATAGAACTAGGAGGCTTTGAGATATTCACCGGCACTGGCCATTGCAACGGTGCCAGTCTTCAAGTGTTTCAACTCAGGATGGATCTCATGGCCGAAAAAACGAACATGCTTGCCATGAAGGAATTTGTATATTGAATCTCCACCAGTTCCTGTACCGGTTGGATCGCCTGTCTGTGCTATGAAACCCTTTTGCACATTGTGAAAGACACACCCCTTGTAGTAATTACACTTGCAGAGCTTGAGGAAATTCGTGCAGGTCAGAGGACATGTGTCTGTGTAAAGATTAATCACTATATCCCCAAGGCTCGTCCCAATAAAAACTGACATGTTCGAGTTCGACAATCTCAAATGGAGCCGATCGAGAGAGAAGAGTCAATAGATGGAGGGAGACAATAGATCCGTAAGGAATCAGAGATTTATTATTCCCCTATTCTCTGATTTTTGCTAATAGGGTTATGTTTTTTGTATCATAATTCTAGAAAAGGTATATATACTGACGTATCCGTTAAGCTTTTTTCCTTTTTGTTTTTTTTGCCCAAAAAGTAAAAATAATATAAATTAATATTGGGAAAATTCCAAAAAAAACTCCAAATTTTTTTTAGAATATTTCCATTCTAACACACTTTTTAAAAATAGTAATTCTCATTTGACACACTTTCTACTATTTTGACACTTTTTCTATGTCGATTAACTATCATATCCTCTCACTATAACTCTATTTACAACAATGTCATCAAATTATAAATTTCTCCTCTAGTTACCCAATTCACATGCTTCCTTTTCATTCCCTTCTCTCTCTTTCATTGCTTGAATCTTATCAATATAAGATTTTGACATTTGCAAAAGTTAATATTTAATAGGAGCAATTTGATTACAACAAAAATAAAATATTTTGTTTTAAAAAATATTAATAATGTAAAATGATAATTATTAAAAATTATAAACAATGACAATTTTTAAATAATTATGAGAAGATTATATATATATATTTCATAAATTTGAAATTATAATATTATTTACTTATTTTTAATTTTAAGTTATTAATTCTACAAAAAAATAGAAAAATGGATTAAAGATAATATACAGTTAATTATTAATTCTAAATTTTGTAAATACTCACTTATATATAAACATAGATCGTCTCATATTTTTCAAAGAACAAAATAATTTATTCAAAAACACTGATTTCTATTTTTTTATTGGAAAATTTTTTTTAATGGGAATGTAAATTTTTCTGTATTTTTTAAACCAAAATTTTCTACTACTTTTTCCTTTTTCAGTTGAAAATAGGTAAGATTAATATGTTGACCCAAAGAAAATATTAATATATATGTCTTCTTTTCCTAATACTGTATTTTAAAATTTATTGTAAGATTTTTAGATTGTTTTATTTAATTTATATTTTCATCTTTGAATTATTTGATATATATTACCTTTGCTTATAATTTTCTATTATTTATTTTATAATGTCAAATTAGTTTTCTTCTAATTTTTCAACTTTGATTGGTTGGTCATAAACACTTTTTTTTTTCAAACATAATTGTTACCATTATTGATTCAATCCCAAAGGGAGATAAAGAGTAGAAACTCATCAACCTAATGGATTGATAACATAAGCTAATCAAACACAAACTTACAACAAACATAGATAGATAGATTGAAAAAACATAAATCGTTACTGATAGATTCATAGGAGCTCAAAGATTGTGACACAATGGTTTGCGGAAAAGTTTATAAGAATTAATTTGACCACTTATATCACCAAAATGCACTTATCTTTTTGGTCAAGGGTGCTGAGAGAACTTCATGATGGGTGATCTTTCTGGAAGTAATTGTCGGAACTGTGGGAGTGGGGACAAAACAAAGAAAAATATAATTTGTTGATTTGTAGGATCGGTAAACATATTTTTAAAGCCTTCCAGATGTAACAAACCGGCTATCGAATATGGGTAGGTCCACGTGCCGAAAATAGATGTAGGGCTCACTTAGGAAGGTGTCTCCATAGACTGAGAGTGGACATGGGCTCATTAAGCAAGGTGGCGGTTGGGGCATTACCGAGACAGAGGCTACATCATAGTGTGTTAAAGACACTTCCACGAATACATTGGAAAATTTAATATTAGTTACTATTAAAAGATTTTGTGACGTTAGAAAAAGGTTTTTACTTTCACTGGTTGTCGGAGCAAGCCATTTTAAAATAGGAAAAAAATATGAACATGTTCTCTCCACATAGGAGGAGTACAGAGCCGATGTTCGCTTTATATAATTTTGTATATATAAAGTATCAATTTAATTTAATATATGAAATCATGGAAATTCAAAAGGTTATATATCTACTAGATTAGGCCCGCGTATTAACGTGGATATAAAAAAAAATGTGAAATTTTAAGTTGTATTCAAATATTTATTTTATTTTATTTTATTTTTTTTTAAACGAATTTAGAGTTCACATACTCCATCTTGCAATAAAATTTATTTGTATATTACATGATAATAAAATTAGATTTTAATTCTATGCACTCAATCCCAATGAGTAACATTTATAATTTTCATATCAAACAAATTGTGCATTGTATCAAATTTATATCTTACTTAATATTTTTTTTAAACTAAAAATTAATAAAACATAATTCTCAAAGAAAAAAGACTGAAAACTAATTTTATCTCATATTTGAAAAAGTAATAATATCTCAAAAATATTTGTTCCATATGTAATAGTTTTACTACTTGTTCAACTAATTTTAAATAAAACTATATTAACATTATCATAAATTAATCAAAAATTCAAAGATGTTATTATGAGAAAAATTATTTGTTTATGTAAAGGTTAGTATCTAAAATCCTTTTTTCTTTTAGGATTAATAACTGACAGTATTATTTATTTAATTATGGTATTATATTAATATATTGTATAATTTTCTTAATTCTTTTTTCTTATAGAATTAATAATTTAAAATTATAATTAGTATTACTTTTTATACACATATATGAATTATCTTTTATATTTATTAAATTGTTTATTTTTTTTTTTATAATTTACAAATATGTTAAAAAAAAGTTTCTTGTATATAACACCACAAAATCTTTAATTGTTAAAATTGACACGTATCGCGATCACATGAGTTATTAACTTTGAGAACCAATGTTTATATAATAACATAATATTGAATATGTTATCAAATCATTCACCGATTGAAAAACTTAAGAAAATTACATTAATTTCTTATTTTGTTTCTTATATTATTATGTTAATCACTAATTTTAACACATTAAACATTTTTATACTTTAATCACTTTCTATATTTTACTATATGATTATAATAAATAATAAATACAATTAAATTGCAAATATTTTCCTTATTAATTGCACATATTTTCCTATTGATTTTTTTGTAACTTAATAGATAACTTTTAGTAATTAATATGTTAAAATGAAATTTTTCTAATTTACAAATATGTTAAAATAAAGTTTCTTGTATATAACACATCACTAAATCTTTAATTGTTAAAATTGACACTTGTCGCGATCACATGAATTATTAACTTTGAGAACCAATGTTTATATAATAACATAATATTGAATACACTATCAATATTGATCACTTATTAATATATAAATAGTACTCCTCCTATTAATTGGCATGAAGATGCTGCTTCTTAATCCTGCTGCACAATGTGGACTTTATCTTCTTTGTCGATCCATTTACCACCAGCCAGGTACCTTTCATAAATAAAAGATTCCCCACTCGGTTTCACCACCCGGCGAGTTTGATAATACACAATAGAACTTCTACCAATATCCTCCTGATGCCAACACAAAAGATCATCTTTTAGTTTACAAATTATGAATCATTAATGTTGTATTGGTTTTTCAAGCTAGGATGTTATGCAAGTTTTTTATATTATATAGTTCACTTAATTATATAACACGAAACTAAAAGGGTTTCTGAATATTCCCAACATGAAGCACATATATGCAAGTAGAACAAACTAAAACTGGAACTAGCTAGGAAAAATGCCAAAAAGACATGAGTGGAGAAACCAGGCTAGTCTTTATTTCCGAGGCAGAGAAACAGAGTACCCTGTTGGTTGAGACAGACTGCAATTACTTGTGCCAATGAGTTGTGCTACTTGCAAGTTGCAATGGTTGGTTTAGCTTATGAAGATTGCAATTGGCTTTGAAACTCAGATCAAATACAAAAAAAAAAAAAAAAAAAATCTAGAAATAATAACAAAAAAAAAAAGAGATAAAAACACTCCCAAAACATTACAAAATATGAAATCATGGAAAATCAACTTTATATAAAAGTCTAGATACTTGAAAAAAAGGTCAAAGTGTTCATCTAATATTCATATGGTAGTTCGAAACGGCACAATGGACAAACATGATTGGTGGCAAACTATCGTCAAACTATCGTCAAACTATCGTCAAACTATCGTCAAACTCGTGTCCACAAGGTAAGGTCGTCACGACTTTTTCTCCCATCGTAAACTCATCAAAACATATAGTGCACTTGTCGGAGCTGGACATCGTCGTCTTCTTGTATACTTTCCTTGACAAAGACTCAACCGCAGACTTACTCGCCGGTCTATATTGGATATTGATGGTATTCTCATCAATTAATGGTACTCGCATAGCAGGAGAGAACTTAAAGGTAATATAAATTAACAAAGCCCAATCTGGAGAATAGTTAACCGAGGGATAGAGAACATCGATGGCAAGTGTAGTGAGACACACTTTTGCATAACCAACCTGAAAGGGATTGAGACGGACATCGTCCTCTAAGCAATTCAGGTGTACCCATCTATACCTTGAGTAGCTATCATGGATATCTTTGCCAGGCAAGGAGAAAGCAAGTACTGTCCGGCAATCTCTTATAGGTTCTTCAGACATTAGGATACTCGCTTCGACTTTGATTCTTCCCGCCTCTTCGGGTTTAGGATTGTGGTCGATTTCATGGTTGAGGGATACTCTGTCAGAAAATAAATCCATTATAATACGAGTTTTGATTTTAGGGTTTATCTTCTCCTTGTTGCAATGTCGTCGTCTGTTTATATGCATGTTTTATATATAGCCTAGGGGCGGTGGGACTCTTGTAGCTAGGTATGACTCGGATTAGGTTAAATGGAATTTGAGCTTTAAATTATTATTATAATTGTTATAATATATTAAAAATGTAGAAACATAAATAAACGTATGAAAGTAAATACAAATATTTTCTAATTTAAAAAATGGATTTATTTTTTCAAATAATTTTTAAACCCGTACATTAATATTTTCGGTATTTTATATAGAATATATTTTGTTTACTATCGAAGATATTTTCAGAAATAATAAGAATAATCTCTTTAAGAAGAATGGAGGCCCAATATCAGTAATGGGAAAAGCCCACATAAACACCACACATAATAAGATCGAAGCAAAAAAAAAAGCCCACATAATCGCCGACGTCTCGTTATAATAACTAAAGCCATCAACGGAACTTACACACTCCTTTTACCCCAAAGATGAAAGAAAAAAAAAAACAAACTCCAGTCCTCTCCCGCCTTAACGCTCAAGAACAACAACAACGCTCGTCCCTCTCGCGTCTTCAACACAGCTTTGCCAAATTTCAGGTACTTTTTTGCTAATAGATGTGCGTGAAATCGGATTAAGGAATCTGGGAAAGAGTCGTAGTTTCTATATGATGATTCTCCCTAAAACTAGCGTTCGCGATTTGAAAGATTCGAAGTTTTCGTAACAAATGTCAAGTTAGGGTGAAAGATTTGCGATAATATCTGTTTATGGTACTCTTTTTGTGAAATTTACATCGTTTGATTTAGCGAATTGCGTTTATTGTGATGTAAATTGGTTGATTGATTACTTGCGATTTGAGATTTGGGTTTGGGAAATAATCATATGGTTTCTGTTTTCCGATTACTTGCGGATTTGAGATTTGGGTTTGGAAGAATCGAATTTTCGCAAAGAAGAAGAATCGATTTTGGTATTCTTGATATACTCTTGATTGCTTTGTAGGATGGAAGAAGAAGATAAATCTATAGACTTATCTGTGTGGGCATACTGCGCTGGAGTTAGCTGATTTTGATCATTTACAACGTCGTGTCTACTATTCCCCACAAGGTCATGTGGAGAATTTTACTAGTTCTGATATAGTGAGGTGCCTTTGTTCTGATTTGGCTGTGGTACCGTGCCAACTTGTCACTGCCAAATATCTTGCGGACCCTAAGACTGATGAAGTCTTTGCATACTTCAAGCTCAAACCTCCAACGTCTGACGATCCAAATGAGGAGACTTCCAGTTCCAGGGAGAGAATAAGATCGGCTGCTGATGGGTTCATAAAAGTTTTGGACCAGAGTGATGTTACAAATCCTGGTGAATGCACCATTTCTGCTGCTTGCTTGGGCGCTGATAAAGTCTTACCAAAGGAAGACACTCTCTTGTCCATCCATGACATCCACAGCCAGGAGTGGAAGCTGAAGCACTCTTATGACTCAACACTGGAGGTACATAAGTTTACTGATGGCTGGGACAAATTTTTCTTGACGAAGCAGCTTTGCCCTGGAGACTCACTGGTATTTGTAAAAACTAGAGTTGGTTTGACTATTGGAATCCGGCGAGTAACTGTTCCAGGAAGCACTAGTGTTGATTCTCCCTTCCATTACCCTACAAGGGTTGATGATGTTCATGGTGGACAAAAGTTAATCCGGACTGGTAAAGGGTTATTGTCTGTCGCGGCCTTAGGTGAAGCATTGGCAAAGTCACAGATAGGACGTCCATTTGACGTTGTATACTATCCCCATGTTGGCCCTTCGAGTTTCGTTCTTGACAGACAAAGAGTTTATAATGCTATATGGAACGTAACTTGGCCTCCAGGGATGAAAGTGAGGAAGTGGGTTATGGTTCAAGATCAGCTGAGGGTCATTTGTCACGAAGGCTCTGTCATTAGTAGCATTAAGAAGGATAAGGACTGGTACGGATCTCCTTGGAAGCAACTAAAGGTATTAAATTCATATATACACTATAGAGTATATAAATTAAGTTGATCCAGTGTTGATATCTCTGACTTTCCCCTTAATGAATTACAGGTTAACTGGGATAAAAAAATATGGGAGTGTTGAAGAGTTCGTCAACTTTTGGGAAGTCGAACCAGTACCTGAGCCAGTCTCTGGCAAGAAAAGAAAAATAGGTGACATGACGGCGACTCAGGCTCCTACCACTGGACAGACCATGCCTGATTTAAATCTCCCTCTATAAGTGATAACTTTTTTTCCTTGAGACGAATTTTTCTTCTCTTTTGGTTACTGATGTTCTGATAATACTTTTTTTTTTTTTTTTGTATTGATAATTGTAAATGAGATTTTGTTCTGATTAATAAACAAAAGAAAAAGGAAGGTGGGAATTTTAAAAAATATTTAGGGGATCTACCATCTCATCACAAGTTGTTCACGGTTTGAAGTAAGGTTATCTCGTAGATAATCAAATCCAAGCTCCTGAGGTATGCAAAAGTGTTGGTAGAAAGAGATGAGAGATGACAAAAAAAAAAAAAAGATCTATTCCAAGTAGAAGATACAATATGAATGAAATAGTTATTGGTGTATGTTATATCACAGCTATAATTGAATTTTCTCTCTTCAGCTTTCATTCCTCTCTAATTGTTGAATCAGTTTTAGAAGAAAATGCCATAAGTTTTCTACTTAAAATCTAGAAGCTAAGATGCAAATAGCACCCATGTAAATATGTTGTTCATTTTTCGCAAAGAAGATTAGAAAAAGAAAGGTGTGAATTTTAAAAAGGTGTGTAAATATGTTGTTCATTGTTTTATTACAGTAATGCCATTTATAATTAAATTTGGTCGAAAAAAAACATGAGATTGATTTCTTCTACTTTCCTTCAACTCTCCCACTCTAAAATGGCGCCTCAGCTTCTCTCCTCCCGTACCTTCAAATCTCTCTTTGACTCTGTCGACACTAAACTTTTTGACTGCGATGGTATACCCTCTGCCCTTTTATTCCTTAATTCCTTCTCTGATGGATGATGATTCATTGATTCGAGTCGATTCGATTCGATTCAGGTGTTATATGGAAGGGTGAAACGCTCATCGATGGCGTCTCCCAAACTCTCGACCTAATCCACTCTAAGGCACTTGACCTTTTCCCACTCTTCTCCCCTCTCTCTCTCTCTCTCTCTCTCTCTCTCTCTCTCTCTATGATGATTTTTGTGTCAGGGTAAAAATGTTGTCTTTGTGACAAACAATTCGGTCAAATCGAGGAGGCAATACGCTGAAAAGTTCCGATCTTTGGGTCTTTCTTCTGTTACTCAGGTATGTACCTTCTTCAGTTCCCTACCTACACCCTGTCCTGTGTCCTTTGGATCTAAACTGTGATTATCTTTGCAAGGATGAGATCTTCTCTCCCTCATTTGCCGCAGCTATGTACCTCAAAGTCAACAATTTCCCTAAGGACAAGAAGGTTCGTCTTTGACTAATTATGTCTCTATCGTCCTTCTTTTCTCACTATTTCGTCTTTGCTGTTTGTAGGTTTATGTGATTGGTGGAGAGGGTGTTCTTGAGGAGCTGCAGATTGCTGGTTTTACAGGTCTTGGTGGTCCCGTAAGTAGTCTTTTTTTTTTCTTTTTTTTCTTTTTTAGAACTACTTTTACTAGGATTGCTTTGACAACTAGTAGATATTGGCCCTGAGTGTTAAAACCAGCCAAACATTGGATACTTCGAGTTCCTCAGCAGTATTTCTCTCCGGCGGATTCTCTTACTATTACTTAGCATCCGGCAACAATCTGGTGAACTTTTATTTTGTTTTCTCTCTAATATTTCGTATATCTATCGTCTCTGATCATTTCGAATTCCATTTTTTTTTTTGCCGAGCTGGTTTGATTACTTCCTCTTGCATTTTGTTCAGTGTATGTTTTCTTGTATATCACATTCAATCAAACGAGTTTAGACGAACTATACGAAACATATAGATCTTTTATAATAGCGTATTAGGCTTTTCTTCTCAGTTGATATGGCTTGTGTTTATAATCGTTTGTGGTTTATGCTCTCAGGTTTATCTGGATCAAGCTAAGGAAGAGACTGGACCAAAAACAGGTGCGCTGTTTGGATATATTTATAGCGTTTATTTCTCACTCTTTACTCGAAACTTATTGTATTCTGCTGTGTTATTTCAGCTCTAAACCCTGATAAATGGCTCGAGTTCAAGCTTCAAGACACTGCTAGAGTTAGCCACAACACCCAGTTGTTCAGGTATTCGCTTGACTCACTTATACTTTCATCACCAAACGACATATTAGCTTTGAATTTGTGACACTTTTCAAGTTTTTCATAATCTGGTAATGTGTTGATCACTAAAAGTATTACTTTGGGACTTACATTTTATATTGTAAGTGGGATGACAGAAGTGCTCTTTTATGTACATAATATGAAGAATAGGCAAGGCAAATATATACTGTCATAATAGCGAATAGTTACTGAACAAGGGGACTTTTATATGGTTGTGGGATGGTATGAATTAACTGTCCTGTGAATGCTTGTTTGTTTCTCGTCCTTCTTGTGTAATTTCCAATACATGCTAGGTAGTTTGTATCCCTTTACTACACAGAGGGTATGCATTATGAACCATCTGCATGATTGAGTGTCATTTGGTATAATTGCAAGTGATTTAGTTTGTTAACCCTGCAAGCTAATATAGATATTCATATCTCGGTAATGGGAATTGCTGCTATTAATATGGTTGGAATCCACAGTTTAGGCCTCCAAAATTGTTTCTTACTATCTCTAAGAGCCTCTTAAGCTCGTATTGCATTACTCATGTATTTAAGTCCATTTCTTAAAATGATAAGCTTTGGTTTTCTTGTTTTGGCTTTGCTTTGAAATCTAGGTTCTCATTTGAGCCCTCAGCTGAACTGGGTCTACATGTTGCTTCTTGTCTCCTGACAAGGTATGCTGTGGCCACACTTGTTCCTCTTTACAGTAAAACTATTTTCTTTTGCACGACTTGTGAAAAATTCTCAATTAAAGTTGCAAGGCTTATCTTTCCGTTTTCTTTGTACAGGGCTCCTTTAGGCTATAATGCTGAAGGGAAAACAAAATATGTCATTAGACCGTAAGTTCAGCTAAATTTCTTTTTACCAGCTTTGCATTGTTTTTTATGTCCGGACAACCATTGCTCTGCTATAGCCTATATGTTGCATATTTTCACTTTTGTTGAATGGCTTTCAAGGAGGCCATTTTTTTCACGCCGAATCTTCATTTAATTAGTCGTTTTTACCTTTTGTTTTGATGATATTCTAATGATAGCTGTCATTAAGAAAATAAACCAAAAGCTTGGAAATTATGCAGACATATGCTTGGAAATTGTTGTTCATCGGCTCCAAGATTGGCGAAGGCGCTCACGGCAAAGTCTACCAAGGAAGGTCTCTCTCTCTCTTTCTCTCTTGATCATCTTCTTCTTCTTCTTCTTCTTCAGTTGCTTCCAATTTAATTTATTTAAATAAATTTTTCCCAACCAGCAGGTATGGTAGCGAGATTGTTGCTATCAAAGTTGTCCGTGAAGTCACCAAACCTGATGAGAAATCTTCCCTCGAGAGCCGTTTCATCCGCGAAGTCAATATGATGTCCCGAGTTCAACACCCTAATCTTGTCAAGTCTCTCTCTCTGTTTCTTCTATTTCTTTCTTTCTTTCTAAACTCTAAAAAATTGGGAATTTCTGGCAGTTTATTGGAGCCTGCAAAGACCCTCTCATGGTGATAGTGACTGAGCTGCTCCATCTCCCTCTTGCTTTGTCCTTTGCCCTTGACACTTCCCGCGCCTTGGACTGCTTACACGCCAATGGTATCATTACCCGAGGACATTCGAAGCTCGACTAGGTGTCCAAGAAATTCGTTTGCTTGAAAAGCATTTTACCCCTCTTTTTTTATAATGTTTATACCATATTGTGAATTAACATGGTATGTACAGTACTCCTTAATATTTTTCATAAATATATATTAAAAAGCTTTATATATTAAAAAAAATAAAGAAAAGAAAACTATGTACACTAAATATTTTCGCAAGGATGCCTTCCTCTTTTGTGGTTTCGGAATCCTCGATTTCGTCAATCTCGTCGCCTTCCTTTTGATTAGCTGAAGAAAGGTTCATTACTGGACACACACGAGCTCTCGTTAAACGGTGTTCATGTCGCTTGCTATTGGTAAATGAGACATTACTTTGGTGGTTGTAATTAATAGAATTTTAGGGTGAATGTGAGGTTTTATGTACAACTAGATCATTTAAGTATAAGTGCGAAAATTTCAGTATAACTTGAACTACTTTATGCAATTGTACTAGAGCTATTAAAATAAGTTTAAAAATGGATCATGTGAAAACGAATAAAAAAAAAAATTTAGCGGCCGTATATTCATTTAAAATTATCACATGTGTGGTAAAATGAACCAAAGACAACAGGATATTAGTAAAAGATTATTTGGTATACACATAATTATACATAGTTATCCAGTTGAACTCTCATATTCATAGTTGAACTTTTGCATTTTTTTCGTATTTCCGGTTAGACTATAATATAAATTATTAATTAGCAGTTGACCACAAGATTTATCAGTATTAATTAGCATATACAAGGTTTTCATAACACAATGTTCATAAAAACTTGGGTTTCACCTCTTTTGCTTCATTTGAGGTGATCACTTACTAAGTCTTCCTTATACTATAAAGAGTGTTTTATGTGAAAACAATAGTATGTATTAGCAAGTGATAAATTCTTGTATTGTTGATTAAACATGGTTCTTTAATAGTTCAATATGTAAAGAAATTCGTATAAACCTTAATTATCATTTTCATATTTTAAATATAAATGCAAATCTAAATATATATTTAGTTGTACCTAGTTGAACTAAGTATTATATATTTATGTTATCTAAATATTACCCTCTATAGTTAAAATGTAATTTTGTCTGATTATTATTCATTACCTCTCAAAAATATAATAAATAAATAAACAATTACGAATTACATAGGTTGTTCTAGTAACATTTCTTACTTTTTTTACTAACATCTCTTACTTGTTCCATTTCCGGTGAACAATTAGCTAGGATTGCAGAAGAAGATATGTTGAAGATGACTACAAAATTACAATAATATTGTTCATTAAAACGTTTTTATGGACGTACACTAAGCAAAAATATGTTATGTACGTACACTAATCTCAAGAATGTTATGTACGTATGCGTTCATATGTACTTACACGTTTATATGTACGTACACGTTCGATTTTAGGTTTAATGAACCTGAAATTACCATAATATCCTCGTCTTCTACCTCTAACATACGACTGAAAACCCTAATTTCCCCTGCCTCACTTTATTTTTTCACGACTTATGTCTATTTTTTTGGTTTCACTTGTAGGGCTTTTACTCAACTATTATAGATTTTCATCTCAACATCTGATTTCTAAATTAAAAACCTATAAAAAGTGAGTTATATAGATCCCCCAATAAGTCTATCGCAACGCTAGACTGTCTTTACCAGCTCAAACAAATTCGTATTATTCTGGTAAGACTTTACAGCTGTCAAAAATATCTACTTAATCTACCACAAAATAGAAGTCTACCAATACACTACGAAAACTATTTCAAAAAACAAACAAAATATACCAAAAATATATGTTAAGGACGAGGTTTGTCGCATAAATCTGTCGCAACAGGCCATTAGTCTACCATAAATATCTTCCCTACCTTTTACGTCTATCGATCTACCCGATAAAAACATAAGTCTATCATCAAAGTCAGTTCCTCTACCAACTTAATCTAACGCAATCATATATCTATCAAATTAATCTACCTTAACCCATAAGTGTACCAACACTACAACTAAGTATACCAATAAAATCGAAACATATACAAATAGCAAAATTTGTGTGTACGAAAAACATATATCAAAATAATTACATAATTATACAACTTCACAATACTGAAATTAATATTGTTTCCTTGAATAGATAAATACAAAGACTTCATACTGAACACTACATATATAATAACAATTTTATCAATACGGTACGCAGATCATACCTCCTCTATTTTAGGTTCGTCATTTCTTATTGTACGAGGTCCTTGCCTATGCGCTCCTTCGTCCGTTGAGTTGATAACAAATTTCTTCAATAGTTGAACGTCACTCTCAAAGTTACCCATCTTACTCTCCATACCTTGAAGTTTGTACACAACTTCCGCTATTGCTCTACCAAACGATAACTCAATATTATCCATTTTCGCCCCTAGTGTTTCAACCATAGTAAATAACCTTCCACTACCATCTTCACCCTGCACACCTGACTGCTTATCTCCAGACGCCTTCTCTGCTGAACATTTGTCCCCAACACTTTCTTTCTTCTCTCTCGCATTTTTGGGGACATTACTAGTGCTGGTTGGGGCTGTCTCAACGAAATCATCGTCACTTACCCCTGCAACAGGTTGCCTCCTCTCCCTCTTCTTCGTATGTTCCCCCTTCCTTTTTTTTACATAATCCCATTCACTTTCATCCACTACGCCATTGATTACGTCTAACAGCAGATTATCCAATTTCTTCTTCAAACCTTCCCCTACACCATACACAAAATACTCTCCTAGCCAATCTGGATATACGAACTCCAAAGGTTTAGGTACTAGATGCTTCACCTGAAGCTGCATTTCAGATACCATAACGTTAAATATGCTTACTATTACAAAAAATGCTAACAAATAATGTATATGTAAATTGTAGGCATACCTCCCCATTATTAAGGAGTTTGCTCCCGGATATGAAGGCTTCAATATCCTTCCTTGGCCTCCCTCCTCTCCACCTTAACAGAGGCAAATCTACACCTTCTCTTACATTCCCATAGCTAGCCCCCAACACCTTCACGCTCTCAAATGCCCATATCAGCAATACATGGACACATCCATGGAGGGTATAAGCATGGTTATGTAACCTAAGGAATTTAATGGAATCAACTAAACTCTTGAATCCAACCCTACCCCATTGAAAACTCTCAAATGCTTGTTCATTCAACGCCCTTTTTGCGTATTCCAGAGGTATCCTACTGGTCCTTGATAAACCAAGCACTCTAACATGCACAAGATACAACCGAACAATCTGAGTCTTCATTTCATCAGGCCACCCACGATAGCTTCTAAATCCGTCAACTAGCTCCTTCCAGTTGGGTCCATTAAAAGCTTTCATCTTTAAAGCCGCCCATAAAGGTGTATGATCGTCTTCACACTCTGTTTCATCAATCTTCTCACAATTCAAACCACTAATTTCTTCATATTCATATAGAGAGAACCTCAGCCGCTTTCCTCCAACCAAAAACCATATCTCAGATGGAATATCTATTGACAATTGATTGGTTAATAGATAATGAATGGTCTTTCCACAAAACAAGTAGTTGGATTCCGCTAGATCCAATAACACTCCCAGCTGTGATTTCTCTCTTATTTTGTCGTACACCTCATCACCCACGAAGCCTTTCAAACCAGCTATATTGGACAAACTACAATCGTGGTGCATGCTTCTGATCTGCAGTGGGAATTTACCATCCCGATACAGCCTACTTGGATACCTCTTCGCATCATTGCTTGACCTCATAACTACGATAGAAGCATCCATAACTACGATAGAAGCATTAGTCTTGTTATTAATTCAAAATCACATAACATTTGTTGCTTAAATTAACAATTAAACAACATGAAGTCTCACAAATATCTTCCGAAAAACAGAGTTCAACAACATACTCAAAACTAACATGAATTTATCGACATGAATAACGTCAGAAGTAACCTTCCACAAAATACAACGCCTACTATGTAATACTCAAAAGCTTACTAAACAGTACACAATAGAGACTAAACCACGATATAGAATTTTACTAGAGAGCAGATCGCTATATTTACCTCGTCCTCAAATTCAAACCACCTCGCCGTCCGTCCGTCGTCCACCAGTCAAACGTCCTCCACACAGATTCACTCCTCGCCGCACGCTATCCAAATAGTTTCTAAAATAGCCGATCTCAACCCAACTTTCGTAAGACAACCAACACAAACATTCAAGAGATCGATTTCCTGCTTTTATTGGGATTCTCTATTTTCCTCTTTAAACATCTTCGTTTTAAAAGTAAATGGCATAAACCGTAATAAAACAAACAATACAGGTTTATAAGTAATAATCAAATTTTTCTGTATTGTTTGAGTAACTCGGAAATCATAATGTGTTGTTATAGTAATAAGCCTAGTTTTATGTAATATTTTAGGTAATTTCTCATATTTTTATCTGATTAAATAATTATTTATGAAGGATATATAAAAGGTAAGAAGGAAAAGAAAAAAGAAAAAAAAAGGAGAAGGTGGGAATTTTAAAAGCAAAAGCCACCTGTCTCTCTGACCCACCCATTCATCTTTGTGGGCAAAAAAATATCTATCGTCGTCGTCTCCACACCGTCGGTGCGGTACCTCCCTCCCTCTCCTCACGGATCAATTTCTAAAGCGAGAGATATAGAGAGAGAGACATTATTTTCGCTAGATTCTCGTAAATCTTCTCTCCTCTGATTTTTTACTTTTCCGTATTGAGAAAATTTCCCCATTTTTACGTGAGATCCGTGATTTTTTATTCTTGTTTCCTTTCCTGGGATCGATCTGAATAGGTATAGCTTGAAATCTTAGGGGAATCGTGAAAAAATTTTGTGTGTTTTTAAAAATCTCGAATTAATCGACGGAAATGGACGAGTTTGGAGTTCTAACGGAGCGTTACGGGATAAAGCCTCAAGGTAAATCTGCTCCGATGGCTGCTTCCAAGCGTTCCGTTAATAATAACAACCCTAACAACAATGCTCAGAGCTGGAATTTCGCTACTGCCTCATCCTCTGGTGTTAACGCGAAATCGAAATCGACGTCGTTTTCTGGTAATGGCTCTGTCTACGATGGCGACGATATCTTCTTTACGGCGAGTTCTACTACTAATAATAATAATAGAAAGGGTTCGAATTCTTCTAGTGGATTTGACGATTTTGATGTTTTCTCTGGGTTGAACAAGTCGTCATCTTCTTCTGGTTTTATTAATAATAATAATAGCAAGTCGTCCTCCTCTTTGAACAACGATGATGATGGTTTGTTGTTCTCCAATTTTGGGAATTCTGGAAATAAAGCATCTGATGATGACTTGTTTGGTGGTATTATGCCGTCTTCCAAAACCTCTGCTACTACTAATGTTAAGAATGATGATTTGTTTGGGTCTTTCTCTTCTTCTGAAAAGCAATACGCTACTGCGGTTGATGATTTGTTGGGTTTGGGGAAGAATGATGCTTCTTATGATGGATTGATTCCCGGTTTTGGTGGCACGACGACTACCAGGTTTGTGACTATTTTAGCCGCCGGTTTTTATTGATTTTGGTTCTAGTTTCCATAGCATCATTGATATAACCTGTGAAGATTCTTATGTCATTCATGTAGGGAATGTGCTTGTGGCTTGTGAATACTATTTGATATATCCGATCATCTTTGTACAGGAAATTGTTTTTTAAGTGTTTTATGGTTTGTATTTTTCTGTTGTTGAGATATTTTGTTTTGTTTTGGTTGATATTTCAGCAAGACGACCACATTGAACTTTGATTCTTCTGATCCTTTTGTGGTTCTAGAATCAACTGCGTCTGCTGCACATTCTTCTCCTGGTCTGTTCGTGGATCCACTTGAAGAATTTGCTGCTTCAGTTAGTTCTCAGGGGAAAAAACCATCTACTACGTCACACACATCATCAATACTTAAGCCTCCGCCCAAACCAACACAAAAAGTGAACAGAGGTTAATCTCTTTGATAACTTGGAATTTTGTTGAATTACTAGAGATTTGTTTTTTTCATTGTGCTCTAACTAGTCAAGGAATCATTTCCACAGTTAAGAGTTCAGGAATGTCTTCAATAGACGAACTTGAAGACTTTGCCATGGGTACTATGCGACGTAGTGCCTCCGCTTCTGACACTGCTAGTAAATATAGAGAAGCTGAAGATGCTGGAACAAAGAATAAAGAATTTGGTGTAGATGACCTTGACTCCTTTTTCAGCGCTGGTCATCGGTCCAGCAGTGTACCAAAGTCACGGACTACTACAACTGAAGTAAGAACGGCTTTCGAAATATTACCAAGTTCCAATATACCTATAATAAAGAAAATGTGTACTTGATGTGTATCCTTATTCTTCTTTCTGATGCAAAGACATCTCGCAAGCAAGCATCCAATGTGCCAAAGAAGACGCCTAATGGGGTTTCTAATGCAAAGAAGCCTCCTGCTCCAGCAAATCTAGTGGATGACTTTTCTGCACTTTTTGGAGGTATATGTTGAAACATGTCTTTTCCAGCAATTGGTTACTTTAGAGTTAGTTTCTAAAAAAACGTTTCCTTATCTACAGAGGATCCTATATTTAGACAATTCGAGGAAATCCCAGGGGAAAGCGAAGAACGAAGAAAGGCCAGATGGGATCGTGAACAGAGAACAAAGAGCCGTGTGGTATGTGTGGTTATTTTGGTTTTCTTTTAAATCTTCTGCTGCAACCCTTGATTTTTTGCAACTTATGATGATATCTCATTTAGCTAAATGCTGGTATGAAAATCTATGATAACTTTTTTTTATTCTTGAAAGTACCCCTCCACATTCAAAAGTCTAGTTAAGTTCTCCAGAGAATGTGTTTTTCCTACGTCAGGTTATCCCTTATTCAATTTGATGGTCCTGCCAGCATGTCAAAATCGACGATACTCATTACCGTCTGACATAGTGCAACCAATTTCTAGTTTAAGTTTTAATATGCTTATCAATGTTATCAGTGTTTAGCTTGTACTTGATTGTATATTTTGTTTCTAGATGATTTTACACAATTCAGTGCCTTTTAAAATGCAGGCACAAGCTGTTGCTGATATGAATAACCGTGATCATCAATCTCGGATTGAACAAGAACAGAGAACTGTGAGTAATGCTTTTCTTGATCTTGATGTTTGAATCTTCATTATCATAATGCTTATTTATGGACGATTTTTCTGGCGTCTGCTGAAAAAAAAAAAAAAAATTATGGACGATGACCTTTTTTGGATTTGTTAGTCTTCACTATGATAGTGCCGTTTTTGACATTTATATCTCCGTTCGTAATTCTACATAGAGACCCCTTGTTACTTTTTTCAATACCAAACGATTGTATTCGTGTTAATTTTGCTTTTCAGAGGATTTCTGAGACTGTTGATACTGAGATAAGGCGTTGGGCAACTGGAAAAGAAGGAAACATGCGTGCACTGTTATCTTCCTTGCAAATTGTGAGTTTAAATAAATATGAATTATAATTTTATGTTCTGTTACATCTGTCTGTCCATGTGATCCTCCTGAGTTCACTGAGTTCTGGTTCTGTATGAACGATGACAGGTACTCTGGCCCGGATGTGGTTGGGAGGCCGTTTCTCTAACAGATTTGATCACTTCGTCAGCAGTCAAGAAAGTCTATAGAAAGGCAACGCTGTATGTCCATCCCGATAAAGTTCAGCAAAAGGGAGCCACGCTTGAACAAAAGTATATTGCCGAAAAGGTTTTTGACATTTTGAAGGTATTTTTTCAGTGTATCTATATGAGCAGCTCTTTTTCTATAATCTAAAGTAGATGAATGTTGACAGAAGAAACAAAAGTTCAAAAACCTTTGTCTGACCTTTTCGGTATGGAAATAACAATATGTCAAAAAGGTTTATAAGGTTGGACGTGTCTCTGTGTTGGTAATTTGAAGAAATCCGGTTAACTTTCTCGTCTCTTGCATAGATCCAGAAACCTTACTTGTAACTGATTTGCATTGTACAGGAAGCTTGGAACAAGTTCAACAAGGAGGAGCTCTCATAAGCCCGTATGTTGTGGATCTGGCTGCCTCCATATCAGGTTTTACAACAGTTTGCTTCAGATAGACCCTGAAACGGGACTGATTACTTCTAGCAATGGATGATTAAGAGATCTTGAAGAAACTTGGTACTTGTTTGTTTTGAGTCTGTGCCACATATTTTGTCTGTGAGTTTTTTCTTGTTTTTAATCTTCTTGTCTCTGATTTTTCCTTTGACAGTTGGTAACTTGTCATCTTTCTGTACACTCAACCAAAAACAGAAAAAACAAAATTCCATGGGGGATATTGTATAGCCCCGAAAGCTCAGTAGATTATATATTGAATGTTACTTATTATAATATCTATAGCGTCGAGATGATTCACTGATGTCTATTTCATTCCCAATTTCCCCATAACTGTAACATAGTGCTTTTGTTGGTATGTTCATGGGTATGAATATGTTCGTTCGTTCATAATATTTTTGTGGCTCGGTAGTTATATAAAAGTTTTGGGGTTAGTAAATAATCTTATGCGAAATTTTTTTTTATATATATGTGTGTGTAAGTTAACCTTCAGATTAAGGCATAAAGCCATAAAGAGAAGTAGCAGCAAGAAAACTCCAAACTACGACAAGAGTAGTATAGAATTAGAAGATAATAAAATATCTGAACCTTCAAAATCCATGACACCAAGTAGACACTAATAATTGCAGAGAAAGATACTAGATTTTGAGGAACGAGAAATACTGATAATGATAGGCATACTGAAAATGCCAAAATTTACTTTCCAAAAATCTGATGATCAGATTTATAGCCACATATTATTGAAAATGCTAATATCCAGTGGTCCAGATAGTGTCAGGACACTACGCTCTTTGAATGGTTTCTAAGTGTATTATCTCATCCATCACCTTCAATCCAGATTGATATCTTCCTATTAAAAATAAATCAATTTACATTGATTTTTTTCCCATTTTCCAAAGATAGAAAACAGAATAACAGAAATTTGAAATTCTATCAATACAATAAGAAAACAAACCAAATCGTAGCATATATTGTTTTCATTTGTTAAATAAACAAAAATAGAACATGAAAAGTCATAGAAAATGACGAAACAGATGATAGTAAAAAATTGTTAAAAAACTATTTATATTGTACATCGTTTAATAAATTAATTTGATAACTATATGAATTTATCTTTTAAAACTCGAATCATTATATCCTGTTTACATTCAACTATTTGTATTGATATCGAAAAAAATTCGGAGTTATAAATCTTGTGATTACAAATTAAAAATCAGAAGCGTTGACAAGAAAAAAAAAATCAAGAGCCACTAAAGTCAACCTACGTGTCAATCATCCATGTCACAACTTTCACCAATAAAATGTTCCCGCCCACATGCAAAATCCGAAGACAACACCATGAAAATAAAAGACACCAATCTCTTCTTCTTCTTCTTCCTCATCTCTCTCTTCTGTTTATCGTCAGCTTCATCGAACAAGCCCAAGGTTTCGAATGGCTCCACATATTGTTCTCGACGACAGGAAGACCCACTTTCGAATTCGACATCTTCACTCTCCCAACAAACAAACGTCCACCGTCTCCCGCAGATGAGCACCGTCTCACCGATGGCAACTCCGTTAATTTCAACGGCCATTTCGCTTCTCCATCTCCGGATCTTATCTCACTTCTACCCAATAATTCTCGTATTCAACCACACGACTCGTCTCTTATACATCTCATCTACGTTACGGAGAGAGACGGAACACCTAGCTTAAACTACGACGTCGTCCATAACGATAACTCCGGATCTAGAGTTCACGTTCCATTATTCCCCGGCGATGAACGACATAGTGGCATGACTGTGAACTCGATGAAAAATACGCCTGTTTTGACTAACAAGCATCTCGTCTACGTATCGACACATGAGAACCCGCGTAAACCATTGGCGAGTTGGGCCGCCGTTTACTCGACCAAGTTACGATCAAAGTCGACTCGGCGTTTGACACCACCTGGAATCGCTGATTTTTCTCCGGCGGTGTCTCCGTCTGGAAAATGGACTGCTGTTGCTTCGTTCGGAGAGAAAGGCTGGGTTTTCAGCTTGGTTGAGAAAGCGACTGGTTCATCCGACATATACGTTTTCCTGACACGTGATGGAACTAAGCGAGTCAAGGTGGTCAAGCAAGGCGGGTGGCCGGGTTGGATCGACGATTCCACTCTGTATTTCCACCGACAAAGCGACGACGGCTGGATCAGCGTCTACCGAGCGGTTCTACCCAAAACCGGACTCGTCCCGAGTCATCACTTTAATCCGTTTCTCTCCCCTGACTCGTCCCGAGTCGGATACCATACATGCAGAGGCGACGCAACTAGACGTAAAACTCCTCGCAACCTCCTCCAGAAACTCAAAACCACTTCGGAAGACCTCTCTCTATTCAGATTCGACGGTGCGTTCCCTACAATCTCCCCGGAAGGTGATCGGTTCGCGTTCATCTCTTCCACAGGATGGGTCAGCATTGTGAACTCAGACGGTTCAGGTCTACGCGAGGTGCTTCCTCAGGGGTTTGGAACAGTTTGGGATCCAGTTCGACGTGGCATCGTCTACACAAGCGCAGGTCCCATAATACCCCCAGCGACATTTCTAGTCGATGTTATCGCCTGACGGTAAAAGGATCGTGTTCCGTTCTGCTCGGTCCGGCGTTAAAAACATTTACATAATCGACGCAGAGAAAGGTGAGTCCGGTGGTTTGTTTCGCCTAACAAATGGAAACTGGAACGATTCGATACCTACTTGGTCACCAGATGGTAATTGGATTGTGTTTTCATCGAACCGGGAATTTCCCGGTACGTTTTTGGATAATTTGTATGTGGTTCACCCGGATGGAACCGGTTTAAAAAAGCTAGCGCAGAACTTGACCGGTGGGCTGTCGATGCATTCGACGTTTAGTCCCGACAGTAAGAGAATCGTGTTCACTACCACTTATGCTGGTATCTCGGCTGAGTCGATCGGTACTCCCCATTTTTTCATCGCGGGTGGTGAGATCTTTACGGTGAATTTGGACGGTTCTGATTTGACGAGGCTTACCCACAACTCGGTGGAAGATGGTCCACCCATGTGGTTCCCAAAGATCAAAACTACTGTTGATGTCGCTTGGCCTACGAGGTTTGGGCCTAGTTGCTCTATCCAAGATTTTAAGACGTAAACGTGAAAATGACAATGAATAAGTAAGCGCGCAACAAGTCCAGTGTGTGTTATTCCGTCGCAATGATTTGTTATCAAATTATGTTACTTTCTAACATTTCCATTATTTAGAAAAATAAATATCCTCAAAATATCCTCAAACTTATCTGAAACGTGACACCACACTCTGAAAAATTCCTCCGCCTTACAAAACTTGCGATTAACATTGTCTCTACTGAGTGACGATTAACCACCGACCAATCAGCCATGGATATTGCTCAGATGCTCTTCTTCGCGTCTCTTCTGCTTCTGCTTCACGCATCGACGTCGGATCATCAAAATTCAAACGCTGGTGGTGATGGAGACACCATCATATTCACCACTCTAGGACGATCGCGTTACGAATTCGACATATTCGCCCTCTCAACGGCTCAACCGCCGTCAGTTTCCGGCGAGCTCCGGATCACCGATGGAGAATCGGTAAACTTCAACGGCTATTTCCCTTCTCCTTCTCCGGCGCTCATCTCTCTTCTACCCGATGAAACCCAAATTCAGTTAGAAGATTCGTCTCCTCTGCATCTCATCTACGTCACCGAGAGAAACGGTACTTCTAGCTTATACTACGATCTCATATACGGCGGCGTTGAATCTGATTCCATAAGGAGACGACGATCGGTGTTAGAAGCACCGTCTCGAGTCCAAGTTCCTTTGTTATCCGGCTTTGATCAACGGAGTGGCATGACGGTAAATTCGTTTAAAGATAAGCCTAGTTTGAGTGGTGAGTTTCTAGTCTACGTGTCAACTCACGAGAACTCTGGTGAGCCTAGGACTAGCTGGACCGCCGTTTACTCTACCGAGTTGAGAACCGGGTTGACCCGACGGTTGACGCCGAGTGGTGTAGCTGATTTTAGCCCCGCGGTTTCGCCTTCCGGGAATTTGACGGCGGTGGCTTCCTACGGAGAGAGAGGCTGGACAGGGGAAGTTGAAGAGCTAAGTACGGATATTTATGTGTTCTTGACTCGGGATGGGACTCACCGAGTTAAGGTGGTGGAGCACGGTGGTTGGCCTTGTTGGGTCGATGACTCCACTTTGTATTTCCATAGAAGAAGCGAGGAGGATGGTTGGATCAGTGTGTACAGAGCCATCTTACCTGAAAACGAGCCGTTGACTACAGAGTCAGTGACAATTCAGCGAGTCACACCACCTGGAGTTCACGCTTTCACACCGGCAACGTCACCGAACAACCACAAGTTCATAGCGGTGGCGACGAGGAGACCTGGCTCGGATTACCGCCACGTGGAGTTGTTTGATCTGAAGAGGAATGAGTTTATTGAGTTGACTCGTTTGGTTGCACCGGAGAGTCATCATCTGAACCCGTTCTTGTCCCCTGATGCGTCTCGAGTCGGATACCATAGTTGTAGAGGCGAGGCTAATGGACGGAGAAGTCCTCTGCTTATCCTAGAGAATATTCAAACCACCACAAGGGACCTTTCTCTCTTCAGAATCGATGGTTCGTTTCCTTCCTTCTCACCAGGGGGTGATCGTATAGCATACGTTAGAATGCCTGGTGTGTTTGTGGTGAAGCCTGATGGTTCAGGGCAGCGTGAAGTGTACAATGGAATGGCGTTTTCGACAGCTTGGGATCCGGTTCGACCAGGAATTGTCTATTCTAGCTCAGGTCCAACTTTTGCTACAGAGAGAACAGAGGTCGATGTCATCGCTATTGACGTGGATGCAGCTGACAAGTCATCGTCCGTGAGGAGGCTAACGACTAACGGGAAGAACAATGCTTTCCCATGGCCATCTCCGGATGGTAAGCGAATCGTGTTTCGTTCGGGCCGGACTGGTCACAAAAACCTTTACATAATGGATGCTGAGAAAGGCGAAAGCGGTGGTCTATGGAGGTTAACCGAAGGTGCGTGGACCGACACAATGTGTAACTGGTCACCGAATGGCGAATGGATCGCGTTTGCATCTGATCGAGAAAGCCCTGGCTCAGGTAGTTTCGAGCTGTTCTTGATCCATCCAAACGGGACAGGGTTAAGGAAGCTTATCCACAGCGGGACGGGTGGGAGAACTAACCACCCGGTTTTTAGCCCGGACAGTAAATCCTTAGCTTTTACATCAGATTATGCTGGAATCTCCGCAGAACCGATCTCAAACCCGCATTCGTACCAACCGTATGGTGATATCTTCACAGTGAAACTGGATGGCTCTAATCTGAGGAGGCTAACACATAACTCTTACGAAGATGGGACACCGGCATGGTCCCCTCGGTTCATCAACCCCGATGATGTGGTGTTACGCAGGAGGAATATTTCGAGTTGTTCGTTCGAAGACTGTCACTGGCTCAACAAGTACCCTACTCTAAAAGGCCGAAAAATCTCTTGTTGATATGTACCTAAATATACACTATATATAGTAGTACATATATGGTTGAGAGTGTGGAGTACGAGAGTATCCTTTTTCAAAGATTCAGTATTCCAGGTTGTAATATGAGGACGACTCAATGTATATGAAGACTGTCAATGTATATGCATAAGATAAAAAAAACTTTCTATTAATGAGATCGAGATCGCTATGTTTATGTATGTATATCATAATCGTCAAGATGTCAAAACCCTCTTCATGAGCTGGAGGGTTAATGGCGGGAGCGGGAAAATTGGGGAAACGACGTACAAGGGTTTTATAAAGAGTCTCCGTCACAGAGGGAATGAACTGGGAAGAGAAAATTAGAAGAAAAGAAAAAACAAAAAAAAGGCGAAGAGAGAGAGAGAGAGAGAGAGAGAGAGAGAGAGGAATGGCGCCAGTTCTTCAGAGCTCACAGCCATGGGTTGAGAAATAGTACGATTTCTTCTTACTCATCTGTTTCTCCGTTGACGGAAACTGTAAATCGGATTTTATTTTAACTCAATTGTTTTCCGATTTGGTTTTAGCCGGCCGAAGCAGGTTAAGGACGTGGCTCACCAGGAAGAGGTGGTTCGGGTCCTCACCAACACTCTCGAGACTGCTGATGTAATATAACTCTCTGCTTATTTTGAAATTTGATTTTGTGAATCGGGTTCACTTTTCGGATACACATTTGAAATCCCTAGATGTCGTATCTTGCTCTAAATTCTGGGTTCTTGGATTTTTGTTTTATTTTCCTGCTGTGTCTCTGTTGTAGTGCCCGCACATGCTCTTTTATGGACCGCCAGGGACAGGAAAAACCACTACTGCACTTGCCATCGCCCACCAGCTATTTGGGTACTCAAATCATCTATTACAAAATTCTGATTTTAGTGTGTCATGGATTGATATTTTTTTTAGATTGATTCATTAGTGTGTGCTTAACTTGTAACTTGTATGAGAGACCTTGTGATCTTTGATATGATACATTCAGCTTTGTGATTCAGATAACTCGCAAAAGTGATGAAGATGCTGTGATAATTTCCACTCTCAGGGTCTTTGTGGTTGCATTATGATATACCAAGTTGTTTCACTAGGTAGCTATACGTTATATTTAGATGTGTGGATTCATAATAACACTAGTCACTATGGTTTTGGTATGTAAGTCTTTATTAGGTTTCTGAGTTTGGACTGTCCCCTCTTTCGAGCAAATTGAAGCTATTTTTGTTGTTGTCTCATATGATTTTGTTTCAGCTTCTTTAGGGAGTAATATCACATTATGTATTTTCATTAGACTGTCATTTTGTTGTTATTTCATTTTGCTGTGATTACAAGAGATGGGGATGTGAAACTAACCAAAGAGTTTATACTTTATACAGACCTGAACTATACAAGTCTAGGGTGTTGGAGCTGAATGCGAGTGATGACAGAGGCATTAATGTTGTTCGGACAAAGATCAAGGATTTTGCTGCTGTTGCTGTTGGGTCTAATCATCGTCAAGGGTGTGTAATTTTTTTTTTTTTTTTTTTTTTTTGTCATTTCCTCATTCCACTGTGTGCGGTTTGCATTTCCTCTAACACCTACAATTTGATTCTTCAGCGGTTATCCATGCCCAGCATTTAAGATCATCATCCTAGATGAGGCTGATTCAATGACAGAAGATGCTCAGGTATGTTAACATCTTTTCTCTTCCGCATTGGTGCGCTTGATATGTATTTACCATGATCTGTTTTATTGACTATCCAGAACGCCTTGAGGCGCACTATGGAAACTTACTCCAAAGTCACCAGATTCTTTTTCATATGTAATTACATTAGCAGGTAATTCTGTCTCTCTCAATACCCTTTTTTTTTCCTTCTGTTCACATTTGCATCTCCCTTTCATTTTTTCTCCAAGTTTCTCGCTGGTTATGTTAAATATTGCTTCTTTTTTTTTGTTTATAATTTGGAATATGCTCATACACTGAGCTATTTGTTGAATTTTTATGTACTCAAATTAATAACAAGAACATATCGTGGAGCTGAACTATGAACCCACTGATATTGATCACCCTTATAACTTTGATTCCTTGCTCTTTAGGATTATAGAGCCCCTTGCTTCCAGGTGTGCAAAGTTCAGATTTAAACCACTTTCTGAAGAAGTTATGACTCACCGTATAATGCATATTTGTAATGAAGAAGGTCTCAACCTTGATGAAGAGGTGTGAACAAAAGCTTTAAGGTTCGCCTTGTTGTTTTAGTTTTGTGAAAAAGCTGTTTATTATAGTTATTTCCCTTTTAGGCTCTTTCAACTTTGAGCTCCATATCACAAGGGGATCTCCGTAGGGCCATCACATATCTGCAGGTAAGATAATTATCTGAAACATTTGTTATTAGACGAAATTGACAATAGAAATGTGAACCAGTCTTTCTGCCTGATAATCACAGAGTGGGGCTCGGTTGTTTGGATCAACAATAACTTCTACAGATTTACTCGATGTGTCTGGGGTAAGGATAAAGTCAACCCAGTTTTGCATAAGTGTATGCCAGGTTTTAACCAAGTCAGACTTAATGACGGTTAATTTGGAACTCTTACGAATCTGTCAGGTAGTTCCCCTGGAGGTAGTCACAAAACTTTTTACTGCATGCAAAAGTGGGGATTTCGATATTGCAAACAAGGAAGTGGATAACATAGTTGCAGAAGGATATCCTGCATCTCAAATCATCAATCAGGTTCTCTACTTCCCTCTCTTATTTTTACCCCATTTAAGTCATGCAATTGTGGCTGTAACCACTTCTATACAACTCTCTTTCAGCTATTCGATATCATTGTGGAGGCTGACAATGACATAACAGACATCCAAAAGGCTAAGATCTGCAAATGTTTAGCTGAAACTGATAAGGTAAGGTTTCCTGTACTAATTTTCTTACTTGTGTCTCTTTCATACTTGTGTCTCTTTCATGGAGTTAGTTTAAGACTCAAGTGAGATCAATTACCAACATCTTGACTCAGTTATATTACGTGTTTTGAGTCAAGTATCATTTGACTGTAGATATGTTGCAATATTGCTAACCTCTGTTACCTCTAGTGATAATAAAACTATCTCATATCTTTTCCTTTTAATGTATCCAGCGACTTGTAGATGGGGCAGATGAGTACTTGCAGCTTCTAGATGTGGCAAGCAATACAATTCGTGCCCTCTCAGAAATGGCTCAAGACTTCTAAAGCAAAGACCATGTAAAGTATAAAGCTCTGCATTTGGATTCTACTTGAATTTGGACCTTTTCCTTATGACTTGTGAGTTATCGTAATGCCACTTTTCATAGCTTAGGTTTTGATAAAAAGTTGGAGCGTTGTGACGTTTTTCTGGTTGTTACTCTTTTATGGTTTGTACTTTGTTGCAGAGTTATTTCATTGCATCAACTTACAAAATCTGTTGACTATTGTTATTGGGTAAAATCGTTAAACATAATCATAACAATTAACATGTAAATCAACAAAATCATTACATTTTTCTAGTAATTTTTCACTTAATCTAAATGATATAGAATAATAGAATGAATGCCAATTGTAATAGGGAATAGTGTAGTACCAGTGACATACAATCCCATCTCCATATATTTAGAGTGCGACTTTGTTTTGTATTTTTAGTGTGCTACTTTACCTCAAAAGGTGAGGTATATAAGCAAATTATGCTCACTCTTTCTTATGGGAATGAGACATGCGTTCTTACCAACAATCATATGTCTCAGACATTGTTTATTGTTGTAAAAAATTGATCATGTGTATTATGGAATGTGTTTCTTTACAATATTTGTTAGATATTAATCCCAAAATGTCAAAAAAAAAGAAAAATAATATTAGTAGATTTTAATTTATATAAGATTTTTTTTTCTGTTTACCACCTCTGATAATCAATCATATTAGTAAAATTCTCCGAAAATGCAATAAAATACAAGTGAATAAATATACCAAGATTCTTCACACCCACATAAAAAGAAGGTTCGGATACACATATCCAAAACTATAGGAAACATAACTAAATAAAAATAAAAATGCTGTCAACACAACAAGTTCGTTGAATCTTTTATAGTTTTGACATATAAAATTAAAAAAAAAAAATCTGGATACGTTCTAAAAATAATTGGTCAAAACTATAAGTAGTGTTTATTGTTGTTGACTTGTTGTTGTTACATGATGATGAATTGATTGATGATAGCCTTGAAATTGAAACAAATCGATTCTTTTTATTTTGTATTTTTATTATATTTTGGGGGTGTTGTTGTATGTACCCAAACCCAATGGTCGAAGGTGACGATTATTCTTTCAAAAGACCCGGAGCTGTGCCTTTTAAGTGGGAGGTCCGACCCGGTGTACCCAAAACCCAACCCGGTGATGATGATCACCCTACTCTTCTTCTTCAACCTCCCAAAAGACTTGCTCCTCTCAGATTAAAACCATTCCCGCCGTCTGAATCCAAAAGCCGGCCGGTTTCTCCATTCGCTCCTCCGTCGTCTTTCAAGCTCAAATCGCCGCCTTCAGATTCCGACTCTCAATGTTCAGGACCTCCGACTCCGTATTTCCGATCTTCTCCTCCTCGAGTCGGTGGGTGTTTCTATCCCAAGTCATTGTTTGGGTGGAAGAAGAGTAAGAGCAGTGATATTAAAAAGACCGGTCAGGAATCGTCATCATCGTCATCATCGGAGTTTGAGAATTTCTATGAAACGGGATCAACGTTTTCTCGGTCGGAAGATTCAAGCCAGGGATCGGTTTCTTCGAGATGGGGTTCGCCGAAATCGTCATTCTCCTCTCGCCGTGGTTCGCCGCTGAAACGCACTGATTCCGATTGTATGAGAAAAAATCCATTTTAATGATGGCTCGCTCAGTCTCTCGCCTCGGTTAGCCTTAAATTTATTTTAACTTCTTAGAAAAAAAAAAAAAGAAGATTTTTAGAATAATTATAAATTTAATAAAACGGATTTGAGTTTTTCATTCGGACAAGAACTAATGTACATTTATAAACGGAACTGTCTGTATTGTCCAAAAGGCAAATGAGACAGTGTTGTTTACTTCTACTGTCTGAAATGTTGAGAGTAAGTGAAAATATTTGGGAAGAGAGACATAGACAGCAGACATTAAGATTGGTAACTGTTTTAATTCACAACGAGGATGATTTTGTTACTACAAGACACTACTAACTTAGGGACAACACTACCGGTCTGTCTCAAAGCCAATAACAAATAACAAGGCGGAAATAAATAAATATGGATACTGATAAGCTAAGTAAAGCTAAAGAGATACGTCTCAGTTTAAGCCTAAACCGGACCCTGAGCCTGAACCCGTGGAAGACCTAACCATCGGGTGACTAAACGAGGGTTGGTTGATGGATGCTGCTCCTCCTGAACCTGCAGGGTTATTAAGTTGGTTGTTGCCAAACATGACATTTGGTGAAGCCGTTGATCCTGCATTCGTCTGTATCGCATTGAGAGGCAATCTCGGGCCAAACGAGAAAGCTTGTTGTTGCTGTTGTTGTTGGCGTGCCATGAACTGCATCTGCGCATGGACTTGCGGGTTGTTGCTGAATCCTGGAATGATGCTTGGTTGAGATGTTGCTGAAACTTGTTGTTGTTGCTGCTGCAAGAGAGTATTGATGCTGTTACTACCTGTGGACAGAGACATCCCTTGGAGATTATTATTAGTCTGTGGAGGGATTCCTCCAGGTGATCCAAATCTTGCTGAGAGCATACGGACTCGTTCTGCAGCAAATCTCTGACGTGTTTTCTCTACTTGTTCGCATTCTTTCATCAACAATGTTTCAATTTCTGCAAACTGTTTTAGCTTCAGCTCCATCCTCTTCAGCTGCCGTTTTTTAAATGATATCAGTAAAAAACAAACGCTATCGACAAAATAAATTAACCAACTATACAAATTCTCATCAGCAACTGCTTCCGGTATTTACCTGGTGATTTACAATATTTGCAGAAAGCCTTTGGATCTCACGTTCTTCATGATCGGCAAACAATTTTGCTTTCGTTGCTGCAGCTGATAGACCGGCTCTAAATGCCACCATAACCTTATCCTCTGGCAATGGAGTCTGTGGTTCTGCTCCGTTTTGGCTCGATGTTTTAGCTGCTCCTGAGTTTTCTTTTACAATTAAAGCATGCGGGTATTGAAGATTAGGTTAACACAAAGGAGCCAAGAAATTACTGTAAAGAGAACAAACAAGTAACTGCCTTACCATCTTGCTGCTGATTTTCTCCAGCTTCTTTCCCTTGCACTCCCTCAGATTTCATCCTTTATGGATTGAGATGTTTCAGTATAGTCCATAGTTAAACTGAATTCTACTATAAAGATCTCTAAAATGGACAGGGTCATGGAATGCACTAACCTATCATCCTCAGATAAAATCGCAAGGGACTCATGGGCACATGACGCAGCAACTCGAGGTCCAACAGCTGATGCCAAAAATGCAACCTAAAATGTTTCGGTATCAGGATCCTCATAATCCCCAAACTTACATTTACTAGAGGACTATTTTTTTCACTCAAAACATGCATACAGTTTAGGTCTTAGATCAACCGATTCATGGATCAGTATCTCTAACTGGTGAGATCAAAAGGCTAATGAGAAGAGCATATCAAATTTGCAGCGAAAAAAGTTCACAAACCAATGCCATAACCGGATTCGGAGACTTCACAAAAGGAAGCTTGATCTCCGTGTCAGAATCTTGCTCCGAATATCCTGCAGAGGCAAGTCGACAATGAGTATGGCATGTCAAAGAACATAACTAAAGCCAATACGTCATGGCTACAAATAGTTTGAGATGAAGAAAGCAAAATCACCGGGTATATCTCCATCTGAATCTGTTCCTTTGTGGTCATATCCATTTGCAGGGTTTTCCAAATCAGTTACACCTGGAACCTCAACATTATCCAAAAGACCATCCTCCACAGGTAATCGAAGAAAATGAAGAATGCACTGAGCTTTTGATTTGGAACCAACATGATCTGCAATCTGAATCCAATTTTCATTGTAGAGTTCCACAGCTTCAAGAAGTAAGAGAGTTTCCTGATCACTCCAATTGTCTCCATCTTGATCGCCATAAAATTTGGATGGATCCACTCTTACAAAGTCAAGACAAGAATGTCCAACAACAAATCTTCCATGGTGAAAACAATCAGAGCATAAGACTATATCCCCCTGTAAAGTAGAGATGAAGCAATTTGTTAGAAGCGCTCTGATATCTGAAACAGTAAGTAAGATAAGGTTTTGAGTCTATAATGGAAAAAAATCAGAGAATGATACACAAAGGGTAATGCGTAAGGGAAAGCATGCTAAGAACCTTCTTTTGTGACTGGAAGTACACAGTTGGAAGCGGTCGAGAACAATGGTTGCAATGATTATCACAAAGGTGTTCACGAATTCTGATGTCCAAGTCAGGGATGTCACCATCCAAGCTTGACAAGGATGAATACACTTCAGCCCCCTTGTGTCTACAGTTGGGCTTGTCAAATTTGATCAAACTATCAATAGATGTTAAAGCAGCAGACGGCACGTGGACCTCACCATTTGTATCCTCCCTCACATCCAATGCATCTCTAGAAGGCCCAGGATGTGACTGGGTGGTGGCACAGTAATTGATTATTCCCCAGTGATCAAGAAAACGGAAAACTCGTGCAAAATCTGCAATGTCAACACCATCTACCAATCCTTGACAATCAGAAATCGTCAGTGTCTTTTCAGGGTTCTGCATATATTTTGAAACAATTGCGTTCCTGAATTCCATATAACTTTCGGGTGTATGGTTTGGCGATTTTCCAGAGAAGAATTGTGGCACCACTTGCCTTTCAAGCCGATCCACTGTGTTTGGTGCAAACCAATCTGTTCAAATGTAACAGCAAAAGTAAAATAATAAATTCGAGCACTGGGGACCAAAATATCAGAAATAAAAATAAACTAAGAGGGAATTCAGGATACATCTGAACATGAACTCCAAGAACATAGCCCAAGTAAAATTTAGAGGACATCACTTGCATAATCCATTCAAGATGCAATCCTGATCTAAGAAACCTAGGGCTACTCAAAGCCAGTAGTTATTCTACTTTGATTAATACATACACGTAGATGATGTGGCAAGAGTTCTAATACCTCTCCTTATCCATCACACAGACCATAACAAAAAACTGATATGAAATACAGAAATAGAGTTGCTTTCAGAGTAATGTAAACTAAGAACCACGCACGTACGATAAAACCTTCTACATTCAGGAGCTACCGGCATAAGAACCCTTTGAGATATCTTAAGAAAAATCAAATTCTTGACAACAAATATGACTACTACAATACTAGTACCAACCAGCAAAATCTGATACTGCATTAAGCCTCACTTGTAACATAAAAGAACATTGCAACATAGTCAACACTTACAAGTCTTCAATTCATATGCAAAATCATGAACTAAAGGACAAGAGAAACAAACAAACCTGAATGCATAGGCAAGACATGAACCAGATCCCCAAACCGTTTAGCAACTCCTTCTCCTTCCAAAATAGGTGGTGGAGAGATAACATAAGCAGAAGACGCTCCATCACTCCTCTCAAGATCAAAGGACAGAGCATCAGCCGGTACAGTAGACAACGCTTGCAATTGCCCATAGGAAATATTCTCCAGAGACGGAAGCGAACCTTGACCTCTAGTCTCCCCAATCAAACCACCTCTCTCAGCAGCCACAACGGCCGTTACAGACGCGTGTGGACGGATCACAACACGCTTAACCACAGAGGGGAAATCAGAGATGCGCGAACCGGAATCTTCAACTACTTCGCCAATACCGTGTCCCGGATCGGGAGTTGCGCCGCCGTTCTGGTGAAGCTCATCGGCATTATTATCAACGTCATCAATTTCTTCGTTGTTGTGATTGTTGTTGTTCTCTTCGTCTTCTTCCTCGATATCTTCCTCCTCTTGTTTCGGTTTCCTCGCCGCCGATAACCCACCTCGCTTCCGTCGTTTCCATTTCCCTCTTCTATCTGCGACAGAATTGGGGGAAAAAAGGGTAATTCAATTCGCAAAAGTAAAAAAATACCCATAGATACGATCTATATGGGTAAGTCAAATCCCAATTCAAAATTGGATTTTGAGGAAACAGAGAAATTGCAATTGTTACCTTCAGAAGCTGGCATTCTTGTGGATGAAGATAGAGAAATTGAGGTTTAGGGTTCAGTGGAATCAAAACCAAAGAACTCTAAAGTGTAAGAGAGAATTGCTTTCTTTGTCTTCTTCTGTTCCTCCGAGTCGCTCTGATTTCTTCTAGCTCTCTCTCTCGAGCAACCCACAGCAAACCTTTTTCTCTGAATTTATTTCGCCAATGCCTTCTTTTTAGTCATTCTCCCACAACGACGTCACATAACCTTTTGGTTGGGTAAGAGGTTTTGGAAAAGGTTTGACTTCAAAATTTCAACCTTCGTTAACCAATCCGATTTCGGTTTATAATCATATTTAATCGGTTTATATTGATACCGTTTTGTTTCAAATTGAAGAGATAATGACCGGTTTTGTTCGGTTTTTAGTTCAAATTGGTTAAACCGATTGAAATTGATACATTAAGGGTGATACTGGTGTGGTGGTTAGTCAAACCAATCAACATGGACATACTCCTCTCACAATTTCTGTACACCATATTATATTCACCTCGTAATTCTCAGCATAGACATAAATTACTCCTCTCATCAAACCGTTATTTTCCACCATAATTTCACTAATTTATCATAAAATAATACGATACAAAGTAGGAAATTCTTCATGTGTTTCATATATATATTTTTAATATCACAATAATCGATCATACAATCACTATAAAAGTTGAATATGTATATGTTCTTTACCACACAATAAGTATAAGATAATGAAAAAAAAAAAAAATTAAAAAAATGATGAAAACATCTATCATGTATTCGTCGTTAAATTTACTTTTTTCCATATATAGCAAAGCTGAATATTTAGCATTCAACAAGCTCATCACTCAGACTGGGATAAAGCTTGACACATTAACATTTGATAATGGTTTCTGGTTTTACTCTAATTTATAAGATTTCACATTACAAAATTCTAAGATTTTATTTTTAAAAACAAAATATATTTTTTCAATAATTACATATTTAGTTTCAACATTTTCCCTCGTTTTTTTGTTCAACGTTGTTTACAATGATAATTAGTTATGTAATTATTATTAGTTTTTATAGAAATCTACCTTTTTAATATCCTTTTATTATGGGATTTGCTATTAAAAACAATCAGTGACCTTAGTGCAGTGGCAGAAAGTAAGTCTAATTGTGGAAAAAACAACCAATTATAATTTATTAATTTTTTTGTGTTTGGTTCGATTTTCTAAATGATATCTTGCTCTGTTTGAAATCCTCGTGAATTATCCAATGTCAATTTAATCTCAGCTTGAAAACATATTTTAATTCCAAAATCTTTTATTTATGCTTATACATCAACAAAAGTAACAGAAGTAGTAAAAATATAAAAATAGAACTTGTAGGAAAGAAGAGATTAGCAACCTCCAATGGACTCGTTTAAGCTAATCTATATATTTTGTTAACAAAACAACAAAAAACTTGCTTAGCAAGGCAAATCGAGCAATGAACTCCAAAATGTCATGAAAAAAGTGAATAATGCTTAGATGCTATCCTATTTGAGGATTTTTTTTTATAATTTAATTATTTACAATCCAAAAACCTATTATATCGCCAAAATTTGGTTTATTTGGTATTTTGAAAACAACACTAACTTGTTTTTTTTTTAATGTCTCATGATTATCTTCTTCTAATTGGGAAGGAATCAAGCCGATTAACTTGTTCTCATTAAGAGGTAATTCGTTCAATAATTTGCCGTCAACTATTTGAGAAAGTATCAAATCACAGAGTTTGTTATCGAAGAGATTTTAAGTAACAAGTTTTTTTCATAATATTTACAAATTATATGTTTACAAACTTTAAGAATTATGTCATTTTTATTTCGGCAAATTACCTTTTTGTTTTTGAGGAAAAAAATATTAAATTTTCAATTGACATGTGGAACAAGTGTATTACATAGATTGCATATATATAGTTGGATAATAAAAATATACATGTATATACATACATAATGATTTTTATTAAATTATACATAATCTCAATAATTAAATGCTTTAATTAAAATTTTGAATCACATTTACTTTGGTTTAGATTGATTGAAAGAGATAACCAAAACAATTCTTTTTTAAGTTCAAATTGGTTAATCCGGTTCAAATTGATTAACCCGGTTTAAATTGATACATTAAGGGTCCGCTCGTTCGCGTGGGTGGTTCCGTTAACGAGCAACGGCGATGAAGAGACCTCGTGCAACATCTTCTTCGGCGTCGATCTCCGCCACCACGAAACCACCTCTGTCTCCGCCGGTCACACCGATTCTGAAACAGAAGCTACACAGAACAGGAGCACCAAAATGGTTCCCGTTAAAACTCACCCACACGGAGCTGACTCTACCGTTAACTTTTCCGACGGGTCAAACATTCCGGTGGAAGCAGACTGGGGCGATTCAGTACAGCGGAACGATAGGACCTCACCTCGTCTCTCTCCGCCAGCGTCCAGGAGACGATACAGTTTCCTACTGCGTCCATTGCAGCAGCACTAGCCCTAAATCAGGAGCGGAGCTTGCGCTGCTGGATTTTCTCAATGCCGAGATCTCGTTAGCTGAGCTATGGTCTGATTTCTCGAAGAAGGATCCTCGTTTCGGAGAGCTGGCGAAACATCTTCGTGGCGCTCGTGTGCTGAGACAGGATCCGCTTGAGTGCTTAATTCAGTTTTTGTGCTCGTCCAACAATAATATCGCCAGGATTACCAAGATGGTTGATTTCGTCTCGTCTTTAGGGTTACATTTGGGTGACATTGAAGGATTTGAGTTTCATCAGTTCCCATCATTAGATCGGTTATCTAGGGTTTCTGAAGCAGAGCTTAGAATGGCTGGTTTTGGTTACAGGTGTGCGTGTGCTTGCTTCATTCATCACACTTATCTAACTTTACTGCCTATTCAATTAGCCATTTAGGATAAAACTTTGATTGAAGCTTATACCTCCATTCGTAGCATTTTTATCTGATTGGTTCTGTTCTCAGTTGCAAATACTGATTTTGGTTCCATGTTGTGGGTGAGCAGAGCCAAATACATAACAGGTACAGTGAATGCTTTGCAGTCAAAGCCTGGTGGTGGCAATGAATGGCTTCTTTCTTTACGCAAATTAGATCTCCAAGAGGCAGTTGCTGAGCTATGTACGTTACCTGGTGTTGGTCCAAAGGTAGCAGCTTGCATAGCTCTGTTTTCCCTTGATCAGCATAGTGCCATTCCCGTTGACACGCATGTCTGGAAGGTAACGATCGAATCTGTGGTTTCTATATATTGTAGTTACTAAATGCAGATCCAAATACATTTTTCTGTGGTGACTTAAGTAGCTTTTATTTGTGTTCTGTTATGGGGAAATGGATCAGATCGCCACAAACTATCTACTGCCAGACCTTGCTGGTGCAAAACTGACAGCTAAACTCCACGGCCGAGTGGCAGAAGCATTTGTGAGTAAATATGGTGAATATGCTGGTTGGGCTCAAACATTGCTTTTCATCGCCGAGTTACCTGCACAAAAAACTCTCTTGCAGTCGTTTTCCCAGCCCATTAACAAACCGGACACATATGCGGAAGACAAATGAAACTAGCTGTGACACGATGAAGCCATAACTATATGCTCTACCCCAAGTGTCAGAAGGAAATTTGCTAGACGTAAAGGCATCCTCGATGCGTCAAGTCCAGAAACTTGACCTTAGTAGAACTAATGGCTTGTCAGGCAATTCCCTGGCTGATATAATATTGGCGAATGAGCGTAGTTGGTTCTTATGATCATTAATTTACTTGCGAACTCAACGTTGAATTGTACTTGTAACTTTTTAATCATTCATGCTTCTTATTGTTTGTTCCCTTTGCAAATCTCTTTATCTTAACGACTCGTACTTGTATATTGCAATGTACCGATTAGTGGAATTGTGGTTCAAATGGGAATCTAGAGCTCCTCCAGTCCAGTTAGAAAAAGCGATATCACTTTATGAATTTGGGACCGTTTAGTTGACCATTGACCTTAAATATTTTATGAATCTAGACAAAATTTAATTAATTTTCCTTATTAAGCCCAATAGAAAAAGGCCTACGTAAATTCGGCCCAAACTATATTGAAGGCGAGGAAAAAAAGTCCGGCTGGATTTTCCTCCAAGCCACCGTCGACTTTACTTAGTTGCTCCTCTCTCTCTCTCCTCCACCTTCTCAGATTTCTCCTCCGTTCGGAAAAGCTCCAAATTCGACTCTGAAAACCCTAAGTTTCCGATGTCGGTAAGTTTTACAACTCCCAGTTTTCTTTTTCTTAATTTGAATCTCAGAGACCTCAACCTCTATTAGTTTTACGCATCAATGGTTTAGATAGTGACCTCAACCTCAACCTCTATTTGTGGCGATTTAGATCTTCGAGTACAATGGAAGTGCCGTCGTGGCTATGGTAGGTAAGAACTGCTTCGCCATCGCCAGTGATCGTAGGCTCGGTGTCCAGCTACAAACAATCGCTACTGATTTCCAGAGAATCTCCAAGATCCACGATCGTGTCTTCATCGGCCTTTCTGGCCTCGCTACCGATGTTCAAACACTGTAAAACTATCTTGCTAGCTTCCACATGTTCCCATATTTGTTTTGGTTTTACGTTTTTTGAATTGAATTGACGAGAGTTTTTTTCTTGGTTTTTGTCTTTGATGTTTGAAAGGTACCAGCGCTTGGTGTTTCGTCATAAGCTTTACCAGCTCCGGGAAGAGAGAGACATGAAGCCTGAAACTTTCGCTAGTCTCGTCTCAGCCATTCTTTACGAGAAGAGGTCAGTGCCTACTTTATCAAGTCGATTTGCTTTATTAGCTACCTGTTGTTTGTGATGCTGCCCATGATTCTGGTTAGGACTGATTTGCTTCTGGCTAGGACTAATTTGCTAAGTTTGTCTCCGAATTATGATTTAGAATGATAATGAGATTGGCTGCTTATTTTCAGATTTGGTCCTTACTTATGCCAACCTGTGATTGCCGGCTTGGGAGATGATGACAAGCCTTTCATTTGCACGATGGACTCTATTGGAGCCAAGTATGTTCACATATTTTCTTGGTTAAATCTCTGATTCGTAGGGAAGCTTTTCCCTTTTTCGTATTGATGTCATTAGCTTGGTTAGTGTGGTGTGGTCTGTATAGTCCTTCATATGTTTCATGGAAATAATTCATTTTGCTTTTGGGGGGTTTTGGGAATTGTTGGATTTACCTCAGCATCCTATGAGTAGGAAATGACCATGGTTTCGTCTGCATATTGTTTTGAACCTTTGATACATTTCTCTATTTTGTGTTTGTTGTTTCGACCTAATGGCTGCAGATACCTTTACATTTCTTTTAATTGCTTGATATAATAGGGAACATGGTATAATGATTGCTTTCTTCTAAATGCAGAGAGTTGGCTAAAGATTTTGTTGTATCTGGAACTGCTTCAGAATCACTGTACGGAGCCTGCGAGGCAATGTACAAGCCTGATATGGTTTGTCCACTAGCAACTTTATTATCTGTTGTTTTATTACCAAATCCTGTCACGGCAAATGCATAAAAACCACAGTTATGCGTGATGTTTGGTAGGTTTAAAGGTTCAGGGTTACTTTATAAAAAAATGGAATGTTGAATTAGTTTGAAAATTAGGGTGCATATGCAGAGATCAAAATAGCTGTTAGTTTTCTCTTTGATATCTTCAATTGCCCCTTTTGGCATGAGGTCTTTAAAAATTTGAGCTTGTTAGCTTTATTCTGTTTTATGTAGACCTATGTATCAAAGACTCTGGCTTAACAAAAATGGGGATTTTTCAGGAAGCTGAGGAATTGTTCGAGACAATATCACAAGCACTTCTCTCATCAGTTGACCGTGATTGTCTGAGTGGTTGGGGAGGACATGTTTACATTGTGTAAGTTCTCAATTCTTCTCAATGGGTTTCTTCTTCTCTTTTTCTCCCCACTTTTGTTATCAAAAATTAGTTCTTAAAACAAACTTTCATGGTGATATGTTGTACAGAACACCAACAGAGATTAAGGAGAGGATCCTAAAGGGAAGGATGGACTGATCAGCTTCTTCTATCCAAGTTGTTTTTCATTGTAATCCGGTTTTAAGTAGCGTAACCTTCACATCCCGGTTTAATCATATGATCATTCCTTCTCTGAAAATTATGGCTTCTTGAATCTGGATGATGTTTGATCTCCCCTCTTTGGATAATTTTATTTCAGTTCGCCGAGTTAACGAAGAAATAACACTTGTACTCTCACTGGTTTCTATTTTTATTTCATTTTTACTAAAGGACAAGAAATAAAGTTCAAAAAGCAGGTGCAGCTGCAACTTAATTAACAGTAACCACTAGATCTTAAGCAGTTACAAAGCGGCTTTCTCTTCTCAAACCTCTCTAATTTATTGTCTGTTAAATTTGCCTATTGCGGCAGACTAGAATAACTTATCTATAATCGGAATCTGAAGTTGGTCGTGATGGGTAACGTGTTGGACTCATTCTTCACCGGGTTCTCAAATTCTATCGGAAACTTCTTTGGTTCTCCACTTGACTTTCTATCTGGAAAATCTTGCAGGTAATACACAAAAACCATCACTTATATTTATCATAATCTTTCTTGACTGCTTATAGGCCCGAAACTAAAACAAATCGTACTTGGAACAGTTCGGTTTGTCCATCACCTTGGGATCTCATATGCTACATTGAGAATTTCTGCGTGGCGAATCTTGCTAAAACCGCATTAATCCTAATCGTATCCTACTTCTTTCTTTCTTCATCTACATGCTATACAAAGTTGGGTTTTGGCATTGTATCATCCACGGTTTCTGCGGATTCCTATGGGTTTTGGTCTCTTGTTGGTTCTACATTCTTAGCTATTGGTGTAGTTTCTTCTGCTATGATCTGCTACACTCAAAACGTAGAAGAAGACGCAGACACCACAGATATATAGAGGATGGTTGTGGTGATCATAACAGTGATGATGATGATGATGATGATGATGCGTCATTCACATACCATAGGTCGAGGCGAGAATGCAGAAAAGAAGAACGTCTTAGAAAGTCTCTGAGACCGAGGAGCCATCGTGTTAGAGTTGGTGTGAGGAAAGACCATCGTTCTGACTCGGATTTGAGCCAACATGCTGATGGTGGTAGTCCGGTTCATGGTGTTAGAGTGAGCAGAGAGTCTAAGTTCGCACGGAAGGGTTCAAAACGCAGAAATCGAGTTCACCATGGTCCTCGCAGAGCCTGAAATGAACCACATATATCTGGAACTGCTTCGGAATCAATGTATGGAGCCTGCGAGGCAATGTACAAGACTACAAGCCAGTTATGGTTTGTCCACTAGCAACTTTATCATCTGTTGTTTAATTGACCAGCTGGGTCAACTTTGATAGAGCAATCTCTCTGTTTCTTGGCAAAACAGACCTTTTCGTTATATACAATTAAGTATTATTGTAAGCAAAATAAAGCCAGATCTATTGTTAATCTGCTAGATAGTTTGAATTTAAAAAATTAGTATAAAATTATATCTATGGAAACATAAACATAATTGTTTTTTTCCTCTTAACATGTAGTCCAAAAATCTGACATGTCGAATCTAAACACTAGGGAAATTTAGTCCAATAAACCATAGAGAGTATGAACTTGAAAATGTAATTCACTACGAAAGGCTAAAAAAAACAAATTTAATAGTGGTAAATCTAAACTATATACATTATTGTAGTTTACATTTTTGTATATCACGGACAAAACCTGTCTAAGTTTTTAATGTCTCTCACCGGTGAAGTTTTCTATGCTCTATTTCTATGATGCATTCAATTGAAACAAAATTAAAAGATCATATTTATGGTAACTGGGCTCCTCCATACTGCTTCAGGGGCAACAGCTAGAATGTGTGATGTACACCAAAGGACTACATAAATGTAACACAATGTTTGGGTAATTTGTAGTTCATTAATCAACAACATACCAAATTTGTTCACAAAACCAGAAAACAACAAAACAATCTTTACTTGCTTTAGTGAGCAAATGTGGAAAACCATATAACTGAGGTCTTTTTTACTAACATAAAGAATGTAATAAGATGATCATCGAACTGTTAGAAACAGCATATGCTGCGTTATCAGAAACACACAATTTGTTTTCTTCTCACTACTACCTACCTAGTGGCGCCACCAAAGTTCTAAAAGTTGTGTTATTAACGTTGACGACGTCGTTGTTCTTCTTGGCCATATTCCGATTCTACCCTTTGTAACGGTGATTAGGTGAGGATATTTTCGTTATTTACTATTAAATTCACATAATTACAAAATAATGTTGCCTCTGTACCCTGAGATAAACATCAACAAAAATTTGTTACTATTTTTTCTTTTTGGTTTCTTTCATACTGTTTACCAACTAACAATTTTGTTTTTCAAAATATTATCATTACCTTTGGCAGCTCAGCAAACATTATTCTAATTTGTTTTTCTGTCAGTTCATCAAATAATTAAATATTTTGTCCATGTGATAATAATTTGTAATCGCAGAGAGTTAAAAAAAAAAAAAAAACATTTATAAGGAATTATATTGTAACCAATTAAATACGAGAGACAGAACAGTACTTTAATATCTGAGGTTATTTTCGTCATATTCATTATGTTTTTTCCTTTTTGGAGGGAGTGGGAGAAAAAAAAAATCGATACATGACGTGACCTCCATTGATTTCGGCGAACGAGCTTCTTCCCTCTCTCTCTCTCTCTCTCTCTCTCACAGTAACTGTCTTTTGGAGAAGAACCCATTTCTCTTACTGTTAACTTCCCAACAATGTCTGCTTCTAGGTCACAGAGATCATCCACGATCTCTCCGGCTCGTACTCGCCGATCGCCGGCGACTATTCCGACGAAACGGCCGGAGACACCTTCTTACTCTCACTTTTCTGCCTCTCCGGCTGCTTCTTCGAGTCCGTTATTACGGTCTAGTCTTAGTCCGTCTACTTCCTCCGCCGCCGCCTCTGGTACTACGGCTGTTGCTTCCTCCAAACTGAAGGAGAATATTACCGTCACGATTCGGTTTCGTCCTCTCAGGTTTTGTCTTTTTTACTACTTCAGTTGTTTTGATTTGATTTGATTTGTTTTGTTTTGGCTAATTGACTTTTTGTTTTTTTTTGGTAATATTGAATTAGTCAACGAGAGGTCAATAATGGAGATGAGATAGCTTGGTATGCAGATGGAGACTACACTATTCGGAATGAGTACAATCCAGCTCTTTGTTATGGCTTTGGTTAGTCATAAAGAATTGTTGAGTTGAGCTGTTTAGAGTAATTGTTTTGGACTTTGTTTTTCGAATTGATTTTGAGTGTGATTTTGCAGATAGGGTATTCGGTCCACCAACAACTACTCGGCGTGTTTATGATATTGCTGCTCAACAAGTTGTTAGTGGGGCAATGTCAGGGATTAATGGTATGTTTCATCTTTTCTTTAGTTGTGTTTTTTTCTCTGATGTCTTTTAAAGACAACTGTTTTCTTATGCGTTTGAATAATGTTTGATGTTGGGAAGCCTTAAAAGTTAGGTGCTTTTAAAATTCCTTAGCTTGAAAATATGCATCTCTTGCCCATGTGCAGGTACTGTGTTTGCTTATGGAGTTACTAGCAGCGGCAAGACTCATACAATGCATGTAAGTTATTATCTAGAGGTTGAACTATGTCTTTTTTCGGAACTCTGCTATGGTTTGCGACCAAAACCCTTTCTACTATATATATATACGTATAGAATGACATGTTGGACTTTATTCATCTTTGGAGATTGAGATATAGGATGTCGTTTCCCGTTGTTCTTACTAGGGCTTCATGTAAGTTGTTATATAGGTGTATTACGAGTTCAAAAGATATCCAAGAAGGTGTTTCTCTTATACACATCCACTTCTGCGGCACCTAACTTAATGATACATTTTGCATTTAGGGGGAGCAAAGGTCACCTGGAGTAATTCCGTTGGCAGTGAAGGATGTGTTTAGCATTATTCAGGAGGTGATAGGTTACTCTATAGTTCTTTTTCCTTAGAAAGGATTTTTCACTCTATTCTTTAGCTAATTATGTTTCAGCTATCCAGACACCAGAACGGGAATTTCTTCTTCGTGTTTCGTATCTAGAGATATACAATGAGGTTAGGCTCTGACTCAGTGTTTATTTACATAACCTGCTTGTAGTTTAAATTGTTTTAAATTTCAATGGACATGGTATCCTTTGGCAATATTGATTTGTTATTTCCTAGAAGCTTAGAAGAATGCTATAGGTTTTAGTCTTTTATTATGTTTCTGGGTCCAACCTAGGACAGTGAGTATGCTCAAGAAATTTTTGTAGGAAGGAATTTTTATTTCAATTATATATGTGATTGCAAACTCATGAACTCCAAAGAGACAATTGGCTGTTTTTTCTGGCGCAGATCTAGATTTTCACTTTCCCATTAATTTCTAGAACAATAATCTGGTGCGTGATTTGAATTATTCTTACAGGTCATCAATGACTTACTAGATCCAACAGGACAGAATCTAAGAATACGAGAGGATTCTCAGGTAACTGGTGGGTAATGTCGCCCAAAAAACCGATCAAATCCTAATGTGGGGCTTACACATTTCATTTATCCAAGCTTCATTTGCATCGTAAGTTTCAGTATACTTAGCGTTTGTTTATGGTGATAGGGCACATATGTTGAAGGTATTAAAGATGAGGTTGTCTTATCCCCTGCTCATGCTCTATCCCTAATAGCATCTGGAGAAGGTATAAGATCCTGAATTAAAATACCTATTAACCATCGGCATTAACTCATCTTTCGGTTAACATAGTTTTTATTATTATGCCCCAAATACATTTTCCTCATTGACAATATATACAAATCATGTGTTTTAAGGTCGTAATCTTCTAGCAAATGATTTTGTTGACCGTATTATCATATGCTATCAATTGGTCGTAACTTCTCCTTCTCTTTTAAAGGCCGTACCTCTCTTATTTCTGTTTTGTTTGGTCTGTGATTTCACTTTGTCGTTGTTGAATTACTGCAGAACACAGGCATGTTGGTTCAAATAATGTCAATCTTTTTAGCAGTCGGAGCCACACAATGTTCACCTTGGTAAGTCCTATTACTTTAAAAGTGTATCTTTTTTGTCTCCATCTCAACTACACATATGCCTTAGTGATGTTCTTGTACAAGATAGCTCTTTCTCTTAGAGTTTACAGTGTGTTTCAGACTATAGAAAGCAGTCCACATGGAAAGGGAGATGACGGCGAAGATGTTACTCTTTCTCAATTGGTAATTACTTGACAGTTCATTCTGATTCTGCTATTGTGTATATGAAGCCATGTCACACTTCGTTGTGTTATCTAACATTCTGATTCTTTGTTCGATGCAGCACCTTATTGATCTTGCTGGATCTGAAAGTTCTAAAACTGAAATAACTGGACAACGGAGGAAAGAGGGCTCTTCCATCAATAAAAGTTTACTTACCCTTGGCACTGTAAGGAAGTTCTTTTTCAGTTGTACATTTCATCATCTCTATTTATGCGTGTCTAAACTACTAATCTCCTTCTTCAGGTTATATCGAAATTGACAGACACCAAGGCAGCTCATATACCCTACAGGGATTCTAAACTTACACGTCTCTTGCAGTCAACACTTAGTGGTCATGGACGAGTATCAGTAAGTTCTCTATGCCTTTCCCTAATTAAATCAATTTTTTTATGAGCCTGTCAAAATAATGATTTGTTTAAGAAGTTTCTGAAAACCAGGTGTTTCTTGGTTGATGAAATATCACTTTGATAAAATAGCTCTTCATGTAGAAATCAGATTCAAGTAAGAGACTGTTTTGTGTCGATATAGGCTTTCTGACCCCTCTGAACCTTTTTTCAGCTTATTTGCACTATCACACCTGCATCCAGCACAAGTGAAGAGACACACAACACATTAAAATTCGCTCAGAGGTGCAAGCATGTTGAAATCAAAGCTTCACGAAATAAGGTGCATTTTTATGGTACTAATGTCTCTGAGGTTCCTTAAATTCACTAGAGCCCTCTTTTTGATATTTCAATTTTTATACAGATTATGGATGAAAAGTCCCTAATAAAAAAGTATCAGAAGGAAATTTCGTGTTTACAAGAGGAACTTACGCAATTGAGGCGTGGGGTTTCTAACCAAGAAGAGTTGGCTGATCGAAAACTTCCGGTTGGTATATTCAAGATAGTTCCTTATAGCTTTTCTTGTCGCTGCAGCCTGATTCTATGAAACTATGAATAAATTGTCTTAAGCTATGCCTATTACTAGTTCATTTAAAAAATTGAAGTGATTATTAATCGAGATTTGCCTTTAGAAAATTATGTTGATCATACATGTACACCTAATATGCATTCCCCAGAAATAACATGCTTTGCTTTCATTGTGCCCTTTCTCATTATATAAGCTAAAATCTGGTCAGGTTAAACTTCAGTCAAGGTTGGAGGAAGATGAAGAAGCCAAAGCAGCTCTGATGGGAAGAATTCAGCGACTGACAAAATTAATCTTGGTTTCAACAAAAAGTTCACTGCAAGCTGCTTCCGTAAAACCTGAGCATATATGGAGGCATGCTTTCGGAGAGGATGAGGTATGTTTGTTAATTCCTCGTTTTAGGATACCATTCCAGTTTGGTGGCACACTAATATATCTCTGTTTTCAGCCTCTCACCATGTGATATTGATGTTTAACTTTACACCCTGGTTCCTTACAGCTAGCATACTTGCCCGATAGAAGACGAGAGAACATGGCTGATGATGGTGCTGGAAGCACAGTTTCTGAAAATTTAAAGGAGCCGAGAGATGGAAATAGTAGTATGGACGAGATGACAAAGGACAAGAAAAGGAACAAGACTCGTGGAATGCTTGGCTGGCTAAAAATGAAAGTAGGTTCTAATCATCTTTGATCTCTCTGTTGTATCAAAACTCATAGGTGGAATTAGCATTGTGGACTGATATTTAGAATGACACAATCTAAAATCATGATTTTATACTGTTTCGGCAATATACATGACCCATAATGTAAATGATGCAGAAATCTGATGGTCTGGCTGGGACATTACTGGCTGATGGTAACCAGAGCCAAGTAAGTGGATCTCCTTCATCTTCCTCTAAGTGTACACAAACAAAAACAACCAGAAGAGAAAATGCCAAGTCTTTTCCCGGAAAAACTGTTGCTGGAGACTTATTCAGTGCTACTATTGGACCAGGAGACCCTTCTCCGGTAAGAAAATATTGTTCCTCAGTTTTTTTTGGTTGCTTCTGTGATTACACTTGAGGAAGTAGCGATGTCTCAATCCTTATTAGTTGAACATCCTATCTTATGTGAGGTTGTTCCTAGGTTATTTAAGTGGTCATTGTGTAGATCCTTGACTGACACATAACCAGCAAAATGACATACGGCAGATTGGAACTACTATTGCGGATCAAATGGATCTTCTTCACGAGCAGACAAAAATACTTGTTGGAGAAGTAGCATTGCGTACCAGCTCATTAAATCGGCTTTCCGAACAAGCCACTCGCAACCCTGATGATTTCCATATCAGAGTGAGCTTTTCGTGTGATCTTGCTTAAACAATGCCAAAGTAATTAGCTTATAACATAATAGTACCTCTTTCATGTTTGCATTGTCGACTGCAGGATCAAATTCAGAAGTTAGAAGATGAAATCAAGGAAAAGAAGAATCAAATACGTGTTCTAGAGAAACAAATTATTGAGATTTTCGGAATGACTCCCTATGCCGCAGATTCTCTTGGAATGTCTCAGGTAAAATAACAGATGAAAAACAAAACAAGAATTTAGATGGATTAATACACTTATTGGATAATATTCTCGTGTTTGCTTGATATAGGTTTTGTCCAAGCTCACAACGCAACTAAATGAGAAAATCTTTGAACATGAGGTACTCCATACTCATCCTTCTTTCTCTAAGCTCTTGTTACCTCTCATTCTCAGTTTTGTTTAATCAGATTCACTGACTCAGTGACAATGTTTTCGTTATGAAATGTCTTTTTCAAGATAAAGTCTGCAGACAATAGGATTCTGCAGGAGCAGTTGCAGATGACTGTAAGTTAACACTCCATAATGGTTCTGTATTTTCAAAGTCCGAACACTTTGAGAAATTGTCAGTTTGAAGTTCATTATTACCCTAATTTGCACAGAAATCAGAGAACGCTGAGATGCAAGAGACAATCATGCTACTAAGACAACAACTAGATTCGTTAGCCGAGAGACAGTCAACATATACACAGCAAATTGCAGGAGACGAATCATCAGGGAAGAATACTCACAACAGAAATGGTGACGAGTCAGAAATCTACTCAGGAGCAGGAACACCGACCAGCGTGATGAGCTTAAATAGAGTATTTGCTCAGGAAGAGACTAAAGAGATGAACAACGAAACAACTCTCAACACTCAGGTATCTTTCCCATACAAAATTTGCTCCTTCCATCTACGCGACACACTAAGTCATTGTGATAAAAACACTTTTGGGGGCTTTTTTACATCACTAGGCATTGGAAATAGAGAATCTGAAGAAGGAGAAGATGAGACTGATTGAGGAAAAAGATGAGCTTCGTAAACTTAATAAGAAACTCACTGAAGAAGCTTCTTATGCTAAAGAATTAGCGTCTGCTGCTGCAGTAGAACTCCAGAATTTGGCTGAAGAAGTTACTAGACTCTGCAATGAAAACGCAAAACTCAGCAGGTGAAAAAATTCCAGGTCTCTCTGTAGTTGTATGGGGACTCCAGCTCCAAGATAATGCTGCAAAGTGAATCATCATTAACCTATAACGCGAATTTGAAAGGTGATGATGATGATGCATCAAAGGGAACAGTCCTTGGAGATCATGATGCTCCCAAAGGCAAGGGATTCAGTCCAGAATAGGTTTGTATTGCTTGATTTGCTTCGATAGTCTTTTGATTCTAACTTCTGATGACAGACACATGATGTAAATATACTCACAAATATGTTTTCTTGTTCACGATTTTTGTATGTTCTTTAGGTTGAAACGACGATGTTGCAACAAGTTCCATAGTTAGTTTTTTCAACTTGACTTTTATTTATGTAAGAGATTTATATTTGAAATTGGCATAACCAAATTAGGACGAAAATCTCCCACATGTTCTCTATCGTAGTTCGAAGTTTTTTTGGGTCAAATCTCATTATATGAAGTATGTATAAATTGACCATAAACAAAATTTACAAGGAAAAAGAAAGGCGAGGCATACGAATGATGATAATGGAGATGAAAGCATGATGTTGTTTGTGAAAAGAGAGAGGGACTAGAAAATAAGATCTAGATTCCATAATCCAAAAATACTATAGTACACTTACAAGTTACAACACCCCCGCCAGGCTTTTTCTCTTCTCCACAACCACTATTTTTTTTTTTTTTTTACTTTACAATTACATTTATAAACTTTTAATCTTCACATGTTTGTTCTTTGTAACAAATAATTTTTTTGTTCTTTCTCCAACTTGAAAACGGTATGTATTTTGTATAGCTTATGCTGAAACCGCATTTGGCTATATAGAATTATTGATCGTACGTAGTAGCTAGATCTACGTAAAACACTATGCATTTGAATATATAAGAATCCAATACATTAATTAGAGACAGTATTATCTATTTTATAAGAGTTAGTCCAGAGTATTTTATATTTCTCTAAGTCGCATTATCATGAAACGCGGCTGTCTTCATGGCCTCATAAGGATTTTACATCAAGAGGTATAGACATATCTATAAAGTTTTCCTAAAAAAAAAAATGAATTTGGGGGTTGGTGTTATATAGTTGAGCTTTCAGCTGGATTCAAGATTCCCCTCTAATGGGGTACTTGAAAATTAATTTATTTTTCCAGATTAGGTTAACCGTTGTACTTGATAACATATTAACGTTATGCCATTTTTAAGGAAGTTTTCAACGCCACGTGCGATGTGGACGTGCTAATTGGTTTTAGTTGATGTTGTCATCCCATGCAGATTTTTCTACGGGATTGACAAATAAAAATGTTTACAAAAAAAAAAAAATCTTCGTTATTAAGTAATTCATCCACTCAGTGGACTCTTCTTGGTGGATGCTTCTAATCTATATCTTACAAACAAAAAATGACATAAAATAAGTATATTATTTAATACTTAATTCCCACTCCAAACAGAATTAATGAAACATTCCGATTCCAATAAAGAGAAATTTTTGGTTATCCAACTCGCACTAACCACAAAACATACATTTGTGAATCGATCCATTGTTTAAAATAATTAAAATCATTCTTTTGTTATAGCATAGAATAGATACGAGACAACCATATAAATTATCTATGCAAAGACGCCGTCGAACTTTGGATGTCGATCGGGTTACCATATAAAGAAATCTAGAAACTAATTAACTGTGTTCCCCACACCAAGGGAGCTTAGTTTTGACATGAAAAGCACAATAGTCGTTTTCAGTGTTCTTTTTTTGGTTTATAATTTATTGTGATACTATATTGTAATTGAAAAGATATTCTTGCGAAATAATAAAAGTCAAAGAGGGGGCTAAGTTAGACGCCATCAAATGATGACGCATCAAGTTTGAAACTTACGGTGAGCCCCAAGCGATTCGTTTATACTCATTTCTGATTCTTCCAATTTAGGCTCTCAAGTAATATCCATGTTTAATATGTAGATGTGTTTTCTGGACAAAATAAATAAAGAAAGAAGGATTAATTTTGTCATCAAAATTTAAACACCGCAAAGAATTGGTATTAAAATAAGGAGTTAACGTAAGAAAGAAAAAATGTGGTGTTAGAAACAACCACCATCTTTCTATTCTATCTGGCTACGTCTTTATTATCGCAGCTCACCATCTCTTTGGACATTTATGTAACAACCATCAAGAATTTAAGATTTCAAAAGTGATATCATCACTTCATTAATTAGTTAATTAATTACCTCACTGACTTAACATTTGATGATCGCATGATGTACGATATATATATTAATAAATTAAGTACTCATATATATGCCTAAAACATAACACACACAAAAAATATAGCTTGCCTCTTGTCCTGTGTGACAAATATATTATATACCCGATCAAAACATTTCCAAAACTAAGCAAGATCAACCATTTAGATAGTGTTCATACCACATAATTAGTTCCACGAGATGTACGTTATCATTCGTTAATTATCACTATATTTTTACCCTTTCTATTTATAACTCTTGGGATGCTAATATTATTAACTCAATAAAAGTTCATGTTACTTTTTAAACAAAGATCAGGGAATTCACTTACATATATAATTACGTTTAAAACTACTAATAATAGTTGTATTCATACTTGATCATGATGAGAGGAGTAGGGGTTACATGCATATATGAAAGATAAGGTAATTAAATAGAGCAATAATTATTGACCTAACTCTGTTGTTGCCTTTTTTCCTTTTTTGCCTTTCTTGATAGCCTATAAATGTTGCTTTTTCTACGCCTCTATGTGCTTAGAAGTTGATTATTATGTCGATCTTTGCATGCCAAATTTATATCGGTGGCCAATTCTCGCCAAGTTCGGTTTGTAAGAGTCAATTAAGTTAGTAGTAACGTGACGTGAGTGGAAATGTAAATAGAGACAAATAGTGTTTGATAAAGTAAAAGTTAAAACCAAAACAACATCTTTTTTAGAGAAAAAATCCAAATCAACAAGATTAAACTAAACTAGTCTTAGTAGTCTATATATGTAAATTTTATGTAATCTAATAATCTTGTAGATTTATAAACGGTAGATATTTTACCAAACAACCTAGTCCAGCTTATATGGGTGAACAACAAGGGTTGCAACAACTCCATGACAGCAAATTTGAAAGAAATAAATAAAAATATTGTTGAAGAAAAAAGATAAATCTATGAAAGATAACCAAATCGAAAGACAAATACCAAAGAGGTTTTCGAGTTTTCTATATATCAAAGTACAAAAATTCAAAATTTGAAACTTAATAATATTTGAGAGGACAAAAAGGTCCCTAATAGACCAAAAAAGAAAATTCTGTCAAAAGTTTTGAACCGTGCAAAATAACAATAGTAAAATTGTAAACAAAAAAAAATATCAAGGGTGAAAAAAGAGGCAATTTGTAATGACAATGTAACTGTTCCATTACATGGATTTTATGATGGCAGAAATAGATAGACAGTGAAAAAAAAACAGGTACATCAAAGCATAACGAAACCACTCAACTACTACACTAACAAAAGTAAAAGAGTAAATTATTTCAACACAAGAGGTTGAAATTTTAAAAACCAAATCTTTGTGATTTTCCAAACGTTGGGACAAGAAGGAAGGAGGGAGGGAGCCATGCGAACGGGGGGATATGAGCAGCACGTGAGAGAAACCCTGATTTGGCAGCACGTGAGTGAGTGGCACACTTTCCTAGTGGCATGTCTCAGCTTTTAAGCTTGTTGTTAGCCTAAACTTTAAAAGCCCTCTCTCTAGTCTCAGTCTCTCTCTACTTCGTAGTAACATGTTCATGTTTCCTGCATGCAATTCTTTATTAGCTAGTTTTTAGAGCCTCGAACCTTTCCCATTTTCTCCACATTAATAAATAAATTACAGTGCTAATTTAGCTCCCAGATTTGGTCTGAAAACTTTATAATATTTTATAAACATTTCTTCTCAGAGTGTCCCATACTGTATATGTGTAAAGTCATGTAATCTAAAAAAAGTGTACTGCTCTTTGCAGTACCAATTAACAACTGGTATACATATGCTAGTAAAAATATCAGTATCCCATTTTCAACTTACTCGGACCAACGTGGATTCCAGCATCATGAAGCGTAAATGTATTGATTGTTGATTCAAGTTAACTAATAAAATAATTCTTAAACAACAACAACAAAAAAAGTAGCTAAAAAGGAAAACATATCAATATAGTTAGTTTATACATTGGTCCAAAAGTTTAAATCCTAAATTTGCAATTACAACAAAAACAAAAATATCTGTTACTTATTAAAAAGTTCGAATAGAGTTTTTTATTTTATTTTAATTACTGTACAAATTGTGTTATACACTTTTACTGTTATTGTACTAAAAAAGAAATAAAAATCTGTCACATTCATAACATTTCTACCAACCAAACTGGTGACACTTTTCACTGTTCAGTTATTATTTTAGAGGTGGCATAGCTTAAACTTTTTTTCTTTATCGAAACTCGTTAAAGAGTAAAAAGATAAAAGTAAAAGTACAGGGCAAAAGGGTAAAAAGTCGAAAGTAATGAGGCCAAAAAAAAAAAAAGGAAGTAATGAGACGGCGTTAACTTCAAACATCATTCCGTCGTCGACGTTGTTTCTCTTCAGTCTCTCTCTCACTCTTTCCCGGAAAATTTATACAATTCTCAGAAATAAAAAACCAAACTTTGCTTTTGTTTTTTTTTTTTTGCTTTCATCCTCGGGCTGGGCTCTCTCTCTCACTTTCATCTTCGCCAATTCCAAGTTACATTTAAGTTTTTGCCCAAATCCCTAGCTTTCTTACACACATCCCTATCCGTTAAATTTCGTAGAGATCGTAATTAATTGCAACAAGACGAATCCTTTTTTTTTTTTAGTTTATTAAAAAAAAAAAAAAACTAAACCCCATAAAAAAAACTTCATTTTTTCTTGCTTTCTCTCTCTCTCTCTCTCTCTCCTCTGATCCCTGTCTAGCCCCCATGGATTCTTCTGTCTCTCCTCTTCTCTCTCTGTCACTCTCTCGCATGCACGAGCTCCCCTCTTCTCTTCTCCTCCTCCTCCTCCTTCGTTTCTTCTTTTGTTTTTTTCCTCACACTCACATCTAATTAAACTCTGCTTACTCTGTTTCCTGAGATTTGAGAAAAAAAAAAACCCAGATTTCGAATTTGGGGATAAGTCTTTTCTTTTCTTTGGAAAGCAATGGTCTTTCCATTCACCAAAGCATGAGACTTGAAAAAGTAGTTAGTTGTGGAGGAGACGACGAAGACGTTAAAGTTTGGGTTTTTCACATATGGGTTGCGGAGGATCCAAAGTAGATGATCAACCACTTGTGATTCTCTGTAGAGAGAGGAAAGAACTTATCAAAGCCGCTTCTCATCACCGTTGTGCTTTAGCCGCTGCTCATCTCTCTTACTTCCAATCTCTCTGCGACGTTGGTGAGTCCATTAAACGTTTTGTTGACGAAGAACTCGTCGTCGTTGGCACTTCTTCTTCTTCTTCTATCCCTGGTTCCCCTGTTCTCACGCTTCCCTCTGACGAAGGCAAGCCTCGTAATAATAAACACAACAACAAGACCTCGTCTTCTTCTACTTCGGTTTCTCATTCCGTTATTGACGAAGACGACGACGACCAAGGAGAAGGAGAAGATCATCAGCATTTGCATTTATCATCTGGATCCGACTTAGATTCAGGATCCGAATCTGGATCTGACGATTCATTAGGTCATCATCATCATCATACTCACATTGATGAAACTACCCCTCAAGTGAATGAGAGAGAAGCACCATTACCGGAACATTACCAACCCGGTTATGAGCCTGGTTATCAATATCAACCAGGTTATCAGTATCCGGTTGAGGGATGGGGGTATATGGGAGAGAACCCGAATCAAAACCAGTACCCGTACCCGAACCCGAATCAGGGAATGTATTTTATGAAGAAGTCTGCGCCACCGTCTCGGCCTTTAGTGTTTCAGCCGGAGAATCATAGAGTGGAGAATGGGCAGTGGTTGCCGGATAATGGAGTTGGGTACTCTAATTACTTTTCCGGGAATGCTAATACTGGTTATTTTGGTTACTCGGAGCAACGTAGAGAGCCACCGTCTCCGGTGAGGCCACCTCCAGCGCCTCCGTCTCCGCCTAAGATTTCAAGTTGGGATTTTTTGAATGTGTTTGACAATTATGATTATATCAGAGCTGTTGCTGGTGAAAGTTCCGGTGCCGGAGCTGGGTTTCCTCCGGCGGTAGGTGGAGTTAAGTCGAGTTCAAGCAGTCCTGATTCGAGAGAAGTGAGGGAGAGAGAAGGGATTCCTGATTTGGAAGACGAAACAGAGCAAGATGTTATCATTGGGCAAACATTTAAACATGGGAAGAGGAAAGGTATTGAGAAGGTGAAAGAACAGAGACAGGGGAATGAACCTGGGAACTGGTCACAACGAGAGGAGATTCACGAGAGGAAGATCAAGAAACGAGGAGATTCAGGTGAAGGAACATCGAGAGATGTGCCTATGGTAGAAAGGGCTACTGAGAGTTCTTTTGGTTCGAAGACTGTGTCATCGTTTACGAGTAGTGAAGAAGATTCTGAGTTTCACCATGTTAATGACGGGGAAGGAAAGAGTAGTAGTAATGATTTAAGCGGGCATGAGACTGTTGCTAGGAAGAGTGTTGGAGAAGTGGAAGAAGAATATGTGAGGAAGAAAGGAGTGAGCTTTGAGTTGGATGAGAATGCAACTACTTCTTTTGATGTTGAATCTTCCAAGATAAGTAGCCTGTCTGCATTGTCGGTTCATGCTAATAGAGATCTCAGAGAAGTTGTGAAGGAGATCAAGAGTGAGTTTGAGGTTGCTTCTTCACATGGGAAGGAAGTGGCTGTGTTGCTTGAAGTTAGCAAGTTGCCTTATCAGCAGAAAAGCTCTGGGCTTAAAGGTAAATGTTCTGTTTTTATCTGAGATTGCATAAATGTTTCCAAATTTCTTGCTACCATTTGAAAACCCATTTCCGTTGAGATAAGTCTTGTTATATGTGGCGATAATCAATGAAGTTCTGCATATGATTTGCAGTTAGGTTAGAGTTATTTGCTTTGCAACTTTAAATTTTAGTAGGACTTTGGGTCTCTTCATGCAGTAGATACATACGTACACTCTGATAGCAGTATTACTAGACTGAAGTAGTGTAGTGAACTTTGTTCATTCTATTTTGGATCTCTTCATGCAGGAGAAACATATGAGCTTTTTTTACTTTTGATTGAACTGTTATGGGCTCTTTCTTTTCTGATGAGCTTCTAGATTATGAACCATAGATTTGATTTGCATCAATTGATTCTTACCTTGTTACTTTTTTCTTTGCTAGTTATCTTCTCCCGGATCATGTATCTGGTAGCGCCTTCCACAGTTTCATCACGTTCTCAGCCTCAACCATCAATACGGTTAACATCTAGGATCTTGAAAATTGCAAAATCATACAATGGTCAGGATGTTGGAGAAGGCTTATCTGGAAACCTCTCTTCAACCTTGGAGCAAATCTATGCTTGGGAAAAGAAACTGTATAAAGAAGTCAAGGTATCTATGTGTTTCTTGATTTTGAATGGATACTTGTCTCGTTAGTTCGCAAGCATCTTTTGACAGATGCAGTTGTATGTTGATGGCAGGATGAAGAGAAGCTTCGTGTTATCTATGAAGAAAAGTGCAGAACACTGAAAAAACTGGATAGTCTTGGTGCGGAATCTAGCAAGATCGATGCTACTCGAGCAGCCATTAGAAAGCTGCTAACCAAACTTGACGTCTGTATAAGATCTGTTGATTCCATTTCCAGCAGGATACATAAACTGAGAGATGAAGAATTACAGCCGCAACTCACACAGTTGATTCACGGGTATAATCTCAATTCTCTTACTACTGACGGGTATAATCTCAATTCACAGCTAATTACAATACTTGGTTGTTGAAGGTTGATAAGAATGTGGAGATCAATGCTCAAGTGCCATCAGAAGCAGTTTCAGGCAATTATGGAGAGCAAGGTTCGATCTCTCAGGGCAAACACGGGCTTACAAAGAGACTCCGGTCTGAAAGCTATTCTTGATCTGGAGATGGAGCTACGAGAATGGTGCATTAGCTTCAACGATTGGGTGAACACTCAGAAATCATATGTAGAGTCTCTAAATGGGTGGCTCTCAAGATGTCTTCACTATGAACCTGAATCAACAGAGGACGGAATCGCACCATTCTCTCCTAGCCGAGTTGGAGCTCCACAGGTTTTCGTTATATGCAAAGACTGGCAAGAAGCAATGGCGAGAATCTCTGGAGAGAATGTAACAAGCGCGATGCAAGGCTTTGCCTCGAGCCTACACGAACTATGGGAGAGACAAGATGAGGAGCAAAGACAGAGAGTGAAAGCAGAGTATGTCTCGCATGATTTTGAGAAACGGTTGAACGATCTAAGGATGGAGAGGGCTAGAGCAAGAATGAGAAACGAGCAGCTACAAGACGGTGGTGCATCAGAGAAAAGCGTGGTGTTGTCAGAGAGCGGGATCTCAGCTTTGGATGATTTGAAGGTGGATTTGGATTCAATGAGGAAGAAGCTAGAAGAAGAGAGAGCAAGGCACAAGGAAACCATAAAACTTGTGAACAATGCAGCTTCAAGCAGCTTACAAGCTGGATTAGTACCAATCTTTGAAGCCTTGGGGAATTTCACTTCACAAGTTGTGAAAGCTCATGAAGATGTTAGGTTTCAACAACAAGAACAAGAACAAGAACAGCCTCAGTCTGAAGAAGATTGATTTTGAACTAATTGAAAAAAGTTTTGGTAATGAAAATTAGCTAGAGATTCGGTTTTAGGAAAAGTTGTTTGTACATATTGTTTTCCATTAATATATTCATTGATTCTTCTTAATCAAGTCTTTTCTATTTTTTAAGGTCTCAGATCTTTAAGTTAAATCTACGTCTGAATGAGTATATATTATTTATTCTCCACCATGTATAATAAGATTATCAACATAGATGAATGAGGAATTTAAAAACCTATATAATAATACTCACAACCAAACACAATTGGTCAGATTTAAAATAAAATACACGTTTTTTTTATTTGACCATGGCATTTACTTGCACGAAGTCACGGACCTCAGATCTCTCATTTGATTTAAGATCAACGATACAGAACAAGCCACGTCTTACTTCGATATCGTGAAGCTTGTACACTGGTGCGGAACATTGTAACTAGTGTATCTTCGTATGTAGACAACTTTTCTCTCTTCTTATGATATTTTCTTTTGGTTTACCATTTTACCGGTGGTAAGAAAATAACAAAATCATATTATAACCGCCAAGGTAAAGGTTTTATCATCAAGAAGACACTGTGTAAAAATTATTACGACGTAAGATCCAATGAGAGTTTGCCACGTGGGGTGTATGACCATTTAGGAGCATTCAGTTTTCGTGTCCTGCAGTGATAAATATCTTTCCCCCGGAGAGAGCTGAGAGCATACAGAGAGATAGAGAGAGAGAGAGAGAGAGAGAGAATTCTCAAAGCTTAAGAGAGAAAGAGAGCGATCATGGCGGTGAGAGGATACGCGACGTTGTTATCGATCCTTGTGTTGTCGTTGTTCGCTTCTTCTATTAGAGGCGAAGAGACGGAGACGACGACGACGACGAAGGAGTTCGTGTTGACTTTGGATCACACTAACTTCACCGATACAATCAACAAGCACGATTTCATCGTCGTCGAGTTCTACGCCCCATGGTATTCGATTTGGTTTTCTTCTGTGAATAATTTAAACCTTTCTGTTAGTAGTACTCGTTAGATTACTATTGAAAATGGGGATTTGTGTCGTGTGATTCATGAATCTGATGTGTGGATGTGGATCCCCTTTTGGTTTCCTTCAACCTGGATCTGAATTTATAATTTGTGTTTTCTTAGGATTTGCATGCGAAATGATTTGAATTGGCGTAGCTGATCTGTTATACTAGTCTGAGATTTTGTTGCAGTTTTGTAATTTTGAACGATTCGATTCATTCCGATCTATATGAACTTGAGTGATCTGATTTGAGTTAGAAGATATTGAGTCGGCTGTTTTAAATTTTCCTCTGTGATTGATATTTGAATGTTAATCTCCTTTGTTTGGTAATCTTCTTCAGGTGTGGACACTGCAAGCAGCTTGCTCCTGAGGTAATAATAATATGGCCTTTTCTCAATCACTTCAAAATAGGATTTGCATGTGGAGACTTTTTTTATTTTTCATTCTTTCGATCACTTAGCATATCTCTTTGTCTAATTCATGTATCCGTGACTAATGTGGTGATCATGTTTTTTTTATTTTTTTTGTTTACAGTACGAGAAGGCTGCATCAGAGTTGAGCAGTAATGTTCCTCCGGTGGTTCTTGCTAAGATTGATGCAAGTGAGGAAACCAACAGAGAATTTGCAACCCAGTATGAGGTTCAGGGTTTCCCAACCATCAAGATCTTCAGAAACGGAGGTAAAGCTGTTCAAGAATACAACGGACCTCGTGAAGCTGACGGCATTGTTACTTACTTGAAGAAACAAAGTGGACCTGCTTCCGCTGAAATCAAGTCAGCTGATGATGCTACTGAGATTGTTGGTGACAAGAAGGTTGTTGTGGTAAGTATCAAAACATATTCTTCTATCTTTTGTCTCTGTTCCATAATTTTTAATAATGTATTGTATGGTAGTTAGATAATGTCTATTTCTATTGTTTTAGGTTGGGATTTTCCCTAAGCTATCTGGCTCCGAGTACGATTCTTTCATGGCCACTGCTGAGAAATTGCGCTCTGAATTAGATTTCGCACACACCTCTGATGCCAAACTTCTTCCCCGTGGAGAGTCATCTGTAACAGGACCTGTTGTCAGACTATTCAAACCCTTCGATGAACTTTTCGTTGATTCCAAGGTTTGTATATTACATGGATGTTTGGTACCATTATATTGTATATTGTTGCGGAATGTTTGTTTGATTTGCTTTTTTTTTCATTCAGGATTTTGATGGTGAAGCTCTAGAGAAATTTGTCAAAGAATCCAGCATTCCACTTGTCACCGTCTTTGACAAAGATCCAAACAACCACCCATATGTTATCAAGTTCTTTGAAAGCACTAATACCAAGGTAACTCATTTACTTCATTACGCTGTAACGAGTTCATGATATACTGCAAAGACAGATTCATGTTATGGCATTTAATTTTTGATCTGCACTATGATCCTTACATTAAGGATACTAAATATTTACTGGAGAAGTATGTTTCATTTAATAGAAATTCTGAAATGAATTGATTTTTGTAAAAGTTGATATTTGTTCATAAGCTTGACTGAATTATGTTTTGGCTATGGAGAGTGTGTGCCATATTAGCTGAGTCTGATAGTAGTGTCTGTAGTTTTCTTTTTGAATATCCTCACCAAAGCTTCCAGAATCCTCAGTCTCTAGTACTTTCTTCGTTTTGGGTTTTGATGGTGGGTAATATTTTGATTTTCAGGCGATGTTGTTCGTGAACTTCACTGAAGAAGCAGCTGAGTCTCTTAAATCAAAGTACCGTGAAATTGCTACATCCAACAAGGGACAGGGTCTTAGCTTCCTTTTAGGTGATGCTGAGAACAGCCAAGGTGCATTCCAGGTTAGTCGTCCTCATCTATCTCTAGTGCTTTATCTCAAGGTTAGCATTGGTTACAAATTGCTGAACATATTCCTCTCTTTTCTGAACTAATCACAGTACTTTGGACTCGAAGAGAGCCAAGTTCCTCTCATCATCATCCAGACTGTTGACGACAAGAAATACCTGAAAACAAATGTGGAGGTTGACCAGATTGAATCATGGGTCAAGGACTTCAAGGATGGAAAAGTTGCCCCCCACAAAAAATCTCAACCTATCCCAACCGAGAACAATGAGCCAGTGAAGGTTGTTGTTTCTGAGAGCCTTGACGACATTGTCATGAACTCTGGAAAGAACGGTAAGTTAGATTACATGATGAAATAAAACACTTAATCTGCTGGTAGAAAAATCTTATAAATAAGTTGTCTTCCCTCCTATTTTACTCTTGCAGTCTTGCTTGAATTCTATGCTCCATGGTGCGGACACTGCCAAAAGCTTGTTCCGATCTTGGACGAAGTCGCTCTGTCGTTCCAAAGCGACCCAAGTGTAGTCATAGCTAAGCTAGTAAGTCCTTTCTCTTTCTTCGCATTTGAGAGTATGTATATGTGTGTTCCTGATCACACCGGATTCTTACTTTTTCACTTGTCCAGGATGCAACCGCAAACGACTTTCCAAAAGAAACCTTTGATGTGAAGGGATTCCCAACCATTTACTTCAAATCAGCGAGCGGAAAGATTGTGGTTTACGAAGGAGACAGGACAAAGGAAGATTTCATAAGCTTCCTTAACACGAATAAGGACACAGTTGGAGAGCCCAAGGAGGAGGAAAAGACAACTGAGGAGGAAGTCAAGGACGAGCTCTGAAAAGAGAAGTGTGTTCTCTGTCTCTTAGCTGCTAGCTTAGTTTGGTAGTTTTGAGGAAAATACACAAAGGAAGACAGAGCTTTGAGTAGAGAGAGAGATACAAACAGACAGAGAGAATTTCTTTATCTATTCATTAGGGTTTTTTATATGCACTCTGCAGAACAATAACGGCTGCCTCATTTCTTGTTTTGGTTGTTTTTACCTTTTTGTGTTTGAACTCAGTTCTCCTTTAATATAGTTTTTGAGGCATTTCTTTGGATCGAGTTTCTAACACTAAATTGAGGCGTATACCAAAATAATGCTACTCTGGACAGATTCCACTATTTGGAAGAAAAAACCAGAAATTCAAAAGGCTACTTTGGTTGTTGAGGTAGTAAGAGAGCTTGAAACAAAAAACTCAAACATGATTAAACGTAACATAGTTTGATAGTTTAGCTTAAGAACTAAACTTGACTCACTATACCCACAAGAGGGTTCCTATAGCTGTGGTTTGAACGGTTTACCGAGGAAACAATGAAGGCCATAATGATGGCGGTGGAGGAAACCTGCAGTCTCGGCCACGTTTTGACTTTTCTATGTAACTTTCTAAAACGTCGACTTCTCTGTCGTGAAAAATCGTTCTATCTTATACTAATACTATAAATGTCGTTGGGTATTTTTTTTCTTAGCTACAAATATTATTGTGAAAGCCGTTGAATCTTGGCGCAATATATAATGTATATCTTCCAGAGCTTTCCTTCAATGCTTAATTAACATTGTTAGCGAGAGATAGCGATAGTGGCCATTTCGGGATACGTCTTGTTTTGGATCCTTTTGTTGTCATTCGCTTCATCTATTAGAAGCGAACATACGGAGACGAAGGAGTTAGTGTTGACATTGGATCACAGTAACTACGACGAAATTATCAACAAGCACGATTTCATTGTTGTCAACTTCTACACCTCATGGTATATGTATTGTGATAGTTTTAACATTTCTGTCATTTGATCTTGATCTCCGTCATTTGGTAATCCGTATTTTGTTCTTCTTCAGGGGTCCGAAATCCATCAAGTTTTCTCCTGAGGTAATATGGCATTTTCATTTGTGATAAACTCTTTCAATATCCTCTCATTAAATATACAGTATTAATATTTTTGATAGTTAAGCCACATAATTTACAAAAGTCAATGTGTTTTAGGGCTGTTATTGGAGAGATGATTTCTAAATCTATATGGAATTGTAAATTCTAAAAATCAAAACACATGGATTTTCAAATAACATGTTTTATCCTTGGATTTGAATCATTCTATTTTACACTATCAAATCCAATCAAATCCATTTAAAACATAATGTGGATTTAGAAATCCAAAAACAAATCATTAAATGAATAACATGGGATTGTAATAAGTATTTGTAAATCACATAACCAATAACACATAATTTTGATAAGTATTTTAAAATCAATGATTGAAGAACACATGATTTTTGTTTGGATTTTCAAATCCATTAAAATCATAGAACCAATAACCCCCTTTAGTCAATTTATAAAATGAAATGCATGAGAGGAGTGGACACCATTTTCTAAATGTAAATGTCTTTCCAAGATTTTTTAAAAACCTTTTTACCGTTTCTTGATCACTTTCTATAGTTATTTGTCTAGTTTACAAGGCCGTGATATTTTTTGTTTTACAGTACGAGGAAGTTGCGTCAGAGTTGAGCAGTCACGTCCCTCCGGTGGTTTTTGCCAAGATTGATGCAAGCGAGGAAGCAAACGGAGAATTCGTAACCACCAAGATTGGGATTAATGCGCGTTTCCCATCAATCTTAGTTTTCAGATACCGAGGAAAACTTCATGAATGGTACCTTGGACCTAAAAAAGCTGAGGACATAGCATTTTTCTTGACGAGACTAAGTGAGGAACCTCTTCCTTCATTACATATAAAATCAGCTGATGAAGTTGCTGAGTATGTTGGGGACAAGAAGGTTTTGGTGGTAAGTGAGAATATACATATTCCCTTTAATTCTTTGTCTCTGTTCCATAATCTATAATCATGTATATATGTATAATGTATACTTTTTTGTTGTTTTAGGTTAGGATTTTCCCTAAATTATCTGGCTCCGAGTTTGATTCATTCTTGGCCGCTGCATATAAATTTCGTGCTGACTATGATTCCGCAACCGCGGAGGACAGAATTAAATTGCACTTTAACTATACTTTCGCACATACCTTGGATGCCAAACTTCTTCCTAGCGGAGAGTCAACTGTGGTCGGACCTTTAGTCAGGATATTCAAACCCTTTGATGAACTTGTTGTTGATTCCAAGGTACAAGAGAAGGCCTTTTTCACTTTGTATATTACATGGACGAGTGAGTGGTCATCTTGCCGAATGTTTGTTTGAATTTATCTCGTGCATGCATTCAGGATTTCGAGTCGGTAGCTCTGGAGAATTTTGTCAAAGAATCTAGCTTTCCACTTGTCACCGTCTTCGACAAAGATCCAAACAACACCCCATATGTTATCAGATTCTTTTACAGCCCTTATACTAAGGTAGCTCATCGCACATAGGGCTAGGAAAGATCTTAAAACCATTACCTACGTTGTCACAGTTCATGAGTCATGACATTACTAAAAGTAATATGTTTTTTTTGCATGGTGGTATAGAGCCTGACCGGAAAGGTGATGTTGTACATTAATCTCACTGGAGAAGCAGTCGAGTCTTTTAAATTCAAGTACCGTGAAGTTGCTACATCCAACAAGGGACAAGGTCTTCGCTTCCTTCTAGGTGGTGTCAGTGACAGTCAAGGCACATTGAAGGTATATATGTCTTCCTCGTCTACCTCCAGGTTAATTAGTATTGGTTACAAAAAATACTGAACAAATTTTCTCTCTTTTGAACCATTAACAGAATTATGGACACAAAGAGAGCCATATTCCTCTCATCATCATCGAGACCGCTAGCCGCAATAATTACCTGAAAGCAAATGTGGAGATTGACCATCTTGAATCATGGGTTAAGGACTTCAAGGATGGAAAACTTGCACCCTACGTAAAATCTCAACCTATCCCAACCGAGAACAACGACCTAGTGAAGGTTGTTGTTTCTAATAGTTTTGACGACATGGTCTTCAAATCTGTAAAGAACGGTGAGTTACATACATACATTACGTCATTAAGTAAAAAAAACCAGTTACTTTACTGATACAAAAAACTTGTAATTCAGTTTTTTTTTTTTAACTCCTTCTCTTTTGAAATGCAGTCATGCTTATATTCTATGTTCCATGGTCTAAATTTTACAAAAAGCTTGTTCCAATGTTTGACGAGATCGCTGTGTCGTACCAAAACGACCCAAGTGTAGTTATAGCTAAGATAGTAAGTCCTTTATCTTTCTTTACATTTGAGTGTATATGTTCTTTGGTCCTATGCGGTGTATCTTACTCTTTCATGTGTCCAGGACCTTTCCAAAAACGACATCCCACGTGATACCTTCGATGTGAAGGGCGTTCCAACCATTTACTTCATATCAGCGAGTGGTAACATCGTGGTTTACCATGGGGATGGGACAAAGGAAGATATCATAAGCTTCATCCACAAGAACAAGGACTCAGTTGGAGAGCCAGATAAGGATGAAAAGACAACTAAGGAAGCCAAGGACGAGCTCTGAAAAGAGCAGTGCGTGCGTTATGTCTGTCACCTGATAAAAACTCATATTACTGTGTAACGCATTTCGTGTTAAATTAATTTCTTCCTTTCAATTTGCAAGTTTTTACTTTTACTTTTAAAGGTTTTATGTCCTAGGTCAGTCCGCTTTGGGATGTAATGTATGATTTAAGTCTAGTGTTTCAGTCTTTAAATTATTATTGGCATTTTAGGTAATAATAATAATAACAACTAGATTTTAACCCGCCGTACATCCAGGATAATCTTTTCTCTAAAATAAAATAAAATTAAGTTGTATTATTTTGTTAATATGGTTTATTTTGTTTAGCATTTAAAATTGTATTTTGATTATCTAAGATTTAAGTTGTGGATACTGTGGAACAATATGTTTTTTTACATAATCGTAATGTAATCAACTTTTATATATATCAAATATTCTAATATTGATTGTTTTAACAAAATAATGAAATGATGATTTATTCGTTTTGTAACATCAAGTTAATAATATTTTAAATTATGTAAATATCGACTCAAACCCGTTCGGCCATATGACTAAAAATCGAATCAAAATTTTTATATATATAAAAGCTGCATTTGGCAATTTACCCTTTTATTTATACTAATTTACTAAATTAATCCTTAAAATTTTTACAAAATAATAAGAACTAAAATATAGTAATAAAATTGCAAATCGAATCGGATCAAATAAAAAATATTTGTTTGTAAAGATTGTTTGTAAAAAACTGAAATGCTAATAATATGGAGTCAATCAAATTTTCTTCGATGTACACAAATGAAAATTTTACATAATATACATTCACACTCATAATAACTAGCATATTCCATAACTAATATTGACATAACTAATTTCTAAATTTTAGTCAAAGATTTTTGAAATTGTGATATGCTCAAGATATTGTACAGTTGCTCGGCAAGATATTTTGTATATATTCACCCAAAACCCTACTTTCTTGCCAAAACACTATAAATACTTCTCACTTGCATCTCATCAAACACGATAAACTCTCCCTCTATATATACCACAAGCAAAAAAAAGTTAATTACAAGAATTAGTTTTGGCCGATGAAAATGTTGTTATTTGCTACTTTTTTTCCTCATTTCATTGTTATTGTTACTTATTCTTTTTCTATTTTGTTGTTTCTAATATTCTTTTTTACTTTAGGGTTGGTGCGTCATTCACCTCCCTGTTGGTGAATAGAGATTCATCGAGACTTTTGGTCTTACTCATGCAAGTCTCTACAAGTTGGGTTTTCTAAACTAAAATGTGGTAAACTTAATGACTTCATTGGTTAAATATAATTTCAGAAAATTCTGAGTGGTGATCTAAATCACTATACATATATTTGATTGGTAAGTACTTTTTTAAGAAACCATATGGGTGTTAATATATAATACAAGCAAATTATACTATCGGCTAAATTGTTTTGTTTTTCATGTCTAGATGTTCTTGGTCAAGTGTCTCCATTTGGGATATAGAGATTCTTGAAGCAAACAACAAGGCAACTAAATGAAGGCTGAAAAGTAAGTTAATATACTACGTCTATCTATTTATCAACATGGCTTTTATTTTTTGTGTGATGTTTAACTAATTAATGTGTATTCAACCAATGGACTTGAAGAAAACTGAAGAAGAAATATGACTGACGACTGCTACTTTTAACTTTTGAAGCTCCTAAATTAAAGATGGTGAGGAGAAGGATGATGTGAATACCACATAAACTAAATTAAAGACCTTAATCTTCAAGATTGAGAAGAATGAAGTTTGGTTATTTTTTTTATTTCGTTTTGTTTTGTTTCTCAAACTTTCCAAGTTTATCATTTAATGGTTATTTGGATTAAAATAAAAGTAAGACGTATGATTTTGTGGTAACTCTATTTGGTTATTCAAATAATTCAATAAAATAATTTCAGAATATTTGTTGCCTTTATGCTAAATTGCTAATGAATTTAATTCAATGTCATTTTGCACATCCTAAATTGAGAATATTATTATATTAACTAACCTTCTACACCGTTGGGGTCTCGATCAATCTTAGCACTTTAAGGTTTATATTATTCACCATGTGTAATGCAGAAATCAAAAATAACATATTATTTAATTTCTAAAATAACACTTGAACAATGGTGAAGCAGGCTTCTAACAAGCCGTTCCTCAAAGTAGTTAATTTTTGAGCAAGTTAAACAATTAACCTTATTACTGGTATAAGAAGATGTAGGTTAATAGACTTTCATCTTTGACTTCTTTACAAGTAAATTATTACTGGAATTAATTTATAATTTAATTTAGGATCTTCTGGAAAAATAGATATAGTTATTAACCTTGAAAATGAAAAAAAAAAATATATATATATATATATAATAATTTTGCACTATTACTTTATAATATGTAGGCTACTATCAAGATTTGTAGTGTATTTTCTAATTTATATGCTGTTAATAGAAATATAAATATACCTACCATAGTAGCTTAATTACAAACATATGAAACTTGGCAGTACCTATATATATCTCCTTCATAACACAACAATTTTGTTACAACTTTCTTATATTCTTCTAAACCTACTTCAAAAATGTATATATAGATAAAAAAAAATATTAAATAAAAGAAAGTTTTCAAATTCTACTATATTAATTGAGAAGTACATTTATAAAATTAACATTAAAAGTGTAAGAAAATACATTGAAATGTCATTAGAAATATAAAAAATGATAAGATCATTGAGGGTAATTCATTGTTTTTAAACCTGATCCTGAAAGCAAACCGGAATACCTTCTAGGTCACCGGGTCGACCCGGTCTGACCGCAGATCAATAATTCACTCAGTTTCATTATATATAATCATATATAGTCGTATATATTATATCTTGGTTTTATAAATATCAAAACAAAAGTTTTCATATCTTATCATAGTAAATTAATCTTTGAACATTAATTGTAAATTTCTAAACCTTATGATTTTAAATTCAAACAAGTTGACTAGCAGTAAAATATAATAAAAAATTCCTAATAATAAAAATGGTGACGGAAGAAATAGAAAAAAAACTACACAGTATTCATTTTGTCCCACATCGATTGTATAGTGGAAGAAGTACGTGATGCTTCACTATATAAATCAAACCGAGGAATGGATTAGTCAAATATTAAGAATTACCAATTAGTTATTGATTTTAACTCAAACCGCTAGGCCAACCGCCGGGTCAACCACTGGGTCATCTACCGGTTAGCCGAGTTTTCCCGGTTTTATCCAATTTTTTTATTATCCGGGTTTGAAGTGTAATCCGGACCGAGATACCTTCCGGTTCACGGTTAAACCGGTTCGACCATCCGGTCAGAACCGAGTTTCAAAACATTGGGGTAATTTAAGATAATTTAACTAGGCTAGGCAAAAATTAGTATATTAAGTATATTGCTAAAAATAAGATAATGAGAAATATCCGCTCGGTTAAGAAACTATGATTTCTTTCTCCAGAAATATTGATCCAGTTTTATACAGTTTCCGGAACAACATCTACATGAAGAGAAAATAAACCTTCAATTTTGTATGAAATATATATATGTACTTATGCATATTCATAACTCCAAATTTTAGAATTGAAATGTGACTTATTAAATTTGGGATAATAAATTTTATGAGGTCTTTTATATACTAATCTAGTAAAAAAATCAAATTGAAAATAGAATGACTAATCTATTGAGCTTTTTATAAACTACATTTTTAATCACCAACCTAAAACATTTTTGGTTCAAATTTGGTATGTTCTTCTCTGTTTATAAATCAACCACATAATCAAGTTATAAGATTTTTTGTTATGATTTTGATCTAATAATAGTAATTTGTATAATTTTACTCAAATTTTGAACAAAAGAAAAAATCAAATAACTGGCTATTAGTTTACTAAAATAATTTGCTATTAGTGTACTATATAGTGATGGTTGATTGTTTTTAAATTGAAAGAAATTTGAAAAATGTGTGTTTAAATAGATATTTTGTTTATTGGTTCTGTTTTATTTTTTTGCAAAATATTGTGTGTTGCAGGATCCTATGCTTCTGATGTAGAATGCACTGATTCAAACCTGTTTATGATGTGACACAAATCCAATACATCAATAATAAAAAACCAGTAAGAGAGAGAGAAAAAAGAATGATTCAACTAAATCCTTTGAAGTAATAAATTTAGTAACGGAGCAACAATACCTCCCCAGCATCTTCCATGGATATTTCATTTTCAACTAAATCCTTCATAGCCAATAGACACTTAAGTGACTTAATACACAGCTCACTGGTTGGAACTTCATAATGCTCAAGTTCAGGTATTTCAAAATTTTTGATACTTGGGAGTAGTAGCCTTTGAAGTGTTCCTGCCAAATTCAAATTCACCATATATTAGTCCAAAATTCAATCATAATTAAAGGGTAAAGAAACAAAGAAGCATCTATAGGTCACCTTTGAAGAACCAATGATTGAGGTAAGTGTTCTTACAACACTCTCCACATCGAATACATCGAATTCAGGGGTAGCCTTCAAAACTCCAAGCAAGTTCTTTACTCACTACAAGAAAACATTAGATTTCCTACTGAAGATATCGAAAGAAAATGGAAAGAAAGACGTTTTTCTTACCAATTTCCTACGAAAACTGTAGGAGGTAATCGCCCGAAGGAAATCGTAAATGGAGAGAATTGCGAAGGAAATTACTTTCGAAATCGCGCCGAAGGAAAACTCGAAGGTAAATTGGAAGGAAAAGTAGAAGGAGATACTGACTATTTTCCTTCTACATTTTCGAAAGAAAACCAGTTTCCTTCTAAACATTTCTTTTGCTATTCCTTCGAATCTTTCATTCTATTTTCCTTCCAAATTTTCATTCTCTTTTCCTACAAAATTTCATCCCATTTTCCTTTAAAAAAATAAAATAAAATTTCCTTTATTTTGGTAGGAAATAAGTCTGATTCATTTTTTAAGAAATCATAATCATTTGTACTGAATTCTCGATTAGTTTTACAGTTTTAAAATATATAGATGAAATTACCCAGAAATTAGCCTTATATACATGCCGTGATTAAATCCAAAAGTTTTACAAAATACATAGTTAAAACATCTTACACCAATGACCGAGGTAAGTGTTCTTACAACACTCTCAACATGCAATTCTGGAGTCGCCTTCAGTACGCCAAAGAAGCTCTTTACTAATTTCCCCAAGTACAAAACCAAGATATCAGGTGAACATTCATGGCTTAGAGTACCTAATGCTTCAACACTATGAGCATGAGAACATGAAATAGAAGTTTAAATGAGTGTAAGAACATAATAGCATCAAAAAGCGTAAAAATATATACGGTGCTAAATGATATTATCTTTATAGCATAAGAGTATTTCATGAGTACGACTTCATTAAATATATACAATGCTAAAGGATCTCACCTTTCGCTGAAGATCTACGTATCCGATGAGGATAAGAACGAGATATGTTAGGGATTTTGACCATTTTGTGCTTGAGGCCAAAAAGGAAATGCAAAATGTGGAGCTAGCTAGCTTGTTGATCACACTCACTCAGTTGGAAATAGCTAGGAGATATATGGGAGATGAATAAACTTTGTTGTAACGCATTTCATTGTTAAGTTAATTCTCAGTTTTTTGCAAGTTTTATTCTTTTATTTTTAAGGTTTTAGAATACAAAAATTAATTGATCAAAAGACTAAAAGATTGTCACAATTTTTTGGTTATTCTTGATTTCTTGCCTAAACAAATTAAGGAGGAACCACTGTAACTCTCTAATATTATCAGACGAAACGGTCAAACTAAACCACTTGGTTAACGAGATATTGAAACCGACCTTGGAACTAACTGATCAGAACTCGGATATGTCGGTTTTGTTGGAACAACGTGGACCTCGAGAAAAACAAATAAAACTAAAAGACAGAGAGAGAGAGTCTGGTTCTATCGTCTTCTTGTTTTCCCGGTAACAGGGAGCGCGCACGGGCGGCTACGAACTCGCCGGATTTTTCAAATCGTCTATCAGTTTCCATGACATCAGGTATTTCGATTTCGTATTGATATTTTTTTTTGATTTTTTCATCGTATCGATATATGACATCATCAAGAACAGATAAAATTTGAGAAATTTTCTGTTTTTTTTTTTTTGGGGATAAATTTTGGAACTGTATCATGGTTTTGTGGGTCTTATTATTGAGCTTTTCTCTATATTTGCTCTCAAATCATCTCATGTTGATTTGGATCATACATGATCTATTTGGTCTCGTGGATGTGCTCTATCACAAATTGAGAAAATGATATACAAGTTGTATTTTTTACGATATGAAAGGAGAGTGTTGTGGCTAATTACTGATTCGCTTGGTGTCTCTTCTTCATTGTCGTCACAGATGCTCTCACTATACCATCTGAGCTCGAATCTGCGTTGCGGCTCAGGACTGTCCAATACTTTATCACTAAGAGGCCTTGGCTTGGTACATCTAAATCATTCTCTCTCTCTACTGTGTTTTCATCTTTTATCACAAATTTTGTTTTACGTTTTTGAGATGAGTAGTTACATCATCTTTTTTCCCATGTTGTAGATCTCTATGGAGTCCATGTGAGGCCTGTGGCACCATGCGGAAGTACAAGCAGTATACCCCATTATGATCCAGCTTTGATTCATCGTTGCTTGCCTGATGAGCTTCTTTTCGAGGTTTTGAGCTTCCCTTTCTTCCTTTTTCTTGTTTCCTCGTTATACTACTAGCCTTTCCCATGTTGTTTCGTATGTACTCATGGATATGATGTTACTTCGTAGGTGTTTGCTCGGATGATGCCTTATGACTTAGGTAGAGCAGCTTGTGTATGCCGAAAGTGGAGGTACACTGTTCGAAACCCTGTCTTCTGGCGTAATGCTTGCTTGAAAGCTTGGCAGACTACTGGTGTTATCGAAAACTATAACATCTTGCAGTCTACATATGATGGATCTTGGAGGAAAATGTGGCTTCTTAGATCCAGAGTTCGTACTGATGGTAAATCTTTCTTGCTTTCATCCATCCCCTTCCTTCATGAGATTCTACCACCTAGTGATTGTTGTGGTATCACTATTTATTCCTTTATTCATCAAAGTAACCTTATGTCATACTTATTAACTCTTCATATATGTATGATTATTTTCAAACTTTGTGTCTTCTTCTCTTCTCAGGTCTTTATGTGAGTAGGAATACTTACATTCGAGCTGGGATTGCTGAGTGGAAGATTACAAATCCAGTTCATATAGTAAAGTCTTTGTCTTTTTTCATAGTCTTGCTCTCTTTTCTTCATCTGTCCCATACAGACACATTAATTGAGTGGCCTCCTCATTTGGAATTTTTTGTTGCAGGTTTGTTACTACCGCTACATAAGATTTTACCCATCTGGCAGATTTCTTTACAAGGTTTGCACACTTTAATCTAACTAGGTATAAATGTGAGTTGCTGGCTCTGATAATTCTCAAAATTGGTTATATTTTATTATATTCTCCAGAACTCATCGCAGAAATTGAAGGATGTTGCCAAGTACATGAACTTTAAGGCTTCTTCTAAATCTGACAATCTTTACAGAGGCACCTACACATTGTCAATGTCAGATGATAAGGTTAGCTGCCTCTAACTGCTTTATTGGCTAGAGATCATCAACAACATTACATCTTCATTATCCTGAAAACATTCTCTTTTTTGCAGATTGAAGCAGCTGTTCTGTACCCAGGGACAACCCCAACCGTCTTAAGGATCCGTTTAAGGTATTTCAATCCCTCAAAACAGGACAATGAATTTTTCTTTTCGATAGAATCATTTAGAACCTTACCGGGAATCTAGACTTGTTTAAAAGGATCTAACCTTTTGGGAAGAATGCATTTTACTTATCTTTAAGTACCGTGTCTAATGAATGTGAATGTGATGAATATTCCTATGATAAGCCATAAGATGGTTTAAAGTTGAGTAGCTCCTAGTCATTGTGATCTTTACTATGGGTTTGTTTTTTGTGGGTGTGGTTAGGTTAAGAGGAACAGCGATTGGAGCAAATAACCGGATGGATTTGCTGTCACTTGTGACAAGTGGTGTGAACGATGACGAAGTAAGCAACACAGAAGAAGACATTCTTGGTCTAGTTGAAGGTTGGGAAGACGATGAAACTCACAACCCGGATATACCTGCTGTCTCACACAAGAGGGGTATGACTCCATTCGTCTTCGTTCCATTCGAAGAGGCAAGTAAAACCATAACAATCGTGCTTTATTGTTCCCTTTGTTCATTTCATTTACAATTGATTTTGACCTGAATCTGTTTCTTGATGATGTTAGGTTGATCAATCTGTTTTGAACTTGCCACCGGAGAAAATGGATTACTTTGTCACCGGCTAAAAAAAGACTCAAGAACAACGTTTCTGTACAAATATGTAATATAGAATAATGTTTTTTTGTCACGTTTTATTTTTATAATGATGACGACATTAGTGTTTTGTTGCTGTCGAATTGTGAAAAAATACAATACATACCGGGATTTTTGTTGTTACAGAGACATGAAGTAAGCTTTTATAATAATGTAACCTGCTGAAGTGTTTTAAGTTTTATTACACCAAAGGCTTTTTAAGTAGAAGAAGCGAAGACTTGATGAGATCAGATGCTAGACTTGATGGTCTTGGAATCCTCTGAGTGAACCAGATGCTTCGACGATGGGTTTCGAGGAAGAAACGTATCCTGCAATAAAAAACACGAGACATTTCATAAAAACAGTACAAGAATCTGATATCAAATACACAATTTTGAGGAAGAGGAGTATACGGAGACGTAAGAGCAAGTGGGGACGATGGAGAAAGAGTGTTCGGAGGCGTGTTCAAAGGCGGCAACGCAGAGAAGCGAAGCCAAACCTAATCCTGCTTTTGACGGCGGTACAAAGGTTCGAACCAGATCCATGATGACTTTACTACCTTCGTTCTTCATCTTGTATTCTATGAAAGCTTCGTGATCCTCCGTCTCGAATCTATGCCTCCCTTCGTTCCACACGATCTTCGGTTTCTCCTTCGTCGCCATTTTTTTTTTTATCTGATCACTCTCTAACTCGTTTCGTCGTCTCTTTCCAATTTCTAATTTGGTTACTAAACTAAACCGGAGCGAACCGGGTTTGAAGAATTAAAAAACGCAACATCGTCGTACACTTGGCAAGCGATGGAGGCACCTGAGTGTGTAGTTGTTGCTTGCTTCGTCGTGTTATTTTGGCGTGAAGTAAAAGAGTTGAGAGAGAAAGGAAGTCAAAACTTGAGAGAGAGAGAGAGAGAGAGTGGATGGGGGACACGAAGGTGGAGACAATCTCGAGGTTAGCTCAATGGCGGATTGAAAATTTTGGACCTTGCTCTTTTAAAAAATCAGATCCTTTCAAAGTTGGGATTTGGAATTGGTAAATTCTTTCTACTTTTGCGTTTTTATTTTTTAACATTTGGGGAATTTTTTTTTCTCGGATTGATTTTTTTTTTTTGTTTTGAATTTGTGTTGTGTGTTTGTGGGATGTAATGAAGGCATCTGTCAATAGAGAGGAACCGTTATCTATCAGTGAGGCTATTCCCAGAACTGTCTAGAGTATCTAAGGAGCAACCTCCTGTTGCCAAATTTGTTCTTCGTGTCTCCAACGTTGGCCCCAATCGTAGATTCTACATCTCTCCTGGTATGTGTTGGTTTCTCAATTTGACTTTACTGGATTTGGAAGTTTGAATTAGGATTAATTTATATTGGAATGAGATGGAACTATGGGAATATATGGTTAGAACTGAAATCTAGCTTTTGTTTATATATATGTTAGCTGAGAGATACTCTGTATTGTGGTGCAGTTTATGAAAAACTGCTGCGTACAACTGATGATTGTGTGTGGCATGTGGATTCCAGCTTCCACGGTCGATTCACCATTGACGTCGAGTTTCTTGATCTCAAAATCTTCCCTTTGAATGTCAGTTTTCACCTTATTTCTTCTCGTGTTCATAATGATGATTCTATTATAGCTTTCTCTAGTATTTTATGGTTGATCAATTTAAATCAAATATAAATCCAGGGTGGTGAAGCTTCGCCTGTTTGGCCAATCGATGCAACAATGCAATCAATCTCAACACAAACCACTCTCAAATGTTTATCCCGGATGCTAGAGGAAAGCATCCTAACCGATGTAACCATCCACACAGCCGACGGCACGCTCTCTGCTCACAAAGCCATCCTCTCGGCAAGCTCAACCGTATTCAAAAGCATGTTCCACCACGACCTCAAGGAAAAAGAATCATCCACAATCCACATCGACGACATGTCAAGAGAATCTTGCATGGCTCTCCTAAGTTACCTCTACGGAAACATAACCCAAGAAGACTTCTGGAAACACAGGCTCGCCCTCCTCGGTGCTGCAAACAAGTACGACATAACGGATTTGAAAGCGTCCTGCGAGGAAAGCCTGATGGAAGATATAAACTCGGGTAATGTGCTCGAGAGGCTACAAGAAGCCTGGCTTTATCAGCTGGAGAAACTGAAGAAAGGGTGTCTGATGTACTTGTTTGATTTCGGAAAGATTTATGATGTCAGAGAAGAAATCAGCAGTTTCTTCAGGCAAGCTGATCGAGAACTGATGCTTGAGATGTTTCAAGAGGTTTTATCAGTTTGGAAACCTGTCTAAAATATTACTTGATGGTGTTTTGTTTATAGTCGTCGTGTTCCCCCTTGTGTGTGTGTAAAACAACTACTAACAACGCAGTTCATTGATTTTTTTGTTGTACTGTCTACTACATGTATATAGCAAGTATTGGAGTGGTTTGCCGATCTTTCCGAATCATGATTACATAAGGGCTGATTTATTCTCAAAATGGGCCGTAATTAGGCCTGAAAGGATCGTCGACATCGAAACGTCGGCATTGACATTGTATTTAATTAGATGACTCAGCCATCAAGAAGGATCAAGTACCGAAGGACACGTGTCCGTTGCGTCCCAAAGAGGCTACTACGTTAAAGGCATTTGTATAAGTCTCTTCCGCCAAAATTGGAAATGTATATCATCGGAGCTTCCAGCTGAGAATCCAATTTAGGGTTGAGCTTTGCCGGAGTTATCAAGAAATCTACGGGAGGGGCGGAGAGAGAGAGAGAGACAGGGGTTTTCGATGGCGAGGAACGGGATTGGGAGCACGGCAGGGAAGAAGAATGGAGCAGGGCAGTTCTTTTTAGCGACGCTGCTTCTATGGCTAGTATCCGTCGTGTTTGAGATTGTTTTCAATCTCCGGAACGAGCTTCTATGGGTGATATGCGGTGGATGTTTCTTTCAATTGATGAATTGGGTGGTTCGTTCGTGGATATCTCGTGACCCTCTCTTTGTTAATACCTCTGTCTCGCTTTTGCACTCTATCGTTACCTCCGCATCAGGTCCCCCCCTTCCGTCTCTGTTTAATTTTTGACAGAAACAGATTTTGATGTTTTAGGTTAATGTGGTAAAAAGTATTAACTCTTCAACTTCCAATTTTAATCTGTAGCTTTGTTGATTCCATGATTGGGATGCTGTGGGTGGGTAAATAAGTTGTTTGGGTTGTTGGTCTATGAGTTGGTATTAGTAAGGGGAGGAGAATTTTTGGCATTCTTATCAGAATGCCATTTGTTTCTTGGATTGCGGTAACCGTTCTTATAAAGCATATACCTACGATTCTATTATCTTTGGGTCTGGGGAGCTTACTCGTTGCTCCTATTTAAGCGGATCATTTAGTTATACTTATACCCTTGAATGTATGTATTAAACGGATTAAAAGACCATTTACACCATCTGTTTTTGCCATTATTTTGTTATATGATGTTTCTTCACCAAGCCATACTGATTTAAGTTCTACTCTCCCACTTGTGTTAACTACAGTGGTTTTCATTCTGCTCAATCAATGCTTAGCTAAAGGGTTAGACGAGATGTTCGATCATTCTGAGTTGGTTGGTGGTACTTGGAAATGGGCATATCCAGCTTTGTGTTTCTCATGCGGCTACTTTGCGTATGACCAGTGGGATATGCTTCAGTACCGGCTGTACAGCGGCTTAATACCTTCCATTCTAATTCACCATCTCGTCCTCCTTGTTTGCTTCACCTTGGCTCTGTACCGAAATGTAACCATCAACTACCTGATTCTTACTCTCATTTGTGAGGTACGTTCCACTTTTTTCTTCCTGAATTTTTTTCTGGCTGTTTCGTTTGCGGACCATGCTAACATGAGTTTAGCTCTAGTTTCATATATATAGTAATCCAGTTGGAGATAGACTACAATTTTCAACTCCCAACATGTACCTATGTGAACCAAAGTGACTTTTGTTATTTCAATGTATAAACAGATGCATTCGATCTTTCTGCACGTGAGGAAGCTAAGGAGAATGGCGGGAATCCGAGACAGTAACACGGCATTGGTTAAACTGGAGTGGGTACTAAACTGGACAACCTTTGTGTTTGCAAGGTGCATTCCTCACATTCTCATCTCTGTCAAGCTAATCAAAGACGCACACAAGTTTGGGAGAGGCGTGGAGTTACCCCTAGCTCTGTCTGGTATGGCGGGAATGCACATCCTCAATGTCGGCCTAGGATTGGATCTGTTTCATGCTTTCAGAAGAGAGAGAAGTACCAAGAGAAATCAAGAGAACATCAATCATCACAACCATGGAGAATAGTAGCCAATTTAGACGCTCACAGTTGCAGAATATGGTTTGTTGTGTAACTACTACTCCACTCATCTGTTGTTTGTGTATCTGAGGTGTTGCTACTAACTAAGTTCTAATAGCATTCAGAACTATTTGTACTACAGGGAAAAATAAAATAAAAAATAAACTATTTGTAAATGTTATTTATTGGTGATTACAATTAGGCTTGGGGGCATTCGCTTTTTCAAACTAGACTTTTGGTTCGGTTTGAAGACATGATCTTGGTTTACATTTAATCTAATTAATATTATATTTTGTTAAATTTTATATTCATTTGGTATAGTTTAATGTCTTTATATATTAGATTTATTATATAAAATAAAATTTTAATGGGTTTTATTCTGTTACATTTGAGTTCAAAGTGGTTTAGTTTGAGCTGATGGATATTTGTTTGGTTCAGTTTTTTTGCCATCTCTAATTACAATGTTTGGGGAAAAAAAAAGGATGCAAGAGCAAGAGAGGTCCTACCGGGAGTCGAACCCAGGTCGCTGGATTCAAAGTCCAGAGTGCTAACCACTACACCATAGAACCTCAGGTGACTGTATGTTGCATGCACCATTTTAGAATATAATCGAAAATATTGTGTTTTTCGACACAACCAATGCAGTCTTCGTTGCCTTTATCTATTGAGCAACCATAATGCATCACATTGGTGAGACTGAAAAAACAAAGATAAAACTCACAACTCACATGACATATAAGATTAAGAAGATTACAACATTTTGTAGCGCAGAAGAAACAAGGATGATCCTTTTGGTAAGAAGAACAAGTCAGAATCTGAAAACTATTGTAAGAATCCGATTAAACAATCAGATTGACTCTAGCTACTGCAAGAACCTATTTGCTTCTCCTAACTCCCCAAATGTATTGCATTTCTACTTCTGGAAAAAACCGTGGCAAATCCATTACGATTCTTCTCAGAACTCCCTCGGTTTGATGACATAATTAATGACACTGTTGTTGAATCAGAAGAAGATGAACATGGATGTAAAGTATTGTTGTTGCTGTTCTTGGTTGCAGTATACTCATGCGACCTTCCATTGATTGTTTTGATGCACTCAGGAGGATCTTTTCGTAAAAATGCTTCCTTCTTGTGAACAGAACTTGCAGAATCTGGAATGTTTGCTATACCGATCAAGAAATCTTCAAGTGTTGCAAGAGATTGTAGCTGTTTCCCCAGTGATGCTATTGTTTTCTGACAATCTTCAAATTTTCCTGCAGCTGTTTCTATGTCTTCCTGCAATAGAATAGAATCAACTTTAGTGAAACAAGAATTAAAGCTAATTAGTGATCAGTAAAAATACAAAACTGAACCTGTTTGATCTTTGATTCTAATTTTTTTCTCCTGATCATTGTCTTCTCTTCTATCTCTCTTCTAAGCTCCTCTTTATATTTCTCACACTTTTCCTTTAGCTCATCAGAGACAATCTTCTCATTTCTCACCTCTGCTTCCATTTGCATGACCTGAGTTTCAGCTTGTGTTTTAGATTCATTAGCTAGTTTCAGCTCCCTTTTGATCTCTTCTAACTTCATCTCAACTTTTTGAAAACAAACTCTAGATTCTTGATATTGATCTTTGATTACTTCAGACCATATCTTTAGCTCAGATTTCTCAGCTTCCATCTTCTCTAATTTATCTTCCAACTCAATTTTGTCACCAACAATAGCTTCGAGCTCTAAGCTAAGTCTCTTCTCCGCTTCTCTACAACGTTTTACTTCACTGTCAAGCTCATCCTTTTCTGTTTGTAGCTTCTCCAACTTCATCTCAACTTCTTGAAAACAAACTCCAGATTCTTGATACTTATCTCTGATGATGTCAAAAGATATCTTAAGCTCAGCTTTCTGAGCTTCCATCTTCTTTATTACATCTTCCAACTCCATTTTGTCACCAACAACATCTTTAAGCTCTAAGCTCAATCTCTTCTCTGCTTCTCTACAACATTTAACTTCATTGTCAAGCTCATCCTTTTCTGCTTGTAGCTTCTCCAGCTTCATCTCAACTTCTTGAAAACAAAATTTAGATTCTTGATATTTATCATTGATTACATCAAACGATATCTTTAGTTCAGCTTTCTCAGCTTCCATCTTCTTTAACATATCTTCCAACTCCATTTTATCACCAACAACAGCTTCAAGCTCTAAGCTCAGTCTCTTTTCCGCTTCCCTACAACAGTTAACTTCGCATTCAAGCTCATTCTTTTCGGCTTGTAGCTTCTCCAACTTCTCCACTAAGTTCAATTCATACTCAGTGTTACAGTTTTTAGCCTGTGTCTCTGGCAGAGCCACAAGACGTTCCATCTCAAGGAAATCATCCATGAGATCAACTTCAGTGGATAAAGTAGTTCCATGATGACTTCTATCACCACTTTTGAATTGATATAATTCAGAAATCAATGCTGATGATGCCCACGAATCAGAGCAGCTCCCCTCGATTTTCTCCCTTCCTCCATCTGAATGACTATCTGAAGATTGATTAGATGATAGTGATGATGATGATGATTTAGCCAAACTTCTAAGCTTCCTGCACTCAGCTTCGAGTTTCGCCACCTTCTTTATGCTACCTAAATGCTGCTTACTAGCAGTTTCAGCTGCTTGAGTGCTCAAGTCCCTCTCAACCATCACAATCTCAAGCTCCTCCCGCTGTGCAAGAAACTCTCGTCTCAACACCATGTTTTCAGATTTAGCAGCTTCTGCTTCCTTGTGTATCTCAAGAACTCGTCTCTCTAGACCGGTGTTAGCAGATTGCAACTCCTTGCTACATCTAGTCACAGCTTCTTGAATTTTATCCTCTTGCTCATCTCTAAATTGCCTCAGTTGTCTAACACACTCCTTGAGAGCCCCATCAAGATAACTTACCCTATCTTCCAACACATTGTTCTTACTAGCCGCGTCCTCCAGCTTTTGCTTCAGCTCAACCACTTCATTCTCAGCTCTTTCCCATCCTTAAAATACCAACAAGAGAAAATGTTCTCACTAGAAAATAAAAAATTGCAGAAGCAGGATGAAGAAAAAGGTAAGACTAATTACCACCAAGAGCATCTTCTGCAACTTTGGCATGTTGTTTCACAAGCTCATCTTTAGAATCCATTGCTGGTTCCGAGATCAAAGTAGTATACCAATCATCACATCACAAACTCAAGGATCTGAAAGAAGAGAGAAAGTTGAATCCCTCAAAACACTATAACCAGAACAGGGCCTTTCCTCTACGGAATCAAAAGTAAATCTCACGGGAAAGAATATTGAATTTGGACATATGCATCCAAACACACGATAAAACAAAACCCAACAGTCTTATGGGAACATAAGAAAACAAAATACGTAACTTGGCTTATCAGTTTCACAGATTTTGCTTTCAAGCCACACTTTAACAACAATCTTAAGTACTTAAACTATCTACTGGTCACTGGACCACAAAAAACACGCATGAAGAACACCTGTTAATGAATTTAACAATCACTTCAATAACACGTCATTAAAAAGTACTAATAACATCTTTGTGTTTCTCATATGTAATAACACTTTGTTACAAAAAAACAATAGACGAAAGACTTGAGGAGAAAACAAGATTTACCAGACTAGAAACAGGTCACATATGCAATGAAGTGTACCCCTTTACAGTGCTTATATGATTCGTCTCCAAAATCAAGAATATATAACATGGCGAAAAAAGAAAAAAAAAGCGAAGTTCTTTCTTTTTGTGGTTGTTAATTCTTTACACTTTTGAATTGTATTTTCCTTTTTTTCAAATTTTTAAAAGAGGAAGAGAGGGAGAGAATAATATGATGAGATCGTATATCTAACCTTTTTCTTCAGCATTTAATGAAGTTATGAAAAGTTACATAGTAGTGGGCTGTAATAAGACATTTCTCCAAGCCCGTTAGTTTTGAAACCCAATAATACATTAAACATTTGAGCATATGTTATATTACATCTGTTTTTTTTTTTTTTTTTTAATTCTGAAAATTGTTACCGAAATGAATTATACTGTGACTGTGAGCAACAATATTAAAATTAAAATAATTATAATTAAAAAAAATTCATATATTCTGTTGGGTTTTGCTATGTAACATAAGTAACAAAGTGATATATGTGTATAAATATTCATATTAATGTAATGGAACAAGTGCATATATTGTTTAATAAAAAAAGAAAAATTGGATAACTGTTGTAGTTGAAATGGTTCCAAGTATACGTCACTTTCTTTAGTTCAAGACTTTGAAATTTGAATCCCACATGTTGTTGTCACTCATAATATCATGACCTACGTTTATAACATATAGACCATGCATTATCATTCAATATCAATTTATTATGGTCGTAAAATCTCATATTTTGTACATATACATAATATCAAAGTGTTTTAAATTTAGTCCCCATGTCGTATTATACGATTTGCATTTTCGTATTGGCTATCTCTATGTGTGTGTGTCTATGCATACGCAGACCACTTGGGCTTACGTCCTGATCAAGGATTATTGTCTTGTTCATCATATATGAAATTTTCCATTCTTTGTGACAATTATATCTAAGGATTTTTGGATCAATCTAAATGGGACTATTACTATAAAAAAGAATCATTTAATTCTTCGAAATCTTTCATATAAATTAGGTAAAAAATATATAGGTAGGTGGTCCAGGTCCTAATTTTGAATACGATCATCTATTATAATGGTCCCGTTTAACCCTACAGCCAACGCTCTCGACAAAATGAAAAGTAAATTTACGAAATTTATGCAAAAATCATATTAAATCTTTCACTTATACATTTGATATGCAAAACAATTATGATAAAACCATGGTCAACAAAACTCTAATCGACTAAACATTCTACTATATCATTACTCGATCGTTGATGTTTCTTGACTATCCAACTTTGTTTTAATTTGTTCCGAGAGCTACCCACAACTACACTTTGCAAGGTTTTTAAACTTTCTTTGCTGAATAAGAACTAGTTTCCTGACCAGAAAAAAGAACAACCAATTACTACACACTTTCAGCTAACCTGTTCGACATAGGGCACGAAAAAAAAGTGGACAAAAGTCACAAAACAAACAAATGTCTATTCGTCCTTTTTATTAACCTAAAAATTAGGTTTTCCTTCGCATCAGTCTTACCACATTGATAAATTCTTATATAATTTTCCTTGGAGTAGTCACATTGCTTTCCTACTTTTGATTGAACTTAGCCAAATTAAAAGCCACTTTTTTCCTTTGAGTTGTCATCTCAAACACAATAAAGTTCAAATATCAAAATCAGTTGTCAAATGAATCTACTATTGATTTCAACATTTTAACCAATTTCGTTCGAATCAAAATGAACTTGGTAAAACATATGACATGAACAACTCTCCAACATAAACCGATGTGCTATAAGTATCTCGATCGTTTCTATTATAATATGTATCAACAAAAATCTTAAAAGTTTGAGATTCGGAAATATACAATGTATACAAAAGAGACAACTATAAGACAATGTGAATGGGGCAATGCTTTGGGGTCCATTTTTTGTGCTCCAATGTTTCCCACTATTGTGAACAAGCTAACATGGACTCGTCTTCTTGCATAACTTGTACTACTCTATTTTTTTTCCTATAAAATAATAAAAAGGAATTAAGGTGAGACTAAAAGTCATAGTAGAAAAAACTTCAAGAATCCCATGCAAAATTATTTATATTAAAGAAACTCACTTTCCTAGTTTTCTTCTCTCTTTAATTATACCTTTATTTTTCTGTGTTCAAAAATCAAAACTTTCTCTTTTGTCATATTGAAATAATGCTAAAAGACTACTTTGAGTTTTGACCCTTGTCCCATCTTTTAATGGCTTTTATCAGACTCAGACCACATGCCTACAAAGAGGTATGGTGTAGGGAAAGACTCTTGTCCCTTTACATATCCTTACATGTAAATGTAATACATATTTAAGCAAAACTCTAAAACTAATTCAATAATTTAGTTATGGATGCAATCGATTCAAACCATGTATTGTCATTATTTACAAAAGAAAATACTTTCACATAATTCTTCTTCGAACAGAAGCATCAATCATTGAAAAAACGACCAAACCAAAATAGTAAACTACAAAAAATATATAGAAAAGTATTTGTTTTTTTTAAATGTAATAATTAGTTATATATGACATAAAAAAATCATCAACTTTTACTTTTCCTGGATTTTCTTCTGGTTAAGGTCCTCACCATCCAACCCTGTTTCCTCACTTTGGCTCCTTCGACCTTGGATGATGCCACGTGACAAGAAGTGGTGGACGATCCTGACCTGAGTTTGATAACGTGGAAGAGATGACCAATCCGCTTGCGCCACCTAAGCGATGACTTGGCAGTGGTGTGCTCTACGATACTGGTGCTGCTCGTTATAGGGGATTGCTGCTTCTTGCATGTTGGGTTTGTTGTGTTGTCTACACAAACCTTTGTTGTCACTACTGCTTTCTTCTCCCACGACGCGTTTCCATTGTTTTCGAATTTTATTGATATGAAAGAATCTGAAAACAAAATATGAAACTCTCAGAATTTCAATAATAAAATTGATAATCTTGTACAATATTCATACAAAACGACATTATTTACCAACTATAAAAGATAATTAGCCGTATAGCACACAACTCATTATATCGAGTAAAACAAAATTTTCAGCTGGCCCGATCTAAAATAATATTAATATGAACTCCTTTCTGAAAAAAATGAGTCTAATATAAATGTGTATGTGTATATACTATGTAGTGCCTATATGAATATAAACAGAAAATTATGAACATCGTTACAAATAATTAAGAATCATCTCATGATTCCACACACATACACATAGATTTATATTATAAAATTTTAAAATATTGTGTGGGAGAAGTTGAAAATCTTTTTTTGGAAAACGGAAAATACTGTGTGTTCTTGAGTCTTGACAAACCAAAAGAAAGAAAGAAAGAGAAAATAACTAATAGGAATTAGATCTTGAAGTATTTATTTTTATTTTTATTAAAACTGATTATTAATTATAAGATGTATGTATGTTATATATTATGCGAGTATGAAGTATAAATAAATAAAAATTGTGTACCTTCTTGGCTTGTGGAGACGTCAAGATCGGAGGAGGGATGGAATTTACGGTGACGGAGATCGAGGCGACTGAGGAGGGAGCTCAAGGCGAAGATCTTGGGGAGGCTGATGATTGGTGAAGAGGAAGAGTGTTTAGTTCTTGATGATCTCTGTTTTGAAGCTAAAACAAGAAGCCTCTCATTCAAACAGAGTGGACAAACTCCAACATATTCTTCTTTTGGATGGAAATAACAGTATGGTGAGCTATCATCTTTGTACATATCCATCTTCTTCACTTCCGATGAAAGAAGAGACTAGAGAGGGAGACGAGAGAGAAAGATGAAATATATGTAACAAAAGGATATGGGGCTTTGGTCTGAAATTGAAGCTTTGTAATTTATAATATATCGAATATATTTGTAAATATATTTCATATTATTTCCAAGTAATTTAAGAGAAAAAAAGAATTCCAAGTAGATAAGCCTTTATGAAAAAAAAAAAAAAAGGGAAATAGAGATTTCGATATGACATGATTTTAATTAATATATAAATTCCCAATCCATTAAGCTCGTTTTAGTTTCTAGATTTTGTTGACATCATTGTTTTCAGATAATGACAATTTACAAAATTAATTAGTGTGTACAGTATAATAGTGATACCCTAGATTTAGAGTTTAATTTGTATTTGTTTGATGATATGCAAGTATAAGTCATGCACCTGTTATAAAAGAAAAGGTCTCGAACTTGGTACTTTTATAATGACATGGCCTACGGGCAGGGGCGGATCTACGTGCATATGGGGTGGGGCACGTGCCCCATGCTAATAATAAAATATTTCTGATTAACCATTGTTTAATTATTTATCATAGTTTATTTGGTAGTTAAGTGCCCCATGTAGTTTCTTAGGTGACGAGTTCGAAACTACTCTTTGAACTTTTTGGTTGCTTTTTTTTTGTGTTTCTTTCCCACGTACGATCAGTGTTATCCTATTATACTTACCAACATATTATTTTAAAAAATATCAATTATATATTTTTTTTCTACTTTTTTCTCAACAACTATCCTTCTTTTTCTACTGTATATTTTTTAAAATATTACAAAACTAGTAAATTAGTATAACATACTATCACTTTTTGTAATTTATCTTATATACAAAGAGTTTAAACTATTTCACAAAAATATAAAGAGTTTAAATATGTATAAATATTAAATAATATATCTTTAGATATAATTTCATTCTAAATATATTTACTATGCAATTTAAATATATTTAAAAACCAATAAAAATAGGATTTTAAATTATTGTATTTAATATTTTATTATATAATTCTAAATATATTTACTATGCAATTTAAATATATTTAAAAACCAATAAAATAGAATTTTAAAGTTTTATATTTAATATTTTATTATATATATTTAATATTATTAATAATAAATTATTTGTGTTCCAGATAAATTTTTGTTCTGGACCCGCTACTGCCTACGGGTATTCGAGATATAATATATACCAAAGTATTTACAAATTTTTAACAAAAAAAAAGTATTTATAAATTTATGATGGTCAGACAAATACTTAAAAACCGATTTTAATATCTAGGAACGTTGTTGCTTCAACAAGTCACTACTAATATTTAGAACATCAGATATAGGTTGTTTAATTAGCCAATTCGACGAAGCATGTTCTGGTCTTACCAGATATAGAATGGAACAGATGGTTCGAGAAGGATGATTGATCGATCGCTTGTGGATCCGTGGCATGTGAAATAGATATTATATATAACTAGCTAGCCATTATAATTTTTTTTAAAGATAACTGTGAACAAAGAATTCATATATAAATATATTTATTTGTTGAGAAAAAATCAAAATTAAGAGTTTTTGGACGTGTTGGACGAGAAGCATCCACTTGTAGTATTAGTAGTTCCAAAAAAGAATGTATCCGAATATTCAGGGACCCATCAATACAAGTCATCATTCTTTGATATGTGTGAGTGAGTGAGTGATTTTGGAGGTCATTCTCCATATTCGACAATATATTCAATTCTATATCTCCTCACTTTTACTTCATGTTTTTGTTACCTTACAATTAATGGATATATAAATTATTGTGAAATTTCAGCTCAAACCAAAATGAGTTGATAATTGTAAATGGATAGACTCATGTGATGTATAAATTATTTTAGTTGTCATTTTATTTCCGTGTGAGAGAATTATTATGTTTTCTGCTCAATTTATAAAATGGCTCTCTCACATCACATGGGCAATTCTCCATTATCAAAGACTATATATCGCTTCATATGCAATTCTTTCTTCTTTGGGCGAAACAAAAGATCAGATTTAGCTTAGGGTTTGATGAAATTTCTCCCTATTTTCTAATCATCTTGAAAATTGCTCAAACTATAAGTCTTCTGCTACTATTTGTCTTCACAAACTTCAAATCACGTGCTTATCCAAATGGGAATTTAGTAACTAAATAAATCATGATTAAAGTTTGGGAACTAGATTGACCTCATTTTTAAAAGTTGGGGTCTCTCTGGATGTGAACATAAAAAGGGGTCCATTTGATTTGTTGGTCAAAAAAATTGAGCGTTCACGTGATCTAAAAAAAATAAAAAAGAAGAAGACAAGCTTCAATATCAAGAGCTAAAGACCCAAACACTAGAGAGACATTGACAGGTGATATGTTTGTGTAGTGATGAGTTTCAATGTATCATCACTTTTTCAATTAGACCATCCCACATACTTCCTTTACACTATACTGCTCACAATGATCAAAAACCTATTAGTAGTATATGACTTAATTAATAACAGTGTTTCTCAAACCAATATGGACAGAGGCGGATCTATAGTGATAATGGGTGGGGCACGTGCCCCACACTAACTTAAAATATTTTCACACTAACTTTAAATATTTCTTAAGAGTTTACTATAGAATAAAGTCTCCTAGCTCAGTTTACTATAGAATAAAGTCTCCTAGCTCATTTGGTAATAGTGTGCCACTCTATAAGTAAGAGTGCCCAAGTTCGACATGTCACCTTGATGCTTTTTTTTTATTTTTTTTTGTTAGTTTGCCACGTACGCTCAACCTCTTCGTTATTATTGTGTGCATTTTCAATATTCAGTTGTATTATTTCTTTAAATAAAACTGTGTGTTTTATTGAGTTCTATTTATACATTACTATACTACTAATTTTATTTTAGATTTTAACAATTTTAAATTCATCATTTTTAATAGTAAAGACTACATTTGCATTTTTAAAATTAGTCAAATTAGTAATTTAGTAAACATTTATTATCTATTTTGTAATTCATTTCATATTTTAAAGTTTAAATTTGTGTGATATATTTCGATGGTGAATGAAAATTATTAATTTTCAAATTAATATTTTCTAACTACATCTAGATTTATAGATTAGTATATTTGAAATTCCTTCGGGGACATCCGATAAAATTGGAGCGATATAGAGATTAGTATATTTGAAATCAAAATAGATAATATATTCTAAGTTAAGACAAATGTAAAGATTGTTTGTCACTAACAATCCTAGGAAGAAAATGTAAAATGCAGAAAATAAACTACAAGAACTAACAACTAGATGCAAATGAAACTGAATGATTGAAACAGTGATAAAGCAAGAACAGAAACAGAGACTACTACTAATGAACTAATGCAAGATAATTAATGAATTGAAAACTAAATGTATGCAACTGGAATGAAACAAGAATGAAACAAGACAAACACAAATCATAGACACAGAGTTCTGGGGATGAACTCGAGCAGCACTCGACCGAGTGTAGGTCGAGTGGGTGGTCGAGCTAGACTAGACGCAGAAACAGAGCAATGCAATAAAAACAGAGTAATGCTAAATCCAATCAAACAACAAGCAAGCAACAGGATTAAGACTAAGATTTCAATAAACAAAGAAGGTCCTGAGGATGGATTCATGGGATGGACTAATCATTGTGGTTATCTAACTTGGTCAACAAACCTCAAGCAAACTTTGAGCTAACCTCTAGACATATTAATCTAAGACAAGTTTCTCCCACTCTCATGGTCAAGAAACAATCAAACCTATGCAATTCTAGACTTGTTCTCACACAGTAAAGAATCTACACAAGCAGGCATTAAGCAATACATCTCAAACCAAACAAGACCTCTAATCTCTTAGCAAGCCTAATGGTAAGCTCTAGATCTAGCCTTATCTATGCTTCCTAAACATTGTTGTGATGCTAAGAAGCTTGAAATCAGACTCTACCCTCTCAGATATAGAATCAGCATTAAGATCATCTACCCTAGAAGAGATCTACAACAATCAAGCTTGACCAAGTCACACAAACCACAAGATCTCATTTAGGATTGATACCTCTTGTACTGCAATAGCATAAGGGGAATTGAAAATTTTAGCATCACATGGGAAAAGGCAAGAAAACAAATAGGATAAGACGATACAATAGCTAGCAATCGATCGAGATTTCTACAAAGTTACGTCTCTTTTGAGCTAAGAGATGTTGTGAGTTGTGATCAAGTTTAACTGATTTGGATTCGGATCTTGTTACGTTATAATAATGGTACGCATTCATTTAAATAGATTATTCCAATATATATTATTGAATACTGATATATATTATATATATATATATATATATGTGCTCTCACAAATAAATATTTGTAACAACATGTGGTTACAGAATAAACCAAAATGCCATAAATATCAAAATTTGTTATTTCATGGTAGTAATTTGTTAACTAAAAAGGTAAAACACAACTAAGCTGTACAAAATTAATTGGCTGTATACATCACACGAGAGAGAGAGAGAGAAACAATAACCAAAATTTAAAGCCTGTTGCTAAAAATGGACATCACTAATTTTACTATATAAAACACCAAGACTAACCTAACATTACCAACCAAATCATCTTCTTCATAACTATAAACAGAGGGTGAAAAAGAAAAAGAGTTGTAACATGGCAACTCAATCGTTGAAGAAAACATGGAGTGTTTTTATGGTTGTAACTATATTGACGATGATGTTTTCGGTACACATTGTTCATTCAAACAATATAGAAATGTGTGTGAAGCATTGCCTCCATCAGTGCTCGAAATCGTCAAAGAAACCTACTCTTACAGTATGTGAAGAAACTTGCAAAAAAGGCTGCAACAAACAACAAAACGGTAAAGAAGATAATTTGAAAGTCCCTTCACCATGTAAATGGAATTCATGCAACTGGAAATGGCCATCATGGTCATGGTCCTGAATTAGGGAAACTTCTAAATTATTCTTTTATTTTCTACATAATTAATCGTATATAAATTATGTACGTATATATTTGTTTGATATCACTATACTCGTTGACATATAATATGTACGTGTTCATTGTTCTTATGTAATAGTAAAAAAACCTCCATAAATAAAACAAGTGTCGTCTATGCATGTCAACAAAACATTCTCAAACAAAAAAAGAAACTAGATAAGAGAAAGAACCCATATACTACGATTGGTGAATATCATTGCCTCTAACAGTGTTCGAAATCACCGAAAAACCTACTCTTACAATATGTAAGGAAATTTGCAAAAACGGCTGCAACAAACAACTAATCGATAAGGAAGATGATTTTATTATCCCTCCTGGTGATGCACCTGTCTCCGCATCCTGTAGATGGAATTTATGCAACTGGTGGCCATGGTCCTCAATTACGGAAACTCCTAAATTATTCTTTTATTTTCTGCATAATTAACGTATATATCATATGTACATATGTATTTGTTTGATATCACTATACTCGTCTGATATATAATATGTACGTTTTCATTGTTCTTATGAAATAAAATACTTCCATAAAAAAAGTGGTTTTTATGGTGGATACTGGTCCTGTTAGGTCGGTATTGTAAAATTGATGGGGCGTTTATGCATGTCAACAAAACATTCCCCAAGAAAAAAAAAACAAGATAAAAGAAAAGACCCAAATGTACTACATACATTAGGATTGGTGATTTTTTTTTAGATCAAAACACAGTCGGTTCTCGTTTGGTTGAATTCAACTGTAAAAAATCAAATCAAGTTGAATTAATAAATATACTATATAGTAATTCAGCATGGGGAAATAATTAAGTAAATTTTGATTTGTTTGTTACAAAATAATAGTAGATTTTTTATTTATTCTATATATTTTGTAAAATTATATATTTAATTTATTTAAATTCATACTCTGATTTTGACCCGTAGTCGGTACTACTATTTTGGTTTGGGTGCAATATCAAATTCATTAATTATACATTCGGTAAAGTCTGCAAATAAAACCCAAGAAAACATGTATTGACATGTGATCTAGTATTACAAATCGATGTGATAGTGTTTAAAGATCTTAATATACCAAATTTACAAATTATAATTAGATTATGTATATGTATATTGTCAACATTATACACTTAGTATTGTTTCTATAGTGAATATTGCGTATCAAAAAAATAAGTTTTAGCCCATTAAATATTTTGTTATTGTTTTGTAAAATTTCTGAAGCAATAGAATGTATTAAATAATTTCATTAAATAATATTAAAAATATTGTTTTATAATTTTGTAAAAATTAGAAACTTTTGTTTTGTTAGTTATTAGATTAATTAAAATACAAAAGTATTTTTTGTAATATGCCACATCAAAGCTGGTTACAGTTCTAACAGCATTACTTAAATAAGTATATAGATATATTTTAAAAATATAAGCAATATTGTATCTTAGTTTTAAAATATATATGTAATTATTAAACGATTAAGATATTTAAATACTTAATCTTAGTTTTATAATTGTTCTAAATAGTTTGTTATTGTTTCTTAAGATTTCTGAAAAAATAAATACAATCTGTTAACTAATTTTATTAAATAACTTCGAAAATATTTTTTTCCTATATTATAAACCAATTTAAGAATTTCTTTTGTTAGTTATTTAATTAAAATGTAATGACATTTTTGTAATATACCACATGATAATATGATTAAATTTTAACAATTACGATCTTTAGTCTCGTCTTCCGCCAGAGTTAACCCTTTGCCTCTGTATCCATCGAGGAGACGCTGAAGTGTCTCTCTCTATCACTCATCTTCGTTCTACGCCTCTCGGTAATTATATTTATAAAAAAAAGATTTACACAGTCGATTCAGATCTTATGATTGATTAGGTTCTGGATTCCTCGTTGAGCATACTCTATTTTCCTCTTCTCCATTTTCTATATTTTGGATTGATTAATTTGCTCACTGGAATCTAAATAATCTGACTTTTTATTTTTTGGAGAATCTCTTTGATATAGTAGTCACTGTTGTAGCTCTGTTCCAATTTCTTAGATTTATCTCAAGTTTTAAAAATCACTTCTTTTTTGTTTGAAGTTGAGACCTTCTTAATCACATTCCTAGATTGTGGTTGGTGGTATCATAGAGATTATTACTCTTTATATATGCTCTTCCTTGTCCTCATCTCTAATACAACATTAAATTTTTTTGAAACAATAAAAAAGATTAAATATAAGCTCCAACAAGAATGCAAATTCAAGAATAGAAAAATAACACTAGAACTAGAATCAAATTTCACTAATCTTTCTTATATATATATTTTTGTTTATATCATTATTAATTTATAATACTAATAGGACCATATGTTTACATAAGATTTCCAAATATTATTATTTTATTATTTTATCGAATTCAGTTAATTTTTACACTCAACCAACTTGGGACCGAAAGAATTTATTAATTCAAAGAGTATCAATTTATTAAGATTTTACTGTATCATATTTGTGGGTCACTTCACTGTTTTCAGTTCGAGAGTCTTTAATTTAAAAAAAAAAAAATTCTAAAGCTTTTCTTTTTGTTAAGTGTTTTCAATCGAACATTTTAGCTAGCGTCACATGGGAAAAGGAAAGAAACAAATAGGATAAGACGACAATATAGCGATATCGATCGAGATCCTGCATAGTTACGTCTCTTTTGAGCTAAGAGATGTTGTGTGTTGTGATCAAGTTTAACCGATTTAGATTTGGATCTTATTACGTTATAATGATGGTACGCATTCATTCACATATATTACTGAACCATGCATGCATTTAAGTACATTATTCCAATATATATTATTGAATACTGATATATATATATATATATATATATATATATATATGTGCTCCCACAAATAAATATTTGTAACAACATGTGGTTACAGAATAAACCAAAATGCCATAAATATCAAAATTTGTTATTTCATGGTAGTAATTTGTTAACTAAAAAGGTAAAACACAACTAAGCTGTACAAAGTTAATTGGCTGTATACATCACACGAGAGAGAAACAATAACCAAAATTTAAAGCCTGTTGCTAAAAATGGACAGCACTAGTTTTACTATATAAAACACCAAGACTAACCTAACATTACCAACCAAATCATCTTCTTCATAACTATAAACAGAGGGTGAAAAAGAAAAAGAGTTGTAACATGGCAACTCAATCGTTGAAGAAAACATGGAGTGTTTTCATGGTTGTAGCTATATTGACGATGATGTTTTTGGCACCCATTGTTCATTCAAACAATGTAGAAATGTGTGTGAAGCATTGCCTCCATCAGTGCTCGAAATCGTCAAAGAAACCTACTCTTACAGTATGTGAAGAAACTTGCAAAAAAGGCTGCAACAAACAACAAAACGGTAAGGAAGATAATTTGAATCACCCTTCACCCTGTAAATGGAATTCATGCAACTGGAAATGCCCACCATGGTCATGGTCCTGAATTAGGGAAACTTCTAAATTATTCTTTTATTTTCTACATAATTAATCGTATATAAATTATGTACGTATATATTTGTTTGATATCACTATACTCGTTGACATATAATATGTACGTGTTCATTGTTCTTATGTAATAGTAAAAAACTTCCATAAATAAAACAAGTGTCGTCTATGCATGTCAACAAAACATTCTCAAACAAAAAAAGAAATTAGATAAGAGAAAGAACTCATAGACTACGATTGATGAATATCATCAATTTGTATCGGCAAAAAAAAAGGTTTGGTTTGGTTTAGACCAAAACCCAGTCGGTTCTCGTTTAGTTGAATTAAAATGTAAAAGGTTAAATTAATAAATATATTAGGATCCTTAGTCTCGTCTTCCGCCGGAGTTATCCTCCGCCTCTGTATCCGTCGAGGAGACTCTGAAGTCTGAAGTCTGAAGTGTCCCTCTCTTTATCACTCTTCTTCGTTTTACGCCTCTCGGTAACTATTAAAAAAAACCGAAACTTTACCCATTCGATTCAGATCTTATGATTGATAAGGTTCTGGATTCCTCGTTGAGCATACTCTGTTTTCATCTTCTCCTTTTTCTATATTTTGGATTGATCAATTTGTTCACTGGAATCTAAAGACTCTGACTTTTTTGTTTTCTGGAGAATCTCTTTGATATAGTAGTCACTGTTGTAGCTCTGTTCCAATTTCTTAGATTTATCTCGAGTTTTAAAAATCACTTATTTTTTTGTTTGAAGTTGAGACCTTCCTTAATCACATCCCTAGATTGTGGTTGGTGGTATCATAGAGATTATTACTCTTTATATATGATCTTCGTTGTCCTCATCTGTAATACAACATTACAATTTTTTGAAACAATAAAAAAGATTAAATATGAGCTCCAACTGTAACATCCGCGAACCAATTATTGGTTTTCTGGGATGGGTGTCGATCGACACTATGGTGGTGTCGGTCGACACCAATATTCTCTGGTTCGACCAGTTCGATTTAATTATCGATTTGGACCGGTTTGGTTTAAGGAAAACCATTGAACCGAGATTTTAAAGGGAGAAAACAACCTAGGTCGTGTTTGGTTTTGTTTCACGCCATTTTTGAGAAAAACAAAAGAGAGAAAAGTGTTTTGAGTTTCTAGAGAGAGATTGGGAGATTTCCTTGATGTTCTTGAGAGATCCAAGGCTAGAAAAGAGTTAGAAACTTGCTAGGAAGGTTGGATTCGTTGTTGTTGGTCTGAATCTTCCTGCAAAGAGGTGAGTGCATGATCATGGCTAATCTAAGCTTTGATTTCCTTGTTCTTGCTTGTTTGTAATTGTTTTGTGTGTCTTTCTTGCTGGGATTGGTTGCTACAGGTTCCTATGAACGTATTTGGCTTGGGTTATGAGGATTGGTTGTGTGTTGCGATCAAGTTTAACCGATTTAGATTTGGATCTTATTACGTTATAATGATGGTACGCATTCATTCACATATATTACTGAACCATGCATGCATTTAAGTACATTATTCCAATATATATTATTGAATACTGATATATATATATATATATATATATATATATATATATGTGTGCTCCCACAAATAAATATTTGTAACAACATGTGGTTACAGAATAAACCAAAATGCCATATATATCAAAATTTGTTATTTCATGGTAGTAATTTGTTAACTAAAAAGGTAAAACACAATTAAGCTGTACAAAGTTAATTGGCTGTATACATCACACGAGAGAGAAACAATAACCAAAATTTAAAGCCTGTTGCTAAAAATGGACAGCACTAGTTTTACTATATAAAACACCAAGACTAACCTAACATTACCAACCAAATCATCTTCTTCATAACTATAAACAGAGGGTGAAAAAGAAAAAGAGTTGTAACATGGCAACTCAATCGTTGAAGAAAACATGGAGTGTTTTCATGGTTGTAACTATATTGACGATGATGTTTTCGGCACACATTGTTCATTCAAACAATGTAGAAATGTGTGTGAAGCATTGCCTCCAACAGTGCTTGAAATCGTCGAAGAAACCTACTCTTACAGTATGTGAAGAAACTTGCAAAAAAGGCTGCAACAAACAACAAAACGGTAGGGAAGATAATTTGAATCATCCTTCACCATGTAAATGGAATTCATGCAACTGGAAATGGCCACCATGGTCCTGAATTACGGAAACTCCTAAATTATTATTTTATTTTCTGCATAATTAACGTATATAAAATATGTACGTATGTATTTGTTTGATATCACTATACTCGTTCATATATAATATGTACGTGTTCATTGTTCTTATGTAATAGTAAAAAGCTTCCATAAATAAAACAAGTGTCGTCGATGCATGTCAACAAAACATTCCCAAACAAAAAAGAAACTAGATAAGAGAAAAGACCCATATACTACGATTTGAATATCATTGCCTCCAACAGTGTTCGAAATCGCCGAAAAAACCTACTCTTACAATATGTGAAGAAACCTGCAAAAAATGCTGCAATAAACAACTAATCGATAAGGAAAATGGTTTTATTATCCCTCCTGGTGATGCGTCTGACTCAACATCCTGTAGATGGAATTTTATGCAACTGATGGCAATGGTCCTGAAATACGGAAACTCCTAAATTATTCTTTTATTTTCTGCATAATTAATGTATATAACATATGTACGTATGTATTTGGTTGATATAACTATATTCGTCTGACATATAATATGTACGTTTTCATTGTTATAATGAAATAAAATACTTCCATAAAATAAGTGTATGCATGTCAACAAAACATTACCAAAAAAAACAAGATAAAAGAAAAGACCCAAATATACTACATACATTACGATTGGTGATTTGGTTTAGACCAAACACAGTCGGTTCTCGTTTGGTTTGAATTGAACCGAAAAAAAAATCAAATCAAGTTGAATTAATAAACATACTATATAGTAATTCAACGTGGAGAAATATTTAAGTAAATTTTGATTTGTTGTTACAAAATAATAGTAGAAATTTTATATATTCTATATATTTTATAAAATTATATATTTAATGCATAAGACACCATTATACCTGGGAACGAGTCCCGCTCCCTACAAATATAGGGATTAAACTAATGGGCCGGCCTATTGTGACCAAATGGTTGACAAATATATATATATATATATATATATATATATATATATATATATTTAATTTATTTAAGTTCATACTCCAATTTTGACCCGTAGTCGGTACTACTAGTTTGGTTTGGGTGCAATATCAAATTCAAAATTATACATTCGGTAAAGTCTGCAAAAAACCTCACCAAAACATGTATTGACATGTGATGTGATCTAGTATTACAAATTGATGTGGTAGTGTTTAAAAATCTTAATATACCAAATTTACAAATTGCAGTTATTGGAATAAGATGTTAGAATATTAACTTTATATGTGAAAATTATAATTAGATTATGTATATGTATATTGTCAACATTATACACTTAGTATTGTTTATATAGTGAATATTGCGTATAAATAAATAAGTTTTAGCCAATTAAATTTTTTGTTATTGTTTCCAAAAATTTCTGAAACAATAAATAGAATGTATTAAATAATTTCATTAAAATATTTTTAAAATATTTTTTTCTTATTTTTTAAAAAATAGAAACTTTTTTTGTAAGTTATTAAATTAATTAAAATACAATAGCATTTTTCTTAATATTCCACATCAAAGCTAGTTAAAGTTCTAACAACATTACTTAAATAAGTATATAGATATATTTTTAATATATAAGCAATATTGTATCTTAGTTTTAAAAGATATTTGTCATTATTAAATGACTTAGATCTGTAAATAATTAATCTTAGTTTTATAAATAAAATTAAGTTTTTATAATTTTTCTAAATTAAATAGTTTGTTATTGTTTCCTAAGATTCTGAAATAATAAATAGAATATGTTAACTAATTTTATTAAATAATTTCAAAAATATTTTTTCTTATTTTATAAACCAATATAAGATTTTAGTTATTTAATTAAAATGTAATGACATTTTTTTGTAATATGCCACATGATAATAGGATTAAATTTTAACAATTAGGATCTTTAGTCGCGTCTTCTGCCAAAGTTATCCCTCCGCCTTTGTATCCGTCGAGGAGACGCTGAAATGTCTCTCTCTATCACTCATCGTCGTTCTACGCCTCTCGGAAATTATATTTTAAAAAAAAACTTTACACATTCGATTCAGATCTTATGATTGATTATGTTCTGGATTCCTCGTTGAGCATACTCTTTTTTCATCTTCTCCTTTTTCTATATTTTGGATTGATTAATTTGCTCATTGGAATCTAAAGAATCTGACTTTTTGTTTTTGGAGAATCTCTGATATAGTAGTCACTGTCGTAAAAGAAGCAGTTTTTCTCTCGCAGGCACACTCCCCGAGGAGCCATGATAAAGTCTTTTACCCAAATCTCACCCAACCTGTACCATCAATAGCAGCAGAGTCCACTCTTATATCCGCTGGTCCAACGGTAACGTCCAACCAACTTTTCAAATTTCTCATCGGAAAATTATAGATCTGTAAGCTTCCCCAAATCAAAATCTAAGTTGTGTTTATGTATCTGAGATAATCCACGTTTAGTGCTTTCCCCACTGCATTTACTACCCTCCAACCGAACAACCAAACCTTTTTAAATCCCTTGAACCTCAGGCAGCTAGCACTACATTCCCGCATTCGCGCATTACTGTGGTTCTCCATCACTTCCTACTGAGCTAGTCACCATGTCAAACCGTATCCCATACCATCTGAAAGGAAAAGAGATCCAACGAGGATACTCCCCTCCACCCCGCAAGAGAATCAGAGCACCTGAACTTGATACCTCAGATCTGATCCAGAAAAACTCTCTCACGCTCATAGGCCGGCTCACAAACCCCCCAATCTATAAAATGTGGGCTATTTTTCCATTCCTACTAAACCGATGGAATCTTCAAGGAAAAGCATCAGGCGCAGACCTCGGACAGGGTATCTTTCAGTTCACTTTCGAAACTGAGGAGGATATAATCCAAGTCTTAACAAACAGACCTTACCATTTTGACCATTGGATGGTTATCCTACAATGATGGGAACCCATTATATCTCCATCGTTTCCATCCCAAATACCCTTTTGGATCGAGGTCCAAGGCATCCCGAAGCACTATTGGAAGAAAGAAATGGTGCTTTCCGTAGGTGAAGCCGTAGGGGAAATCTTAAACTGGGATATTACCCCCTCCACTATCCTCCTCCAGCTCCTCTTAAACGGTCTAGAACCACTTACTAAGGAAACAATTGTCGAATTTGTTGATGGAAGTGAAGCTATTATTAGCCTGGAGTATAAAAATCTCAAAAACCATTGTTCCCACTGTCAACGCCTTACACATGAGAAATCTGTCTGCCCTGGACTACCAGATCAAAGGAGGGTGCTGAACCCACAATCAAAGACAGATGTTCTCTCGACCACTCAGCAATCCATCTCCAGAAACTATTACACTCCTCAAGACAATTTCCTGCCACCACGAGGACAAAACCATTTCTCTGAGAATTTTCCTCAACAACGCCTTAACCAAAAGTGTAGAAAAAGGCCATTTGAAGCTCTGAGCTTTAAACCTAGAGACTTACCTCCTCAGCGACAAGGTAGCCGTAACTCGAGAGAACATACTGATCGATCTTACAGATCAAGTCCTATAGCACGAACTTACCACAGCCATGACAAGATATCTCCATATCGCTCTGGTCACCCTCGTTCCCCCGTCCCACCAGTTCACAACCTACAATGGCGGGCAAAAACCAGATCATCAACAGAGCTAAATGGGGAACATTCAGTATCTTCTAGAGCCAGAAGACCCCCTCTGGAGAGAGAAGTAGAAACCCCAGACCCCCTCACCCCACCTCCTGAGGGTATTCTCGCTCCTGGTGAACTAAACCAAATTACTTACAATGTTCAACCTGAACACGAAGCCCACTCTAGAGAGCAAATCATGAATGAACTACAAGAGGTCACCATTCAGTACATCTCCTGTCCTGATCCTGTTGAAAGCGCTGCGAGAAGAGTATGAGTAATACATACTGACTTTGAAAACCTAATGGAGGAGACTGCTAATTCTATCTTAGCATCAAACCAGAAGTCTAAAACTCACCTGTCTTTCCCTCCCCCTGACCTTCCCGCTAGTAAACCTCAACAATTCTCCGCTGCGAAAGTCCCTGAAGCAACAAAGCAGATCACAGGGGAAACAGTTAAAAGAGGACGGGGCTGTCCCCCATCTCAAAAACAGGTCGGGAAATCAAACCAAACTCTAAGAGGGGTAAGATCCCAAAAAAGAATCAGGGAACAAACATCAGGGGAACAATCAATGAAGCTCCCCTCCTCCTCTAACCCACCTAGAATATACATGATCCCTGCTAGCAAAAAGAAGAAGGCGGATTTTCAGAATACGCCAACTCCTCTTCCTTAAGATTAGTGAGTTGGAACTGTTGTGGACTGGGGAATCCCATAGCAGTTCAAAGACTCCGGGAAAGACTCCTTCAAATTTTCTCGGATGTATTGAAGTTATGGCTATTAAAACAGACATGAGTAAAGCATATGATTAACTTCAAGATAAAAAAAGATGTTTTATGGCTGTTAAAACATACATGAGTAAAGCATATGATCGACTGGAATGGGATTTCATTAAGACTGCTTTAGTACAAATGGGGTTCCACAATACCTGGATTTATTGGATCATGCAATGTGTCTCCACCGTCTCATATTCTTTCCTCATCAATGGCCAAGCCAAAGGCCTAGTGAACCCTCACCGTGGCATCCGCCAAGGCGATCCATTGTCACCCTACCTGTTCATTATTTGTAGTGAAGTATTATCGGGTTTGTGCTTAAAAGCTCAACGTCAAGGAAACTTACTAGGTCTAAGAGTGGCAAAAGGGAGTCCAAAAGTGAATCATCTCCTCTTCGTGGATGATATAATGTTCTTCATTCGATCCGATTATCACAGTTGCATGATACTCCGCCATATCCTCCAAAAGTATGAATCTGCCTTAGGACAAAAGATCAACCAAGCTAAGTCATCCATCACATTTTCAAACAAAACCCCCGAGAATACAAAGGAGATAGCTAAAAAAGTCCTTGAAATTCACAAAGAAGGAGGACAAGGAAAATACCTCGGCCTACCGGAGTTGTTTGGTAGAAAGAAGAAGGATCTTTTCTCCTCCATCGCGTACCGGATCAAGCAGAGAGCCCTTAGCTGGTCCTCCCGGTTCCTCTCCACAGCTGGGAAGTTAACAATGCTCAAATATGTCCTCACAGCCATGCCAACCTATACCATGTTCTGTTTTCATCTTTCCGCATCGCTTTGTAAGCGGATTCAATCAGATCTAACACGCTTCTGGTGGGACTCAAAAACATAAAAGAAAAAGATGTCATGGATCGCTTGGAAAAGGTTAGCAAAACCGATAAAAGTTGGAGAATTAGGACTCAGAGACATAAAACTTTTCAACAAGGCTCTTTTGGCAAAGCTAGGCTGGCGAATCCTCACCCAACCACAGAGCTTAATGGCTAGAGTCTTATTAGGAAAATAATGTAAGTCATCACCTTTTCTCGAAACCTCTGCTCCAAATTCTGCCTCCCACGGCTGGAAAAGTATTTGTATGGGTAGAGATCTCCTCAAGTCCAATCTTGGCATGTTAGTGGGCACGGAAGAAAGTATACCTCTGTGGAGATCCCCATGGTTATCCTTATCCTCACCTTTAGTCCCGATGGGACCTCCGAACAAAGCCAATCAGAACCTCACGGTCGCATATCTCATTATCCCTGGATCAAACACCTGGAACATGGATCTCATTAGAAATATCCTTCCACTGTATGAGGATTTGATTCAAAAGCTAAAACCAAGTGCACATGGAGCAAAAGATACCTGGGCATGGCTACCAACTAGGGACTGACAGTACTCAGCAAAGTCGGGTTATTATGAAGCAACATAACTGGATCCACCGCCCCCAGAGAACGAGCACTTATCTAGAGCAGTTCCAATTACGTTCAACTGGCAAAGCAACATTTGGAATCTCAAAACGTCCCCAAAAACAAAGCTTCTCCTTTGGAAGGCTGCTCAAAACACCCTCTCGGTTGGCTTAAATCTTAAGTTTAGAAACATCACGGACTCTGCTGTTTGTCCCCACTATAGTGAGGAGGAATCAACCCTCCACCTTTTTTTCCACTGCCCCTATGCAAAACTAATATGGTCAATCGCACCTTTCCACACTAAACCTCCTCTGGATACACTTACCACTATGGAACAAGGAATCAAAAAGGTAGTTAAACTTATATGTTTACCTCCAATAAGTATTGGTTCAGGTCCTCTCTCCCCATGGATCTTCTTATTGAAGATTAGCTGGTTGCGGGACTAATCTTCAATAAGAAGCGACTCCCGGCTGAGGAAACCCTGCATTTAGCCATGTCCAGAGCTAGAGAATGGCAGACCGCACAAAGCCTCTCCCAAAACCGATTTGAATTCCCAAACCAGTCAGTAAACCTCCGGAACCCCCTGGTATTTTTCATTGTTTCATAGATGCCTCCTGGAAAGATAACAAATCTGCAGGATTTAGTTGGATCATTAAAAACCCGGAAGGCCAGGTCAAGCTCCGATGTTCCGCCTCCTCAACCCACACCAACTCTCCACTGATGGCTGAAGCGGTAGCAACTCTAATTGTGGTTAGAGTTGCCATCGAATCGAGCATCACCTCCATCTCGTTCGCGTCCAACTCGCAATCGCTAGTTCACGCTTTGAATCAGAAGATCCAAATCAAGGAACTTCACGGGACTCTCCACAATGTCCTTTTTCTATCTGCATCTTTCAATTTCGTGTCTTTCAATTTTATCTCTCGCACTCTGAATCGCCAAGCCGATGCTTTGGCAAAGAAGGCTCTTGGTCTTCTCTGTATCGACCGTTGATTTTAATGATAAGAGTTTTTAGTTTGCCCAAAAAAAAAAAAAGTAGTCACTGTCGTAGCTCTGTTCCAATTTCTTAGATTTATCTCAAGTTTTAAAAATCGCTTCTTTTTTGTTTGAAGTTGAGACCTTGCTTAATCACATTCATAGATTGTGGTTGGTGGTATCATAGAGATTATTACTCTTTATATATGATCTTCGTTGTCCTCATCTGTAATAAAACATTAGAAACTTTTGAAATAATAAAAAAAATTAAAAATAAGCTCTAACAAGAATACAAATTCAAAAATAAAAAAATAACACAAGAATCAAATTTTACTAATCTTTCTTATATATATATATATATATATTGTTTATATCATTGTTAATTTATAATAGTAATGGGACCATATGTTTATACTAATCTTTCTTATATATATATATATTTTTTGTTTATATCACTTAGCCAACTTGGGATTGAAAGAATTTATTAATTTAAAGAGTATTAATTCATTAAGATTTTACTGTATCATATTTAAAGAGTATTTAATTTAAAGAAAAAATCCTAAAGTTTTTCTTTTTGTTAAGTGTTTTCAATTGAAAAGTTTAGCATCACATGGAAAAAGGCAAGGTAAAAAATAGGATAAGACGACAGTATAGCGATCGTCGAGATCCTGCATAGTTACGTCTCTTTTGAGCTAAGAGAAGTTGTGAGTTGTGATCAAGTTACGTTATAATGATGGTACGCATTCATTCACATATATTAATTATTGAACCATGCATACATTTAAATAGATTATTCTAATATATATTATTGAATACTGATATATATATATATATATTTGCTCCTTCAAATAAATATTTGTAACAACATGTGGTTACAGGATAAACCAAAATGCTATATATATATATATATATATATATATATATATATATATCAAAATTTGTTATTTCATGGTAGTAATTTTTTAACTAAAAAGATAAAACAAAACTAAGCTGTACAAAGTTAATTGGCTGTATACATTACACGAGAGAGAAACAATAATCAAAATTTAAAGCCAGTTGCTAAAAATGGACAACACTAATTTTACTATATAAAACACCAAGACTAACCCAACATTACCCACCAAATCATATTTTTTCATAGCTACAAACAGAGGGTGAAAAAGAAAAAGAGTTGTAACATGGTAATTCAATCGTTGAAGAAAACATGGAGTGTTTTCATGGTTGTAGCTATATTGACGATGATGTTTTCGGCACACATTGTTCATTCAAACAATGTAGAAATGTGTGTGAAGCATTGCCTCCAACAGTGCTCGAAATCGTCAAAGAAACCTACTCTTACAGTATGTGAAGAAACTTGCAAAAAAGGCTGCAACAAACAACAAAACGGTAAGGAAGATAATTTGAATCACCCTTCACCCTGTAAATGGAATTCATGCAACTGAAAATGGCCATGGTCCTGAATTACGGAAACTCCTAAATTATTCTTTTATTTTCTGCATAATTAACGTATATAAAACTAGGTTTTCACCTGCGGTACACCGCATGACTAAATTATAAATTAATGTATTTTAAATAATATTTTTAATTTATTTAGTTTTCAAATTCCTAATTAATTAAATTTTATCTAATTAATTTATAATTTTGTTTAGAATATTTTTTCTACTTCTTACATTTTATACATTTTATACAGTTTATAACATAATTACGTTAAATTTGTTATTAGATAGAATATAAAATTTTAAAACACTTAGTTTTGTTTTTTAATAATTAAACAGAGGTATATGCCTATATGGTATGTTAGTGTATATTTTTATGTGTATACAATTTTTTTTTTGGAATATTGAAAATGTGTTGTAGATAGTATAATATTTTGTAGTTCATATACTAAATAATTTATAAGTTAATTTTCAAAAATATGACTACAAATCTATAGTATATGAAATAAACTAATAGTTTTAGTATTTGTTTTCATAGTCCAAACCCACCATGCTAGGCAGGCCTAGGCGGAAAGTAAAATATAGTATGTGAGGCTAAAAGTCACTTTTTATCAAATCACTTTTTCAAAATTTTAAATAACAATACCTTTTCATCGACCTCCTTATAAAATAAGAAAATAAAACTTGTATACATTTACAATTATGTTTGTTACCTTTTAAAACAATTAGTTTCTATAAAAGAATCAAATATAAGTAGAGTTAATTTGTTTATTAAATTAATTATTTAATGTCAATGGCATGCATGTAAATAAATGCCAACTTGAGGTTTTATTTCATAGATATTTCCAAAAATGTATATATAGATATGTATGTATGTATTTGTTTGATATTGCTATACTCGTTCATATATAATATGTATTGTGTTCATTGTTCTTATGTAATAGTAAAAAGCTTCTATAAAGGGAAAAAATTCGAAAAATACCTGATTTATTTTTTATTTGGACGTTTAATACCTCGTTTTTTCGGTTGGAAAAAAAATACTTCACTTAATTATAGTTGGTCTAAAAATACATCATATTTTAATCTGTTAGTGAATTCAAATCCGCTATCCATGGGACGTTAACGGACGTTACAGAGTCGTTAATGCATTAAATTTTAATCTTACAGTATATATACATTCACTATGAAGAATGTTCTGATTTATTTGTCGTGGTCTGGTGGTTAGACGCCAATTCTCTTAACCACACAGAATTCGGGTTCAATGCCCAGGATTACCGGTTTTGTTTATTTTTTTTTCATTTTGAAGGTAGCTCTCGGTTTTCTGAAAACAGCATCGAACCGGAATTCAAACCAAGATTTCTCTTATTCCTCTCCAAACCGACAAATGAAGCCTTCGTCACTGATTTGGTTCATTGAAAATTATTTGTGACATTGTTCTCTGCAAATAATTGGGATTGTTTGCTCCTCTGTTAGGTTTCTTAATTCTTTGATTCGCTGAACGAATTCTACGGGATATCGAATCAATCTGAAGAATTACTGAATCATCCATCACCAAAAGAACGAAACATGAATTCAAGATCCAACAGGAGATTCCACAAAGGAAGATTCGATAGATCCTTCTCGGATCGAAGGGGGATGCGACCAAAAAGATAAAAGAGAGAGAAGAAGAAGAAGATAGAGAAACCCTAAACGAAATCAAAACTAACCCAGATCTAATTTCATTGTAGGCTTTCTCTCTTCAATACCCAAATCTCCCTGGTGAAAAAGAAAAAATAGAAAATTAGGGTTTTGGTTTCTGCAATCCGGTTCGATATGGTTGACAAAAAACCGAGTCACCTCAAATTGGAAAAAAGAAACCCAAATGGAAGACACCGACCTCGAACCCACATTGGGTGTGCTGTGAGACATGACATAAGGCGTTTTTACCACCTGACCACGACAATTATCACACTACTTTATTCGTAATGAATGTATATATAGAGTAAGATTAGAGTTTAATTTCATTACCGACTCTGTAACGTCCGTTGACGTCCCGTGGGTTGGGGATTCGAATTCACCAACAAATTAAAATATGATGTATTTTTAGATCAATTATAATTAAATGAAGTATTTTTCTTCCAACCAAAAAAGACGAAGTATTAAACATCCAAATAAAAAATAAATAGAGTATTTTTCAGGTTTTTTTCCTTCTATAAATAAAACAAGTGTGGTATGCATGTCAACAAAACATTCCCAACCAAAAAATAAACTAGATAAGAGAGAAAGAATGAAAGAATCAAAGAACCCATATACTACGATTGATGAATCATCAATTTGTATCGGCAAAAAAAAGTTTGGTTCGGTTTAGACCAAAACCCAGTCGGTTCTCTTTTGGTTTGAATTGAAATGTAAAATATTAAATTAATAAATATATTAGGATCCTTAGTCTCGTCTAGGCCTGTAAGGAGCGGATGAATATATAGAAATCCCGTACTTATTTTACTAATATATATATAACATATATTGTCTAGTGTTACAATAATATTGTCGACAATCTTCTGACCTTTTATCTTTAAAATAGTTCATTTCATATTCACAATTTTAAAAGTTCTAACATCAATGTCGATAGTTGGCCTAATTATAGAGACCATTTAAACATATCGATATCCTATATTAAATGCGAATATACAAAATTTTATGAACAGTTTTAGTGCTATGTCGCTACAATGAGGTTGTCCAAATGCATCATCTGCTATAATAGAATTTCCGACTAAGTCAAGAATGCTTAAATGATGAAACGTTTAAACCCCACAATGAATATCTATTCACTAATCCAAGTTACATATATTTCTAAAATTTCTTATGTTATTTGCAGATGTTAATTTTGTGATGCAACCCCAGCTTCGTCTTCTCAAAAAAAATCATAGTATACTTTAAATATGTTGTTTTTGTCAATGTTTTGGCTTAAAAACCTTTGATAATATATATATATATATGTTATATTTGTTATATATGTTTTATATCATGTTATAAAATTGTAGCTCCATTTGATAATATACCTTACACAAATCACATGTCACTTTTTGTAACGACTTACATATCATTTTTTCTATATTTCCTAACCATTGATTTTATTTTTTTAGATAGATTATTTTTTCAAAATTCTTTTTCATAGTTTTCCCAAAAAAAAGTGTGCCATTTATAATGTCTTTGTTTTAGATCAAAACTTTTAAGTTAAGTTAAGTAATTAATATTTTCTTTCTTATAAGTAAAATTTAATAATACATTTTTATGGTATATGTTTCTTAGAAACTAATGTTTCACTTCAATTTTATTTTCATGTTTAGATATTTATAAATACAATTACATAACTTGTTTTTTTACTCCACCATGCATTAAAATCTTACTTACATTCTAAAACTCATTAACCCATTCTAAATTTTGGAATATAATCATTTTTTGGTTATAATTTTAATAATAACATTATTACTAAAACAAATTTATAGTATTATTTTTACTATTTTACTATTTTCATTTATTTACTTAATTCATTTTTAGATAGTTATTATTTTATTATTTACTAATAATTATATTATTGTTTATACTATTTTAAAATTTAATTAATTTTAGTTAATTCGTTTTTTATTTATTTTTATTATTATTAATTAAAAATAATAAATATACAATGAATGAATATTAAAAATAGTATTTTTATGCAAAAAAAAAAAAATTGATTAGGTGGATGGTGATGTGGAGAAAGGAAAAGTGAGCAAAGTTAACTTTATATATATAGATAAATATCACATTGATGAAGAACTTTAAGTAACTTTTAGGAACGATCTAACTCTCAGTTGTTCAGTCTTAGGTATCATCTATTAAGCCGGTCTTGAGTGTTTAAAACCATCTTATATAGAATAAGAGGAAAAACTAATTGCTATACCATGCGATAGAATCCACTAATTAAACCATGCTCGCACAGAACACATATTAATCTATAAGATACTGATATCCATATCTTCATTCGGTTATATAATAACGTGCACTGAGATTAGTGATAGATAGTGTATGTTAAATGAGAAAATTTGAATTTCGTATTAATCCTCTTTTTTATTTGTTTCTAACTCTTTGTTCCTTCATTCTTGTGTTTAAAAGACAATTTCTTGATAGAACATAACCTCAATTGCCATATATATCAAAATTCGTAACAACATGTGGTTACAGAATAAACCAAACACATATATTAAAATTTGCTGTTCCATGCCAAATAATTTCTGTTTGGACAACTAAAAAAATAAAAGCACAACTAAGCTGTATAAAAATTGTGAGTTGTACACATCCCATGAGAGAGAAACAAGAAACAAACTAAAAAACAATTGCTAAATATGGACAACATTAGTTTTACTATATAAATCACCTAGATTAACCCCAATATTACCCACCAAATCATCTTCTTCACAAATCATAAACAAAGAATAAAAGTATTCATTTACCATTTGGAGTAATCATCATCTCACGTTATGGCAACTCAAACGTTGAAGAAAACATGCAGTGTTTTCATGGTTGTAGTTATATTGACGATGATGTTTTCGGCACACATTGCTCATTCCAACAATGTAGAAATGTGTGTGAAACATTGTGTCCATCAGTGTTTGAAATCGGCGAAAAAACCCACTCCTACAATATGTGAAGAAACTTGTAAAAAAGGTTGTAACAAACAATTAATCAGTAAGGAAGATCAACTTCGAGTTCGTGATGGTGATCCTATTGTCGATTTTATTTGTGACAATAAACTTCTTAAGGGATGCAACTGGTTCAACTGAAACTCATGTTATTTTTATTTTCGGCATTATTATATGTATGTATCTGTTTGATATCACCATAAGACGTATTATACCTTATTTCATTGACATAATGCATATGTAACTTCCATTATTCATTCTCGTGTATCTTTTGCTTATTTTTGCAAACTAATATGTTCACGTCAACAAGCATCATAGTTTACTTACTAAATAGCAGGCACATTTTTAACTATTACTTTTGCAGAAAACTATAGCAGGCACATTATAGTTTGTAAGTTTCTATTCTTACAAACTATAAGTATTATATTTCGTAGCTATAATTTGGACGAAACTCTCTAATTTTGCATTCTCATAAAAAAAAAAAGAATCATTGCCTTTTTAACAGTTTTCTTATATTGATTTGTGACGCAATGTTTGGACATACACATACGTATTTACCCAAAATATGATGATCAGATTAATGGTTTTATATAGTTTTAAGGAAAATTTTGACAAGATTCGCAAGGGGTCGGGGGAGCTTCGTCTTTTTAAGATACCCTTCAATCTCGTGATGGTGATACTTTTTATCGATTTTGCTTGTAACAAAATTACATTGCTTAACGGATGCAACTGGTTTTGAATTACCAATTACAGAAACTCATGTTATCTTATTTTCTGCATTATTATACGTATTTATCTATTTGATATCACCATAACCGTCGACATAATATGTACGCGTGTTCGACTACTCATTGTTCTTATGAAATAAATACGTCCATAAACCAAGTGTCTACGTCAACAAAACAACATTACGATTGGTAAAGTATCATTTGTATCCGCAAAAGAGTTTTGTTCGGCTTAGAAGCAACCCGGTCGGTTCTTGTTTGGTTTGAATTGAACCGTGTAAAAAAATCAAATCGAGTTGAACTAATTATATATCTCTCTGTTTTCGATACGAATATACGATTGTGAGATTGCATTGTGAAATTAACGCGTTTACTTGGCTTTCTTTTTGTTAACTTGCATCTGTGTTCTGTAGATATAGTTGTGAGCAAAGCCAAATGTATATAATATATATATGTACACAAATATTGCGTTCTAAGTTTGTCATGTATAAAACCATCTTATTTAAAATAAGAATACGAAGGAATTGCTATATATATATATATTTTTTTGGTAGGAATTGCTATATATATATATATATATATATACCCATGCAATAGAATCCACTAAACCATGCACGCATTGAATTGTGCACACTTATTAATCTACAAATATATATATATATATATATATATACATATCTTTAGTGTTGCTTGTTGGGTTATCCATTTGTGCATGCATGAATAAAAATATTCAAAGTGCTCGAAAATTAGTGATAAAAGCGGTGCGTTAAATGAAGAAATATTCCTCTCTTTTTTCTTTTGTTTTTCAAAATACAATTTCTTGATAACTCATCAACTTTTCATCGTGAGGTAAGAAAATGTAAAGATGAGTTGTTTACCATCTTTTGCACTTTTTATTATGGAAACAGCTAGCTTCTTTTTGTTGTGGAGAAATGAGCATCCACTATGCTCCATTATTCTTGATCAATACTATAAATACCATACGTATGCACCAATTTTCTTGATCGCTATACTATAAATACCATACTGATGAAGAAAGTCGTGAAAATATTAGGTGTGACTTACACATCTATGTAAAAATTTATTTACAACTATCATCCACCATCACTACAATAATGTTTTGGACGATAGGTTTTAAACCGGTTATAATCACAAATTTGAACCGAAAGTCAGAAACAAAACCAAATATGTAACAAGGTCTTTCTGTAACCCAAAATTTAACTACTATAAATGAAGCTGTCCAATTGTGATCAAGTGACACATCCCATTTCATCTTGACTACAAAAACCTCTCAACTCTTTTTCTTTTCTTTTTGTTTCATCTCAAATTTAGCTCAGAAATGAGCATTGATCGCCTACATCATCTGGTCGTGGACAATCGTGGTCGTCGTATGAGACTAGCCTTCGTCATCATGTTCAACATATTTGCATTCATGCTCGTACCACAGATTGGTCTTACCCCATCAGATCCAGAGCCTACAGCCACGGACCTTCGACGCATACACGTAGCAGGAAAGTGTTTTAAGGCTTTGAGTCAGTTAGCACTTCTACTTGCTCTCCCCCCAGTGTCGGTTCTTCTCGCAGCTCAACAAGCTTCCCATCCGACTGATCATCCTTGGAATCAAAGGGCCGAAAGATTCATCATGTCTTGTTTGAAGTTATCTCTCTTCTTTAACATTTTCTCGAATGCTTTTTTTGTGATTGTTTGGTTAAGTCTTTCCAAGGGAGCTCTACGTTTCATCATTTTCAGTGGAATGATTATGGTGGAAATCATCTGGGTCTTTTTAACCTTTATCATGGCGGATTGTGTATGTGATCGTCTTTTCACAGTCTAGAGTCTTGCTGTTTCGATCTTATCATCACGATTTTCAACTATCTAGTCCTTTTGATTCCAACATTAGGTTACTATCATTTTGATAGATCGTTGTTGGTTTTACTTATATGTTTTACCTGGTCACTAAATGATATAATATTTGAATAAAAATAAATATTTTTATGATTATGTGAATCTCATCATGTTTCCTTTTTTAAAATAATATTTGTTAATCTTCATTCTCCATTTTTTCTTAATAATTTGAAAATTTGAGGAATAATTCTCATGATATTCCTATGTCGTCGTCGTATTGCAAAATAATTTGATCGTAATTTGTAATTTTGTATGACAATAGCAATTAGTTTTGACTTTAGCTCTCACCCGTACCCTAATTAAGGTTATATATAGATCCCTTAACATTTAGTATCGTGAACATCAAGTCCACCTTACAAATGTAGATTCCCTTTTTTTTTTTGAACAAAACAAATGTAGATTCCTTAATCACTTTTTTCAAACTCTTATTTTGTATGACAACTAGCAATCACTACTCTTTGTGTTGTAGACTTTAATTAGTATATGTCAGGCAAATTATATTTACTATTCAAATTAAAATATCGATCAACAAGTCATCAAACTAGTCGAAATGTATCAAACCTTTTTTGATATAAGCCTTAATTAACATTAAAAAAAAGTCGAGATATATAAACATCCTATGCATGCATGCGATCGAAGCCACATTCTGGTTTATTGATCATGGTTTATGAAGCCTATGTGTCTCTATAATGATACATTACTTCTATGAAGGCTGGAAGTTTGTTTTTATTATTTAGTCCCCATATTGCATAACATTCAAAAAAACAATTAAAATACGCAGATTTCAGTACTATATGAAAGCATACGTTGTAACCTCAGCTGGCATCTGTTTTTCAGCAAGTCATTGCAATCGTCTATTGATGTCTCACTTCACTCACGTCAGCGCTGTGTGACGGCCGCTGGCTTTGCCGCATAGAAGAGCGTTCTTCGGAATCAAGTATTCATCTCTGAGAGAAGTGGAGGTTGTGTAAACGCGCATGTAGAATTGTTGTCCCAAGTATTGCCTTTTCCCACGACTCTGATCTTAGGTTCCACATTCCTACATTGTCCAGAGATATGTTTATCGCAGTCCATGATTTTGGATAAACCTGTGCATACTCGATCAACGGTCCATGTTTTACACAAGCCGATACTGAACTTTTATGGCCAATTGTGAAAATAAAATCTAAAACTTTAGAGAACTTTAACCTGAACATTGCAGCGTGAGACTGCATCGTTTAGACTGTAGACTTTTCTATTGTCAGCACTCTACTTCCCAAATTCCATTCTAATAGTTAGAAGAAGTGCACAAATTTGGACCCTTTCTTCGTTAGAGAATTAATAGTTGATTACCATATATATGCATGGACGCAATTTTTAGCGTTTTAGGTTCAAGAATAAGAGTGCTCAAAAGAAGACAAAAGACAACAGTTGGAAAATAATACTTAACTTACCCAACCACGTAGAAAGAGTAACCATCAAAGTGCCAGCTCTGGACGACTATATCTTCCCAATTCTCAAAAACAATCTCCACAAAAGCTCTGTAATCAGTTTGCATTACATAGGTGACTGGGAATATTGCTCCATATGTGTGGGCTGGTCAGGTATGCTTCCAGGATTATATATACCGTCAATTTTGAAGTAGTCTGCTAGTTTCAAAGGGGTGTCTTTTGGATAAAATGATGCACTATTCACGGCGTATCGTTGCTTGCCTTTGATCTTTCCAATTGAGTTAGCAAGTCTGATCGATCGTTCGACTGATCTTTATCTTACCATAGTGGTATGAACCTTGTGGGTTTGGCCTTGGTCCACTTTCTGTAAGGTTGGTCCTACAAGACACCAAAAAAAAGAGCTAAGAAACGTTTTTGCACCATAAAGTGAGCAAAACCAGCTGTATTACTTGTCACTGAATCCAAGAATAAAACAATACTTTATGGATCGTGCTTGGTCAAAAGACCACTTCAACTGAGTTGATCCATCTGGAATAGTTTCAGAAACAGGTCCAGCAGAATTACTGTAATGAAGAACACCCGTAGCGGTGAGGATCTTCGAGGTAAACCTACTAGAGACCACAAGATAATAATCTTTTGCAGGCTGGTCAGCTGTTATAAGGACCGAGTAAGATTGACCAACGTGAACATCAAGCGAAGAGAAGGCCGTCTGAATAGTGTGTGTTTCTTAGACCTCAATTAACTTCATCATGTGGTTTTGGATTCGGAAGTTGAGAGAGTTCTGTAATCCAACATTTGATATTCTCAGTCTATATGTTTTACCTACAAAAAAAAATTTCACATCATAATTAACTTATCAATACTATATCTTGTTAGAAAATCACCAAGAAACAAGCGAGACAAAAGAAGTGATGAAAGAGCAAAACCTGGTTCAACGTTGAGGGTGGCGCCACTACCGCGACCATTGATGAGAATTCCATCTGGGAAAGAAAGATTTCCACCATTATCGAGTTGTGCCCTCAAGTCCTACAAGGAGATCGAGAGATTACAAAACTTAATTCAAAATTCCAACAAGTAACAACGTTTTAAGTATAAATATACTATACATCATGGATGCATGCAAACTTCCGAACTGATCTTTAACTTGGAGAGCGTAGGTGTAGTTCTTCCCCGGTGGGAATGGATTGGGCACGTCGTTCCGTACACTCCGTCCTGGAAGGAATATCTCAAATTTCAACTCCGCTCCTTTACAAACATCAAATAAACCATCAAATTTATGAATAAACTGTCAAATTTTAATTTATACTATTTGAAACATTAATGATCCAAGTTCAAGTTGTGGTTTGGATTAGTTTGTGTTTTTAATGTTGTAATGGTTTACAAAAAGAAAAATGTTGTATAATAATAATAAACATACTGTAAATTTGAACACATGAAATCATTTAAGATATTTTAATACATTTAAATTCTTATGAAAGCCTAAGCCTTTTAAATTTTCACACTAAGAACATTTATGTGATCGAGACATACCATGGCATGAGAAAAGGTTCGTCAAGAAGGTTGAATACGTTATTGATGAGATTGTCGTTGGTAACAGAGACGATCGATGTCCGGTCCTGGGAACTACCCATTGATTAATATACCCTATTTGAAATAAGGGTAAACCAAACTCATATATCCAACCAAAATTACCAATTCCGAAAAGAAAAAAGAAAAAAAAAAAAAAAAAACTAAATCCAACCAAATTAGGAGAAGAAAAAATTTCCTATATATTAATAGAGAAGCACACTTTGAGAAAAAAGCTGATGTGTCAGCGTTACAGAACTCAGAACACTTTTATCAAATAATCCTCAAAACATCTACTTATTTACAATTCCCTGCCATTGTATTTATTATAAAAAAAAAAAATTTATAATCCTCTCCTCTCACCTCATTATTGTTTACATAAATATATCATTAACATATATAAGATAATGTTCTTTTCTATAAGTTTTTAAAAATGAAAAAATTCACTATATATTAATAGAGAAGCACACTTGAGAAAAAAACTGATGTGTCAGTGTTACAGAGCTCAGAATACTTTTATCAAATAATCCTCAAAACATCTACTTATTTACAACTCCCTGCCATTGTATTTATTATAAAAAAAAACAAATTTATAATCCTCTCCTCTCACCTCATTATTGTTTACATAAATATATCATTGACATATATAAGATAATGTTATTTTCTATAAGTTTTTAAAAATGAAAAAATTAATCAACAATTAAAATCTAGAAATGTATTTAATTATCATTTTTTATAACATATTTAATTATTAGAAATAAATTACATTTCACAAACAATAAAAAAATTATTCATTTATTTACCACTTTTATACATTTTTCTCATTGCATTTTTTAAACTTATGATTAGTTTAAATTAAAATCCAATAGTCTAAAAAGTATTTTTTTTTTTTTATCTGTTTAATGGTATAGTGATGTAGATGATAATGTTAAACATAAAATATGTGAATTTGATTTTTAGAAACACAAAAACACATCAAAAATTTCTACACCACCTTAAAATTCTTTTCCAAGTTCAAATATTTTACGGGTAAAACGAATTTTACCGAAATTAAACGCAAATTTGAATAAACAAAAAAAACTTTATTTACATATTTTGTTTTACACAAAATAAATCTTAAATCTCAAATAATAATTTTGCATATAATACTTTATTTAAATCGATTTATCCCGCACTATGTGTGGGTTGGTACCTAGTTATACTTTAATGGGGTTAATGAATTAAGACCAAAGATAAAGAACCTGTTGGGTATCCTACCAAAAAAAAAAAGAACCTGTTGGGTAACGCCGAGAGGGGATATGTTGCCATAAGTTACCTGCCACTCGAAGAGCCTGTACGGATCTTCCGAAGCAACGACGCTGATTAGAAACATTAATAGACCGAGTATCGTCGCCTTAGTGTTCAGGCTTTTGACCTCCATTTTTTTGTGTATGACAAAGAGGATATGAAACATTTATTTCTCTTAGTAGTTTTTTTTATGTGTGGTGTGGGAGAAAAAAATTAATGGATTGTGTTTCCACGCATACAAAGTCAACATATATGTTAAGTTAAGATGTGCACACAAACAAATTTTTTTTTTATCATCAAAACATGTACTATTTTCTTTTATACAATTTTTTCAATTAAAGTAAAGTATTTAAATAGATAAATAAAAGTACATTTTATTATTTTTAGTTATTTTTAAAAAATCAATGCAGATACAATCTAATCTACTACTTCCTCTGTAATATAGGATGTTTTAGAGAAAATTTTTGTTTCATAATATAGGATGTTTTCAAGTTTCTATTCAGCTTTTAGATTAAATTAATATTTTCTATTATGCAGTATTGTTTCTGATTAGTTGAACTTTTAAAAAGTAAACACTTCTTAATTTGCGTATTTTTGTTAAAACATCCTATATTTTGAAACGAAGGGAATATTATATAATAGGTTACCTTTCCCAATAAGATCTTTTTAAAAATCTGTCAAAATAGAAAAATAATGAATTCCAAAATATAGTGGATATTAGAAGTCATGATTTAATAATGATCAAAATTTCGATGGATTTTAGGAGTAATATCTATTACACAAATTATTCATAAATGCATTATTACAATATATTCTATATGTTCCATAAAGAGTGTCATTTTGACCCATTTCAAACAAATTAAAAAACATTTGAATTATACATGTTTATACCTATTTAATAAATAGTTAATGAATTAAATTCAATGAAAATAGCTTTGGGTTTAAGGATAAAACAGAAAATTTAGCATTAAAACACTTTTTGAAAATATAAAATGACACTCTTTGTTAAACAAAAAAAAATATCTCTAAAATGATATTATTTGTGAAACAGAAGAAATATAAGGTACTACGATTTAATCAGGCATTTTGAATTATTTGTGTAAAATATTTAATTAGGCATTTTCATTTAAAGATTTTATAGAAGAAAAATAAAGATGTTTTAATCCTTTGTATATATTAATAGATAATCATTCTCTGAAAAAATACCGATGCGTAGAGTTTGAGAAATTATTTTTTAATTTGCCCTTAGTTTGAGAAGTTCTTAAAACTTATTATTGTTATAGCATCTCGGCTTGACTTCATCATAATATATTTGACGTCAATATAATTCCATATATATATATATTACTATGACTGTTATGCACCTGCAAAGATATATTTGTTGTTCGGATTTAACCCATCAGGAGACCACATAAATTTCTCTGGTTCAAAATTTTTAGTAAACAAGATAGCCTCAAATTAGTCAAAAATATTTTAAACACTAATTTTTCTACTTAATCATTAATAAACAAAAATTCCTAAAAGCCTGGTGATAAGAAAATGCAAATCCAAAAATAGCAATCTAAGTGTATAAATAATATTGCAAGGACAAAAGCAATTTAACACAAGAAAAATAGAATCAAAACATCTAAAATTAAAAACAATGAAACATCTCTTAGTTTTTCTAATTGTTTATGGCCAATGCACCATTGGTAATGTATTCGCGCTCTCAAACAAGCTCAATATATGGAACGATCTCGATCCCAATCACAAACACACAACCCTCTTTGTGCATTGTAAATCTGGAAGTATCGACAAAGGACCACAATATGTGCCGTATGGAAAACTATATCAATTTCCTATCAAAGAGACCTGGTTAAGAAATACGCTTTTTTGGTGTACTTTTAGACATGGACCTAACTATAAGTTTGAACAAAAATTTGATGTGTATAAATCCAGAGCCCAAAAAGTACCTCAGGGAAGCATATATGAATGGACAGCTAAGGAAGATGGAATTTATTTTAGGATAAATAGCGCTCCAATGCATAAGGTGCATAATTGGAAGTTAACAACTTAACATAATAAATGTTATGTTGGTATCAATCTTATAGAACAAATACTAAAGCACGCCAAAAACTCGATTATGAAGTAAATTTTGTAAACTTCCGATATAAACCAAAAAAAATACTTTAGATCTCTAATATTATTATTTTAAGCATATTTACCTTTCTTTCTTTAATTTTTGTTCATATTTACTCAATGCAAAATATATAATGTATCGATCTTAAATTTATAATAATTATATAACATTTCTATTATATTATTTTAATTTTTATGGTATTTTAAATAAGATAATGATTTACATCTTACAAAAATTTCTTAAAATATAAGAATTTCTTTGGTCGTACCGGTGGATAAAAATCTTCTACACCAAAGACTGGTTTGATTGTCATATAAATATATAATACAAATGATTAATGACTAATATATACAAACTTGTTAGGAAAAAAAATCGTAGTGCATATAGAATTCTAACCCAAAACTAATAAACAATCGTGGGTTTGACCAATAAAGTTTAAATATATTTTTTTGTGCAAAGTGTATATTACCTTAAAATCATTTTCACTTATAATTTGAAACATTTTAATAAGAAGATCATCATATATTATTAATCTGGAGGTACATTTGCAAAAGTAACCTTTTGTTTGTAAGATTTACATAATTAAATCCTTACCATTTCAATAGATCTCATCATTTGTAGTTATTATTTATAATATATTTATTTAAGTTATTATTTGAGATTAAAGGTTTTTTTACAATCATATGAAATTCACAAACGAGTCTATGAAATATATATCCATCATTTTACGTGTTTCGCCACTGATTTAATCTTACATTTCTCAATTTTATATATACTTAAGTTAAATTTAAAATAGTATGTATAGGTTTACATAAACTATTTTTGAACAATCACTTTATGTTATATTTCTCCTAATTTTGCTATGATCATATAATCAGTTTTGATCTTTTATTGATTTTACATGTTCTAAATGTGAGTTGTATGATGGAATGAAATATGATTTTGAAGCGATGGGTTAAATATAGAATGTCAAAATTATATGATAAGATGATTTAAAGCTAATATAACATTACAAAAAAGGTAAAACAGAAAAAATATATTCAAAATTTTTATATGAAATAAAGTGCTCTAGTACAGCAAGGGTACTAATCTAGTATGTGTTTTAAAACAAAAAAAAATTAATGAAATTATTTGGGTTTTAAATTTAAAGATTTTATGAAAAACTTATTTTGTGAGTTTATGAAATATACTTTGTATATGTAAATGTTTTCCTACATCTTTTTGTATATTCAACTCAAAATAATTAAGCTTTTCTTTTCTTTTTTTGGTAAATGTTCCTGATGAACCTTTCACCCTTCGTTAAAAAACTATAGATTTGAAATAAAGGATATATATTCCCCAAAATATTTAAATCTTGAAATCGTTTCAGATTCAGAATGGACTAATACCTTTCACCTTATCCAATTTATTCAACGTTTTCAGTTTATTGCATGATAACTAAATACGATTAATTAAATTTGATCCTCTCCACGTTCAAATTCAGACTCTCTCATTTTTTTTTTCCCTTTACCACCGCAATTTATGAACTTTTTGGTTCCTCTCTTCGCTCGCTTCATGTTTTTTTTTCTTTCTACTTATAAATTTCTCATTTCTTATATCAAAATGAAGCCATATGGCCCATATCTCATGGCGTTCTTTAGTTTGCACTTTGCACTCAACCAAAAATTACTGTACATAGCACGATTATATATGTTGAGTTATTACTAAAATCAACGTAAACTTAAAGTACCATTTAGATATGTGTTGTTTAGGCTAATATTTTAAATATTAGCAATTACTGTTACTTATTACTTATCTATGCACATCAAATAGTTGTTTAATTATATGGCCAAAACAGTATAGCACATCTAAGTTTTTTAAAAATCAATCAACATATTTACCAAATAAGAAGAGATGAAAGAAAAAAAACAACTTGACCTCCTAAATATAGTAACTACTAAATTCTGGTAGAATTATTTGTAACTATATAAATCATCAAACATCAACCCAACATTGCCACCAACTCATCTCGTTTCAAAACGCACTACGGGAAACAAAAAATAAATAAATAAATAAAATAAACATTACAATAAGTTTGCATAGATCGCGATACTTATAACGACATGGCAGCTCAAGTATCAAAGAAAATCTGCAGTTCAATGATTATTGTAATTCTAATAACAATGATGTTTTCAATTTCAGCACAAGTTTCTCATTCCAACGCGTGTGTCAAAGATTGTGTCGTAAACCGGTGCATGAAAGCATCAAAAAAAGCGACTCCAGCCATATGTGATAACCCTTGCAAGATCATATGTGATCCTATCAACGGTGGGCAATACATTGTCCCTCCAGGTGAGAGTCCCATAAAAAAGTTTTGCAGACAATTTAGCTGGATATGTACCTAATTTACCAAAATTTACAAATTCTCTTCTTTTTTTTTTTCTTTTTTTTTTCTGATGCATAAGTTATATATATTTGTGTTTCTCGTACCATCGACAAACAATAATTTTTTCAAGTGTACTTATTTATCCTTCTTTCCATAATAATTTTTCTTAAACTATGTGATTTGATTTGTGCGTGAACAGCTATTTTTTAAATTGTTTAATTACTTTTTTATTTTTTGTTAAAACTGTTTAATTATATGTGGAAAATTTGTTAAGCTAAATTAGTTACATTTATAGTTTGTAACAACTTATAATGGTAACTTGTATAAACATTAACGATATTTGCATTAAACTACATGGAAACATACGAAAGAGAGAGAACAAATCACATATAAGCATATGAAGCAGAGAGAGAGAGATTAGAATAATACTGCTACCGTTACACTCTTCCCTCTCGCGCTTTAATTAGGGTTTCTTATTTAGCCTTGGCATTGCCACATTCCCTAAAAAATTTGGATCCATCTCTTCTCAAAACCCTTCAAAAAAATTTTGGGTTTTGGTTGATTCCGTGGCTCCAATTCTACGTTTTGACGAATCATCGAACGGAGATTTAATAAGGGAGTGAGAATGGAGGAAGGAAGTAGTCTGTGGCAACAATGGAGTATGTTCAGATCTCTGTTAGCGATTCTTCAGTGGTGGGGTTTCAACGTTACTGTTATCATCATGAACAAATGGATCTTTCAGGTTCAAAAAAAAAAAAAAAAGTCTCGTCCTTATTAATTTCATTATTAAAAACTTAGCCTTTTTTGTTTGTTTGATTCTGATCAGTGTTTCAAATTTGGTACCTTTTTCTGTTTCCCAGAAGCTGGATTTCAAGTTTCCGTTGTCGGTTTCATGTGTTCATTTCATATGTTCATCGATTGGAGCTTACATTGTGATCAAACTCTTAACGCTTAAACCTTTGATTGTGGTTGATCCACAAGATCGGTGGAAGAGGATTTTTCCAATGTCATTTGTGTTCTGTATCAACATTGTGTTGGGAAACATCAGTCTTAGATACATTCCTGTCTCTTTTATGCAGACTATCAAATCTTTCACTCCTGCAACAACAGGTTTTGAGTTTTTTAAAGGATTGAGAGAAAAAGGGAGTGTGGTCTTGTTTTTTGTTTTCTGAGTTGTGTTTTTTTGTGTAATGTGCAGTTGTGTTACAGTGGTTGGTATGGAGGAAATATTTTGATTGGCGTATTTGGGCGTCGTTGGTGCCTATTGTTGGTGGGATTCTTCTGACTTCTATTACAGAACTTAGCTTTAATGTTTTTGGATTCTGTGCTGCTCTGTTTGGGTGTTTAGCTACCTCTACAAAGACCATTCTTGCTGAATCTCTTCTTCATGGATACAAATTTGATAGGTTAGTCATTAGTGTTCTGAATTCTGAGGTTTATAATCCTCAGTTTCATATGATGGGTGCTGATAATATGAGAACTTACATTTGGATTGTTCATGTCATGCCCTCATTGTCCAATTGTGAATCACTTGATTTGGTGTTTTTATAATTCATGGAACTGAGTGTAGTGTTTGTGTCCTCTTCATTCATTGTCATGTCTCTCTAATTAGCATAAACACGGTATACTATATGGCGCCTTTTGCGACCATGATTCTCGGAGTGCCAGCATTTTTGCTTGAAGGCAATGGAATTTTGGATTGGTTTGAAGCACACCCGTCTCCATGGTCGGCTCTCATGATTATTTTCAGCTCAGGTGTTCTAGCTTTTTGTCTTAACTTCTCCATCTTCTATGTCATTCACTCCACTACAGCAGTCACATTCAATGTAGCTGGAAACCTCAAGGTAAATGAACCAATCCTAAACCCCATAACATAAATATTTTTTCTTCTGATTGTTCCAAAACAGTTGAACCAAACATAATGTTGGTTTGATGGATGGTTATGTGATTTGCAGGTTGCAGTGGCTGTGTTGGTATCATGGATGATATTCCGAAACCCGATCTCACCAATGAATGCTGTTGGATGCGGAATCACACTAGTGGGATGCACTTTTTATGGATATGTAAGCCACATGCTATCTCAGAAACAACCAGGAACTCCCAGGACTCCTCGTACTCCTCGTACACCAAGGAACAAAACAGAACTGATTCCTCTTGTTAATGATAAACTGGAGAGTAAAGTTTGAATATATCATCAGTAAATTCTCCAGACTGAGAAGCACTTAACCAAAGGAGTTTAGATTTGATCTTGAAGCATCCCCAAGTGACTTTAGTTTAACTTATATGTTTCCATTTATTTACTCAAACCAGAGAGATTAGAGAGAGAAAAAACAATATATATATATATATACCATTTGATGTGGTTAGTTACTCCTCCCCTTGTGCTAGTTACATCAGTACATTGGAAAGAGCTACATAATAAGTTGCATCCCATATAATAGAACTGTCAATCCTCATAAAAACCAACTCAGAGATGACCACAAAAGATACATAAAGCAAGCTCATTTTGTATTGAATAATGCTACTGATTTCACAAAGGCCTGATTTTACATATGTATACCAAATTGACAAGCTAATTCAGAAACAAAACCCCTTTCCTTAAAAACTTATCATGTTCTAAGATCAGGCCTTAATACATGAAAGTATTTTTTGCCAGTTTGGGGATCTTTAAAGGATCAAAGTTATAAAACAACGTTAATTTGACAATGATCCATTAGTACATAAGAAGAAAGAGACAGCATTAAGACCGTGTCTGAGGGGAAAGAATAATAATAATGCGGCGGCTCTTTAAGCTCTCAAACAGCTAATAAAATTCGTTGCTTTCGCTTCTCCAAAAAAAAGAAAAAGCTAAAATGGGCTTTCTTTTTTTAAGTGGGCCTCAACTTATGTTGCTGAATTTACCGCCATATCCTTCAAAAATCTTCATGCTCTTCATGTCTGAAACCGGTCAAAGGAGTTAAGATGTAAAGGGCAAATCAGTCATAACAGCTTCAAGAAATAAAAAGAGATAGATGTATGTCTTGGAGATCGCAAAGCTACCGTTTCCTGTTCACTCTCTGTCTGTCTGTACAACACACTTGTCTCCTTCTTCCTCTCTTCTCTCTTCACTCTTCTCCATTTCAAAAAAACAATAAAGTGAAAACTTTTCTTCTCTCTCTCTAGAAGAAAACCAGAGATTCTCTCTATACCAAACCTCTAAAATTTCCAGATTCATCTTCGGATAGTTCCAACTTTACTCTTTGTCTTATTGTATCACTCTCTTCTCACTGGTCCTGTAAGAGAGAAACAGAGATTTTCAAAATTTCATAAAACCCTAGAAGAGAGCCTGAACAATGAAAAACGCAGAAAAGCCCATCTTCTTCTTGTTCGTCTCACTTATTCTAGCTTCGAGTCTCGTCTACACAGCGACGGCGAAATCAACAATCGAGCCTTGCTCAAGCAACGACACTTGCAACTCTTTGCTCGGCTACACACTCTACACCGACCTCAAAGTCTCCGAAGTCGCGTCTCTCTTCCAAGTCGACCCAATCTCAGTCCTTTTAGCTAACGCCATCGACATCTCTTACCCAGACGTCGAGAACCACATCCTTCCTTCCAAGCTCTTCCTCAAAATCCCAATCACTTGCTCCTGCGTCGACGGTATCAGGAAATCTGTCTCCACCCAATACAAGACCCGACCTTCAGATACTCTAGGATCCATTGCTGACTCTGTTTACGGAGGTTTGGTCTCTTCCGAGCAGATCCAGGAAGCTAACTCGGTCAATGACCCGTCTTTGCTCGATGTTGGGACCAGTCTTGTTATACCCTTGCCTTGCGCTTGTTTCAATGGCACCGACAATTCTTTGCCCGCTGTTTACTTGTCGTATGTTGTTAGGGAGATTGATACATTGGTCGGAATCGCCAGGAGGTATTCGACTACTATTACTGATTTGATGAATGTGAATGCTATGGGTGGTCCTGATGTTAGTTCTGGAGATATTCTTGCTGTTCCTTTGTCAGGTGAGGTCTCTAAATACTGAAATTGGTATTTAAAAGTTTCTATCTTTAGGGTTATGTTATAGTGAGAGAAGTTGTTTTTATTGTAGCTTTGTGGACTTTTGATTGTTTCTTTAGTTGCTGTTTGATTGCTTTATGTTGTATTGATTCTCGTTAAGGTATTGTTTTTGGCGTTGTATGTGTTTGAGCTACCAAAAGCGTTGCCTCTTTTGTGGTCTTTTTTTGCTTGAGTTTTAGCAAACAATAACAGATGTTTTAATGTTTGGTTATGTTCTATTTTCACCTCTTCTCAGCTTGTGCTTCAAAGTTCCCCAGCTACGCCACGGATTTCGGATTGATTGTCCCAAATGGTAGCTATGCTCTAGCTGCAGGTCACTGTGTGCAATGTAGCTGTGCGCTTGGGAGTCGCAAGTAATGATATCTAAGATTCTCTCCTCTCTCAAGCTATGTTAATTGATGTTACTAATCAAATCCTCTGTGATTGCATTTTTTACTTACTTTTGGTGTTTGTGTGTGTGATGTGATGCAGTTTGTATTGTGAGCCTGCTTCTTTAGCCGTATCATGCTCAAGTATGCAGTGTAGAAACAGTAACCTCATGCTTGGTAACATCACTGTGCTGCAGAGTAGCGCTGGCTGTAATGTTACAACCTGTGATTACAATGGGTTTGCCAACGGCACTATCTTGACCATGTTAGTAAAATCCAATTCACCTTGTCTTTCACCTCTTTCACAAGACCCTCCTTACTAATGATTTTGAACTACTTACCAATTCTTTCTTCTTTCGTTTGATATAGGCTGACCAGGTCTCTTCAACCTCGATGTCCCCGTAAGTTCTTTCTATACAATATATCTCTATCTGTTTAAAGGATAACAAGGTGCTAGAATCATCCGATCTTATGTAAGTGCAATGGTAAAAAATGCAGGACCTCAACAATTTGCGCCGCTTCTAGCTCCACCGGATACTGTTCCTAAAGATCTAATGTATGCACCAGCACCCTCACCGGATTTTGATGGTCCTGGATCAATAGCATCTTCACCAAGATCATCTGTGCTTCCTTCAAGCGGTGGTTCCTTCCCAGGTAACCCTGCTAATGGTCCAGCCGGTAGCGTCTCAACCGCCTCCTCCTCAATTAGTCACTTCTGTATCACATTTCTCATCTCCATTGCTTCTTTCTCCTTTGTTTTCTCATCTTGATTCAACAACAATTGTTTAATTTCCGCGCATTAAAAAAAACTCCTTTTGTGAATTTTCTTGATGAGTAAAACCAAAACATTGGTTATTGATCTCTTTGATTATTTTTGAAGTTACATATCTCACAAAAACTTTTAGTTAACTTATAAGATGATTGATTCATCTCATGATATTACATATTGATCTGCCAAAATATCTGTTAACCTTGGAAAGCAAATAAAGCAAAAGCATAGACTAATATACAGAGAAGGGAAAGATAAGACTGATTCATCTCCGTTTAATATCCTTAAACCTCAACTTGAGTAGCCTTATTAGTATCCTGACCTTCTTTAGCTTTCATCTCGGGTTCACAGGCTAAGCCTTTACCGGTATCTATCGGTTTAACCGGACTCTTAACCGGAAGTTCTTTGCTATATTCGTCGTCATCATCGGTCATTCTCTTGTCTTTGCCTTTCCCCCATACAACAGTGTATAGGCCCACGATTATAAATAACGTTCCAATCACACTGGGAAATTTTAGTAGAAACAATTTAATTTAGTTGGGTCCAAAAAAACTTAATATGTATACTGAATTCAAATAGAAAAATAAATACCTTCCGAGATGAATACTTTCAGACAAGACAACAACACCAAGAGCAGCAGTTATAACGACACAAAGTGGATTAAATGTCGCAACAAAAACTGGTCCTCTTTCTCTCATCACTACTCCTTGCACGTAATACGCCACTCCCGAACATATCACCCCCTAATCACCATTAATTTTTAGTTCATTAATTTAATAATCATTAACCGTGTAAAACTTAGATTAAAATTAAATGATTGGAGACTTACGGAGTAAGCGGCGGCGAAGAGGTTAGAGTCGAAGCCGATCTTCCAAGCACTCAAGTCACGTACCGTTACCAATGAGACGGCTGTTCCTTCTAACGTTCCCATTAAACATATCAACGCTGTTAGCGACAGCGGAGCTGGGTACTTCTTCAGTGTAAACGACTGCGTTTTAACGAAATAAGACAAAACCCGGTTAGATTTGGTTTAATGTGTATATACCGGGAAATTGTAAATTAATTAGTACTACTCACTTGTAGAATGAAGAAACCGGCCCAACCAAAAGTTCTTCCCAGCAACATAAGTGTTCCCGGAATCCAGTGTTTGTCCATCGCCGCCGCTCCTGCACCACCGTGGGAGGAACCATCACCGTCACTACCTCCTCCTCCGCCACCGCCGAATCTGATAAAGTCAACTATAGGACCTTTGTAGAGAGTCATGAGAAGTGCTCCGGATACTGTGATCACCGTTCCCACAACTTTGGCTATGCTTCGTACCTTCTTAAAGTTCACGCTCTCTAATCTGAAAATTTTTTTTTACAAAAAAGAGAAAATCGTTAATTAAACGAGCTTTATATCTAGTTATATGTGCATGATCAAACAGTAATGTTCTATATGTTCCATATACATTATAATGACAACTTACGTAAGTGGAAGTGATGATCTCACCCAGTATATTTCTTTTTTGGTGGTTATATTAATTAATTATTCAAGTGGTATCAAGTTCCACGAACATATTAACTGTGTTTTCCTATGATTCCATTAATCTTGTTCCCACGGTATGGGAAAAGTCTAAAATCATTCTTAAGATAAGAATCAAAGTAAAATAATTCTGTGTAATATATCAAAGAGTAAAATTTTCTAATAGTAATTTCATTAATTAAGTTGATAAGAATAATTTTGTTTCCTGATGGAATAGATATCAATCCTTTTTTTTTTCTTTTCAACAACGAATATATATATCAATCTAAAAGCATGCAATTAATTTTTTTTTCAAAAAGAAAAAAGCATGCAATTAATGTTTATAAGAATTTTAAAAAAAAATGTAAACCTGAAAATGATGGCCAAGACGAAGGTGATGGCGGGAAGGACATTAGCCGTAGCAGAAGCGAAAGTTGCTGAGGTGTAAGTCATCCCGACGTAGTAGAGATTCTGATCCAGCACCGGCCTGTCATTTTATCGACCCTCATGATTAATTAACTTTTCTAAAAAAATTATTACTACTGATATTTGCGTTAACTATATAAAAATTGCAAAAGCAAAACATAGAGAGTGTTCCTATGTTTTGTGTCTCTGTGTGTGTGTGATATATATAGAACAGTTAACGAGTATTACTCAATAAAACCGAGCAGCGCAATTTGGAGGAATATTCGGAACGTCATCTTGGGCCTTATTTTCCTGCGTAAACCATATCAATAAAACAAAGTTAGAGATTCAGTATGGAAGGATTAGCCGGTTTACAAATAAATGAGAAAATATATACCTTTCATGAAAAAGAGCAAACGGAGCGATGACGGCGGTGGCGATTGCGTGGCGATAAACTGCTAGGATGTAATGGTTCATGCCATGTTTAAGAGAGACCATGGTGATTATGTACATACCAGCATAACCAAATTGCATAGATATCATTGCTAAGTATGGTTTCACTCTATTCATTAACCCTCCCCACATTTTCTCACTACCCATTTTTATATTCTTTCTCTTTCTCTCTAAGTTTCTCTTTCTTGGTGTTTTTAGATGTATTCAAGCGTACTTAGTTATGAGCTGTGAATGTTTTTACACTACAAGAGGGTACTTGCTTATATAGCCAAATTGTGCTGACACAAAAAGCAATATACGAGTGCATATTACAATCCATTGGTTATTTTAGCATCACTTTTTAAAATATTGATTTTTTAAAATGTTACCAAGTACGTATCCATTATGTGTGGCTAACTATACTCCTGCTCTAGATAATCAAAACCGGATTAGGTCGTAATATCGTTGGTTACGTACCTACTTAATTTATATATAAGACTATTGGTTGTGAACACTTGCGTATAATGTCGCATTTTTTGTGGAATATTTGGATAAATAAGATTGGCTGTTTTATTAATCTAAGATCACTATAATGAGAATGTTCTCGTCAATGTAGTATTACTATATTTGATAACGAATCGTAACGTATCGTACCAATAAAAAGCGTGTAATGTACCAATATACACCAAATTCTATTTAGACTTTTAACGTTCAAGCCGAACCATATATATATGATCCGTAAGTTATAAGCAAATAGTAGTTTCTAAGAATCAAAAAGCATGCACTTACATTATTTATTTGTGTTATATACACAATCCACTCAGACGTCATTCATTTTTTATCCACTCATCACACTTGTCGAATCTAGGAAAAGAAAAATTAGTATCAACCTGAATATTCACGAAACTCTTCACCTCTTGTTATAATATAAAACATTATGCAACCTTATAGTATGCAACCTTTTATTTATTGCAATGAGTAACGTGAGCGACTGTAAATTTTTGCATCATCAACAAGTTTTAACCAGAAATATATACATATGTCTATCTATATATGTGAAAAATCAGAATATGTTTAAGTACTATAATTAACGGGACACATGACTCTTTCATTTTTAAACATTTTTTTATAATTTTTCAGGACTTACGAATTCATTTTTGTGGATCCATATGTGAATGATCCGTTGTGTCGTGTCGATAATGAGCCAAAAATATTGAATTTTATCCGATGAGATAGCTGATTTAAATATTATATATATATATATATATATATACTAATTTAACATAATATAGAAGCGAATGATGGTTGTGTTTAGTGCTTAAAATAAATGGGTGCATAAACCTATTCATCATGTCGCCGAAAATAGATAGGGGACATTGTGGTGATTTGAAGAGTGGACACCATCCCAAAGATTAATCAATTCTAATATTTTCTATAGGCTAATTTATGGTTAGTTCGTACCACATATAAAGAAGAAGTACATGAAAGTGCACTGTGCACAGCTTGATAAAACGTAACCATATAGATCACAAATTATATATATTTATATATTTGTACAGTCTGAATAATAATAATACGGATTAAATTTGCTGGCTGGTTTTTCTTGATATTGTTTGTGAAATATGTAATAATAATTAGCTATAGAAGCCGGAAACCTACATTTTTATATGGATACTGAATGACGTTACAAAAATGTTAGTGCTTTCGTATTTTGTATATATTTAATTTTTATAATTTATGGTTTTTGTTTCCAATGGACTATCTACAATATATATAGTATGAAATAGATAATGTTTGCATAGTTCTTGCATTAAATAGTAAGAGTAAAATTGAACCACGTTTTTGTACGGGTAATCAAGGGTACCATAAACAAATGATCATAAACCTAAATTAATGAAGCAAAAGCAAAATAAATGTGCTTTTTGTGATGCATTTTGCTGTGATTCGTCCCATGAAACGACAAGCGTGGTTAGGTCCTTCTAATGCGACGCGGCTACTAGTGCTCTTCGTTTCGTCATCAGTAAGGCTGCCTGCTTTTGTGTCCCATTTTTATATTCATATTAGATCAAGATTGGTAAGATTGGTTTCTCTGTGTTCCTTAAAATATTATAAACAAACATATACGCATATGCAAAAGAAATCAATTAGCAAATCTGAATATAAGTATATAACCATGGCCTAGGGGCAATAACATTAATGTTTCTTCTGCATGTTAAAAAATAATATATATATATATATATATATATATATATATTTTTTGAGAAACTATACCTGTAAGTATACATATGTATATACGTTTTTTTTTAAGATAAGAAGAAAGAAACATAACATAAAAGGGGCTACATTATATGTTCTCTTGTTTACCCTAATTAAGCATGGCATCAATCTTCCACGTTACTTTGATGCTTCTTCTTACTATGTTCCCTCTCAATCGACGAAATATTATTCGAACATATCTTACCTATCTTTCGATGCGACTTATTACTCATAAGTATATATACGGGCATCGACTAGCATTTCACATTTGTTCTAAAGTCTGATTTTACATGTGGAACCATTTTAGGGGTCTATATAATATAATGATGCACCTTTTGCAGTTCTCATATCAATCGTTCGTTCCAAAGGATATATCATCATAGACGTTTTGCTAATAGCTTGTGAAGATCTTGTATATCTAGATTTCAAAATATTCGACTTTTACACTTACTAAACAAGAAATTATTTGAGGAATAAGAAGTACTTATATGGAAGTAAATAATTAAAAAATAAAGTTGTTAACGTTGATGCCAAAACAAAAAAAAATAAGGATAATTACTTGCTATGCAAATAAGAACGATGGGCATCGAGTTTCATTAATTTCTGCGAATCTATAGATATTTATTCCCACACTTTGCGAGTTTGCGTCACAAACAACAATGACGTGGTATGAAACCCATTACCAGCCAAATGGATTTTTGTTCTTTTTTTCATGGGTAGTGGAATCATATTAACATAATCAGAATGAGAATATATATAACTAATCACTGTTTGCTTAGATACATTCCTACGGCTTTAATGCATTGATTAGTTCAAGTTTAGATGTGTCTCATTTCAATGTTGAATGCTATGTTCTTTTTGTGTCAAAACTACAATGATTCGTTCTTTGTTAACATACATATATATAACTGTCTACAAGAGATAAACAATGTACAAACAGAGAAATTTTACCGTGTACAGAAGTAAAAGTGATGGTAAGTATGAGGTTCGTACGATGACGTACGAATGAAAGAGATTAGGCAAAAGTGAAAAGAAACATGGAGTTGGATTCATGCTCGGACTCCATTCCATAACTTGGGCTAATGGATTACACCTCTTCTTTTTTAATTAATATTATAGATATTCCAGTTTCTATTATTTCTCCTAGCATTAACTTTATTTGTTATATTATAAAGAGATCCATTGTATATGTGAACAAGATGATGATATCAGCAGAACAACAGTAAAACTAAAATTCAGACAAAAAAAAGGAGAACAAATATACATATTTTAGCTTGACTAGCCATTTAAAATTCATTTATAAAAGCGAGTGTTGTCAATAAACTAGTGGTAAATTCTTAGATGACCTAACCAAAATGTATTGGTTCTTCCATTATGAATAAACATGTATTATATTTGCTCCGATTCGATGTCTAATAACTGTTCCCACACATGACAGAAAAGGACATAACATACAAAGGAGCTTGTCCACATGATAATCAGATTTGTCGTCTTTGCAACAATCACGTCACCCCATTCTAATTTTATTTTAATCTAGAATTATTGGCTAACATTGATAATTATAGATAAGCATGTTAACTAGCAATCTAGCATCCAGGTTTCGGAATTCAGATACTAAAGATTACCTCAAAATGCCAGAAACAAAAAAGTTAAAAAAAACTTTGGTACACTGTCACATTACTGTATTTTTTGTCTAATCCAACAGAGAGATCAATCAAACACAAAGTGATCTGTGCACAAACTCAACGATCTCTAAAGTAACTATCCATAGTAGAGTAAAGTTTCACTGAAATGTAAACGAAAAGGCGTTCTTCTTCGAATTTTAACCAATTGACTCTACAAACTTGATCTTTATCCCTCTTTTCAAGGTGGGGATGTGTGATGTTACTATATATATAGTAGGTACCCTTCAAGCCAAGTTTTTAGATGAGCTTCTTCTTGTGGAAATACCGCTTCAGGTACAATATCTGTGTACCTGCAACCACGACGCAGACCCCAAGTGACATTATACTGAACCAAGCCACTCTTGAGTTAGTTTTTTCACTCACTTCTCGCATCTCAGCTTCCCTGTATCCAAAACAAAATATGCTTTTTATCGACTATGTTCTTGTCCCAATCCATACCCATTTGATTCACAGACTCAAAGAGATAACACTTAACCGCAACAACGCAGAAGACACATACCTGTCTTTGATGTAATTTATGTTCTCACGAATCGCCTGCACTAATCCTTCAAGTCTCCTCAACTGAAGCTCAACACCCTGCAAATACACACATTCACAACAATGAAGTTTTCGTATCAGAAAGAAGAAAGACGGAAAGATGTTTAAATAAAAGACGGGCAACGAAGACTTGCCTCGATCTTTTCCTTTTTAGCAACAGAGTCCCAATCTTTGGCTGCAATACCCATCTTCCAATCAACCCCAAGGGTTAGAGGATTAGCTAGCTTTAGACTGGCATCAACCCAGAAACAAGCCAAGTAGTTACCAGCTTCTTGAGTTGTGAACGCAAACTGACCATGTGTCACATTTTCTTGATGATGAAGATTGTTCCCATAAGGAGATGTTACCTATCCACAAAGTCATCACAGAAAATTCAAATAAAGAAAATCTTATTTCAATGATAACTTCTACATGAACCACATTAACACACAAAACAAATTTGCATCCTCAAATCTCTAAAAATAACTTGAAAATTCACAAATCTGATTATCCTAAATTTAGGAAGAAGCAAAAAACATGAAATTTCGATTAAAACCTTCTTGAGTTAATGCATCCTTCAATCATCTGTGCTCGATGATTAGCTATTGGTAATGTACTTAAAGAAAAATATCAAAACTTTATTAAGAAAAAAATCACTGCTTTATCTTCAAAACATGAACAGAGGACCCTAACACACATCAACCCTTATCTTGAAAATTCCACTGCTCTCTCAACTAAACATATCAATGAGTTTGATCCCTACCAAGTCACAGACAGAGAATACACAACTTAATTACTAAAAATACAAAACAAAACCCTAACATCAAAGTATAGACCACCACAATCATTGAACCAATCAATCTCCTCCAACCAAAAAGATTCAATTTTGAAGCCAAATTGAAGCACAATTTGGGAAGCATAAGCATACCTTAGAAGAAACAGCAGGTGTGTGTTCAGGATTATGCTCATCGACAATATAGTAATCAGCCAAAACGACGACGTTGCTCTGTATCTCCTCAGAGACACACTTGGTCCCTCCCGTCGCCGGAATCGTCAACCATACAGCTTCGCCGTAATTAACAGTCAGCAACAACAATACCACCGTAAGAATCCACGAGACTTGAGCAATTCTAGTAATCGCCATCGGAGATGCAGCGACGGTCCACCCAAAGAAAGCCAGCCAAAGAGGAAAAGGTCAAACGAAGTCTCAAAAACCAAACAGGAAACGAAGAAGACAAACGAGTTAGAGCGAGTACACGCGCGCGCGTGTTCAAAAATGTGCGAGTGGGATTTGGTGACTTGTTTCAACGTAAAATGAGCCAATCAGATTCTGAATAATTGTCGACGTGGCATATATCTTTTAAAGAAGGTGGCGCGTCATCATTGTGGTGAGTGTTGACCTTTTAACCTTCTTAACAATTTTAGCAGGTTTCGTTTATGCAAATTTTTTTGTTATTTTTGCATTTAATTACCATCGTTTATAGTTTACAGGTACAAATATTGAATGAGGAAATTATTGTGGTTATAAAGGTGAATGAATTCAAAACCAATTTTTTGGAATTTATTGTGTTTTGTTATCACTAAATTGTGTATCAACATTTTTGTGTCATAACTCATAACTAACCAAAAACAAATTATCAAACGAAATCTTAAATGGTTCTAGGTTTTTATGGAACAAAAAAACTGATGAAATCATATCTTTTATATAATAAAACGGAAGTAAACAACATTTTTTTTATAGACTATATAATAGATATATTTGTGATTTTTTTGTTATAAACTTGTGACATTTTTTTTGTTATAATATACGGGTAAGTCTGATTTTTAATAAGTAAGAATAGTATGAATTTAGTTAATTATAGTTACATACAAATCAATTATATGTAACATTTAAAAAATAAGAAAATTTCCCAACCTAATTAAAACAAATATATATGATTTTTCTTTCACATTTATTTTATTTTATTTTTTTATCTAATATATTTAGTTAATAAAATTTATAATTTTTTCTGCATATGATGTAATTTAATTTTTTTAAAACAAGCATATATTGCTCAACTTATGAATAGAAAAAATGTACAAAATGCCCTATATCACCTAAGAAAACTAGACAAAGATTCAAAGTCATATTAATAAAAAAGAGACCAAAATGATTCTGAATACGAATGAGCAGAAACCTTGATTTATCAGACATTGAAATTAAAAAATTTATGCATTTTATTATGGTTCTTTAGTTTAAAGAATTTCAACTTTTAATAACTTTAAAAATTCAAATGTATAACTTTTTAAAACTTTAAAAGATTATTAATATTTCAATTATTAAAACATTTATCTTTTTATAAAATGTTTAAGATATGAATAATATTTAAACTTTATAAGAAGTTCAAATATTATAAGTATTTCAATTTCTAAAATAATAAAATTTATTCAAACATTTTAAAATTTAATAATATATATGAATTAAAATATCACATGACGGTTATATGGGAGGACATGTTTGAGTTGATATTAATAGAAAATTAAAATGTCATTAATTCGGTGCTACACGGGTAAAATATCATCTCATTATTTTGTGAACTTTTTAAAAACTTTAAAGATTATTAATATTTCAATTATTAAAACATTTAATTTTTATAACTGTTTAAGATATTAATAATATTTAAACTTTATAAGAAGTTCAAATATTATAAGTAGTTCAATTTCTATAAAAAAAGAAACTTTATTAAAACATTTTAAATTTTAAAAATATATTTAGATTTTTATGAAGTTTTTTTTCTGCGGTGTACAACGAATTAAAATATCACACGACGGGTTATATAGCTAGATATGTTTGAGTGATATTAATAGAAACTTAAAATGTCATTAATCGGTGCTACATGAATAAAATATCATCTCATTATTTTGTTAACAATATGAATATTAGATTAATAGACGTCTCTAATTAAATCAATTAATTAATACTGCAACAAAATAATTAATATGCGGTATAGTGTAGGTTAAGTCATATAATTAACAATCAAAATATAATATATAATTTTAAAAACTAAACAAATCAAATAAAATTAACAAACAGAAATTAATATTTTTATCAAATAAGTTAAACTACAGTGTACCGTTGGTCAAAATCTAAATCTACTAGAATCTATCTTACAAAATAGATGTTATTTTCATAAGTTATTTTCATAAGTTGTATTCAACATAAAATATCATCTCATTATTTCATGGCATAGTGTTTGAGCAAAAAAAAAATTAAAACAAATAAAACAATCATATATATAATACTTTAAATAAAAATTACAAAATAAATAAAATAAATGTTAACCCGTGCTCTAGTACGGATCTAATTCTAGTATGAAATCAAACCGTAAACCAGATTGTTTATCAACAAAGAATAATAGTATGTAATATATATCACATTATTTTAAGATTATTTTGGCGGAAATAACAAAATATATTAGTTATATTAAAATAAATATAATGCATATTTTACGCTTACAATTAATATATTAACGATTTTTGCAACTAAAATTATATTTCTATGTTAAAATTAATTTTCTCTTTTTACAAGATAGATAGCATATCAGTGTTTCATAAAAACATGGTATGATATTTCATATTTGTAATTGCAAACATAAACAAGAGAAGGAATTAGTTTTTATTTTTTTTAGATGTGAACTAAATAATAATAATAATAATAATAATAATAATAATAATAATAATAATCAGGCCTGCTTAGTGCATTACAAACCGACTTTTAAATGGGCCATCGACTTTTCTACATGACCGATGATCATTTATAATTGGACATTTGGGCTTGCAATGCCTTCCGAAGTCCGAACTACCTTCATTTTCCTCAATTTGTCAACGACGTCCGAACTACCTTCCGAAGTCCGAACTACCTTCCGAAGTCCGAACTACCTTTACTCTTCGTCTTTTTTTTGTTTGGCCTTTCGAACGATCTTTGCTTGTTTCTTTCTACTCCTAGTTGATTAACAATCTTTTACTATATAAGTGCTGAAGGTGAACATGAACAGATGACATGTATATTTTCTAATAAAGGTAGAGGGAACAAGTATGATGAGATTGACCTTTATAGCTTTTACTCACTTGTATGGGTGCCGCATCATATTATTAACTCAAATTCCAATATAGATATGTGTGTTCGATGAAGACGAAAAACAAAATATGTGAATTTTGTTACCAAACAAATGTGTATGGGGTCTAACGTATATTATGTCCCCACATCTTTTTTAACATTTTCAAAACCGACTAAATCATAGATTTGAGATATACAAAAAAAAAAATAATAATAAATAAATAAAAATTTGATTCGGTGGTTGAACCTAGTTCACTGGATCCATTATGTATGGCTAACCTTCAACGTACATATTTAATGGAAATAATAATTTTATAAAAAAAACCTTCATCTTCCTCGAAATTTCTATGCCATGCTATAATACTCCGATATTGTTATGATCAATTTACACAGATAATAAATGTATAAACTATTTATTAAATGGGATATGTAATTAGTCTATATTTGTGTATTAGTTTGGTAATTATCTTTAATGTACTTAGGTCAAAGTTGTGTACATGTATATAAGGTTGTGGCCTTACCACATTATGAATAAAAAAATCTTTAACATTATACTAGGTTTTTGACATGGTATTAGAGGAAAACCTAAATTTTTAGGTTATACGATCCTCTGTTTTTCTTTGATCTCTTTTCTTGACCTTAGTATTTTCGATTTATTCTCATCGATATACTTCTCTGATGTCAGGTATACTTTCTGGCACCGGTGTCACGGATGACTCCTCTACCGTAAAAGAGATACGAACACGAACTGAAGCAACTCGAAAATGGATTGATCCTTATGATCTGTCCTCCAGTGATAATCATGGTTCTGTCATCTCCCAACCACAGCTTCGTGGTTCTAACTATGATGAGTGGGCGATGAATCTACGAGTTGCTTTGCGGGCAAGGAAGAAATTTGGTTTTGTGGATGGATCTATCCTCAAACCAGCTGATGACTCTGAAGATCTTGAAGATTGGTGGGCAAATAACGCGATGGTTGTCTCTTGGATTCGGCTGACGGTGGCTCCGGATCTGAGTAGCTCTCTTTCTCAACATGAGATTGCTCATGACCTGTGGACGCACATACAAAAGCGTTTCTCGGTCAAGAATGGGGCTTGATGAAACGATTTATGGAGAGGTCAAATCCTCTCTACTTTCCAGAGATCCTCTTCCCTCTCTCGATGAAGCTTACCAAGTTGTGGCTCAGGACGAGGAGTCCAAGAAAGTTGGTCGTATGATGGAAGAGCGACATGATGGGGTTAGTTTCGCTGTTCAAACGACTTTTCGCCCACGACAACATGTTGAACTCAAGGATCCTAATGCAATGTGCACGAGTTGTGGTAGGAATGATCACCTTGCCGAAAATTGTTTTCAGAAAATTGGTTATCCCTGGTGGTGGGGAGACCGTCCGCGGTCCAAGCCTCTATTACAACAGAGTTCTTCGAGTAATGATCGTCGCAACTCCATTGTTTCTCCACAGTTTTCTACCTCGGTTTCACAATCTCCTTTGGTGAAACGGACTGAACCTGCTCAGGTGAATCAGATCAGTGCATCCAAACCTGCTGTTGCTGCTCATGCTTTTCTCACCGACGCAGACATGGTAGGTTTTAGTGGTTTGAGCGACCAAGATTGGAAAACACTACGGGCTGTTCTTAATGAACGTAAAGGTGATTCTCATGAGCATCTCTCGGGTAAGTTTTTTATTGAATCTTGGATTATTGATACTGGTGCTTCGAATCATATGACCGGTAATGTTGATTTTCTGTTGGATGTGTGGGATATGGCTCCCATGTTCATTAACCTGCCGGATGGTCGACTTACTGTGACTACACGGACAGGCAGTGCTCGTTTAGGCTCTCAACTGCGGTTGAATAACGTATTTTTCATTGATGAGTTGCAATGTCATCTTATCTCTGTATCACAGTTAAGCAAAGATAGTGGTTGTCTTTTTCAGCTGTCTGATAAGATTTGTGTTATCCAGGACCGCATCACACAAACGGTGATTGGAGCGGGTGAGGAGCAACATGGACTTTACTTTTTTAGAAGTCTGGAGGTCGTGCGTATGGCACAGTCTATGGAAAATCAGTCTAGTGATGTGTGGCATCGGCGATTAGGTCATCCTGCCTCTAAAGCGATGGAGTTGTTGCGGTTGTCGGATTCTAGTATTAGTAGTGTTGTTGATTTTAAGTCTTGCGATGTTTGTATTCGTGTAAAACAATCTCGTGATCTTTTTCCGTTAATCATTAATAAAACAACAAAGAGTTTTAAGCTAATTCATTGTGACTTATGGGGTCCATATCAGACTACCTCCATTTGTGGTTCTCGCTACTTTCTCACAATCCTTGATGATTACTCTCGAGCTTTATGGATTTATTTGTTGCCAAATAAAACAGAGGCACCCACTACTCTTCGGAATTTCATCTCCCTTGTCGAACGACGATTTGAACGCAAGGTTAAGACCATTAGGAGCGACAATGGTTCTGAATTTCTATGTCTCACCAATTACTTTCGGGATAACGGCATTATTCATGAGACATCATGTGTTGATACCCCTCAATAGAATGGCCGTGTTGAACGTAAACATCGACATATTTTGAACGTTGCTCGGGCTCTTCATTTTTAGGCTCACCTTCCGGTTGATTTTTGGAGTCTTTATGTCTTGACAGCAGGTTATTTGATCAATCGCACTCCCACACCAGTTCTTAAAGGGAAAAGTCCATTTGAGGTTTTGTATAATCGCCCTCCTCCGCTTACTCACTTACGTATTTTTGGTTTCTATGCTATGTGCATAATCAAAAACATGGTGGTGATAAGTTTGCAACGCGGCGTAATCGTTCTGTTTTTATTGGTTACCCTTTCGGGAAGAAAGGTTGGAAGGTTTACAATCTAGACACTGGGGTCATTTCGACATCTAGAGATGTTGTGTTTCTCGAGCACGAGTTTCCGTTTTCTACAACGAAGCTTGATGGTTCATCCTCGCCTTCGCCACTATTGTCACTCCCGGCAAATATTGAGGATGATTGTTTTGAACTTGCTCCTGTCCCTCCATCTCCGTCTGTTTCACCTCCTTCGTCTCCTACTGAAAATGTCAGTTTATCTCTGGTTGCTGATCAGTCTTTGACGGTTCCCCCAATCGTGACTCTTACTCCTGCCTCTGCTGAACCTGTTTCACATGTCCTTGTTCCTATGCTACCAGATGAGGATGATACGTCTAGTATACTCTCGGTTGACTCTGTTTCGGAAACAGAGGAACAGCCTCTCGATGTTCCTGAAGTACAAATGGGAAAAGGTTGTCGAGCCAACACTACTCATGTCCGTTCCGATAGTGATTTTGTGGATTATACATGGTATCCTATTGATAATTATGTTGACTGTTCCCGGTTTTCTGATTCTCATCGCGCCTTCCTCGCTGCCATTACTGATGGGGTTATTCCCAAAACATATGCTGAAGCTTTTGAGAATGAGCATTGGCGTGAAGCAGTTCATGGTGAGATTGAAGCACTTGAAGAGAGTAGTACATTCACAGTTGAGACACTGCCTAAAGGGATGAAGGCCCTTGGTTGTAAGTGGGTGTTTACTTTGAAGTATCGTTCTGATGGGTCTCTTGAGCGTTACAAAGCTCGTTTGGTGGTTCTCGACAATCATCAAAATGAGGGACTCGATTATGACGAAACCTTTGCTCCAGTCTGTAAGATGGTTACTGTGAGATCATTTCTTGAGGTTTCGGTTTCTCGTAATTGGGAGGTCCATCATTTAATGTCCATAATGCATTTTTTCATGGGGATTTGACGGAAGAGGTGTTTATTCGCTTACCTCCGGGTTTTCAAACGAGTGACAAGTCTCAAGTCTGTCGTTTACACAAGTCTCTCTATGGTCTTGAACAGGCTCTGCGATGTTGGTTTGTGAAGCTCTCTTCTGTTCTTCTTGACTATGGGTTCAAGCAGTCTATCGAGGATTATTCTTTATTTATTGTGGTTGATGATACTGGTCTCCTTCGTCTTCATGTTCTGGTGTATGTCGACGATTTGATTGTATCTGGTAGTTTTGTGGCTCTCATCCAAGAATTTAAAGATTACATGAGTTCCTGTTTTCGTATGAAGGATCTCGGGATCTCGAAATATTTTTTGGGGATTGAGGTTGCTCGCAACTTCTCTGGCATGTACTTGTGTCAGCGCAAGTATACGCTTGACATAATCTCGGAAATGGGTTTACTTGGCGCTAAACCAGTCTCTCATCCGCTTGAGCAGAATCATAAGTTGCAACATGCGGTTGGTAACCTTCTACCTAATCCGTCTCGTTATCGTCTTTTGGTTGGTCGGTTGATTTATCTTGGTGTCACGCGTCTGAAACTTTCTTATGCGATACACATTCTATCCCAATTTATGAATGCACCACGTACGGAACATTGGGATGTGGCAATACGAACGGTATGTTATCTTAAGGGTCGCCTGGGTCAGGGTATTTTCTTGCATGCGGACTCGGACTTGCGTTTAGTTGCTTGGTGTGATGCGGATTATGCTACTTATCCTCGTACTAGTCATTCCCTAACGGCTTGGTTTATACAGTTGAGTGGCTCTCCTATTTCTTGGAAGACACGCAAACAGGATACTGTCTCTCGATCTTCGACTGAGGCGGAGTATCGCGCCATGGCGGATACAGTGAGTGAGGTTCTCTGGTTGCGTGAGTTGCTTACGTCCCTTGGCGTTGATTGCTCTTATCCCATTCCTCTTCATTGTGACAACCAGTCTGCTATACACTTGAGTCGCAATCCGGTTTTCCATGAACGGACGAAGCATGTTCAAAAGGATTGTCATTTTATAAGAGATGAGATAGTTTGTGGTGTTGTGGCTCCTCTGCATGTACTAACGAAATTGCAGTTGGCGGATATACTTACTAAGGCTCTGGGTGGTCCGGAGTTTGATGTTTTTATACGCAAGTTGGGTATTTGTGATCTCCATACTCCAACTTGAGGGAAGGTATTAAGTGGGATATGTCCTCTTATGTAATTAGTTTATACTTGTGTATTAGTTTGGTAATTATCTTTAATGTACTTAGGTCAAAGTTGTGTGCATGTATATAAGATTGTTGCCTTACCACCTTATGAATCAGAAAACCTTTAACACTATACTAGGTTTTTGACACTATTGAGGTTGAGAGTGTATCGTGGTGAGACTATAGTCATCTCTGGCGATCGGTACGGAGAGAGTACGGTGCCAATAAATACATGCATTATATTGGATTTTCCATACATCAAGAAAGATCCCATTTGTTTAAAAAAATAATAATATGTCTTTGTTAGTTATAAGTTAAAACTATGTTAGGTTTCTCACATTAGAATAATATGGAATGTAAAACAATCACTCATTGTCATTTGATAGTAAATTAGAAATATATGAAACTTAGCATGCAAAATCCAGATATAACTCAAATAAGGTGATCTAAACAACCTAACGTAAACTATAATGAACATGGTCAATCCACTCTTCACCAATAAAATTTAAATTGAAAGTTACATGAAATTTAACAAATTAAAGTTTAGTGATCGTCGTCTCGGCAAAGAAACTTACTAAAGATCCTGGAGAACGAGAAAGTCCCCATCTTTCGCATCCATAGTGGCCGTCGACGATTTCAAGTGTGAGTTTGTGAGGGTTGTTTTGGATGATCGACCATGAGGTTGACGAAGATAAGTTGAAAGAGATGTAGAGATCTCCGAAGAAGTCTGAATCGATTAGAGATTTCCATTTTTTGCACACTGATCTGAATCTCGCGATGTCCTTCAGTGGACACCGCACCAAGACGTTGACCAATGTTACTTCTAAAATCTCCATTTTTTCGTTTTAGGCTTCTTCTTCGATTTCTACACAACGACCAAGTTTGTGGCTTCTCAGCTTCGGTTCTGTTTTGGGTCCAAATACTCAAAATTCATATAATGAACCGTCCGATTTGCGAGGAGTTTTAAAATCTTTTATCAATTGTTTTAAACGAAAATTTTGTTTATATAAAATATTATAATTATGTTTTTACAGTTTTAAGTTTTCACATTTTGTCAAAATATAAATCTTCTTATAATTATGTTTTACTATTTTAAAAATTTAAAATTTTTCTTTATAAAAAATTAAGCTTTATATTATAAGATATTGAGTAAAATTTGTTATTTGTGATTTTTAAGGTTATGATAAAAAAAACTTGTCAATATGTTGATCAGATGTTGACAAGTTTTAAAAAATTGAGAAAATTACTTTTATATCTAAAAAGAGAAATCAAAAAGGAAAATTAACAATATATTTTCATTTGTATGCTAATTTTAACACATCAAGTTTTATTTATATTTTAATCACTTTTCTGTATAAATTTCTTTTTACTATATGTTTATAATAAATAATAATTGCAATTAAATTGCACATATTTTCTCATTAATTGCTCATATTTTCCATTAAAATTAGTAATTTAATAGATAAATTTTCTATTAGAATTAGTCATATAATTATATTATAGATATATTATAAATATTTATAATATAAACTAATTGCACATATTTTCTATTTAAATTAGTAATTTAATAGATAACTTTCTTATTATAATTAGTCATATAATAGATTATTTTGGTTTTATATACTTTCAAAAATATTAATTGTAATCTTTTTTTTTTGAATTTTTTAATTTTTTCTGTAATGTACTTATATCAAAATATTATCGATATATTTGACACATGTCGTGATTATATGAAAAACCAACTTTGAAAACTAACTTTATATGATAAGATATTGTTTTATTGTGATAACTGTAAGGTTATATGCATTTAGGGTTTCTCAACTAAATTCTCACTAATTAAAAAAAAAAAAGTAAAAAAAAATATGAGAGAAAGTGAGAAACGTTTCTCAAAGATAAGAAATCTTGAGAAACCTTTTCTGGACAAATAGCTATTTCTAACTGGTTATATTTTATTTTTCTGATTTATTATTTAAATAAATAATAGTTTTATATAAAAATGATTAAAATATAATTTTTGGAGAAACCCACTAAATGTTTATCAATGTAGATGCTCTAAGAAACTACAAATCTATTTCTTAGCATATTTTTATTTGCTGTTCAGCTTTTTATTGCTTAATTTTCAAGTTTCAAGAGAGGACATTCACGTAGGTGCCAAAGATGAAATAAGTGTTAAAATTCAAAAAGTTGAACTGAAAGAAGCCACGATCGAGATGCTTCGTCTCGTCATGCAAACGCATGTTTTGGCTGGAAAGCTGACAAAAACTGCCCATATTCTCTCTCTTTCTCTAACTGATCACTGACATTTGGAGAGTTTTGCTTAAGACCAAAGTGTGAAATCTAAAGACGAAGACAACAAATTAAAGTACCATCCCATGATTAATCTTAGGCTTTGTGAGAAAGTCAAGGCTGTCCACAAAGAACATGTCATCTCCAATCTTTTCTTACATACGATCATGTGCTCTTTGCGTGTCCTAAAGCTATATATGCTTTATTGTTTTTTTTGTTCTCCCTTTTCAATTGTTTATACCAGTCTTTGGCATATGGCGCAAGTTACATACAGTATGTTCCTATATATTACGCTGCTATCGCTACTTTTTCAAAATTATGTAAGACAAAATTTCTTCATAATTCGAAATCCTAAATCGACAGTAGGAACTAAATCGAGCTTAATTAATTTGATTTTAGTATGTTTTAAAAAAAAATATAACTCAAAGACAAATGAAAAAAAAAACTAACACAAGTTGTATGTGGAGAAGACGATGGTATTATAAATTTGGAATGCACATATATTTTCGATATGTATGATGTATATATTACTAGCGTTGATATCAACTAGTATGAATTTGAAAAAAATAAAAAAGGAATAAGATTTCAGAATTTAGGAAGATACACGAGTGAGTGTGACGAGAGATAACGCGGTTTGGATTTGGGTAGCAAAGTGACAGAGTGAGAACAGCTGTTATTTGAAGTCACTCTCTTATCGAATTAGCATCATCACCTTCTCCCACACTCTTCTGACTTCACTCTTCGCTATCTTCATTTCGCTGTTCTTTAATAAACTTTTGTTTTCCTTAGTATTTCATGTTTATTATAATAACAAATTACATGTTCTAATATAATCAATGGTCCGCTAATTGATTCGCTAATTGATTGCTCTAATTTTTCTCATAATATATGTACGTATGTTATTTAATGATGTATATTCCTCCTTAATTAGCATATGTATGTAACATGTTGCCTTATATATATGGTTTATAAATGTTACCAGAGATGATTATATATACTACCAAACGTATTTATACTAATTACTGTGGCGTACGACGTCTCTGTTTAGTTAACGCGTAACTTACTCACAAATTCATAAAGTCACAAGCCACGATGATAAAAATCCAATTCTTTTTTACCAAAAAAAAAAAAAAAAAAATCCAATTCCAAGTTGTCATACAGATTAAAACCCATTAAGCCAGACATTTCTTTAGCTAGACTCGGTGTAGCAACAAAATTTGGGTTTCTTAACAATAAAGACCAAAATAGCTTGATGGTCGTAAATATACACATATATATTTGTGCACGTACGTTTGTAGAATTTACCGTCAATTTTTTTCCTTAAACTATAGAAACATGATACTAGAAATTTTTGAGTATAATAAGCTACAAATTAAAAACCCACTAGTTTTAATAGGTAAAGAATAAAACATAACTAAACCATAAATGGGGGCCTCTTTCTTGGAAAATTCGTATAAACGAGTTAACGCGTTAAAACGTAGCTGTAATTCGTAATCTCCTGATAGTGATGATAGGTACGTGTATAGTCACATGATAAAAGAAAATTTTGATATCTCAACCTAAAAAAATACTATAGGTTATTTTAGCATCTCTCCTTGATTTGCTCATCAAGTGGCTTCCGTACACAGCTAGCTATATAGTATCTATACACTTCGAATTAATTTATTCCTATCAAAATTGACTCCATTCGGTAATTTATTTTTGTTTGATATCTATTTCTACCAGTAATTTCTGTTGGACAAACTCATAATCCTTTCGGTAAGAATACAAACCGTTAAAAATATTTTACAAGGAACACATTGAAATTTAAATGATCTAAAATGGGTCCTTGTAAAAAATTAGGCTTTCTTGGGTTTTTTTTTTATCATTAATAAAACTGTATAATAAAAAATGTACATTTTTGTCTTCTTACAATAATATGCGATGTACAAAAGTTTACGTGATCGAATAATAGAAGAGATGTTTTTGTTATTCCACAAAAAAAACAATCAAAATCATTATATCTTTCTATATTTTTCCTCTAAATACCAAGAATATTAGTTATACATGATTTTTTTTTAATAAGAAGATGCAGAACTAGGAAGAGGTTAAAAGAAAGCCATGTTCAGGTTCATTGTTCACTTGGACAAAGCCTTAACATGCATCCGAATTCGAATAAATAATTAAACTTCAAAAATTTAAGTTTTTTTTTATTTTATTTTTTAAATTGTGTTTTTAATGAGAAAGGATCAAAAGTGTATTAATGCCAATTGCAAGGATAAAGAGAAATAGAAGAAAAACACCTGTCATGCACCATAATGTCAGATTCATACACAAGAAAACCATACTATATTTCTTTTTTCTTTTTGGTAAAAGGTTAAATTGCCATACTATATTTCATTTGACCCTATTTTAGATTTATATCAATAAATAAATATTTCATCTCTTCGTCTTCCATACCCCTCCCAATTCATTCCCATCTCTATATATAATCTCCTTAGCTCACATTAACATTTCATCCAAAATCTCTATCCATCACAGCAACAAAACCAAAAACTGAACGACCAATCTCTTCACTTGATCAATATATACGAACACATTGTGCAAATCAACATTACCATGGTGAAACAAGAACGCAAGATCCAAAGCAGCAAGAAGAAGAAGGAAATGCCTTTGTCTCCTTCATCTTCATCTCCTTCTTCATCTTCATCTTCTTCTTCGTATACTTCGTTGTCGTGTAAGAACAAGAACAAGAAGAGTAAGATTAAGAAGTACAAAGGAGTGAGGATGAGAAGCTGGGGGTCATGGGTATCTGAAATCAGGGCACCAAATCAGAAGACAAGGATTTGGTTAGGTTCTTACTCAACAGCTGAAGCAGCTGCTAGGGCATACGATGTTGCACTTTTGTGTCTCAAAGGCCCTCAAGCCAATCTCAACTTCCCTACCTCTTCTTCTCATCATCTTCTTGATGACCTCTTAGACGATAAGACCCTTCTGTCCCCCAAATCCATCCAAAGAGTCGCCGCTCAAGCTGCCAACTCATTTGACCTTGTTGCCCCTTCTTCTTCATCAGCGGCCTCGTCACCGTCCGATCATGATGATAATGATAATGATAATGATGATGATGGGATGCAATCTCTATTAGGATCTTTCGTGGACAATCATGTGCCTTTGATGGATCCATCATCGTCATGGTATGATCAGGATCATAATGGAATGTTCTTGTTCGATGATGGAGCTCCGTTTGATTACTCTCCTCAACTAAACTTCACGACGATGTTCGATGAATACTTGTACGAAGATGGTGACATTCCCCTTTGGAGCTTCAGTTGAATCCGATGGTCCAGAATACATACTTTTAATTAGTTTATCATATATATATTTCTATCATTTTTTCAATTCTTTTTAAAATATGTTAATTAATTTACCCTTCGTCGTAACCATTCTTTTCCAAGTTGTTTGTTGCTTGGAGAGAATTGACGACGGACACGAACATAATACAATAATTCAAGGTTTTTATATGTACTCGATACAACTTGGGATGTTCACATGAACAAGAGATTTTTTTTTTCTCACTTCTTTGACTTTTTCTGTTTTTCATGTGTGGAGTTTCCTTTCTTAATCAATTTATTAACAATAAATGATCAATAAAACAGTGTCGTATTGACTAATCTGATAATTCACTATTCATTTTATTCAACTCGTTTACTTGTATATATAATATATGTGTGCCAAGTTGCTACCAATATGTGATGATTTTGTAATCCAACACATTATTTTTGTTTTTTTTTGTTAATTCCTGTTTTGGTAAGTAGTAAAGGCGGTGATGTGAATAATTTACAATCATTTTTTCACTCACTAGTTGACAAGCATCATTAGTTAGAACTTAGAAGTCATCATTGATGATAGTAAAGTTCTTAAGATGATAAGATAACTATATGTAAATTAATGTGCTAATCAAATCTGAACAACTCTTTCCCGATGTGTATTCATGATTCATAAATTGTTCGATTAAATAGTATTATGTGTAGTACTATACTCACAGAGGAATCTTACTGTTTCATGTGCCGTGGAAAAGTTTGGTATGGCAAATAATGCAACACATTGCTTGGGGACAAAGTTCATATAATCATATCTTTGAAACTTGAACTTAAAAAAAATAAAACAATTTTTTAATTTAATTTATTTTTCCTCTTTTGGGAGAGAATCCCATGGAGACAGAACTGCAGTCAAGGGATATAACTACAATAGTATATATGATTTTTCAATTCAAATCATGAAACTTAACATTTATCATATATTTTATATCTCCAAAAGGTTGGAGATTTGTATCTAATAGTAAGAGTCCTAGCTTTAGTTTGTAAGTAGATTTACTCAGGGCTTTACATAAATAGAGTATTTGATTTCTAAATTTCTAATACAAGCAAAACTCCACGTTACCATTCGAATATTATCACAAGTTTTGCTTCCAACTGTTATTCTTATTTCTAACATCGTTTAAAAGTTACGAGACAAGTTTTACATTCTTCAATACATGAATTTGCGCAAGCATAACTGTTTCCTAGTGCATGTGTGCGTGTATGATTCGATATTATTTTGTTGGCTAGCGTAGATGAACTTGTTGTAATAGTTAATTAGTATTGTGATCATATCCCATGAATCTACATTATACGAACACCATATACATTATTATAAAGAATAAATGATGAGATCATGTGAGTTTAGTATGATACATTTATGGGTCTTAAAATTTAACAAAAATATTGAAGACATTATCGGCTATTTGATAGCTAAAGAAAGAACAAAAAAACATAGTTAAATGGGTTGTTCACAAATATGAGGGCCAAACTAATACAAAATATGGGACCCCATACTTGAGAAGATTACATGATTTGATAAGACATTCATAATATTCATATCTTATCACATCAAAGTGTTATAGCATCTCTTTGTCAAAGGCACATCTAAACTTCAGTATTTGGGATGAAACCTTGAAGCCACATGACTTGTCTCCTGCTCAACGCTATTATGTTAGCGTTTATTCTCTTTAGTAAATGTGATTCGGATACATGGGCTTTGGTTTTGGGTCCACTATCGATTTAGGCGACCGTCATGAATATTTAAAACTATCGGCTAAGTTAATATAGAACTTTAAATCTGTTAGGTTAATTTAAAGGTATTGCAAAATGCACAGGGCTAGAAAGAAGCCCGGCATGATTTGGTTCAGTTAAGGCTTTATCAACCCAGATTGAACTATTTAACTCCAGTTTCTGAATATAATAGGCAAATGAAGTGATGAGGCTAACAAAGTTTAATGGACTAAAATGTTATACTGTATAAGAATTGCATCTTTCAGTTTTCAGATCAGGTAATATACGGTTCAATCGATAATAATAATTCTAGATGATGATGATGAGAAGTTTTAGAAAATAGGATAACTTGTGATGATTTTTTTTCTCTTCTAGTAGATTCAATCATTCAAACTGAAACCTACTTATTCCCTTCACGAAATTTGTGGAAGAACCACGAAATTTGAAAGAAAACATGCTGTTTGGTTTATATATAGAGTTGCAAGCAAAAAGAAATAAGTTTTACAACAAAGTGAATCACCATGGTCAGATCCTTACCGTTTGCCAAAAAAAAAAAAAAAAGGTCAGATCCTTACCTTTATGATAGGAGTAACATGTAGCAGTAGTATAGGATAAACAGAAGTCAATATCGTCAACAGCATTAGGTTTTTTTAGTTTGCTTTATGCATCACAGTTTCCAAAAAAAATTGTATTTGTTCGTGTCTTCGCTCGACTTTTATTTTTTACTTGTACTTATCTTGATTCGGAAAGAATTGGCGGCGGATGACAAAGTGTTATCATGTACTTGTCGTGTGGAAAAAAAAGTATTCCAATAAAATACCTAAAACAAAATACTTTAGTTCAAAAAAAAAAAAACCTAAAACAAAATACTAACTTATATTTTTTGGTCGCTTTCAAAAATCAGTAGCTACATTACCAAACATGTGATGCCAAGCACTTTTGTATAGACTTTGTAGCAAAGAATTGTTTGCTAGTAAAAAAAATTGAAAATTTTTCTATACATGTATGATTGAATTAAAGTTAAGGTGATATGTGCTTTGTCTTTTAACGATATATATACATACATAACTATATAAGGTACCTTATAGAAGTTTTTCATTTGTATATTGTGAAGGCATTATTCTGTGAGGACATGGGTGATCGGATCTTAAATCATAACCACATGCACAATTTAATTACGAAATATATAACCCATAAGAAAATCTGAATGTCTGTTTCTTTCTATCCGGAAATAGTTCATTAAATTTTATTATTAAAATATTTGTGAAAATCGTTAGTAAGGAAATCTTTTGGCAATAAATTGGCACACATTTATAAAAGATTTTGTCCATAGAGACTGGACCAGTTTAGTTTACAGATTTAAATAAAATTGCTTTCAGATTTAAATAGCTGAAAGCAAAAAAAAAAACCAACTAAGTAAGGAAATAGGTAAAATTTGTAAATATGTTCTAGTAAGTATATCGTTAGCATATTTATGTTATAAGGATTATTAAGAATAATTACAAGGGTAAACACTTTCAGCTAGTATAGTCTGCTGAAGATTATATTGGAACCCACAATATCTGCGGAGAAAGATGGTTGATTATATTGTAAGCAATGTTCTACATTAAAAATGTTATCGGAAGATGAGCCAACACTAATTGGGCAACTGGCAATGGCCCATAGCAAATTGGCAAACTCCAAATTTAAGAACATCAAAACTGAAAAGGCAACTTCCATTTATTTGTTTTAATAATGCAAGTTGTAATTATGTTGTCTGCTTGCATGTTTGTAGTAACCTGCTTAAAGTTAAGAGATCAATGCTCCAATATAAAAATAAAAAACACAAAAGAGATAAATTTCAATATTATTTGTAAGTGTGATGATTGGTGAGGTTCACTTCTCAGTTCATTTTTGTTTTTGAATTCAAATAATGTGAAGTTCAAAAAAAAACTCACAAAAATATCATCATGCATATGCGCTCACAGAAATCTCCAACGTTAATCATAGCCACCTTATCTCAACTCAATGTATCTACTCGCATATATCTTTATGTCTAGGATAAACCGAACCGAATATGGTTTGTGTCAAGTAAGCACTAGTATGAAGCCATGGAGGGAGTAGCATATAACATAATAGTTTCCAATGCCCAATCCTTATAACATAGAGAGGTGTAGTACGTGCTGAAATAATGGGAGAGTTAGTCTCATAATATTTTGTAGAACCGTAACTACGAAGACTTACATTGACCAAGGTATTATTAATTTTCTGTCAGTGGATGGCACCCATTGGACCAACAATTTCAGCAATCACCGCATTATTTTCATTTGATTGTAACAATCTGTATTAAACTAGACATATACAGTATATGCACAACAATTAATTTCAAATACATTAAAAATTAAAACGCACAAGTCATAACAATGTTATTCGAGTTTATTATATGCAACTATTTACATCTTAATAAATTTCGCAATCAAAGGCAGAGACATGCATGCCGAAACAAGCATTCCTCTGCTGGCTTCTCTCGTCCACAATTTTTAATGTTTAAAAAAATACTATATCCTAATTATTACTAGCAAATAATTAAAGATATAGGTCGACGTTTTGATTGTTTAAAGAAAAATTAGGTTCATACATCAATTATTGACAGTACGTATATGCCTCTATATTTAATACGTTATGTAAACTTCATATGGTGTCGTCGACCATTTTCGAGGAATTTAATATCTTTCATGCACGTATTTTTATTAGAAGTATTCTAAGGTTTTACATTTTGTCATAAAAGCTTATAATTGACCACCAAAAAAAAAAAACTTACTCGTTTAAAAAAGTTGATCAGTCTATATAAGAAAAAAAATTGCTGTTAAAAAAAAAAGTTCAGTCTACCAAAAAAATAATGTAGATGTAATATGTATTAGTTCAAACTTTAATAGATGCATTGGCATATTTGAAGGCACTGAACTTTTTTATTTTATGGGAAATTTGTGAACCAGTAAATACTCTATATCTGCAGGATAATTAATTTATGTGTGGAGTGGTTAGATTTCCAAGTTTCAAGTCAACAATTTTGAGTCAAAATGCTGTCAGACAATTACATGCGGGCTGTAAAAATTAATACTACAACTATAGTTTACATGGATACAAAACTTATTAATGAAAGTGACGCTTTCCAATTATTTAAATTTATTGAAAATTGTTTTAAAGGATTAATATAATAAGAGAATATTACAGATTAAGATATGATACTCTCGTATGTAATATTTATACTTCAAAGATTTTAAACTTAGTGTAATTTATTCAAGATTTTTAAATATTCCATAATCTAGTATTATTCAGTATAAGATTTAACTAATATTTTGAAAATATTGCATAAGTTCAATAAATTCTATGAGTAAAAAAAAAATGAAACACTCTGGATAATTTTTGCATGAAGATTAATCGAGTTTCATTGTTGAGATGCTTTATGAAAATTTTAAAATTGTATTATTTTTAGACAACAAAGATTATAAAAAAAGAATAGAAATCAAGTCTGGCTTCTTATATTTATAAGAATCTAGTTAAATCATACGAGTTACTTGGTGATTCATTTCAATAAATTAAATACTCCCTCCGTTTCATAATATATGATGTTTAGAAAAGTATTTTTATTTCATAATATAGGATGTTTCCAACTTTCTATGCAATTTTGAAATTAATTTTATATTTTATATTATGCAGTCTTGTTTATAATTGGTTAAATTTTTTTAAAGTAACTATTTTTTAATATGTGTGTTTTAATTAAAACATCCTATATTTTGAAACGGAGATATTATTGTATATTTTTGAATATTCGTGAATGAGAATAACCTATGTAGAATTATTTCAAATATTTTTGTATCTTTTTGAATTTTCGTGAAAGAGTTACCTACGTTGAATTATTTGGTTATTATTAGGTTAAAGTCTAGTGGTTTATGTGAAGGTAATTACTACTACTAATTAGTACTGTGTTTTCTTACCGAATTACTCAACCCACTCGGATGCTATGGTGCACTATATTTATCTATATATATAATGTCACATGTGTTGTATTTTCTTAATAAGGATATGGAATAAGCTTCGAAAGCATTATAAAGAAAATTGAATCAAATAATTTATTTTTAGTTTACAAATTCACAATATTTTTGGTAAAATAAATTGAAATATTTTGCAATATTTGTTTGGAGTATATTGATGCGAAGAGAGACCAATCCAGCAAGAAACCATGTGATCAGTGGCGTCTATAACTATATAAAATAGAAAAAAACGAAAGGATAGGGATAATATAAAATCAGAAATGATATATCTCGATCTAGACTATATTATATGATGATCGATAAGGACACATGGCTTCTACAACATTTCTTTTATGCGACGAAATATGTATGCATCGGATGTGTTCCTGTCGTAACCCAAACTTGTAATTAAAAAAGTATACCATAACCTATTTCTATGATTGATTAAGTAGTTTTAAATTCTTATGCATATCCATAATAAGAAAAACTAAGTACAACATTGCTGTCACCTAGGAAATTCAAAATTTGAAGTAACACAAAAGAAAACGATTTCAAATTTGCCTTTTTTAAGTGATCCATTTCAAAACGAAATATGCATTGAGATCAACGCCGACTTGGTAACTCTACGTTTTGATGAATATACATACAATTACTTTGACCAAAAAAAAAAAATACATAGAATTACTAAAACTATGTAGTTTACAGAAAAAATTTAAAACTTACCAGCAAACTTATGTTATATGGCGCATTTTTTTTTTTACAATCAAACTCTATATATTAAATTATTGGAAATGACTTTTTTCGAGAGAAAGCCAAAAAAGTACCGACGAACTTACATGGAAAAAACAGAAACCTCGTGTTTTTGCACATTTCACAAATTTATCGGCACGGATATTACCCTCTCGAGAGATATATATAATACTAAAGCTAGCAAATCTATCTCTGAAATGAATAAAATTCTTCAATTCCGATGAAAATGTCGGCTAATCCTCAATATTAGACGTCATCGATATGAGGTCTAAACAATCCGTGACAAAAACAGTTTTATCTAAGTTCAAGGCCAAAATGCACTCCATAGCCCAGACAAGGGTGTCTAACTCTGCATATAAAGGGGATAGGCTTCTACGCGAATCTTTAAGCCCCATGTGCAGGAATCTATCACGATAGAAGCAATCCAACCGTGTCCGCTCCTATCCACCTCTACATGCCAAGATCCGTCTAAAAAACATACAAGGCAATCTTGTGGGATTTGGGTTGATATGTCTGCTTCTGCTAGCCATGGTGTTGTGTCTCTAATGTTTGCTCTTCTCCAGACTTCTTCTTCTTGAAAGGCTTTCTCCAAAGTATCGTGCGGAGATTCAGATATATTTTCAAAGACATTCTTATTTCTTGCCTTCCAAATGTACCACATCATCCACGGGAACGTCCTTAAGTGTTGATCAGTTGCACCAGAGTCTCTACCACGCCCATATAGAAAATCGAGGTTGTTATTTAGGGAAGAAGAAGGGAACACCATAGGATGGGAAGAGATTGTCGATAAAGCCCATACTTGACGTGCTGGGGGGTATTCAAATACCATATGTTTATAGTTTCCTCCTCTGCTCCACATCTGGGACAATCTTTATCTCTACCAATATGACGATAATGCAGGCGTTGGCATGTTGCCAAGCACCCAGTCACACATTGCCACACGAAATGCTTAAGCTTCCGTGATGTTTTTATCTTCCATGCTTGCGCCTTGAGTGTCGTAACACTAGGTCCCTGAGAAGGGAGGTCGCAATCAGGGCGAGAGATAGCTCTCGCGGCTTCGTATCCAGATTTAACGGTATAATTTCCAAACTTTGTCAAGGTCCACGAATAACCGTCTCTCGAGGCATTCAAGCTCGGTTTAATTCCCAAAATAAGGGTAATTTCTTTCGGGGGAAAGAGTTCCCGAAGATGCTCCAATTTCCACTTTTTGTGTTCAAATCAATCAAGGTATTAACACAAGCCAAGGGATTTCTTTCATTACTAAGTCCTTGTGGCGGCCGCGCTGGCGTATCTGGAATCCATGGTTCAGTCCAAAGGCATGTGTTGAATCCCGAACTTATGGTTTTACGGATTCCGTAAGAAAGAACATGTTTTGCAGCTAACATGCTTCTCCAGCCATATGAAGGTCGATTTGATACTTGTATCTCTAATGGACTACAATATCGAAAATATCTCCCTTTAAGAACTCGACTAAGGAGGGAATCTGGATATCTGAGAAACCTCCATAGCTGCTTTGCCAAGAGGGCAAGATTAAATTCTTCTAATGCTCGGAAGCCTAACCCATCTTCCGAGTATTGAAAACACATTTTCTCCCAAGAGATCCAGTGTAAACCTTTACTATTTGCCCTATTGCTCCACCAGAAGTCGGCGATGGCGCTAGTTAATTTGGAGCATATGGCTTTTGGTAAGAGAAAACACGACATTACGTAAGTCGGAATTGCTTGTGCCACTGATTTTATCAAGACCTCCTTGCCTCCTTTCGATAGGGATTTGGAAGTCCATAAGTTCACCTGTTTGTGGAGTCTATCTCTCACAAATGCAACGACTTGTGCCTTTGAACCATGAATTTTCTCAGGGAGACCCATGTATGTGTCCATGCCTCCTTCATTTGATATCCCAACAATAGATTTGATCTCTTGACGTATATGGGATGGAACCTCGGTTCCAAACATAATGGAAAATTTGGAAAAATTAATTTTCTTGTCCGGACGCCTCGCCATAAAAGCGGATTATATCGATAATTTCCTTACATTGCTGAGGATCGGCTTTGCAAAAGAATAGACTATCGTCAGCAAAAAGTAAGTGAGACACCGTCGGCTCGCGTTCGAAATACGTAAACCATGGATCTTCCCTTCTCTTTCGGCGTTCCTAATCTGAGCGATTAGGGCCTCTGTACATAGTATAAATAAATAAGGTGAAATTGGGTCCCCTTGGCGAATCCCGCGAGTTGGCCTAATCCGTCCCTTGGGATCCCCATTGATCAAAATGCGGTAGGAGACGGAAGTAATGCATTGCATAATCCAACCCACCCATTTATGATCAAAACCCATTTTTTCCATCAAGGCTCTTAGAAAATTCCATTCCACCCTATCATAAGCTTTACTCATGTCTGTCTTAATTGCCCTAAATTTCTTCCGGTTGGCTTGGTTGGAACGGAGGGCATGAAAGTTTTCTTGGGCAATTAGAATATTATCCGTAATTAATCTTCCTGCCATAAAGGCAGATAGGGTCTCATATATAAGATCCGCAAGAGCCTCTTGAGATGTAAGCTCAGAATTTTCAAGATCACCTTATAACTCACGTTACACAGGCTAATAGGACGAAATCTAGACATTTCTCGAGGTCGTTCTCCTTTCGGGATTAAACATATATTTGTTTCATTTAGCTTACCATCAAAAATTCCAGAGCTAAAGAAATTCTTCACCATCTTAGTGAGATCGCTTTTTGTGGTTTTCCAAAATTTTTGAAAGAACAAAGCAGTCATCCCGTCAGGTCCTGGAGCCTTCTCCGGATTCAGGGAGAACAAAACTCGTTTGACTTCTTCTTCTGAAATTTCTTTTGTGAGATGCTCGTTCATTGTTGGGGTAACCAAAATAGGTACATCCTTAATGGCTAATGTGGGGTCGCTCGCATTCAAGGATGAAAAGAGGTTGCTAAAGTACTCCTCCGCTACTTTTTCTATTCCTTCTTCTGTATCAACCCAAACTCCAAGTTGATTTAGGATACTAGTGATCTTGTTTCTTGCCCTCTTTTGTTTTGTGGCAGTATGGAAAATTTTTGTATTTTTATCTCCTCCTATTAGCCAAATTAATAAAAATTTATATGACTTTGTGAATGACATATTTTAACTATTACCTCTGATAAGATTGATATTGCAAAACCATTGGAACTTATAGCCAAATTAATAAGAATTTGGCAGTACTTAAAAACATCTAGAATAGAATAGATCTAGAACAGGTATGTAACATAGACCATTGATATTAGTTTCTCTAGATCACGACATTGGATGTTTGTTTAATCGATAGTTTTTGGGTAACCGCAATGCTCAGCGCCGAACAAAAGAATCTTCATGCTTCCCTCCCAACTTTTTTTGTTTTTCTTGGGAAAAACCAAAATTGATTATATTAGTCCCGAATTTGCTATTTTACTATTGTTATACTAAAATATCTAAAGGGAATCGATATTGTCAGTGATCCAGATCAAGATCATAATATTATCAATCAAAATCACTTGTTCCCAAAGATTCGATTAAAAAGATGTACCAAAAAAAGAAAAACAAAGAGATTCATTTTAAGCCGTTGATTTACAGCAAAAAGATAAAAACACCAGCTTGCTTCTTCAACTATTTACAGATTGTTGTTACATTAGTAAAAATCGAAAATTACTCTCTCTGTTACAAACCTCTGAAAGAAGCTACACCATTTTTGTTGTTATATAGCTCAATCAGGGTTACAGAGACTGGTAATAAAAGAAAGAAAAAAAAAGGATTTTTTTTTACATTTTGGTATTTTTTTTTCAACTTTGACAAAATTTACCATCCATCTGATTCTGAACAGCTCTAACCGCAGCCACTCTTGCAGCCGTAGCAGACTTGTTAGCTCCAGCCACGGCTCGGCTCACCTGCTCTTCTACCCGTCTCCGTTTCACTGCCTTGTTCGCTGTTTCTCGAGCCGCCTGCAATTTTTCAAGTTAAAGTTTTTCACTTTTTTACTTTTTTACTTTTTGTGTGTCAATTCAAACAACAGTTGAGTAACTCCGGTTTGAACTAAAATTAATGTACCTGAACCGCTCTAGAAACAGGCTCGCTCGTAAGAGGAAGAGAAGTTACAAGACTCCCTGAATCCCACTCACCAGATTTAGCATCACCTGTTCTAAACGAGTAAGCACCAAACCCTTGTTTACGACCTTCATGCCATGCTCCTTCGTAACAATGTCCATTCGCGAACCGATACACACCAAACCCATGAATCTTATCTCCAAAATACTCCCCTGCATACTTATCTCCATTTCTAACAAAACACAACACCAAAACAAATATTATTACTTTTTTGTCAAAACAAGATTCACCCAGAAAAAAAAAAAAAACAGAACAGAGATAACATACCTGAAATGGTAAGATCCAAGACCATGTTTAACACCAAATCTAGACTCCCCAACATAAGAGCTACCATCAGCACAAGACTGAACACCAAACCCATGACTCTGACCATTGAACCATTCACCAGCATAACAATCACCAGTGTAGAACTTGTAGACTCCATAACCATGTCTAAGACCTTGCCTATACTGACCTTTATATCTACTCCCTCTAGCCCAGCTCTCAATCCCATGACCATCGTATCTCCCATCAACCCAATCACCTTCGTAACGACCTCTCACGAAATAGTAATAAACTCCACTCCCATTACACTTCCCTTTGTGGAATTCACCTTCGTAGAAGTCTCCGTTACTGTAGAATTGAACACCTTCTTTGACGAATCGCTTCACAACCTTCTTCTCCGGTTTGTTGGTATCGTCTCCGATGTACCATTGTACCGGTTTAGATTTCGGGTTTCTTCCTTGGAAACCTAAGACTCTGGTGGTTTCGTCGGAGATTTGTTTGATTGCGATCACGGTTTGGTTTAGGAGTGCGATGTTCTTGGAAGCGAAGAAGAGAGCTACGGCGACGAAGATGAGAGCTAGCAAGAGATTTTCCGAAGTGAGGATCTCATCGGTTTGTGAGAAGACGACGAAGAAGAAGAAGGAGGAGAGGCTGAGGAAAGAGAGAGAGACCATGGTGAAAGCTAAACCGGGATTAATCCGAGTTAAACCGGTTTTAGGATTTGATGAACCGAATGGTTTAGGTGGTTTTCGTCTCTGCTTCTCTTCTTTCTCTCCGGCTTCTAGATCTTGTTGCTCGCCGCCTTCCACGATTGAAGATAAGCTTTGAAAAGACGATCGGACATTTGAAGATGACCGGAGCAACGACGACTGCGTCCTCGTTAGCTTCGCCGCCGCCTGTTTCTCCATTTTCTTCTTTCCAACAAAAAAAAAAACAAAACTTCGAAACTATCGAAACGAAAACAGAGGTGAGATTCCGGTCATAATCGATTTCTCCGGCGAGAGTACACTAACCGCTGCTTCACCACCGTAACTAGCATCACGCACGACTTTGTTAGAGAGTGAGAGGGAGATTTGCGAGTAATTTTTTTTTGGTTTGGCTCTCTTCGTTGTTAATTTTTCCGGTACCGGAGAATTTTTTAAAACGGCGAAGCTCAGTGAGAGAGAGAGAGAGAAAGGGAGAGGAAGCGAAGAAGAAATGGACCGGGTTTGGGCTTTTTAATTTAAAGAGATGAGATTAGATTTAATAAGAACCGTTGGATTAAGATCTGACGGTTGATTAAGTAAAGAGGAGAAGGAGAGCCGTTGGATGTTGTGTGACCGGTGATGATGGGAATATATACATTACATTGGTCGACGGATCCAAACATGAGCGGTTTTTTAGCTTTTACTGTTGCAAAAGCTGGCACGTGCCATTACTTTAAGTACACAGTTTCTAATAATATTAAAGTATTTTTTTTTATTACCAAACTGATTTACAGAAAAAAAAAATCTCTGCTTTTCGATAAAATTGTTAATGACATCCTTTACAATTTTGTTTTTTTGTTTTTTTGTTTTTAAATAAGATTTGTTTCCTATTAAAATAGGATTAGGGTAATATAGTTTTATCTAAATAAATCTTTTTTTTTCAAGCTTATCTAAATTAATCATTTCTTATAAAACATACAAAATGCCACCAGGATGCCCGCTTTACATTTTCATTTAGCATAGGAATAACTTATGTTTATTATTTTATTTAGTTTAGTTAAATTCAATTTTAATTTTCATAATTGTCACAGCCAAGAAAACCATTTTTGGTTAATTTCTTTTTAAAAATAAAATTAACCTAAATATATTTTTCTTATTTTTACACAAACTAAAAATTTATTATTATAATATTATCTTTAGATTAATACTCTTAATAGATTATTTATATTAATTTCATCACCTAAGTATAAAGGTAAATTGGTCAATTACAATCTAAAGTCTAAACTAAAGTAATTGGGAAAATAAACAATTAGTGGTAATTTTATTAATGATAAAAAAAATTTGTGGTATTTTTGCCATTTCTCAATACATTTTTATAAAACTATTTTTAGCATGATTATAATACTTAATTTGGAGTAATATCTTCAGGTTAAAATAAAAACCAGATCAATTCAATGGATCTAAATTAAACTTTCCATAATAATGACATACATAAACATCACCCTTGGAGGAAAAGAAAAAACATACATAAACATCACCCCTAAGCCAGATTTCTACTATTCATGCATATAGGAGTAGTAATAACTTTATTTGTGTATCAACAACAACATTTGAATTCATTTTATTTTTGGTAAGAAATCTGGTAGGTGATCTGCCAGCAGAATTGTTGAAACCCGCGATCAGTTACTATCCACGGAATTTGTTTTTTCAAACAAAATATTAATGGCCAAGAAAAAAAAGAAAAGAGAGCAGGATGGTTGGATCTAAAATCAAATCGTGAACAACCTATTTTAACCAAACATCCTCGTTTGGTGTAGTTCGATGTTATTAGCCTCCGAGATTAGTTATATTTCAAACAACATAACTTAACTACAAGCTATGTATATTACACTGTTTCATCTAATTTCTGGTATGGTTTAGAAAGTTCTATGAAAGTGTGTGTGTATGGTAAATATAAAATAGTTTGGTTGTTTTGTAATAGTTAGAAAAATTGAAACGTCGTAGAGACTAGAGAGTGCAACAATCTTTTTCTTACTAGTCAAATCACAACAACAATATAAGTATAGTTGCCATGATATTACATAGTTCCATTTGATAGCTTTTTTAATTCATGACTACTTTTTATTGCTAACAACGTTGGATTATAAAATGGATTAAAACAGGATATTATCATTTAAGCAAACATCTCTTTCAAATGAGATCTAAAGTCAAAACTCCTCATCCGTTTTAACTTTCGGCTACGATAAAGGCCAATTGCAACAGAGAGCCATGCGTATGCATTCTAGTCATTATATTCGAAATTATCACAGCTTAGCAATCTCCTTATCTTTTTTTTACTTGTCAAATTTTAATATTTGTTATATCAAATTTTTCTTATTTTTCTTTTCAGAAATATGCAAAAACCATTTTTTCACTCATAAAATAATACATATATAAATGCTGTAAATATTAACGAATTTCTAAGTGAATGAAATGATCTGGATGATATTTAAACCAAAAATGTTATATATGTTTAGTAAATTACGTGGATAAAATGTAGTTGGCATGATCACATCCTACGCAGCATGTACAATAAAACAATTAAAGATTTAAATCATGGAAGAGAAAGCACAATCATGATGTATTGTCCTTCTTCCGTTACCTTCACACTTCGAAGCCTTATTCCCTTAACGACTCCCGTAACCAACTTGCAACAATATCAAAGGAAGAAACTGAGCTCCACGCAAACATAGACTCACGATTCACCAAGCTTCAAAGAAAACCAAGAATAGAGAGAAGCAGAACATGCTTTTTGGGACTTCATTTAGACGAATTCGGCCCATTCCATTCAAAGTCCATAAGCATATGATTTAACTTTAAGTAATATATATTTTTATTATTATATAAAAATTGATACTTACATGTTTTTTTTAATGAATAAAATAAGACAACTTTTTATTTTTCGAAATATGATATAAAAATAAAAATATATAGTTTATAGATTTAATGAGGGAACAACTTTTTTTGTATGTTTAATTTGGTACTTACCATTTTACTAACATATCCAGGGAAATTGTTCGCAAAACCTTTTCACAGGACTTTTATCTCCAGGGACGAAGTATTCCCCACTATTGTATGGGTTTCCATCACAAACTTGCTTGCAAGCGTCAGAACATTTGGCTGGAGTTGCATTTTTGCCGGTCTTCATGCACACGTTCGTAACACAGTTTCTAAGACATACATCTAGCGCTCTCTTGTTCGAATGAGCGACTTGTGCCGAAAACATCATCGTACATAACGTTATAATCATTAAAATATTGCATATTCTCTTTGACATTTGAACCGCCATCTCGTTGGTATTCTGATAAGTCTAAAAACTTTTCTTTTACTGTAGTTCTAGTTTTCAATGAGATGATTTGGTGAAATATGATGGGCGGTTTTAGGAGATTTATATAGTAAACAAAGTTTTATCGGTTTGAAAAGTTGTTAACTGTTAGAGGTTAATTTGTTCTTCGTTTCTTTTTTTGGACATCTTAGATTCTTAGGTGCTATATTGGTTTGACTATCTGCGTAACTATATGCCATAAGCCTACAAAATAAACAATATCTTATTAGTGGCCTTTTATTTTTCTTACGGGTTGTTAAGAAAAGCTATTTTTGACTATCTGCGTAACTATATGCTACAAGCCTACAAAATAAACAAATATCTTAGTGGCCTTTTATTATCTTCCTAAGCTCGTCAATCAGTCCATGTGAGAAAAGATACATCTATTACGCGTAGTCGCTTAATATTAATTCTCTTAAGATAGAAAAGAAATAAAAACTCTTGGCCATATATGTGTTTTCAAGGCATTCAAATTGGAGTTTTGTTAAATAGCTGGAAATTACATGATTTTCATTTAGGAGAGTCCATGATGATGATGATACATTGCCTTCAAAGCTTTCATTAGATCAAAGAAGAATAGATCCATGTATCTTTCATCAACGAGGAAGTCAGAGTTGTTGTTGATTATATGCAAATTATGTCGCTCAACAAGGACTACCCAAAGAATTTGAAAGGTAGATATATAGGAGCGACGAATAAGAACTTATCAAAGATTACATGGAGAAGAGAAGGTAGGAGTTGAGGCAGAGACGCCAGAACCTCGTAGTCAAGATTAGCGGGTGGAGCAACATGGAGGACCGAGAGAGATGCAAAATAAAATGAAAATATTTGTTACTCGATAGGTTATGAGTTCTTATCATATGGGCGTGTATGCTTATATGATGTTTCTTTTTTTTTTTTTTTTTTTTTTTTTTCTAGTAGTTGTGAATAGATTTCATATTGACGAATAAATTTCGATTTAGAATTCGAAAACCTTGACAAATGAAATTCGTCTTAACAAAGAGTCACATTTTGATTTGAGAGTCAAGTCAAACGAGAAGGAGTCTAGTATACAGAACCAAAGGAGTTTATATTTTTTTTTGTTTTTGTGTGTGTGTGGTAACTATGAGTTGTTGGCATGGGATCTAAGATTTCCGAAAGATAAAACCGTAAAGCAATGATTTTTAAGTACACTATACAATATAAATCCTCTATAAACTTATAAATTACATCATTTGAATTCCTATGTATGTAAAAAAAATCAGATACAAAATGAGTGACAACATGCATATTTGTTTCAAGAAAAAAGATAATTAATTATTACTTGAGAAAAGTAGACACATGTACAAGATGTGGATAATATATATATATATATATGTGTGGAAAATTAATTAACAAACAATGAGAGCTTTTGTGATTATAGATTAGGGGCATTTAGCAAAATATTTGCAATACAGACTTTGACCCGGGTTAACGTAATTTTCGTGACCCAATAGTTGTTCATTGCAAAGTTTTTTGCAAGCATCCTCGCACATGGCAGGAGTAGCGTTTTTGATCACCTCTTTAACACATTGTTTTGAGACACAATGTTTGATACACATATCCGCATTTGAGATTTGTGCCGAAAACATCATCGTCAGCAAAGCCGTAATGATCAGAACACTGCATGTTTTCTTCAAACTTTGAGCCTCCATAATAACAACGTATACAAAATTAAAATGTATTGATATTGATTACAATTATGATAAAACAATATGATTTAGCTAGGTTTTGTCTAGATGATTTATATAGTGAAGGTAATGTTGTCTAATTGTAGAAAATTGGGTTGTTTTCTTGTTTTTGTTTGAATTGAAGGTTTAATTCGTTTCTTGTTTTCTATCTTTAGAGGTGGTTCTTCATCTCTGTGATCTACACAGTAGTGTTTTTGGTCATCCTTTGTTGTATTAAGCCAAAAAATCAGAGAACGACTAAACCGTAGTGGAATTAAAAAACTACCGTCAAATTAACTACAACGATTTCGGTTCGGTTAGTTCCGGTTAACAAAATTAATTTTACCCGATTAAGTCACTCCATGGCCTAACCCGACCCGACTCATCGATTTAAGTCACAAGAAGCTTGACTTTATTTTTCCCCGTTTCTCTCTGAGTAGAAGAAATCGAGAAAGGTACTTCGCTCAATCTTCGTTTCTCGTATGGGAATGATCGCTTCTATGAATTAGGATTGGTCTTTTTTCATTATGTAATTGATTTTGTTGTCGCTGTGTTCGCGTTATGTGACTGTGTGTTGTTCTTATTTTTTTATCCCCAGAATTTGATGTTCTTTGGTGCTGATTCTTAATTGAGAAAACTTGCTTGCTTCACTACTTTATTATACGAACTTAGATCTTAAACAAGCCAATTTTGAGCTATGAATTCGAGAAAGTTTGAAAATTTGCTTAATGATTCTCGCATTTCCTAGTTATTTATTTTTCCTTATTGTGCTTGTCTTCTCAGTGCTGCTTGTTGTCGAATTCGTTCTTCAAAGAGATTGATCCAATGGTTGTGTTTTATAATGTGCTCAAGATAGCTTTTGTATTTGCCTCTCTTGGTTTCATGGAGATGAATCTGCATACTTTGTAGCTCACTAGTCTTTTAAGTCTGTTGTTCCCAAGATTTATAGCTTTTTTCTTGCTCCATATGAAAATATAGCCTGTTTACATTTCATTGCTGAGGAGTACTTCATTTCCATTTGAGTTTCTGTTGTCTGGTGGAAATACTTTGACTGGGCATTGCTTCTTTTTCAGTGACTGATCAAAAGATGGGAAGTCAGGAGAATGTGAAACACCTCGAGGAATGCACTGTTTCTAAGTCAGTTTCTTATTTCACGTTTTACATCAATAATGTTTGATTGTTTTGCTAGTCATTAGACAGAGAAAGGAACATATTTCTAGTGGTACTGGGAATCATAGTTTTGTCATTGAGTCAATCAGTTTTTGTAGCCAACTCTTAGTCTGTCGTTTTCACTTGTCCATACCATCATGCTTAACCACTAGTTGCTTTGATTTGGAACATGGAGTAACCTTAGCATCCAACTTAGTATTAGTGTATCTTATGGTGTTTAACAGTGTGGTTGTTGTTCTTCAAGATGAAACATTCTAAAGCGTTGAAAAGTTCTTTATTTCTGGTGGTGTATAAAGTGTTTGTTTCTTAACCGTGATCTAGGAATCATATTTTGTCATTGAGTCATCAGTAGCCCACTCTTAGTCGTTTCCACTTGGTCATACCATCATGCTTAACAACTACACTGCTTTCATTTGATCAAAGAAGTAACTTTAGCATCCAACATTGGTACCTAGTATCTTTTAATGTAAAAAACACTGTGGTTGTTGCTCTTCAAGTTGAAACATCGTAAACTGTAAAAGTTTCGGTTTTTTTTGTGTGGGTGCAGTGCACTAGGGACATGGGTATTCTCAGTCCTAGGAGCATTGGTTGCAATCCCAGTTGGCATCAAACGCAAGTCTCTAGGTCCACTCGTCTTCTTTGGCACAACTGGAACAATGCTTGACATCATCATTGGTGTGAGTCAATGCGAGAGAGAACACGCAGAACATCAAATGAAGTTACTCCAAGACTCTCAAGATGCCACAACAATCACCAACACAGAGACTGAGGATACTTCTTCCATGTCCTAATCTTCTTGCATTAGTTTCAATAAGAGTACTATGATGTAATTTTGCGCTGGGATTTTTACGAGGGAGTGATTCAGGCCGGCTCGAGAAGGGTAGGGCTCGCAGCTTCGCCGGAAGCGACGATGTCCCTATCTCTCTCTGTCACATCCTATCCCGTTCAGAATCTTTGGGATCGATGCCAATTACAAGTAACACTTGTTTCAAGATATTGTGATTATTCCATGTGCTTTGAGCAAAACAAAGACGCAAGCTTTTGATGATTTCGCAGCCTAAAACTAAGACATTATAACCCCAACTGAAACTGTTATGATCATCTGAAACGGAAAGATGATTTGAAACAATACGATATACATCTAAAACTGTTACGATCATCTATATTATGAATGAATCAAATCTTGAACTCCAATATTAAATGGTATACAAAAAAGGCATGTTCAAAGTTCAAACCTTTAGCAACAAGAAACCATGCTTAGAGAAAAGAAACGAAAAAAGAAAACCATCTATCCCACTAAAGGAAGATTCTGGCGAACTCATCAAACTCATCCGACGACGAACCATCGGAGATAAGCCGAGAAACAGAGCGAGAGCACTAGGCAAATAGAACCAATCATCAGTTTCATGTCCGACTCTTCTCGTAGCCTCCGCATCGCCACCGGCGCAAACGTGACACTGAGCATGGCTATAGCGATTCTGATACTCGCAAACGTAAAACACATATCGGCTAACTTGTTGAGCTCTGACGCGCAGTAGAACGCGACGTGTCCGTTCTTGGTCGTCTCCGTCGGATCTGAAACGTCAAAATCAGAAGCACGTTTGCAGATTCCGGTGAGAATGGCGAGCGAAACCGCTATGAAGAAGCGATCGTTAACTCGACTAGTCTCTTCTCTTATCTCACGAGCTCCATCTTCATCGTCCATTGCACTTTTTTTGGAATCTTGCAGGAAAAAAGAAAAAAATGAAGACTTTGAAACGATGATTGATTAACAAAAAAAAAATGTGAGAAAGGTTTTGGAGTTTGTTAAAGAGGGAAGGAGAGGAAGAGGGGTTTATATAACTTAACCATCGTTAAATTTTTAACCATGTACAATGGTACTTAATTGTAACTAATTTAACCATGGTTTACTATAGTAACCGTACGTGCTGTGGGATGACTCATGCAACATAACATAATGATATGGAATTAACGAAGGGGTCTGACTTCTTTGGTTACAAAATTTCGATAACTTGGTAACACAAATGTGGTTGGTTCAATTTAGGAAATATCTATAATATGGTTACACAACTTGTTACTCCCATGCCAGTAAGTCGATTCATTTTTTTTCTTTTTAATAGCAAATCATGTTCAAAGCAACATGGAAACAATAATGATCAAAACACAAAACCCATAGAAGAAGTATAGTAGTAGACGTAGTACTAAGCGCAAACAAACGAGCGAAGGAAGAGAGAGATCATCATGAAGGTAAAACCCAATGAAAACAGAATATTGGATTCAACATGCCTCTGACTTCGCATCGGTATCCATGGTGCCAACACCAACCACGGCAACGAGATAAATATATACGAAATCTCGAGGATAAAAGAGTTATGAGCCATCCTATTCAACTTCGACGCCCAGTAGAACGCCGCGTCTCCGTTGTTCTCCGTTTCCTGATTCGGATATGAACCTTCGAAACCCGCTGCGCGTTTGCATACTCCGTTTATTAGAACGAGCGCCACCGCTACGAATAAACGAACGCTTAAGCTACGAATATCTTCACGACGTCTCACACGTTGCTATTCCCGTTGTATCTCCACTGCTCCGTCTTCCATTGTCATCGGAATCTCGCCGGGAAACGATATTGGAGATTTGGGACGAAGATTGAGAGAGAAGAAAAATAAAAATCAGAATCGGGAAAAGTAGAAATTATCTATCTATGAGTGTTTTGGAGTTTGTAACTAAAAGATGGGTTTATGTAAAACCTAACCATGGTTAATATTTAATTTAACAAACGAAAGTTGAAGCAGTAGTCTCATCCTATGACACGTGGAACTATGATTCATCGGATGGCTTATAATACGCTACAATTACTTTTGTCCTCCTCTAAATTAGGATGGCGTTACTAAAGTTATGGATAATTCAACTTAATAATATATATATATATATATATATATATATATGTGTTATGTTTCAGCAACCTAAAACTAAAAGTGTTAAATTTCCATATCCTTAAAACCGACTTGACTTACGTTTTCCCTTTTATTTTTTGTTTGCTGCGATTCCTAGTTCGTGTGTATATTATATGAAGGCCTCGGAGGTCCTCCTCTGAATTTGATCAAATTAGAGAGAGAACGAGAAGAAGACAATGTTGTTGAAAAGACATTGCTCGAGTGATCAAAACCAAACAGTAAAACGACATCGTCGCTCCAGTGAGGCATTAATGCTGCTACCACTCCATGTTGTAGAGCTCATCCTCGAGAGGCTTCCTGTGAAATCTCTCCTAAGATTCAAGTCTGTGTCCAACAAGTGGAAATCGACAATCGAGTCCCAGTATTTCCAAGACCAACAGTTTCTCCGTCGTAAGAAATCACGAAGTCCAGATGTCCTTCAATAGACTACATTAATTAAGGCCTATTCTTAAATAGCTACGATTTAAAAACTGTTACGTTCGATAAACATGGCGTGATAAATCTTGTTAATACGATAGTATCAATTAATATTCGGCAAACCTCTAATCAAGATAAATTACGAGCAGTTATGGCGTGATATGGGAATCAGTTTTGTCATTGTGTCATCAGTTATGTAGTCCACTCTTAGTCAGTCATTTTCACTTGTCCATACCATCATGGTTAGCATCCAACACTAGTATTCGTATAATCGTATCTAGTATCTTTATGGTGTTAAACAGTTTGGTTGTTGTTGTTCTTGAAATTGAAACATTCTAAATTATTGAAAAAGTTCAATTCTTCATAGTTCTTTCACTGAGTCATGAGTCATAGCCTACTCTTAGTCGTTTTCACTTGGTCATACCATCATGCTTAACCACTACACTGCTTTGATTTTCACTTGGCAGATGAGCTAGTATATGTGAAGAGTACCTGTACTACATCATGATGCCATTTACAAGTTACACTTGTTTCAAGATATTGTGATTTATCCATGTGTTTTGAGCAAACAAAGAAGCAAGCTTTAGATGATTTCTCAAACTAAAACTAAGAACCCTATAGCTGGAAAGATAGATGTATTTGATTTCGAAAGCTTGTGGCTCTTTTACTGCCTCCTGACGGAAATTGCAACACATGAAGTAGTACGATATACATTTGATGAAACTGTGAAATTTTTATATGATCAATGGACCAATCTTGAACTTTACTCCAATATCAAATGGTATTCAAAACTCATGTTCGAAGAAACAAAGTTTCAACCTTTATATATATATCCATCATGTTCAAACTAAAGAAGACACAAGGAAAAAGAAAAAGCAGAATGAAAGGTTTAATAACGATCACTAAAACGGCACCGTTCCAAATCGAAAACAGAGGAAGGAAGGATTCAGGCGAACTCAAACTCATCCAACGATGAACCATCGGAGATAACCGGAGAAACAGAGCGAGAGCATTAGGCAAATAGAACCCATCATCAGTCTCATGTCTGACTCTTGTCGTAGTCTTCGCATCACCACCGGCGCAAACGTGAGTCCGAGCATGGATAAACCGATTCTGACTATCACAAACGTAAAACACATTCCGGCTACCTTGTTGAGCTCTGACGCGCAGTAAAACGCCACGTGGTCGTTCTTCGTCGTCACCGTTGGATCTGACACGTCGAAATCAGAAGCTCGTTTGCAGATTCCGGTGAAAATGACGAGCGAGACCGCTGTGAAGAAACGATCGTTAACTCGACGAGTCTCTTCTCTTCTCTCACGACCTCCATCATCATCAACCTCCATTGCGATCAAAAATCTTGCAAAAGCTTTTGAAACGATGAGAAAAAAACAAAAACAAAAATCAGAATCGGGAAAAAGTGTGTCCGATGGGTTTTGGAGTTTGTTAAAGAGAGGGAAAGAGGGGTTTATCTAACCTAACCATAGTTAAATTTTTAACCATGAACCATGGTTTATTTTTAACCGTACGTTTTCTAACCATGGTTTGTGTTTTAATCACCGTACGTGCTGAACAAGTTTCAATGCGAGAGAGAGGTGATGATGACTCATGATATGGACTTTACGAATATTTGGTTACTGTAAAACTATGTTTTCTTGAAATACCACTGGTTACGTAACCCAAAATAAAAAATACTACTGGTTATAAAAATTTCGATGATTTGGTTACACATATTTGGTTCCTAAAAATTTTGTTCAGCTTGGGTCAATAAATATATATCATTAATAACCATACGACTATCACTATCATTTATATTGTTACTTAAATCTAAAAATAGTAACTAGTCTGATAAACGAAAGTTAAAGCAGGTTGCCTCATCTAACGACACGTGAAACGATGTATTGATCGGATGGCTCATAATAAATACGGATAACTTTGTCGTCTTGATCAAACTTGTTACTCCGATGTCAATTCAATTTTTTAAAGCAAATCATGATCATACTAACATGGAATCAAGTCATACTAACATCGAATCAAGAAACAGCAATGTTCAAAAACACAAACCCCAAAGAGAAAAGTGTGTCAGATTCTAGCGACATGAAAGATGAAGTAGTCATCACACAAACCAGCGAAGGTAAGCGGAGAAACAGAGCGAGACCAACAAGCAGATGAAACCCACAACGAGCTGGACATCGCAGTCTCGTCTAAGACTTCGCATCCGTCGTGCCATCACCACCGTCACGAAAACGATCTGGATTATCACAATCATACAAGAAATCTCCGCCATCCTGCTAAACTTCTTAGCCCAGTATAACGCCACGTGGTCTCCGTTCTCCGTTCCCGAACCGTCGAGACCAGTCACTCGTTTGCAGACTCCGGCGGATAGATTGAGCGAGACAGCGACGAAGAAACGTACGGACAACCTACGAAGCTCTTCACGTCTCTCACGTAGCTCTTCTTCACGTCTCTGATCAACAACTCCTCCATCACCATCCATTTGCGATCTGAATCTTGCGAGCAGAGCAGAGACTACTAAGAAGAAAGATTGTGAAAAGCAAAAGTTTTGTTTTGGAGTTTGTTAAATGAGAGGTATAATAAAGAGATGGGGTTTATATAACCTAACCATGGTTAACGTTTTAACTATTGACTATGGTTTATAATTTACTGTGCGTTTGGCGTGAGTGGTGACCTGGCAAAGACCTGACGTCTTTCTTTGGTCAAAGCTTAAAATTGGGTTTGAACCTTTGGGTAAAAAACCTATATGCGATAAAAAGTTACCTGACAAAATTTTACCGAAAGGTTTGAACTTTGAACTTCCCCTAATTTACCCAATGGTACGTTAAAACAGCTGCCTCATCTTATAACACGTGCAACGTTGATTAATCGGATGGCTTATCTTACGTACGTTGCAGTTACTTTTTTTTGTCTTATTCTAAAATTGCGTAAGATTTATCTGATGGCCTTTTTCTTGAATCGATTAGGAGCTAATACGATTTAAACCTATTGTTACGAGCATTAATAGTAAGCAAAACGTTCAATCAAGAAACCATAATTGATAATTGTTCAACATCACAAAGCAAATAACACAATGAAAAAAAGCAGATAGAGATAAGATTGCACGTAAGCAACGGCGATGGTTTTACGTACTAAACGACACAGTTACTACAGTAGGGGAAAAAAAGAGATCCCGATGACGTGGAAAGGTGGAAGAGGAAGAACGCAGAGTCAGGAATGACTTAACACTCACCGGACGACTGGTGAATTAACAAGCGAAGAAAAGGAGCGAGGTGGCTATCAAACAAACAACACCCAACAGGAGCTGCGCGTCGCACTCTACTCGTATCTTCTTCATGCTTTCAAGCACCTGCGGAGCACAGAGGATTCTGTAAACCACAAACGTGAAAGACAGATGCGCCCACAGGTTGAACTCTAACGCCCAGGAATACGTCGTCGGGTTTGGACCTGGACGAGCTACTTGTTTGCATACTCCTGTCAAAAGGTCAAGCAACCCCGCGACGACGAAACGACTGGCCATCCGAAGAACCTCTTCACGTTCCTCATCACGAGTCGCTTCACGTGTCTCATTAACAACTCCTCCTCCATTCATCGCGATCGAGATCTTGCAGGAAGAATCAAGATTTGAGACGAAGATATTGTGTTGAAGGGGTTTTGGAGTTTTTGTTTTCTTTTTGACGTCCAGTTTTGGAGTTTTATAAGAATAAAGTGTTTATGAAAATCTAACCATGGTTAAACTTTAACCGTGAACCGTGGTTATAAATAACCGTACATTTTCAAACTGGCGTGAGTGGTGATGTGATGACCTGGATCTCTTTTGGTAACAGTGAATTGGTTTTATGAAATATCGGTTAGGCAAGTACACACAATTTTCACTCGTGTGTAATTGCACTTTTGTTTTTACAGATTTGAGGTCACAGTGAATTGGTTTTATGATACGGTTCGTGTCTGCTTGGGTCAATTCGTTACCATTTGGAGAAAATATCGACATGGTTTAGTAATATTTGTATCATTTGATATAAGAAACTGTATATCGTACTTGTAAGTAGCACTTTTGTTTTTACAGATTCTTAAATCACTTTTATTAATTTTTTGTGAGGGTCAGTGGGCTTCTGAAATTCCCATAATCCCTTTCATCTCATGACATGTGATACGATAGTTTTTTTATCGGATGGCTTATAATAAGCCACGATTACTTTTGTCTTGATCCTCCATTTAGCATTTACTTAATTTCATCTATATTTTTATTTTACTATCAGTTTGCCATCAATCTACACATTTCCACCAAGTTGGTTGATTAACTCTTTGTACAACATTTCAACTATATAATATAAAGTTCAGGTGTTTTAAAAAAAAATAAAAAATCTACACAATAATGCATGTTATTTACAGTCGACCTTTATTTTTTATTTTGACATCATTCACAGTCGACTCAACTAACGTTTTAGCTACAACATGTGTAGTTATACTTAGATATACAATATGCAAGCTAGCTTTTAATTGATAGTTTGCTACCCTGTAAAATAAGATATGTGAATTTATTTCATTTTTCTCAATCTTTTGCTAAATGACATTATTTACGGATCAAGTTATTAACTAAACATATATATATCATCGCTGGATGAGGCAACGCTAACATTCATAATACAATATGAGGAAAGCACATCACAAACACAAACGATCGAATAGAAAATACAGATATATATATATATATATATATATATATCAATGACTTTTTATATAAATTATTGATTCACAATCTCATCCAACGATGATATCCACCTTGAACACAATAGGAGATAACATTGAGAGACAGAGAGTTAGCAGAAGCAACAGTACTTCAATGAGAGAAGTAGCAGAAAGCAACCAAGACGGCCACAAGTTAACAAACATCGCGCACTTGCCCGAAATCAACATGCAGAACATTGCAACCATCACTAGCGCGAAGGAGACAAAATTTTACCAAAAGGTTTGAACTTCCCCTAATTTACCCAATGGTAAGTTAAAACAGCTGCCTCATCTTGTAACACGTGGAACGTTGATTAATCGGATGGCTTATAATATATACGTTGCAGTTACTTTTTTGTCGGACGGGGCTTACTAATGAAGAAGCTTTTGATGCCTCTTTCTTGAATCAATTATGAGCTAATACGATTTAAACCTACTATTACGACCATTAATATTAAGCAAAACGTGCAATCAAGAAACCATTATTGTTCAACAACATGTACAAAGCAAAGAACACAACGAATAAAAGCAGATAGAGATCACACGTAAGCATCGGCGATGCGATGGTCTCACTCACTAAACGACACAGTTACATAGGGAAAAAAAAAGAGAATCCGATGACGTGGAAGGGTTTGCATACTCCTGTCCAAAGCTCAAGCAACCCCGCGACGACGAAACGACCGGCCATCCGACGAACCTCTTCACGTTCCTCATCACGAGTCGCTTCATGTGTCTCATTAACAACACCTCCTCCATTCATGGCGGTCGAGATCTTGCAGGAAGAATCAAGATTTGAGACGAAGATATTGTGATGAAGGGGTTTTGGAGTTTTTGTTTTCTTTTTGACGTCCAGTTTTGGAGTTTTATAAGCATAAAGTGTTTATGTAAATCTAACCATGGTTAAAAGTTTAACCGTGAACCGTGGTTTATAATAACCGTACATTTTCTAACGGGCGTGAGTGGTGATGACCTGGACCTCTTTTGGTCACAGTAAAATGGATTTTATGAAATACCGGTTAGGCAATTCCTTGTTGATGAACCGAAAATTCGATACTTGCTTGGGTAAAATAATTTATCATCTCTGCGTTACCATTTGGAAAAAATATTGAGATGGTTTAGTAATATTCGAATCATTTGATATAAGAACTATATATATTCACTAATCAAAACTACATTTTATATAAGTGATTTTAGAATAAAACTTTGTTTTTTACTGATTTTAAAATCAACTAAAATAATACCCGCGCTACGCCGCGGGATTGTTTTTGGTATTGTTTGTATTTTAATATTTTTTAAGATAATTTTTGTATGTTGTTTATAATAAAAAAATTATTGCGTGTGTTGATTGATTATCATTGACTTTTTTACCTTAAGAAACATGATTGGTGAACATTAAACGAAAAGCTAATAATTAAATATTAAAAACTCTAGATTCCACAAGCATACCATATAATTTCATAATGAAATTCTCTGAAACAAATGTGCCTCAAACCAAAATCAAAAATACATCAATAGACATCTTTCGCATATTCGAAATCACATCATAGTTATGCTTTATGTAACATCAAAACTACGAGTAAAAAAAAATGAAGAAAAGTGTTACACCTATCGGTTCATAGTTTCAATCTCTTCATCAAAGAAACATCTTCATTATTCTTGCTCCATCGTGAAGCTTTTCGAACAAAAATACAAGTATTCTTTATTCTTGTGGTCTTTTAGTCTGCATTTTAATATTTGTAAAACTCTAACATCTCTTCTTCCAAAGGATGAATCTTGCTTACAATCACAGGTTAATGCAACAGTCTCCAAAATCAACACTCTCAAGTCTTATTGTTCCGGAAACTATCTTATGGTCCTCAGTGCAGAGCCCACACACCCTGTGTCTTCACCATAAACCATAAACAGATTCTCCATCCTTTTGCTCAACTTCTAGCAGCTGCTCGATCGTTGTATTAACAGTCATATACTTGGGTGGTTCATACTGTTTCTTCCGTCCTCTGCAAATAGATTCAAAGGTGGGCTCTTTCACTCCAATATATAGCAAACAGAGAGTGTGCAGTCCAAGAGAGCGGTCCTTCTCGATCTTACTCCAAGTCTCAGTGAAGAACGAGACTGAAACAGTCTCTCCATAATGAACGAGATTGTGCAGTACCTCTACATTTTTGTGTCTTAGCTAGAACAACAAGATCACTATAAGTTGTAGCCCTGCAAATTCTATATCCAGCAAAAAAACAAAAACCACATCAAACATAAATCCCAAAATAACTGCATAGTAGCATCCCACTAACTACAGTAGCTATAAAATTGAATACCAAGACATTGATAATACTCAAATTTTGAACTTGAAAAGGATCGCCAACAATGAAAAAAACATATCACACTATCAATGGCTTCTTCAATCATATCACCAACACATACTTCTTCAATATCATTATTTTTTACTTACGTCTTAGCTTTCTCATCACAGCTCATTAAACCTATGAACAATAATTTTCGATTCTTAAAAATTTCCAAATAGACCACATGTAAATGCAGAAATTTAAGCAGCCCCTCCTTATAAAAGCTAATGAGCACAAATCACTGTTAAAAAATAACCATACTTAGAATATACAACAAAAACAAACAAAAATTCATCTGAAGAAAATGAGTAAATATGTTGACCACAACTTTGATAATCCTCATAAACTCTGATCCAGATTGACGACATAGTTGGAAAAAGAAAATGATAAACCGACTTACGAAGATGTGGTCCTAACCGCCTCCCAAAACAATATGGAGCAAAAAAGACATTAAACGTATGAATTAAGATTAAATTTTAAATTTGATTATTTTATGTTGCCATTGGGCTCAAATCTGTACATATATAAAAATTAAGCACCGACAATGTGAATTAACAAAAGCATTAGACTACCATATGAATATATGAAAATAATCAAAGGCCAACCATAAGAAAACAATCGGAAGATCAAATGCAAAAAACCAGATATGCATAAGAGAGAGATCTACTATGCAGTTAACAAAAAGAATGTGGAAGCTAAATAAGTGAAATTTACATATCAAAAACAAATGAGCAACACAGCCATTGACAATTATAGAAGAATTTGGTGTGTGTTACCAGATAAGGCTTGAGAATTTGTTCCAAAGTTTAAAACTTTATTCTCTGCAAAATCAACCACAAAGAAACAGAGAAAAAAACATCAATAAACAGAGAGATAATATATCATATTGGTAAAGTTAGAACAGAAGTGAAGCCGCCAAACTTAAGAAGAAGAAACTAATCACCATAAAAGAGAAAACGAATCTCGGGTTTGAGGTCACAGTGAACCACGCCTTGAAGATGAAAATAAGCTACTACACTAAAAACCACGCCTTTTAGCATCTTCTTCTGAGTATTTGCCTCCCCTGATATGAACGAAGAAAACTCAAACCACTCAAAGCACAATACAATAACGACGTGATAGAATCATGTATGATGTATCAGCTACCTTTGACGTATTTCTCCAAGAGTTCACCGCCTTGGCATAGCCTAACCAGAAAGAAAATAGATTAACTACTTTCATCTCAATCATTCAATTGAAAATGATAAGGAGCCATAGAAAGCAAAAGTCAAATCTGAATAGGGGTAAGTGATAAGGAGATTTTGAAACTGGCTCCAAACAAAACTAAAGCAACATGTTATGGTAATTGATTTACCCATCAAGATCCTATCTCTCGTCTGCAAATATTCGAATTAAACCCCACAATTATCCCAGATTCAACAAAACACCAAAGATCAAGAAAACAATCAAAATTCATACCATTTCAAAAAGATTAAGATCGGTCTAATCCTCTGAAGCAAGTTTACTCCTTTAATTTCAACCAAAATTTCATACCACTCCTTGCTCAAAATAAAGATTCCAAGAACATCAAATTCGAAAACAAGTTGTGAAACACAGATCATTGAGCTAAGGTTTCTCAAAATCAATGGAGAAACCAAATGTGAAACACAAATCAGTCGAATTCATAAGACAATCTAGAGCTCAATCGGAGGTCTATGAGATTAATTTTTCTGAAATATCTCGATTCCGTGCGTCTTGAACCCTAGAATAAGTAGGGTTGAAGAACACATAATCGAAATAGGGAAGCTGTAGACAAAAACACCCAAAATAGAAAAAACCATAATCTCGATTGCCCAAAAAAAAAAACCAGGAAAGATCTCAAAAACGAAGTCATTCAATTAGATACATAAACAAAGCGGAAAGAGAGGAGGATGTAGATTTAAAGTACCGTAGAGAACTCTCCGGTAAGTCTTCGATGTTGGTGTTGACTGCAAAGCTTCGTCACTGAAACACCGGCGGTGAATAAGTGTTGAGTCGGGGGTGAGTGAGGGACGGAGCGTATGAGAGCCAAATACTATTTTGGATAAACTCTTAAAGAGATAGCTTTGTAGAATCGGATAATATTAGGACGATCGATTATGCTAAGGATCAAAATCTCTTTAAGAAGAGAAGATTGCTAAAATCGATCGACAGAGAGAAGAAAGAAGAGGAAATCGTTTGATGAAAAGAAGAAAAGAAGAAATAGATGGGTTGTTATAATTGTATTGGTTCTTAATTTTAACTGATGTGTCAACACCAGCTTCAATGTTGAAGCTGAGGTGTCAAGGTCTGGAGAGAAATACTTTTATTTTTATTTAATAAATTGTGAGGTCAATTTTTTTTTGTTTAAAGGCTATTCAATATTATAAATAATTATTCAATGGGCTATTTTCGGATTAGGCCAATTACAATCCTCTTAGGACTTAAACCACATACATCAAACCAAGTAAAACCGTAATCAAAATTGACCCGAGTTTATTTAATAATGAACCGGAATCAAATCGGTCACTTAGTAACCCTAATCCCCCAACTGAAGAACTCAGTTGAAGCCGCCGTCCATAATATTGCGGATGCTCATCAGAACATGATCTCCGGTGAGCCTGGACGACGTGAGTCAAACGGAGATGGTGATCCAAGATCCGTTGCCATCCCGCTACCGTAGAGCAGCTTTAAGGAAGAAGAAGAGATCCGAGCTACGATTGTCGAAGAGATTCAGGCTCATATGTGAGAGAGAAAGGCGGTAGGGAGTAGATCTGAGAATCTTCGACGGTGGCTTAGCTCTTCCTAGCCATAGACGACCTCCCCCATCGAACAACAGCCCTGAGAAGCCTCCAGAATCTCTAGTCTTTGGATCTAACCACCTTCCTCTCTCGATCCTTGCCGTGAATCTCCCTCCTCTACTCCACGTCGCATCGCCGCCAATAGAGCTCTTACCGTCGGTGTGTCGAGGAAACTTCTCCCTTTCACTGCTCCCTTGATTTTGATCAGGAAGCTTCACTTTGTTGATGCAGCAGTTTATGGATGAAGCACCATGAGCCTTGGAGCTCTCTTCGTCGCCGAAATCAACGGAGAACCCCCACCGACGGTGCAAAAGTTTGTGATTAGAAGAAGAAAAACTTTGGAAGAGAAAATCGCCCTGAGTAAAATCCAAGAGAAATCGCCCTGAGTGAGATCCACGCGCATGCGATTCTCTCTCAACTTTTTTTTTGTTTTTCTTTTAGTGAGGTCAATTGGCATTCTGAAATTCTAATAAACCCTTTTACCAAACAAAATTGCCTCATCTCATGACACGTGATACAATAGATTTTTATCGGATGGCTTATAATTAATGTCGTTCGCAGTCAAGTCCACTATATATTATATCGTTTTAGCGACCAATCTAAGCTACAACATGTGTAGTTAGTTTGATATGTGATCTTTTTTTTTAAATTTCTCAATCTTTTGCTACATGAAATTATTTAAGGATCAAGTTATAAACTAAAAACATATAATATATATATATATATATATATATATATATTGTCGGATGAGAGTATAAGACAACGCTAACATTATACAATAAAGCAAATCACATCACAAAACTAAATATGTTGAACTTTAGTTTATACACAATCTCATATCAACCAAGATGCGTAATTCTTCAAAAGCAAAAAAGAGCTAATAACACGAAGTAATTAAGTAAAGGAAAACAACATTAATTAAAAAAAAAAAATAAGTAAAGGAAAACAACATTAATTAAAAAAAAAATTAAGTAAAGGAAAACAACATTAATTAAAAGTGAAATAAAATTAGAAATAATTAGGATATATATTCGCAAATTACAATTAGGTTAGGTCTCTGAAAGTACTGTCTATTGCCTCTATTATATACTCCTTCTGTTTCAAAATATAAGATGTTTTAGAGAATTTTTTTGTTTCATAATATAAGATGTTTTTAAGTTTTTATGCAACTTTTAGATTAGTTTAGTATTTTATATTATGCAATATTGTTTTTGATTGGTTTAACTTGTTAAAAGTAAAAACTTCTTAATTTGCGTGCTTTTGTTAAAACATTCTATATTTTGAAATGAAAGGAGTATAAGAGAAAGAAAAGAAAACCTTAAAAGCTTTCGCAATGGAAGTGCAATTAACCTTTCGCAGCGAAATCGACCTCAAACCTAAATCCGAAGATGCTGGGACACTCAAGATTTGCGTAAGTCTGTCGGGCACATCACTAGATCGTGAAAATCTATATCTCTCGTACGATGACTTCGAAAGCGTTGAATCCACCTTCCCTAATGACTTGAAAGAACTGAATGAATGGTTGTTCTTAGCAGGGCTCACCCACCAAGATGTTGACATTGCTAACCGTAAGCTCACTGAACGTATCTATCATAATTTGATTTCCATAGTAGACTTTCCAGTTTCTGCTACGTTAGTGTACATGTACTGTAAGGTCATCCATCCTCCTAGGAATGACGAGGCCGTTCAAGCTGAGACCAATAACATCCGGTTAGTTAAACCGGCAAGTAAGCTTTCGGTTGGTCGTTTGGCAAGGAAAATATGTAAGAAGAATAAGAAGAAGACGTCCAACTCTGATGACAACATGTGCTCAATTTTTTTGGAGGGGTTTGAAAAGGGAGAAATAGTCGTGACCTTACCTTGTGGACACGAGTTTGACGATAGTTGCATTGTGAAGTGGTTTAGGATTTATCATGTTTGTCCATTGTGTCGATTCGAGTTGCCATGTAAAGAGATGACTAATTAATAATACTTGAGGTACAAGTTAAAGGGGTAGTGATTGAGATGACTACCTATACGGCTATACCTCAATCTTGGGCTATATCTAGAGGTAGTGTTTTTAATTAAAGCTAATCACTTTGACGACACCTTGAGACTCGCAAACCAGCTTGTGTTTACGCCCTTCAATTTCGTTAGCATAGTGTATTTATCCGAACACTCGAGAAACTAAATTATATTTCTGCATCTCCATTTTTCTCTTTAAACAGAGTGAAAGATCAATGTACGTAACGTTGTGCATACGTATATGAGATTCTCCTGATATGGTATGTTCGTGTCTAATATAAAATCTCTTTTTCAGTTATATATTCATAACTGAAAGAGAACCAAAACAATAACCGGGAATTGAACAACTAGAGAGAAATAACTAAAGGGATTTTTATTGATTCTACCACATTCAGTTAAAACCTTTTTTCAAATGCCACATTTTTTTTTTCTTTCCAAGACTACCATATTTGAGCTTTCATGTTGGAATAAAATGACTAATATATCTTTCATATAAAGGTCATGAGATTTGAGATTATACTGTCCTTTTATGACACAAAAGTTGGTGCATTAATGATTGTGGGTCAGCATAAAATAAAGTTTGTAATTTAAATTAAAATACTGGAAACACATAGATTTTGTAAGCTGTTTTTTGGTTTAGAGATATGAGAGCAGCATAACGCAGTAGACAAAATTGGTGTGATGAACAAGATAAATTGTATGGACAAGTTGAGAAATATAAACTTGTCTATTAGTTTGAACTAGTCCATTTGTCAAATATATTAACTAGTAGACAAGTTGTAAATAAAACTTGTCCACTAACCGGTATTGTTCTTAGAAAAATTATGCAGTTATAAACTTGTCCATAAAATTAATAAATAAATAAGTGTTCCAAATAGACAAGTTAGGAGAGTTTGGAACTTGTTTACTAGGTAAAATTTTCTCAAAAAGGACAGTATAATCTCAAATAGACAAGTTAGGAGAGTTTGGAACTTGTCTACTAGGTAAACCTGAGTCTTTTTTTTCTGGCTAATTTTTCTTCCGCTAACCTTAGATTTGAATCCGCTTATTTTGTCCAGCTTGTCTTTTGGCGCCGGAGAGAACCTCTCTAGTTGACTTTATTTCTTACGTGTTCTTCCATCTTACGATCTCTCTCTTTAGTTGCAACAGATCTCTTTTTGATCCAGATTTTTAGTTGGGATGTTTGGTGCTCGGTCGTTTCGGTGTGACGGAGAATTGCTTTTGAAGGAAGTTTAGGTAGAAGAAGAAAAATGAATAGACACATATATAGCACATACACGAGTATGGGGATGATAAACTATTAAAAAAAAATATTAAAAGTGAATTGTATTGAACAGTTTTTCTTATATCTCACAGCTTTAATTGGAAATTGGACTGTTGTGCACTGGCGTTGGAGACTGAAAAGACGCGAGAGAAGTGTTTTTAAACAAATAAACATTTTTCTATTAATGTGTGTTGTAATACAAAATTGAGGCTAGAATGATCATTTGCATATACAGATGTGGTACATTGAAAAAAGAGTTTCTAATGTGGTACATTGGAAAAGATTGAGTTTTTAATGTGGTATAATTGTTAGAAAACTCATAACTAAAGTAACAAAACATAAAGTTTGTAAACCGAAAGGAGAAACAAAACAATAACCGGAAATTAAACTTAAACCAGAAACAGAAAACCTCAATTAAGATCTTTAACAAAAGACTCTTAAGCTACTAAGCTACGCATGAAGCTTGACGGAGCGAAAGGAGGAGTAGAGGAAGAACAAAAACATGACTCCAGCTTCGACGAAAAAGAGACCAACGAGAAACGTGTCTGATGGACTCAGCAGCCTAACGAGAAACAAACACAAAAACGAGAGAAGCGTTGAGAGGTAAGCCATCTTCATAAACACGATGAAGACTCGCTCGTCTCGAAGTAGAACCCTACCAGCTGGCAACGGAGTTCCGTTGACCAGAACGAACAACGCCGCGAGAGCAGAGACGAGGCCTAGATTGTTCAACGGCCATAAACACTGAGATGCTATCTTGATGGCTCGAAACGTCGTCGGAGTCATCCCCGGAGCTGAATTTGTTGGGTTGAGACCGACCGGTGACGAGAGATGTAGCATGACAGTGATGGAGACGATGTAAAGCGCTGGACTCATCAATCGAATCCGATTCTCCAGTGCTGCAACTTGACGACGGTGAACATCCATGTCTCACTGATTCTTTGAGAGCAAACTGTGAATAAACGAAGAGAGATCTTTAGACTGAAATTTTTTACTGTAGTATTGGTGATTACATTAGAGGCTCCTCTTATACAACACAGAGGAACTTTCTAGATTATGGAACACTCTAGACTCATAACATGTGTCAGCTATCTACTCACATAGAGAAGTAATCGTAACGGTCTGATAGTACTAGCTAGCTCACCTCTCTCTCTCTCCAGCTGGTTTCCACACTTTCGTGGTCTCCTTCCTCTGTACGATAGTTTTGTCCTTTTGTTGAGTAGGAGGATGAACTTGGTGGGCTGCTGGACTATTTCTGATTTCTGTTTAGGCTTAGCCCACAGCACTTTTATTGCGTTCTGTTTGTTGCATACTCTCACAAAAGAGAAAAAGTTTCATATTATTATTATCTCTTGAATCAAAACCTACATTTTGGTTATTAAAGTGTTTACGTGGTCAATGCATTTTTTTTTGTTTTGTAACCTTTTGGTTTGTTTAGTTATGTACTGTGTGGTTCACTTCACATAGAGAAGAGTAACTTAAAAAAAGTAAACTTATAGTTCCCACAATGTTTAGTTATCTTCTATCTAATATATATATATGACAGCTTTAAAATTTAAAAGCCTTTAGATGATCATGAAATGTCGCATAGAGTTTTAATCCAAAAACACTTTTTTTGTCATTTGCATATTGAAATCAGTCCTAAAAAAAGTATGGATGAAATTCAACACTTTTCAACATTATATAGAAATGTTATTCATAAGACATAAAATTATAACATTCATCCAAATACATGCTTTGAATAGAAAAAGGAAGAATGATTACATGCATCTTCACTTATACTGAACATATGGGTCATAAACCGACGACATTCCGTTGATAGAAGACGAAGAACCGCCAGTACCAGAACCGGATCCATCCTGACCAGACCCATTTTGGTAGTACCGACCACCACCCATACCCATGGTTGGATCAACCATACCAAAACCGTAAGGACCCGAAGGAGGTAGGCTATGTGGTGGTCCGTGAAACCCAATACCATTTCCTCCATAGGTTTGTCTGAACGACACTGCAGGTTCACCTCTAAGGGCCGATCCACGATCGGTCTCTATCTCACGGTACCGGTTAATGTACAGAGTGAGGGGATCCACGTAGTTATCGAACCCAAGCTTGCTCATAGCCCAAAGGATATCTTCAGCAGTTATGGTCTTACGCTGCTCACGCTGGCAACGCTCGTTAGCTTCACCGGTCACAAAGCTGATGTACTCGGAGACGCATTCTTGAATCGTTTCTTTAGCGTCGTCGGAGATTTTGGCGTGCGCTGGTAAGCTTTTACGCATGATCCTTATCACGTTAGCGATTGGCATGTATTGGTCTTGCTCACGAGCCATACATGGTTGTTGCTGGACCGCTACACCCTTGTTCTTGTCACTGGTGCCACCGGCTGTGACGACTGAGCTGGTCATTGAGTTTGGGTTACTGAGCTGGTCCGAATTCAATCCTGTTCATAGTTAAAGAAAATTTTATCTCATTAGTAAAGTAGAAATGAAAATTAAATTTATAAGAATAGGATACAAGTTTGTATACTAGTAGAAAACAAGAAGTATCAAAATCAAGGGACACGTTCTTAGTTACGGACCAATAAGATAAGAGATAAGTATTGTGGGGTCTAATTTTGGTTGAATAGACTGTTCAGATTCTTGCCGTTACGTTTTACGAATTATACTAGAACGAAAATGTCAAAAGGATCTTTCTTCTTCTTGAAATACTTCAAAATAATCGCGTATTCCCGAAAAAAACAAAAACTCAAAATTTGGAGAAGAACATCAATTCATTTACAGAGAAAAAGGTATGACTCAGTTAAGTGGACATTTATTTCATGTGAAGATTCCCAATGGTAAACGTTAAAAGAATCACAAGATTAAAGTTAAGCTAATGACAACCAGTAAAAATAAAATCCATAGTAAAAGAAAAAATTTGGACAAAACTACTAGTAATATATTTTGAATTAGAACTCTGACTAATATATAGTAGTACATCAGACGACTACGGCATAAAGATAAATGTTTGATAAAAATATATAAATATATAAATTACAGTAGATGTTTTCAGAAAAACGAGAATTTTGTTTCAAAAGGAGAAAAACTCAGCCGTTACAATGAGAAAACTAAACATTAAATTTGAAAACAGGGGAAAATGATACTCGCAAACATTTCTAGTGCATGCTAGAGTATATTCAATGAACACATATATATGAACTATCAAAGATCATCCCCCGTTCAAAACATTGACTCATGCATGCATGTAAATAATCACCTTTTCCGAGCAATTCCTAAAACCTCTACACAAAATCTAATTTTCAAGACAGAGAAACTCTCTACTTCACTTGGTTAGAAAGACACATAAAAATCATAAAGCAAGTCTCCGATTTTTCATGAGCATAGAGGTATATGGAAGGAGGCAAGTATGAATATATATAAACGACCACTTATATTGATTACCAGAGTTGGGTCTGGGTAGCTGATAGGGAGAGAAGGGAGCTCCACGTTCCATTGTTTCTCTGCCGTCTTTTCTTTTTCTTTCTTCTTTATAAAATAATTATTTGAGTGATTTGTTGCATGCCAAGAGAGGTTGATGGTTGAGTGGTTTTATAGAGAGATAATACAAATGGCAAAGGAGGCGGTTCTTACGAGGTCGCCATATCTCTTTCCCATTGGCTAAATTCTTTGGCTTAGTGACCAGTCAAACTAACCCCACTGCTCTTCTCTCATTGGTTCTTTGTTTCACTAATTACCAAAGCTAATTAAGTAAAAATACTCTTAAGAATGATTGGATAAGAAGAAGATTTGTATGCATATGAGGCTCTCTTTGTTTGTAGATAAATGTTGTTTTAATATTTTTCATAAACATGATTAATCAAGAAAGTATTAGTTTATCGAACGGCAAAGAAAGATTTACGTGGCGTTATTCTATTTATATGTTTGACCGGTAATTAATGAAAATATCCGTTTCGTTGTAAATACAGTTTCTTAATTAACGAAATTAAAAATCATTTTGAAAAGATTCTTTTTGAAATGTAATTTTGGTATGCTATATATAAATATGTATTATGAAAATGAGCTGTAAATACATAGTAAATATACTGTTTAAAAAATATATATTACTTTTTATTTATTTTTATTTAAATTAGCGATTCAAAATATTATAAGGAAGATTACTAAACTTTAGTAGCAAAAGATATGGGTGTAGATGCATGTTACATTTGAATGTTGCTTTACATTTTCTAATACATACTGAACCAATAAACTTATAAACCAACACCACAACAATACAATGGTTAAGAACGATTTATGTAATGTTATCTATTTATTAGTTTCTATCCATTTATATTTTGATAAATTTGATAGAAACAATTCAAGAAAAGTTACAGAACATTACAAAAATTAATAATTATTCTTGGTATTATTTATCTCAGTGAATATATTCTACACAAAGTTTATTTTTGTTTGGTTACATGTCTATGTAAGAGCAAATTTATTACATGAGGATTTATGTCATTAAATCTAACATATACCTTATTAAAATTACTTCTAACATTATTGTTTCATGCATTGTGTTGTGTGTTGCAAAGGTTTCATTTGCATTTGCTCGCCAGTTTTTTATATAACTAATGGAAAAGAAAAGAAAAAAAATTCGTTAGCTTAATTAGCCCGAATTAAATTTTAAACCCAATCCGGTTTGCCTCATCCATTCTTCCTGATTATTTCTAGAACTTCATTCCGTAAACACATTACAAAAGCTCCAAGCTAAGAATGAAACAACTTAATCATTCACCCTCGACTGAAGAGAAAGATCACACTCTCAAGCCCGCTTACAACGATAATTTATGATAACAATCAAAAGATCTAGCAACACTAGTACTCTCAAGATAATATATCCTAAGAAGTAACTATTATTTTTCTCATTAGTGTTAGGAAAAAATTGAAATAGTATAACAATAAATTTTCAGAAATAGTTGTGAATTCATTTGTATTTATTAATTAATTCAGTTTTTTTTTTTTTTCATTTGAGCGATTTACTCACATGACCGTAATGAAACCCACGCCATGGAATGTTTTTTTAATGAGAGAAGTCGACAAAACATAAACTATACTCCCATACGAAACACATATTTATTACTTTTGTAGAAAACTATGAGGATTTAAGTTTTAAGTTTCAATTCTTACAAACACACCAAATATTAGATTTCGTCGCTGTAGCTATAATTTCGAAGAAGCTCTCTGGATTTCGCTGCAAAGTTTTTTTTGCAAGCATTCTCATAAAAAAAAGAATGGTTACCTTTTAACAGTTTTCTTATATTGATTCGTGACGCAATGCTTGGGACATATACATACGTATTAAATTTTGTTTGTGTAATTATAGAAATTATTTGTTTTCAAAATTAGTTATTTTTCTGTTGTTGTTACTATATGGCAAATACTTTTTGCTACAAATACTTTAGTAAAATGATATTAAAAATTTCAGAAATAATTAGTGAATGAATAGTATATCTAAATTTGCTATTCCATGCCAATAATATCTATTTTGACAACTAAAAAAATAAAGCACAACTAAGCTTTATACATTTTGTTGGTTGTATACATCCCATGAGAGAGAAACAAGAAACAAATTTAAAAACGTACAATTGCTAAAAATTGACAATTAGGTTTACTATATAACTCACCTAGATTAACTACCCACCAAATCATTTTCTTCATAAATCATAAACAAAGAGTAAAAGTAGTCATTTATCATTTGCAGTAATCATCATCTAACGTTATGGCAACTCAAACGTTGAAGAAAACATGCAGCGTTTTTATGGTTGTAGTTATATTAACGATGATTTTTTCGGCACACATTGCTCATTCCAACAATGTAGAAATGTGTGTGAAACATTGCATCCATCAATGCTCGAAATCAGCAAAAAAACTCACTCCTACAATATGTGAAGAAACTTGCAAAAAAGGTTGTAACAAACAATTAATCAGTAAGGAAGATAACCTTCGAATTCGTGATGGTCAAACTTGGCTCGATAATATTTGTGATGAATATCTTAACGGATGCAAATTGTTCAACTGAAACTCATGTTATTTTTATTTTCGGCATTATTATACGTATGTATCTGTTTGATATCACCATAATACGTATTATACCTTAAATCACTGACATAATATGTATGTAACTTCCATTATTTTTTTGTCCTTTGATTATTTTTTTGCAAACTAATATGTTCACGTCAACAAGCATCATAATTTACTTACTAAATATCAGATATATATTTAATTATTATTTTTACAGAAAACTAAGAGGGTTTACATTGTAAGTTTCTATTCTTACAAACTATAAGTATTACATTGTAATTATTATTGTAAGTTTCTATTCTTACAAACTATAAGTATTATATTTCGTAGCTGTAGCTATAATTTGGAAGAAACTTTCTGGTTTTGCATTCTCATAAAAAAAAAAAGAATTGTTGCCTTTTTAGCAGTTTTCTTACATTGATTCGTGACGCAATGCTTAGGACATACACATACGTATTTACAAGTTGATGACCAGATTAATGGTTATATATAGTTTAAGAAAATTTTTGACCCAAAAAACATTATATATATATATATATATATATATATATATAGATAAAATACTAACTGCATGCCGCTTTGTTCCTCCACTAGTCTTCTCATTTGGAGCCATCACTTTGCATTTCTACTTCCTGTATTTGGAAGAACCACCACTACAAAAAAAATTAAAATGAGCAAAATATTGGATGTTTGAAGAACCCACATGGCCACACCATTTGATTTCTTTCAAATTATTAAGCCTAAAGTAGTTTCTTTTTTTTGGGCAAAACCTTAAGTGGTTTAATTTCTATGTATGGAACCATCTTATATAGAATAAGAAGATGAAGTAATTGCTATATCCATGCAATAAAATCCACTAATTAAACCATAATCTAGAACATATTGATATTCATATCTTCATTGTTTGTTCGGTTCTATAATTTGTGCATGAGTAAAATATTCAAAGTGATTAGTGATAGAAGCGGTATGTTAAATGAGTAAAGTTGAATTTCACAGAATGTTATAAGATTATATGTTTCTTTGACAACTTTTTATAAGTCTGTTTATGTCATTTTATTAATTTAATTTTCTCTTTTCAAAAACAGCAGCACAAGTTGTAAAAATGTTTCTTTTATTTTGAATATAATTTAGTATTATTTTTTTTTAAAAAGTTGAATTTCATATATATTAATTTTTCTTGTTTTATTAATTTGTTTCTAAATCTTTGTTTTTTGCGTTTAAAAGATAATTTCTTGATGAATCATAAACTCTTGCTATGCACATATTTCAAAATTTGTAGCAACATATGGTCACATAATAAACCAAAATCCCATATATATCAAAATTTGCAATTCCATGCCAATAATATCTGTTCGGACAACTAAACAATTAAAGCACAACTAAGCTGTATATAATTTGTTGGCTGTAACCATCCCATAAGAGAGAACAAGAAACAATTTGAAAACAATTGCTAAAAATGGACAACATTAGTTTTACTATATAACTCACCTAGCTAGATTAATACCCACCAAATCACTTTTGATAAGAATCAGATAAGATAACTCAAGAACAATGAATCAAGAGAACGTTCTTCCTTTATTAATGATAAAACCAAGTTACAACCAAGAGAACTTACAGATTCTCTTCCTCCCCCTTACAACCTTTCACCAAACTCTCGATGCCTCTCTCCAACCCCTTCCCTCAACTCTTATACTACTCTGTCCTTTTGTCCACCTCACCAGTCGTTATGGCGAGATACAATGAATAGGTGACAGCTACCAAACTCTAGTTTATTTCTTAACCCTGCTTATTGACTCACTAACTGGAGTAAACAGTTTCAGATAAGACCAGAGATTTCTCCTGAAGCTTCTGGATCATTTCCCTTTACTGGATTGCTTGTTGGGCCTTGGCCCTTCGCTTGTATTGGTAGCAGACTGGTGGAGGATGGGCTTCACATGTATCAACTTTCTTCACAAATCATAAACAAAGAGTAAAATACTCATATATCATTGGTAGTAATCATCATCTCATGTTATGGCAACTCAAACATTGAAAAAAACATGCAATATTTTCATAGTTATAGTTGTATTGACGATGATGTTTTCGGTACACATTGCTCATTCTAACAATTTAGAAATGTGTGCAACATTGCATCCATCAGTGCTCGAAATCAACGAAAAAACCACCCTTATAATATGTGAAGAAACTTGCAAAAAGTAATATTAGGAAAAATATATAATAAAATAATTTATTAATTTATAAATTAAAGTAAACAAAACCAATATGAAAAAACCTATTATGAATAAACAAAACAAAACTTAATTAAGTAGCAACTCCAGGGAAACTTGTGGAGGCATAGATGTTTTTAAGTGCTTGGAGACATTTCTTGAGGAGTAAATTGTCATCATTGACTCTATTTCAATTTATTTACAAGTTCTTCACAAGTTCTTCAACTCTGTGGGTTCTCACTTTTTCTTAAATAGGTTGTGGGAAAACTGATGAATCATCCAAAGACATAAAAATAGTAAATTTTTAACTCATCAAAAAATATGTAACTATGCATAATTCAGTTTATAAATATTACTTTAACATAAATTTTTTTTTTCTCCTTTTGGGTTAGACTAACTATTGCCAAACCCTCACCATTTGAAGACTATCTACAAGTGTTCTTGCACATGTTCATCGAATTTTTCTGCAATCACTCTGTATAAATATAAACAAATAAATATATACGTAGATGACATCACAACAGTTTGTTCAAATCAATTGAACTATGTAATATCACTTCAAACCCTTTATATATACTATTATATAGATCGATTAGAATAGTCAAACATAAAATCTATATATACAATTATATACATCCATTAGATTAGTCAAAACTGTTAGAAGCAAAAGCTTCTCTCTCACAAAGAACAAAACAAGCGTACTTATTCTCTGTTTTATAGAAGACAAAATAGAGGATTTGAGAAACTTGTGGTTTTATTAATAAACTGAAAAGCTTATATGTTTACATCATAGTTTCGATGCTTAAATAGATAAAACAACAGACACAATAAAGAGTTCTATCTCTTCTACTTGTGACGTTTAGACAATATGACACAATCTAAACATCACGACTCTTAACTAGAAACTAATTTATACGAATGTGACTTTATGTTATACAAAACTCAATTATGTCTAACACTCCCCCTTAATTGAGTTTTGGTCTAACTCCAAGCTTCTTCCTTGCTTTTGATCTCGAACTCTTCATCATCTGCCACGTTCAAACAACCTTCTTCTTCCCTCGCAAGTAAGGCACTTGCGTCTGAGTTATTCCATCTAAATGGAAAACTCTTCTTCTTCATCTCAAAATTCAGTATCCTTCTCCGTTGAGGATTGTAGATGAGACATCTCTTGCCTTCAAATAAAACTTTGTATCCTTTTGATATCATTTGAGAAACACTAAATAGATTTCTCGCTAAACCCGACACTAGAAACACCTCTTTGATGATCTTCTCTCCTTGGCTTGTCATCACTTGGATATTTCCTTTCCCTGCCGTCATTACACACTGACCATTCCCCACTTTGATCGGCACCTTTATACTCTGATCAAGAGTGATGAAGTATTTAACTTCCTTGGTCATATGGTTAGTGCATCCGCTGTCAACTAACCATGTCTCATCTTTTTTTTTTGATGATACTTCTTCAACCATACTGAACAGCATGTGTTCCTCATCATCTGTCTCTTCTAGACTTAGATCCGCTCCCTCGGTTCTTCTTAGTTTGCATTTTTTGGCTAAATGTCCTGGTTTGTTATACACAAAATATTTTCTCTCACTGTTAGCCACTTGTTGGGAAAGAACACCTTTCTTGTTCTTCTTCATCCAACAATCACCCTCATTGTGATTGTTACATTTGCAAACACCACACCACTTATCAGCCTTCTTTCAACGTTTGTCTTCTCCATAGAACGCTCATTCCGTTGATTGTTCTTCTCGAAGTGATACACGCCGCTCATGTGCTTTCAACGTTCCTATCTACTCCGTCACCGACAACGACGTTAGATCCTTCGTTTGCTCCATCACAGCGACAATACTGTCAAATCTTTGAGGGAGAGATATGAGAATTTTCTGGATAATTTGATAGTCCGTCTTCTCTTCACCATGAACCCTTAATTGATTTTAGCTTCTCTGTGAAAACTTTTATGTTGTCTCCTTCGTTCATCTTTAAGTTTTCATACTCCCTTCTCAACGATTGCATATTGATCAACCGTACTTGTGGAGATCCTTCAAACTCTGTTTTCAATGCACTCCAAGCATCTTTCGACGAGACTGCTGGTGCTATACGAGGAAATATTTGATCTGTGACGGCAGTTTGCAAGAGTTGCAGTGCCATTAGATCCTTTGATGATGAGTCCTCCCATTTATTTTTCAATTGCAGTGCTTCTGGAGAATGATCTCCTTCCATCGGTTTAGTTGAAACACCGGTCTCCACTACTTCCCATAATTTTCTCGTTCTTAAGATGGTCTTCATCTTTATTTGTCAGAAAGCATAATTATCCCCATCGAATATGGGAATCACTTGATGAGATGTCGTCTCCATCTTCTCTGTTTCGTTGCTTGAAAGGCCCTGGAATCAGTAGGGCTCTGATACCATGTTAGAAGCAGAAGCTTCTCTCTCACAAAGAACAAAACAAGCGTACTTATTCTCTGTTTTATAGAAGACAAAACAAAGGATTTGAGAAACTTTTGGTTTTATTAATAAACTGAAAAGCTTATATGTTTACATCATAGTTTCGATGCTTAAATAGATAAAACAACAGACACAATAAAGAGTTCTATCTCTTCTACTTGTGACGTTTAGACAATATGACACAATATAAACATCACGACTCTTAACTAGAAACTAACTTAAACAAATGTGACTTTATGTTATATAAAACTCAATTATGTCTAACAAAAACCAAATCACTCCACAAGTATATACGGTTATGATTCAGTATTTTAGTAGAAAAAGATGACAATAGAAAAAGATGACAATAGAAAAAGGATAATTTCAATGGTTGGTTGCATAATATATATCTAATAATTTAATAAAAAAGATGGCTTCTAACCTTCCATCGGTGAAAACCAGAGAAACAGAACGGCAAGAAGAAAGAGAGTTTTTAATTAAGATTACAATTTAAGGATTAGGTATATTCTTTATGTATAATACAAGCGAAGTTTTAAGGTATAATAAATATTTAGTAAGTATTAGAGGAAATTCCAAAAAGTACTAAATATTTCGGAAAAATTTAGGCGTTTTTTGAGTGCTTAGAAGTTCTAATTATATAAAAATAAAATCTTTTCAAAAAATTAAAAATCTAATTTATGGTCGTCTTTCTTAAATTTATTTAAATTAATAATAAGACAATTTTAAATCGGCTCCTATTTAAACGTAAATTCTAAACAGCTTTAAAATAATAATCATAATTCCTTACATATTCTTGTAACCAACTTGCAAATTATTTTTCTCTAAGCAAGGTTAGATTATCTCCATTTATGCCAAGATTAGCAGCAACCATGATTTCATTGAACAATCTACATAAAAATATTAATTATTAAGAAACATAACACTAGTTTATGTTTAGCCACTAATTAATGAAAATATAACACTATTTTAACAATATTTCTTCACAGTTTAACAATCATTAAGTGTTATAACAATCTTTTTGTTTATATTCATGTTGTTTCAGAGTTAAGTAGTAGACATGAGATGGCTAGACATGAAGTAAGCTTAATTAAGATGAATATTTAACTATAAGCAGTGTCGTGCCCATATATATTAGGGCTTAAGGCGAACTTACATTGGAGATCATTTTAATATATTTTTAAAAATAAATAAATATTAAAATTCAAAATTATAAAAAAAAAATAAACATTAAAAACATAAAATTATATAAATATTTCAAAAGCAAAAAAAAATCTAAAAACCTAAAACATAATCAATGTTCCTTCTATTTCAATAAACTCTTTCCGATTTCTCATAATCTTTCTTGCTTCAGTTTCACGACCTTACTCGATTCATTTCACAATTTAGGGTATTATTTTCTTTTTTGTATATTTTTTAAAAGGAGTAGTACATGGGTTATTTAGGAAATAATATGACTTCTCAAAACTATAATAATACACCATATTTTCTAGAATTGAGGGTTAAAAAAAATATATAGATATTTTGGGGACCTCAAGCAAATGTTTTTTTTCTTACCCATAGGCACGACCGTGACTATAAGTTAAAATAGTTATCTGCTTTATAACAATCTAATCATTTTCAGTTTTTAAAGATAATTATGAAATGTTCAAGATGTAATTAATTTAGTTTACAAAAGAAAGGTTTTAATTATTAGTTTGTATTTATTTTAATAAAATACAATGATCATTCTCTATGTAAAACTATATTTAACTGGTTAATCAATGTTTGACAAAAATACCATTACAATTGAAACGATCCGACCCGGTTTTTTTAAATAATAAATATAATAAATAATAATAAACTATAACTAGTGGTCCCATACCCACTAGCCACCTAACCACAACCACAACCACGATCAAACAGCGAAAATAAACAATATCAATAACCAATAATAAAATATAACCACAAATCAATATCCCAATCATCAGAAAACAAGTAACCATCAACCTAGCAAGTTCTAAAGACCCAACTCTAGCAATCTAGCAATGCCAGACAACATCCAATCGAGTCCATAGAACATCCTCCTCTTCATTGCCTTGATTCCACGATCACACTTTGTCTTTACCTGCACCACAAACACATATTGCAATGAATGAGTGCTTTATAAACACTCAGTAAGGCAATCCTCCCATCTACTGGGCTATACACACAAGCAATAGAGACATCTCTAACCATCAATAAACATTCAACAATCAACAATAACAAACCAGGACTCAGCATCGACCGACACCAACATGCATCGACCGACACCAGTTGGAGGTTGCGTCAACCGACGCAAGATCTGCATCGACCGATGCAAGGTTAACTTGCATCGACCGATGCTCCCATTGCATCGACCAACGCATGCTCGACATGGCACGAAAACCCTAAAGTTTACGCGCCGTCCTCGTATTTGCATCGACCGATGCAATGCCGAGCATCGTTTTTCCCTGAAGCTTCTCGCCGGATTTTTGTTCCTGTAACCACAAAACACAATCCCAAGCCACAAGAAAGCTTCCAATCGTCCCAAATATCAATCCAACAAGTCTAACAACACATAACACGCAAATTAGAGAGATCTCTAGCTTAGATAAGCCATGGTCCTGCACTTACCTTTGCCAAGACGAATCTGAACCTTAAACCAATAAGAAAACACTTCTAGAAACCTCCTACAACGTCTTAAGCCTCAGATCTCTACAGGAACAACCTCAAATCTCCAGAAAACACCAAGAACTCTCAAGAACACTTAAGAAACGTTTTCTCTCTTTTCTTTTGTCTAAAAAACGGCTAAACACGACTAATGAGACAAAACTCGAGTTAAGGGTTTTCCTAACCCAAAACGCAGCGTTTAACTTAACTCGTCCGCAAAAAACTGAACATTGCATCAACCGATGCACATAGTGCATCGACCGATGCAATCCCTAAACCGGGATTTCGGTTCACGGATGTTACAACAATTGTTATGACTTAAATTATCGTAAATTTTTTGCCACTGTTTGTGACAATTTTTTGTCATAAATTTATCTGTACCTGTAGTATTATGACTAAACAATTACGAATTTGTTACATTTTTTTTCTTCACAATAGAATATCTAAAAAGTCACAAATGTGTGACAAATATTTTATCTCAAATAAATGTCACTATTTGTGACTACATAATTGTAGTAAAACCGTCACATTTTGTTACAATTAATAATATCAACACCATTTAGTCGCTAATAGAGACAATTTCAGTAACGATTTAATTCGTAACAATATTGTGACGAAATAATTACAAATTTATAACTAAAAAAAAAATGTTACAACATAGTATCTAAAATATCACAAATTTGTGACAAAAAAAAATTGTCTCAAGCTAATGTCATAATGACCCCTTTTTCTTGTAGTATACTCGGAAAGGAAGAAGAGTTTGTTCCTCGTGCTAGTGATGGCTATATCAACATTTTTTGTACGGAACTAGATTTTAACCCGCGGTACACCGCAGATCTAGATTTTCTAAATATTTTTTTAAGCAATATTTAAGTTGGAGTTTGTGTATAATTGTTAAAGCAATGTTTTTTTTGGGGCAGAAAACAATTTAATTATTTTGTATTGTTCTTGTGCATGTAAATGTGAAGAATTAATTATTAAATTGTAAAAATTTGTAGATTACTATTTTTTTTTTATTTTTTTATTTAAACTTGTATGTTTCAAGACATATATTTGAGCATGTTGAGTTGGAAATTTTTATAATTTTTATGTATTCAGTTTTTATTTAAATTAGTTATTTGTTTTTTTATATAACATGGTTTTCTGGAATAGTTGTTAAATCTGTCGAGGCCCATATATAGTTCAGAAGCCCAATATCATCAGCCATGTTTCGTTCCATGTTTCGTTTTTGCTATGAACGTGTTGCAGATGCTCATTCTTTCCTTTTAAGAAAAAAAGGAAAAATAAAAAACTTGTCGGTTTGTCTTTTTCCATTTTCACATACGATTCATTATTCAATTCAAGCAATATTGCTCAAATTAAACTCTGTTGGATAATCTGTGGATTAATTCGGGTTAACAGGTATTCCTCTTCCGAATCTCTGTTCGATTCATTATTCAATTTAATATTTATCTGAGCTGCTACTTTTAAGTTGATAAGAATTTGGAAAATATAGTTTGTTTTATATTTTCGCTTCCGTTGTGGATGATTTCGTGTATTCGTTGTCGATTTTGTCTAGTTCCAGATGATGATTGTTTAATTCTTTCATGGGCAGTCTCAATTAGTTTAATTCGATCTGCCTTCTAATTATAAACGTATTTTGTCGGACTCAAAAAGTTAAAAGATTATAGTTGATCAAGGATGTTTAAAATAATCACCAATTTGTTATCTTCTTTGTTGTTTTTTTATGATTTATCAATGTTAATATAGATTAACAAATTTATTAATTAGCAATATATGTTTTTCATCAGGTTTTAAAACCATTGAAGAATGGTCAGATTAGAGTAGAAGATACTGAGAGAAGATAAGAGTCTGTAGTCTATATTACAACTTGTTTTGGGTTTTTTTTTAAAACCTTTGCTAAAACATAGTGATGATAAAATTCTTGTGCAGGTTGTATATGAACTAATGGTTTCAATAAAAACGGTGTACTTTGTGGCTTTGTTAGTATAAACCAAAGATGGTGAGAAAGAGTTAGTAATTTTATCCTTTCACTTTTTTTCATTCAGTAGATAGTGTTACTATTAGTTTACTGAAACCAAATTTGAACCCTTAATCTTGTGTTGGCTTCTCTGACAATATGAAATACTAAAATGATACACAATGAAAGTACCAAAGTAAATCATCCAAACTTAATATTCTGTTCTTTATTCAGGAAAAAAAAACACAAAGAGAGCTTACTGAGTGGTGATTATATGATGTTTTTCATCAGGTTTTAAAACTATGGAAGAATTATCCAGCGGTTAGAAGATACTGAGAGAAGATAAGAGTTTTTATTCTATCTTACTACTCGTTTTCAGTATTCCTTAAAAAAACATTTGCTAAAACAGAGTTTGCCTATATATGTTGTGCAGGTTATATCTGAAATAACGGTTTCTATCAGATGCAAGGACTGTGGCATTGTTAGTATACACCGGAGATGCTAAGAAAGAGTTAGTAATTTTTAGCTTTCTATCTTTTGATATTGTAGATAGTGTTACTTTTAGTTAACTAAAACCAAAGTTGAACCCATAATCTTGTGTTGACTTCTCTGAAAATATGAAATCCCTCTTTAAAAACAATGAAACAACCAAAGTAAATCATTTAAACATAATATTGTGTTCTTTATTCTGAAAAAAAAACACTTTGATTATTACGACAACCAAGTAATGATTGTAACTTAGAACAACTAAAACTTTTCTTCAATCTTCTGAACTCCTTCCTATTGATAGGTCTATAGTGATAAACATTACTCCTGTGATCACGATTTCAAAGTCTATAGTCGTAGAAACATGTAAAGTCAAAAACAAAATGATAAACTAACATACCATTCGAACTTTAGACTCAATGAAATCATCTTCGTTGTTATTCCAGATTCTGAAAGACCTCCTTGAAAACGACATTAGTAGTCTGTCTTTCTATCTTTCCTTCTTTGTTGACAATTAGAATCTTCAATCCTTTCTTAGAAGTAACCCTAGATAAGGCAACATATAGCTGACCATGCGAAAACATAGGTTTTGGCAAATAAAATCCCACCTTCTCTAGCGATTGACCTTGACTTTTGTTTATAGTCATGGCAAATGCAACCGTTAGTGGAAATTGTCTTCGACGCATTTTGAAAGGCAACTTTGTATTTGATGGAGTTAGATCAATTTTAGGAATCAAAACAATATCACCTACTCTATCACCCGTTATTACTATTGCTTCGAGTACATGATTATCCATCTGTGTTATTTGAAGTCTTGTTCCATTACACAACCCACCCTTAAGGTTGATATTACGAAGCAACATAACCGGAGCCCCAATTTTCAACCGCAAAGTATGATGAGGCAAACCAGATAACTTAATACTGTTTAAGAAATCAGGCGTAATAACAGGATTGGAAAGTGAATCTGAATCGGTAGGGTCAATGCTATCAGCACTCAAATACACTTTCTCTTCAGCTGTCGATCGAGAACACAAAAAAGGGTGGTAACATTAGATACTTAATAACAAAAGATGATTGAATAGCTCTTAATTAAGTTGTGTATGAGAACACTTACTTTCCAGCATCGCTAGCATATATTGATTGATTTTGTTCACATCATCGTTGGTTGGAGCTAAAATGACTCTTGTCTGAAAGAATATGGGATCTTTTTTATCTTTCAAAAATGCTGGATTCCCATAAATCTCCATACTGATAGCTTCTATAGGATTCTCTGCTTTTGTAATTAGAAATTCGTTGGGAATATCAATGATAGCTTCACCGTTGTTAGGTTCAGAAATCCTACCATCTCCAACTGCTAATAGCCAATCTGAAAATTCTTTGATGTCGTTAGCTTCATTAACACTCAATTCGTTGGAGAGCAGACGCATTTTCTTAGTTAATTTAAGAACTTTGCAATGATCCCAAAGATAAGAAGCGTTAAGAGCTGACATAACAATTTCAGCCTGAACCGCACCGTTGATTACCGGAAGCACTTGCCTGAAATCACCGCCGAAAACAACAACATTTCCTGCAAAAACTTGGTTGTCTACATTACCCATAATATCAGCAAAACTTTTATCCAAAGACTCAAAGCAATACTTGCTCATCATCGGCGCTTCATCCCAAATAATCAAAGATGCTTGCTTTATCAAATTTGCAAGATTAGAATTAGGCTTTATTCGACAAAGGGTATAATCATTAACATTAATAGGAATTGCAAACCGAGAATGAGCTGTCCGACCACCTTCTAACAACAAAGAAGCAATGCCACTGGATGCCACATTAAGAACAATCAATCCTCTTGATCGTACAACAGCGGATAGTGTCTTTCACATAAAAGTTTTACCAGTTCCTCCAAAGCCATAAACAAAAAATACACCCCCTCGATTTCCAAATACAGCAGCAATAATGTCATTATATATACTCCTCTGCTCAACAGTCATCATCTCTAACCATGTATCATGCTTTGCTTTTAGATCATCACAATTGTACCTCATCTCATCAACTATCAAGTGGTTGGAATTATCAATACCTTCTCTTGTTGGCTTTGGAAAATTGTCTATTTCCATCAGAGACCCACCATTGAACAACATAATCTTCTCTATCTCTTGTAGTGTATAGTTCTTCACATCATCTTCTGTTAGAGTAAGAGCTGCGTAGTAAAATTACAAAATTTTTTGTCAAACAATGTGTTGTTTTCTATAGTAATATAAAGTTATATAGACCAATATAGACCAATAGCGTTGACAAACTTAAGCGGAAATACCTGGATTGTTATATTCCTCTTGTTTTTTTTTCTCAATCCCTTCTGACAGGAAATCCCAACATGTGTTCCAAACGTGTTCTGGTCTAGCCAATGAATCAGAGAGCAGCATCATTGCAAAAAAAATTCTCAAGTAATTCCCAAAACACCATTGACTTGCTTCTACCAGGCTATCAATGAAGATTTGATCATCATTTAAAATTCCCCGTGTAAAGTAAGCTTCTTTGTAAGAAGGGTAGAGAACACCATTGTAGGTTTTTATGTCATCAAAACATGTAGGTCCCTTGATATGGTTTAAGAGAACTCGCAAATAATATTCAGCTTCTAGCCTCCTTGGAACATAGTTAATTCGACCTAGAGAAAATCCTCTAGCCCTCTTTTTAAACCGCTTATTACTTCCATCCCAAGTAAAATATGCAGGGATTTGCGCATATGTGACATCTCTTGCACGTTTTCCATCTTTACCAACAACATTCTCCCTACACAAAGTCATCCAAGCCATAAACATTGAATCTTCATTTGCTACTAGATCCAAAACACTGTTGATTTCATCATCCTCATCAAAATACACTGGTTGCTTTCCTTCATCATGGAAAGAGAGTCTCTGAACTGATGTGGACCGGTACTGTATTGGGAACTTAAAAATCCTCCAGATCGCTTCTGAAGCTCATACATATATGAAGTTAACCCAAAAAAAAAAACCAAAATAGTTATACTTGCGACCAAAAAGTGTTGTATATATAACATAAGTAGAGAATATTTCAATTAACCTGCAGTCAAATCAATCTTTTATTTCATTTTTTTTGTTATCACTCGGAGACGTATCTGCTTGAGTTCTAGAACTTTCAGTAGTTCCACTTTGAATCTTGTCAACTGGGTCGACAACCACAACAACCCGGTCTGGACCTTTGTTCATATATTTGAATAAATATTTGATAGAACCCGTTTGATTGCACCATTCAACGTTGATGTGAGCTCTATATCGAACTGATAACTTAGTATTATACGGCACCACATACCTGCTGTCACACTTAAAACCAGCCCTCTCAATATATCGTTTAGACGGACGCCTCCTATAAACAGGATAACCATCAGTACCAACTTTGGTAATGTCTTCATACTGTTTCGGATAAAGCTTAGAGCACTTTCCAGTTACCATACACGGAGAACTTGTATTAGCGGTACCACATGGTCCGTGTATCATACACTCCTTAATAACTTCATAAAGTTCTGGATCTTTATCTTCATCTGGGATTTCAGCATAAAACATTTTTCAACCCCAGGCCTGAATCCATCTTCACCATAGCATAAAATTAGGGGATATTGCGGAGCCAAATATGAGATATGCACTTCACTAATCCTCTTTAGGTGACCTGTAGACTTTTCTTCAAGAATAATGTCACGTGAAGGCATTTCTTTTTTAAAATCTCGTGGGATAAATGTGGCAACCTCATAAGTTGTAGGCATACTATAAGTCCTTCCATCAACACCAACTCGATCAACAACTATTCTCATATGAAAAGGTTGATCTTGATGGGTTTGAAACCTATCTTTTGCAATTCGAAAGTTCTTGACATATGGATTGACATCGTTGAGCATCTTCATTAATAATTCAATGATTTCCTTCTTTAATTTCTGCTTGCCTTTAGCCATACCTGTGTTTTTGCTCTTCCTTAAAAAAGAAGAAAGAAAACGATTAGATATACTAATTTTGTTAAGATAATTTGTGAAACTTAGGTAAGAAAGGTTACCCAATCACACTTGCTTTGTTCTCAACTTCATTCTTTGTGTCAACTATATATAGCTGTGAGTACTTAGCATAATCACCCAAATCTGGTTTTAAACGACCTATGTGGTGATAGTTTCCTCCTTGTAAACGAAACATATTAGGTCAGATGCCTTTTGGAATAGAGCGATCAATCCTTCCTCCAAGAGAAGTCATTGCGAAGATCATGTTATAAAGTCTTAGATGCTGTCGAAAATTTCTATTGAGTGCATCATCACGAGTTAGAAGTTTCTTTAGTGTTTCCGGTGAATCTTTTAGTAAAGGTAATTTGACGGATCCTTGACCACAACATAGACTGAACGTCGGTGTTTTTGTACTCCTTTTCTTGTTTAATTGTTTGTCGAACCACATCATTTCACCACAATACTTGCACTTTTATGTTGGATCACCATGATCTAGATAACCTATAGCCAAAAACATCTAAGTTATCAATAATAGAATTATAAGCAGTTGACTATAGTACAACATTTTTTAGCTATTGAATTTTTACCTCCGGTGAATTTGTTATGCGCATAACCTTTGGGTTTGGTATTTGAAGCTTTGCATGATCTTTTGTTTGGAATGGTGATTCTGTCGCAATTTTTTTTGTCTACATTGCGAGAATGAACATCACCAATTTCTACTTCATCCTGGATTAATAAGTCATCCTCAGTGTCTTCGTCGGTACTGTAGTAGTAGCTCTGCTCATCAGTATTCTCGTCAGAGAAAAAGTCATTCTAGTTCTCTTCTTCGTAGTAGTCATTGTCACTGCTACTATTATTGTAGTTATCTACCCTTGGATCATTTGTTTCACCTAGTTATATAAACATAATATCAGCAAATAATATGAATAACAAAAATTTAAATTTGTATGTATTTAAGAAGATGAAAGACATACATATGTCCGGATTTGAGCATGAAGCATATTGGAATTCTGATTCCAAATTTTTTTTGATCAAATTTTTGAATTTCTCAATCCTGAATGATTTTTGCTTCTCTTTTTCACCATAGAAAACATAATCCTTATATTGTAGACATATAAAAAGATCCGTAATTTGATGTTTGAATGGTTAAAAAACGCAGCTTTCTTTGTTATGTATGATAAATATTTACTAATACTCACCATTTGATGCAGAGCAACTCGTCCAATGATTTCTCGTCAGAGTACTGGTTTCAGGAGTTGTACAATGTAATGACTGCATATTGGTGATGTCCTTCATCACAGTATTCATATAGTCAATGTTTTGCTGTGAAGTGATAGTTGACATTGGAGTTTTAACTGAGGTGAGGTTGAGGGAAGTAAATCAGTCATTATTTTTGTTAGGAAATATAACTCAACGCCATTAATCTACTAATGTGGCTTTCTGAAAATATTTAGTCAGTCTTGAGAACTAACCACTTTCAAAATCTTGTTGTTGTGCAGAAGCTGGAGATTGGTTGTTGATTGGTGACACAACATTTCTATCCAGCATCAAAGGTAAATTAGTAATATCTCTGAAAACTCTATTGAAAGCTGAAGTAATTGGTACAGAGCCATTTTGATTTGGTCTATTGAGTGTTTGATAAGAACTTGTTTCTAAACCTCTTGATTCTATACGGCTTCTTTTGTTAGAATTTCTGGAATTTTCTTGATATGGAGCTGTGAAATCCAGCTTCTCCGTCATGTTGTCTAGCGGAAAAGAGGTTTAGAGATTGATAATCTCTATCCATGTGAATATTATATGTAAGTTTTGATGGTACCAACTAATGTGAACCCCTAAAATTATGGTTTTATTGTATAAATTTTGCAGGAAATTTTGGTCAATCAAACAGGTTTAGACTGAAAATCCATGAGTGATATTAAATGAACAATTATAGTAATTGTAGACCGTAATTTGTTACATAGATTAGGGGACCTGATTATTTGCAGTTAGAATCTATCTTATTTAAGAACGTAGATTTAGAAGTATTGTTTTTTTGTTATAAATATCTATAATTTCATTTAAATACTAACTATGTGTTCTTTTTATATTTTACAGACCTTACAAATTTTTTCATGGCCGCCAATTTATTCTTATCGACAAAGTACCCATCTTATTAAGGACGCAGGTTTGTTTGAACTTCTCTTTATTTGAAACTTTCCAATGACATATTAGGCTATAATAGTTATTGGAGAATCTATACTGCTGCAAATTAAAACTTGTTCATACGTCATTCCACCAATAAATATTTAAATTAACAAAACATTAATAATTTTATTTTGGTAGTGAATGGAAATTGAAAGAGAAGTTTATTTTTTCAATAGTTTAAGATAAAAAAAAGATTGGTGATTATTTATTCCATAATAGTGTAGAAATAACTTCTCTGGCAGAAAATCCCTTATTAGAAAATAAACTGAAAATGTCAGAAAACGAAAATGAATCTAAAATGAAATCACCATATCAAGAAACCCAATCTTGACTTCAAGTCAGTCCTTCTTCTCAACTTTGATTTGAACTCCCTTCAATTTGTTCTTGGAAACATTATTCTGTTCATAATCCCCACACATGCCTCCTTTGGATTATCTAGATCAACACATTATGGCATTTTGTTTTCTTCAAACTTAAGTGTTGTAGCCTTAACATCATTTTTTCCTCTGCTTCCGGATTCATTGGATTCTGCACACACCTTCTTTGAAGAGGATGATTGTTCAGGCGTATCAGCATTACATGGGTAGACACGTTTATAAGAGGGAGAAATTGACTCAGTAGTCTCTTGACTATAAGTCAAGGCAAGGTGAACCTAGGAAAAGCCAAAAGATATATTTGTTAATATATTTGTCTCTGTTTCAAATTCAGAGATTAAAACTTGATTCCGTAAGGAATAGATAACATGATCACCAGAGACAATTGAAGTTGGGTTCACCATTTCATTTGATTCCATAATTTCTTGCTCTGCTAGAAGTCCCTCTTTGGAAAGGATTTTAGAAACCTTTTATGAATCCTTTACTTCCCAAATGTTATCTCGCTCCACACACACCAAAAATGCAAATGTTTTTCCAAGTATGGTTTTGATAGCGCTGGGTAAATCTTCAAAATCTGTAATCTAATATTTGAACAATTATAATTTCTTAGTTTTAAACAAATTAGAAAAGATATGAGAAATCAAGAATTTACGGATTACTTCATCAAATGAACCACCAAGAAGAGACGCTGCAGATTCTCCAATAATCTCACAAGCTATGCTATCAAATAACAGAAATTTTGTCTCTGCAGAATTGTCCATGACTTTGACATAAATCATGTATCTACGACCACAAGCAAGGAATGTTATTAGTTACAAATTTATAAATGCATTATCATTTGATAAAACCATTGAATCGATTCTCACCTTGCAATAAAATTGGAGACAACTAACTTGCAAACCTCACACTAGAATTTTGGTTTTTGTGCTTCTTTATTCGAAGAGGAAGCTCCATCATGTATGTGAGTCACTTTTTTTTATTACAGGCACGACAACTAAAGTAATACCAAGACCAGTCGGTATCGATTGCGTAGATGGTTACACTTAGTCTCACTTTTCCAACCTGTAAATAAAAATATACATCAGCAATTTATTTGCCGAGTGATGATAATGTAACTAATAGAACCATTTATACAAATGTTGATTTTCAAACATTTTGTTCCCAACCTCAACCGATTCGAGAAGTGATGCAATGGTTTTCCTTGGAAATTGAGTGGTGTCTTCTTGGATGACAGGCACAATCTGTAGCGGTGGAGCAGTTTCACGAAAAGCAAGAGACAAGCCGTCATTTGGAATACTGTATGTTTTCAAAGGCCATGTGTTAGTGGTAGGTTTTCTAGAACACGTTTTTTATTCATATGTCAACAATTTTAATACTTACGATCTTATAAAGACATCAACTTCACTCAAAGTTGGATTGAGATGGACTTGTGATGCATCATAAGAATTAGACAGATATTTACTTCCTGCACACAATAATACAAAAATCCATCATATTTGTAATCTATATTCTGTTTTTTTATACAGAAAGGTGCGGCCAGGATATTACCTTTGTATATTTTGAGTTTGACAAACCTGAGGACACAAACAACAATGATCCCATTTGCTATCTGACAGCATCTGAAAACTTTGTCAGCGAATGATCCCCACAAGGTACAGGATAGCCTCTCGTCCCTATATATTGTATAAAAGTTTCTATTAGTTAACCGTATACCAAATACATAAAAGTAGATTGGTCAAAGATTTTAAATTTCGTCTCGCATCTCAAACACGAGTTTGTGCATTGTCTTGTTGTTAACTTCAACAGTCTTCATATCACCAACGTTCACCACTTGACCAATCACATTTGTTAATTTTGATCATAAAAATACAAAGAATTAGATTTTTTTATTTTATCAAACATAACTATGTAGAACTAAACATTGTACAACGTTTCTACTTACCAATCAGCATGTTAGTGTTGAACTTAGGATCTTCAACCTTTGCAAATTTTGTCAAACTTAGGAAGATTGAATCTGATTTAGGATCACTCACAGCAACATAGGTCCCATTTACAAAACTCAGTTTGTATAAATGAGTGGTCAGACGGAATTGACCAACAGCATGAGTCAGAGAGAATGTTTCGATGAACCTCCATGAACCAATTGGTAGATGGTTGGCGTATCGGTTGACCAAGTCTTTTTCACGGTTCCATGAATTTTCATGCCCTATAAATTAATATAGTTTAAGTTAAGATAAGTAAAAGTTGTATATAGATAGATGGTTTTTATAAAACTCGATACTGACCGTCACATCAGCCAATATAAGCTCAAGTGTCTCTCCGGTGATGGCTGTATAATGGCGCCAATTATGCAGGACTTTGACATGGATTCTCCATGCGGTCTTGTAAGGACGAATGTTTCTTAAGAAAGCGAAAGATGCTGCCATTTTGATTGTATAGTTTTGAGCTTTGTTTGACTGTGGATGTGTTTGGCTGTCGATGTTTGTTGGTGAGGCACTGTTTATATAGCTTGCAATTGGGATTTGTTATGATTGCGTATCGAATTTTGAGAATATTTGAGATCTTAGTTGTTTTGGAAGGTTTGATTTTGGTTTAGTAGAATTGAGTTTTTTACGTTCAATATTTATCATGTTTGCAAATTTAAATGTGATGATGAAGATTGTATATGATTGATTGATGATTCTGATTTGCTAATTTTGCAGAAAATTAAGTATTTTATTTAGGAAGTTAAAGAAGGTTGTTCCAATTTCTATATTTTCGGGTATAGAAAGATAGCTTTAGAGATAATTAGATTTCAATATTTGGTAAAATAATTTATTGGAAAATTAATATGCGAGTTTAGTGGGGAAGAAGTTTATGCGACTTTAATCTCGGATGATTAGATTTCGAATTTGGTAAGATAATTAACTGGAAAATTGATATACGATTATAGTGGGACATACGTGTGATTATTTAACGAAGATGTTTTTGAAAAAAAATAAATTAATAATAATGGCATAGAATTATAAATAATTCTGAATTTAGAAGTCTATAAATAATTCTGAATTTAGAAGTCTTTGTTCACAAAGTTGTTGTGAAAATGTTAATATAGATAGCTTAACAGATGCTATGTGTTCTGAACTAAAGGAAACTTCCATTATTTTATTTTCGGCACTATTATACATATGTATAATGTATCAGTTAAATATCATCAGCATAATACGTATGTAACTTCCATATTTATATTTTGGGTGTCAAATATACGCAAAATCATATTGAAAATTTTTGGTTGAAGATAATTAGATCGCATGTAATATTCTTTTTGACGTTATGGTGTGTAACGTTTATACGTTCTAAAATCAAATACAAATTTCATGCATCTATATGTCTATATACATATTCATGTAAAGATTAATTTTCCATGAAAAAGAGAATGACATATTAAAACCTATAAATGGGCTAGATGTTTAATGGTAGTCTAATTTTGCAATTGTACGTAACGATGAACATTGAATTTCATCACACTTAATCTTTTACATCTATCTAGCGATATTTATGTGAAAGGAAAGAGTTAGGTCAGCCAAAAATATGAAACTAATCATACCTAGTAAACTATAATACATCGATCGGCAACTTATGGTTCCATCAAACACTCTTACACTCTATCTCTTATCTTCCTCCTCCTCTCCACGAACTTAACTTGGTCTACGAGCCTTCAAAAGCACGAAAAGACTCATAGAACTCTGTTTAAAGTATTCTCAGTCTCATGGAACTTTGTCATAAAATATAATATATAAACATATTACACGCACAAAAACACTGCGTATTTTATTGAAATTTTGTGATGTATTGTCAATGTTTCTTTACAAATAGAAGATTTTATTGTTATGACTTTCGTGAAAGAATTGTTTGATAGGGCAAGTACTTACAGTATTTACTTAATAACCAAAAAAGATATGTATATAATTAATCAAGCAGTTTGGTAGATTCGGCGTGAAATGAAAATAACCCCATAAGCGTAATAGCTAAATGACCAATTGTTTTCACCAAAAAAACAAAGAAACATTGTTGAAATAAACTTGAAGAAAGCTTAAGATGGGAGTTAGTCTTAATTCTAACTAAATTGTGTTTACAAAAGAGATAAGGATCAAAGTGTATTTCGAAAATAACTAAATATGAGTGATTCATATTAGTATTAGGATTAGCATAGTTATATATAAAGTTACGTTGAAATGTGATACGACTTATAAGGTTATGTGAGAAAGAGAGATTGAGAGCTTGAGTTTCTTAAATAGTTTTCTTAAGCTAATATACTTTATAATTTTGTGTTCTTAAACAAATTTTACTTTCTATAAACATCATATCGTTAAGTGAATATATGAGCTTCTCTCGTGTATCCTTTGCTTATTTTTGCAAACTATTATGTTCACCTCAACAAGCATCATAATTTACTTACTTACTAATAGCAAACACAATGATTACCCATTTGCATAAATCTTTTAATTTCTTCTAAACTAACAACCCTCTTCGCAATGATGGTAGGATCAATCTAAAACCTTGGTACTCGGCGATATATTTTGAACCAGTAAAAACTTGGAGCATTTTCAAAAATAACATTTTAAAACATTACACATTTCTTTTATATTTCTCCTCTTATAAACATGTCCGAAGAAGGGGTAAGTTAAAAAAATTTATATCTACTTTTTTCTCCCAAAAGACATTACAAAATTATTTTGTGTAGTTGTGTAATATATGTTTAGATTTTATATTGGAGACAATGAGAAGTGTGACATTTGGGATTTCAATAATGTGAAGAGTAGAAGATATATGAGTTTGCAAAAATCAACCACACGTCGTTGTTGGACGGCTACCTGATTCACCGGCCATCGCTCATAATCAGTCTCTCTTTTTTTCTTTTCAGTTTTTTCCCTCAAGTTTTGTTTCATATGATTAACCCACCAAACTTCTAAATACTAGTATTTTGTGTAAGTTTTCTTTTTACTGGGGGGTTTTAATAGCATCATCATCTTTTTATAGAATATCTTTGAAAATTAGTTTAAAACTTATCTCAGCGAGATGAATATCCCACATCTGAACCTAAATTTTGGGCTAAATTGATAAAATAAAAATAAAATTTGGAGGTTACATTTGTAGAAAAAAACTTTATATGGGTAAAATTAAACGTTTGCTATTTTAGTCACGCGCTAGCTGAATCATCATCAGTCCATCACACAGTAGATACGACGTGTTCACCGTCGCACGCGTACAAAAAGCTCGTTGCACGTGTGAACTACGCGCAAAGCAACGAAAACGCAATCTTTGACGCCAACTGTGTCTGACACGTGAATATTCAGAAGAAATAAAGGACGTGGACATAATCTTGACCGCCGAAATATTTTTTGTTTTCAACATGTGGCACCACCGTCTATGTTCGTGGATGCTTCGAAACTGACGACATTATTTTAGAATGGGCCTTGACAGCCCAATCACATAAATACGTGTTCCTACTTTTGTATGCCAGCTCAGCTTTAAATTGGTCCAACTGTGAAAAAAGGAGCTGTTTGGCTTCACCTTCTCGTTCCTACCAATATTTTAGTTTCGTCAAAACAAGAAGTAACCAAAGCTTAAAAACCTGTTTCTGTCGAAATCAGTAGTCATTAAAATAAAGATTGGTGGAAAACTAATTTTAGCGAGATTCTCTTGATTTGGTAGTTGACCAAAAAAAAAAAAAAAAGCATCACATTCGAAGTAGAACAGTTTTCGAATCCAAAATTTTGGAGTATGCTAAAAGTCTCTAATCTGTATGTATATAACCGTATGTTTTTTTTGCTCGCAAATGAAATGTACGTGGTCGGGGCATCGATCATGGGTGTTTTAGCAATTTGAAAGCGTAGTATATATAGAGTAAACTAGAGCTTTCAGATTATTAAGTAAGAATAAGATTGTATAACGAAGACTTGATGTTTTTGCTATGAAGATGCCTTGAATATGGATGGAATGGGGAAGTATTGGGTATGGCGTGGAGTACCAACGCGTCATGGCGTATGAATGGGGAAAATACATTCAACCATACACACACTCTCTCTCTCTCTTTCCCAAAATTATGTATCGAGTGAGATTTCTCATTGATGTGGACAAAAATTAATGAGTGTTAGTAGGTTTTAACTGGGGATCCACCCCAACCCAACACTAACGTCGACTTCGAGTACCAAAATAAAATAAAACGGTGTAGTAAAAGAACATAATAAGTGTAGAATAGATCCAACACGTAGAACAAACGCAAGAAAATTAAACAAATGTTACATGGTTATTCACGAGGATATACAAAAATATATGTATCGAACTTGAATTTAAGGATTTTTCAAACATTATTATAGAGATTAAAATGCTTTTTTGTTTTTTCTTTCAAAAAATTCAACCTCAGATTACACCTTACGCTCCCTTCCCTTGTAATTTTTTTTATTTTATTTTATTTTTTTTTTAATTAATTTATTTATGTTTGTTAATGCGGTTGTACCATACTATTTTATATACTAATGATTTTTATTAAACTGTGATTAAATGCGTTTGATGCTCAAACTACCACCAGAGTCCAAAGCCATAATCACCACTGACCACTCGCACGTATAATACTACAATTTTAGAAGTATACTTAATTTATGACATGTAAGTACGTGTAAATTATGAAGTTTACTTGCACGGTTGCACCCTAGTTTTTATGATGTTGTGGTTTATTTTAAATGACAATCATATTGGGCACCTCAAATCAAAGTATTCGAACGTATAGGATTGAACATGTCTATTTATGTGAAACACTACCGAACTTTTAAATTTGATTTTTATCAAATTGATTTACTTCTAGCATCGCAAATCACAGTTTACCATTTTATTTTATAGATAAGACATGTGTACACATATATCTCAACATGCATATTTTCATAACATTTATGTGTTTTATTTTTCATTGTTTATGTATCTATCTATAGAATATTCGTATTTATATATAGATTAAAAAAAAGTATCAAACGGACAGACAAAAATCCGAAGTAAAAAACAAATTGACGGACACAATACGCAACTTATGAAAATTCGCAACACATACACTTGTATCTACTGTCACTATCCAAAATGGGAATATTAGGCGAACTCAAATAACTCAAACACGAATATTTAACAAATCGGAATAATAATAATAATAATATAAGTTTATAAACTAATTAATCAATTCGCAAGTAGGAAGAGAATCAAAACTCGAAAAGATAACAATATACATTAAAAACCAACCCACCAAGGCAACGATCATCTAATCACAGAAGAGAACAAAGTTTTTAGAATTTATAAAAATAGTAATAAATTAAATAAGTAAGTCATCAAACAAAAGACAATCACCTGGAAACTCGCTTCCTAATCAAGATTTCTCGATAATCCTCAAATCATTAATCATTTCTCTCTTTTTATATCAAAAAATAAAAAGAAGCAAACAAAGGTCGACCATAACCAATCATTTGGTCTTCTTCTACGTGGGTTTTAATTTATATTTCAATTTCAACGTATTGAGTATCCCATACTACTACATTACTACAACTACATCATCATCGTCGCTTTTAATTATACAAAGACAAATTCCAAACCATCTCGAGTATATGTATTTTAATATTTTTACATACAGTACGGTGTCGTTTTCAAAATTTAAGTATTATTAAATACCATTGTGGTTTCTTTTTTCGGGCTGGTGGTGGGCTTCTTATGTCCGCTTCCCAATACTTTCTCTCTCTTCCCTTTTTTTTTTTCTTTCAAGTTTATTTATAAATTAAATTTTTAATCAGTGTTTTGTTTTATTTTATATTTTTGTTGCTGTATCGTCTCTTCTGTCTCTGTTCTCACTTTTGTTTTATTTTTTGGTTTCATCTTTCTTCTTTTGATGTTCTTGTAGCGTTTGTACGAAATCTCACAATGTTTTCTTCTCAGATTTTAGAAATCTTGTGAAATCTCTCTCTCTCTCTGATCAAACACCTAATCCCCTTACTATAAAGTTTCAATCTTTTTTTTTTTCTTTTTCCAAACCCATTTCAAAATCTCCGGTGGTTTTCTTTTTTTTTTTTTTCCTGACGGCGGATCTTAGCCGGAATCTGAAGAATCAGTTTTTATTTATATAAATAATAACCCGCTTATAGATTTAAAGCGAATGACATTATCTGAGATTGGAGAAGATTGTGAGTCGAGTGGAGTGAAGAAGATTCTCTGATGAGTGAATCAGAAGAAGACGAAGAAGAAGAAGCATCAGCAGCAGATACTGAAGTGATTTTAACCAGCAGCGTCGTCGTTGAGAACAACAACAACAACAACAACAACAACAACAAAAACAAGGCTTTTGTTGAGAAGAATCAGCGTTTCGTTGAAGAAGAAGAAGTAGAGAGACGAGACGACGGTTTGGTGTTGTTGTTAGCTCAGTCTTCTACACCAATGGTGAGATCGAGATCTCAAGGAACGACACGGCGCGTGACTCCCACGCCTTTAGTCGACGTTGAGAAGCCTCTTCCAAACGGAGATCTCTACATCGGAAGCTTCTCCGGCGGGTTTCCACACGGATCCGGCAAGTATCTTTGGAAAGATGGGTGCATGTACGAAGGTGATTGGAAACGTGGCAAAGCTTCAGGTAAAGGCAAATTCTCGTGGCCAAGCGGAGCTACATACGAAGGCGAGTTCAAATCCGGGAGAATGGAAGGTTTTGGCACTTTTACCGGAGCTGATGGAGATACTTACAGAGGAACTTGGGTTGCTGATAGAAAACACGGACACGGGCAGAAGCGTTACGCCAACGGAGACTTCTACGAAGGTACTTGGAGAAGGAACCTGCAAGACGGTAGAGGTCGTTACGTTTGGAGAAACGGGAAGAACCAGTACACTGGAGAGTGGCGTAACGGTGTGATCTCTGGGAAAGGTTTGCTTGTTTGGCCTAATGGGAATAGATACGAAGGTTTTTGGGAGAATGGGATTCCTAAAGGAAGTGGTGTGTTTACTTGGAGTGATGGGAGTTGTTGTGTTGGTGCTTGGAATGAGAGTAATATCATGAGGAGTTTCTTTAATGGTGTTGACAAGAATGATTTGATTGTGGCTGGTACTAGGAAGAGATCTTCTGTTGATAGTGGAGCTGGGAGTTTGGGTGGTGAGAAAGTTTTCCCAAGAATCTGTATTTGGGAATCTGATGGTGAAGCTGGTGATATCACTTGTGATATTATTGATAACGTTGAAGCTTCCATGATTTATAGAGATAGGATCTCTGTGGATCGTGATGGGTTTAGGCAGTTTAAGAAGAATCCTTGTTGGTTTAATGGTGAGGCTAAGAAACCTGGTGAGACTATTTCTAAAGGGCATAAGAAATATGATTTGATGCTCAATTTGCAATTAGGAATCAGGTGAAGTTTTCTCTAATTTGGTTTTTTTTTTTTTTTTTTTTTTTTTTTTTTTTTTTTGTGTGTGTGTGTGTGTGTGATGGCTTTTCTCTGTTGTTTCTAAATTAAGGTTTTTTTTGTGTGTGTGTGTGTGTGATTGGATTAGGTATTCTGTCGGCAAACATGCTTCCATTGTTCGTGATCTTAAACAGACTGATTTCGATCCAAAGGAGAAATTTTGGACAAGGTTTCCACCGGAAGGGACTAAGACCACACCTCCTCATCAGTCAGTGGATTTCCGGTGGAAGGATTATTGCCCTTTAGTGTTCAGGTAACCACCTTTTTGAAAAAGTGTTTCAATTTAGCAAATTGCTGAATGTGTTTAGGTTTTGATGATGTGGCTTTACCCAAATCTGGGCTTAGTTGATAAGGTTGTGAACGTATTTGTGATGCTTTGTGTTTCTTTTTCGGGGAAATTTTTGTATGTAGACGTCTCAGAGAGCTTTTCCAAGTGGATCCAGCTGAGTATATGTTAGCTATTTGTGGAAACGATGCTCTCCGCGAACTGTCTTCACCTGGAAAAAGTGGAAGCTTCTTTTACCTAACTCAAGATGATAAATTTATGATCAAGACGGTGAAGAAATCAGAAGTCAAGGTTGGTAGTTGTTGTTTGCTTCTTCTTGTTGTTGACCTTATTATTCTCTGTCTTCTTTGAAAATGCTTGTCTGTACTAGTTAATTTACTTAATTAGCGGATTGGACACTCTTTTGTTTGTTTGTTTCTTTGCTTTCACATTACTTTCTTAACCCACTAAGTCTGTGATTAGCTTATCAAATTTGACCTGAAGCGTTTGTCTTCTTCTGTCCAGGTTCTTCTAAGAATGCTTCCAAGTTACTACAAACATGTCTGCCAATACGAAAACTCCCTTGTGACTAGATTCTATGGTGTTCATTGTGTCAAACCTGTTGGTGGCCAAAAGGTATGTGTTTGTTTGTTCATCTAAAGCTTCATGGGTCTATTAGTGTCCAGAAAATTTATTGTTTTGCTTACTGTTTTTTTTATCAGATTCGGTTCATCGTCATGGGCAACTTGTTCTGCTCTGAGTATAGAATCCAGAGACGGTTTGACCTCAAAGGGTCTTCTCATGGACGCAGTACTGCAAAGCCTGAAGGGGAAATTGATGAGACCACGACACTCAAGGATCTTGATCTCAATTTTGCTTTCCGTCTTCAGAGAAACTGGTATCAAGAGCTTATGAAGTAAGCTCCATGCTTCTAAGTTCTTTTTTTGTTTATGCCTGCCTTTTGGCTTTAGAAAGTATTCAGCAACTTCATATGTCTAATTCTTATCGGTATTCATGATCAGGCAAATAAAACGCGACTGTGAGTTCTTAGAAGCCGAGAGAATAATGGATTATAGCCTTTTAGTTGGTGTGCACTTCCGTGATGACAACACAGGAGAAAAGATGGGGCTTTCTCCATTCGTTTTGAGATCTGGTAATGTAGACATCATCATTCCCTATCTGTGTCCCCCCCCCCCCCCATTGAAGTCGACCTATCATGAGATTTACGTCAATATCTTTTGCAGGTAGGATAGATTCATATCAGAATGAGAAATTCATGCGCGGTTGTCGCTTCCTAGAGGCTGAGCTTCAAGACATGGACCGAATTTTAGCTGGCAGGTAATAATCGTTGATCCGGGTTTGATTTTTAATGTTAAGAAGTTGACTTCACAGGAGAAGCTTTTTTGCATTCATAGCCATTGATTATTGTAGAGACATGGAGTGGTTGAGAGATTCAGTATCGGATTAGTATTAATGAATGTAGGAATGATTAAATTTGCTTGGCAAATATTGTTTGGGGAGTGTGAAAACAAAGCATGTGGTCCTGTTTACTAAATAAAGAATCAGTCAATTCATGATTTCATCAATTTTGCTCAAAATTTACAAATCTGTTATTTACAGGAAACCATCGATCAGATTAGGCGCAAACATGCCAGCAAGAGCAGAAAGAATGGTCCGGAGAAGCGATTTTGATCAGTATTCATCAGGAGGAGCCAGTTATCCATCTCACGGTGAGATGTACGAAGTGGTTCTCTACTTTGGAGTCATTGACATCTTGCAAGACTACGACATAACCAAAAAGATCGAGCATGCATATAAGTCACTACAAGCTGATCCTGCTTCCATCTCAGCGGTTGATCCTAAACTCTATTCCAAGAGGTTCAGAGACTTCATCAGTAGGATCTTCATTGAAGACGGCTAAAAAGATAAGAAGGCTAAGAATTTTTAACTAACATTCTCGGCTGTTTTTGCTCAACGGAAATGTGATAAAAAGCTGATTCGAGAAGGGTAAAAAAAAGGTAATCTCAAAGATAGAAGAAAGGCGATTTGGGATTCTGTTCACGTATATTTTTGAGATGATCAAATCAATTAAGTTTTGGGGTGGGGGTGGGGAGGGGGGCTTTATTTATTTTTGTGGTGAGCCGTTTATATATATGATTTATATATGTGAATATAGATTGTGAAGGTTTTTTAGTACATAGGCAGACAAGAAATTACAAGGAAAAAAAGAAAAAAAGTTGGGTTTGGTTAAATTCCAAATGTGGAATAAGATAAAGTGTATAAGTCACAGAAAAAAAATGATTTAAGGATAAAAGAAAGTAATACAATTAACTACTTCTCTTAATCCCCCATATTCTCATAGGATTTCTTCTTAACAATCCAAAGTTAAAGGGGTCCATTGTTTTTCTTTGTTAATTTTGTTTCAAAGCAACTTTACCACTTACATACTCTATCTATGCTCATAAAGCAATGTAAATGGTAAACAGTAAATACGAAATAGTTAAATTAGTAAACTAAAAGAAAAAAAAATGGTCAAAGAAGGAAGAGTTGAAATGGGGTTGGTTTCATGGAAAGTAGAGAAAGCTAAACCAGAACACCACATGTCTTTTCCTTGCATTCTTTATTCTTCTTTACAAACTCTTTTGGAAAATGTTCTCTTAAATCTCTTTAGTCTAGTTTTCATATGTGATTAGCTTCACAAAGTATGTAACTGTTTTTCAAATTAATGTCTAAGATATTTAACCAAAATAAAGTCTGAGAAGGCTCAAAACGTTTTGTTTGTCAATATAATTCAATTAACTACACTTGGATTTGTTTTTCCAACTTAATCTACAATCCATATTGCATCCATCATCTATAATTATCTCTTAATTTCCCAAAGTTGCTTTTATTGTATTTTATTTTCATTAAGTTTAATATTCCCTTCGTTTCAAATAAGATGTTTTAGAGAAATTTTTTGTTTCATAATATATGATGTTTTCAACTTTTTATGCAACTTTTAGATTAGTTTAGTATTTTATATTATGTAGTATTGTTTCTGATTGGTTGAACTTGTTAAAAGTAAAAACTTCTTAATCTACGTGCTTTAATTAAAACATCCTATATTTTGAAACGAATGGATTACTTTCTACTGTCCATATAATTGGTTTTCATTGGTAGTAATAAACAAGTCTTTAAGAACATGTTAATGTACATCAGCATTTGCACCAAAGAACAAAAAAATGTACATCAGCAAAAGTAAGTAATTAATCCCATTAGGCATTAACAAACAATATATATAGACATGAGTCACATGATATCCTATTCACAGATCCACTAGATGTTAAAAGCTGACAAATTATCTAAGAACTACAATGCCTAGAGGCTAGAGATATTAATAGATTATACCTATTTGGAATTTGAAATATAAGTAAATTAAGAAGATATCATCCTACCAATAGGGATAGCGAAGAAGAAAGTAACACAAGTCAGAGTTACAAAATAAAATACTAGTAAAAAGTTTCAAGCTATTGGTGGTTTAAAATTAATCCCAATTAGTTAACATGTCATCAGCTTCCATTCTCTCAGATCCTATCCTAGTGTCCGTAAATCCCAAGGTAATAATAATAGTCTTTGTTTAAGAGCACCCTGACAAATCATAGGTATTGTAATCTTGGTTAAAGTTTAACTGTAGTTAATTATTGGGACCAATTTTTCATTTTTTGGTTTAAGTACTGTTAAGAGCCTGATTTATTATTAACGAAAAAAAGAAAGATAATAATACTATGTGAGTATATGAAAAGGACAGAGGTTAGTGAGTAGCTTCTAGGTGTCTGTCAAATCGTTGCATGCCTAATATTCCTTCTCTTCTTTTATTTTAATATCATAAAGATTTACCAATTTTCTTAAGAAAGCGTATAAAATATTTGTTTATTCCATTTTTACTGCGTTGGTCAAAGACATTTACCAAAGTTACAGCAGTAAGATCTTTTGTCTCACCGGCCGATGTCTACGTCTTGTTTATTATTATGTCATGTCTGTGTCTATCTTCTACAAACTGGATATATTGACGTTTTTTTTATTTGGTAAGTCAAAGGGAGACAAAACCTCTCTTATTAATACAGACAAGGGATGAGTATCCACTATCCATGTCGTAAGAAAACCCACTACCAACTCTGAATCAATCTCTAACTCCACATGAATTAGTCGTTTCTCCCATGCGATGTGTAGGCCGTAGTAGACCCTAGAGTTCTGCCAACAAAGCCGTACAATGTCTTATGTTCAGCGCAAAACCCTGAATCCACATCCCCATACTATCCCGGATCACGCCTCCTGAATCCACATCCCCATACTATCCCGGATCACGCCTCTTGCCGTAGCACAACCAGAATTCCCATGCGAGGCACCAACTGGATCAAGATATATTGACGTTAATGTTAACAACAATAGAGTTAACAGACTAATAGCAATTATAATGTTTATTTTATTAACAAAATTTATCGTCAACATATATATATATATATATATATAGAATAGCATGCATTGAGTTGGATTTAAACGTATTTCACGAAATAATTTTATATGTGATTGATTAATCTGTGTTTGGAAACGGAAGACTAACCATGGACTAAACAAGACTAATCCTTGAGATATATAGAAAATAAATATCTTGCCAATCTGTGATTTTGGTTCGAATACGTCAATTTACATGGAGTACCTTTGAAATCTGAAACGAAAAAATGAGTATGAACCTTTTGAAAGCTTTTTGTTGGAAAATGTATCCGGGTTAGAAGTCAAATCCTAGGCCATGATTTCATTATATCATCCACCTTTCTCGGTGAATAGTTATGTTATTCTAAACTTTCTTCTTTTAAATTCTTTAGAAACAATAGTACTTTAAGATATATATATATATATATACATATATATTAGTCGTAAATTTCAATACTTACAACATAGTAGTAAACTGAAGTTGTGGTATAATTAAGCTTGTCATCTTAACGATTGTGATAGTTCGAAACATGGTTGAGCTGTGTCTGTGTTTCTCCACGTATGCTTTTCATTAACATTGCAATATAAGAAGTTAAGAACTGAGTGGTGCCAAAATATTTTAGATTTTACGGTAGTATGGTTTTAATTTATTGATTTTAAAGATGTAGTTTTCATGGATTCAGACATATGGGGTGTGAGATATTGACAATGGAGGCCCAAATGAAGACAAGAAGAATGGGAAATTAGGGAGTGGTCTCAACTTTGGGACTATGTTTGTCTGAGGTTGAAAAAGCCACCAAATGTGCCCATTCGTGTATTTTAAAAAATGAGCTTACATTATTTCTTTTACACACCCAACATAATGTCCCACCATGAAGGGGACACTTCTCTTTAGCTATCCCTTTCTCATTATTCTTGTGTTTTTAATTTTTTAGACTTCTTTGTTTTGTTACAAACAGTTGCAAAGAAGTACTTATTATTATTTGTTAGAAAAATTATAACAAAAGTATAGTCACTAGCACAACAAGAATTGTAGACGCATCATCCTAATACTAATGATGTTGTCTTTCACTTCTTTGAGAAACCTCGTGAATCATGACACTATTTAAATTGTAAATGGGCATACGTACATTGCTTTTTCTATCTAAGTCTTGCAATTTGCAATACATTTGGATGTTGCGTAAAGGATCATTATTTGTAGTAATAAAATCATGAAGAGAACATCAATTAAGGAAATATGTATTCTTTATATTTTTATACTTTCATATTGTCCGAATATCTTTATGGTTCTCACATTCTTCAATCCTTTTGAATTTTAGTTCCTCACTCTCTTGATATGAACATAGACTCTTTCAAGATTGCCAATAACACTATCGTTTCCTCATTCAAAAATAGAATCGACTCCCAATACGTTATATATTAGCGTAAAATTGTACTATTAGGCTTGATCCGTTTTTATAATATTTGGTATATATGGAAATAAGCTTGATTTCTAACTAAGCGCAATGTTCTCAAAACAGATTTAACACTAATTTTTTTATTAAATATTTGTTTTTCCATACTAGTTAGAATATAAACTGGAATTTTAAGGATATTGTTTGAACAATATACAAAACACTGAGTTTTTGGACCATATATCTACGTTTATTTGCTACAAAAAAAAAAAATAATAAATTAAGGATATTATTCGAACAATATTAAATCATCGATGATATATATTTTTTGAACAGAAAATCCTATAAAACCGTATAATATATACCAAAACCTAACTGAACAAATCCGGATTGAGCCCTCCTAGATCCAAGCCCTGCAGGGGGTCCAAAACCTATATATATTAAAGTATAAACAGAAGACAACGTTCCAACAAAGAGAAAAAACCCTAAAAGGCAAACCTCGTATTCTTTGTAATGGATTTTCATGGCGAAACAGTATCCCTCAACCATCAAATCGACCGCAATCCTAAACCTGAAGACGCTGGGAGAATCAAAGTCTATGTGAGCATCCTAATGTCGGAATATCCTATAAGAGATTGCCGGCCAATACTGGCTTTCTCCTTGCCTGCCAGAGAGTTTCAGGATAGCTTCACGGGGTATAGATGGGAACAACTGAATTGCTTAGAGGACGATGAACGTCTCAGTATCTCTCAGGTTGATTTCGCGAGGACGGAACTCAGTAGACTTGTCACTGACGTCATGTTCTACTCGGTTAAGTATTCTCCATATTGTGCTCTGTCAATTTATATTACCTTTAAGTTCAATGATAAACCTCCTGCTATGGTTGAAGAGTATAAATCATTAATGGAAGATACGACGACGACGAAATACGAAGAGTATAAGCATCTCCCTGTGGATGAGAGCGTTATGCGCATCCAAGAGCCTAACTGGAACGTCTTTCACTTCTAGAAAAGGAAACACAACCTTGAGATTTGTGTTTTTTTTTGTCTTTTTGCTTTTTTTGCTTTTTTATTGGTGTTATATGTTCTCTTATAAATAGGGTTGAAGCTCGGTGGAACCAAGAGTTTGGATGGATTTAGGGTTTAACCGAGGGAAACGATGAATTTTGCTCTGTTACTTTATTGTTTTGTGTTTTGTATTATCTTATAAACTCTTAATAAAGGTTTTGAGTGTTGGAATTTGTTTTAGACTCTAATAGAGCACCACTGGTATCCGATTTAGAATGGCAAGTACGTTTTCGAGTCTATGTCAAGGAAATTATACAAGAAGACGAAGTCCAGCTCCCATAATTTGTTTTGTTGAGTTTAAAATGGGAGAAAGAGTCGTGACCTTACCATGTGGACACTAGTTGTATCCTCGAGTGGTTTGCCACCAATTATATTTGTCCATTGTGCAGTTTCGAGTTACCATGTGAGAGTTAGACGAGCTACTACTTGCGGTGAAACGTGCTCAAGAATTTAGTTCAATTGTTTAAGGGTTTTCAATCTTTGGCTTTTAACCTTACGAAAACAGAGAATTTAGGTAAATGACTTTATATTAAAGAAAGTTCAAAGTTGCATAAGTGATTGTGTTTGTTGTACGAGATGTAATTTTGGTTTTTTTTTTTTTTTTTTTTGAATTCTGTAAATTTCTTCAGAAATATTGCTTCTGGGAACGCTGACGTGGAGGGCGATTACAAAGGCGATCAGGGTTTTTTCCTTGGCTATCAAGTTTGATGGTTACGGCGGATCAGCCGCCTCAACCTACTGAGTCCGGTACACCGCTGTTTGATCTGGCTCTGCCGTTGGATGTAGAGGGGAGTCAAAGGAGTTCGGTTAAGGTTTTATCAGAAGAGTTAGGTTCCTCCCAGGATGGAGCCGCAACCACAGTTTCAAAGGGTTTGGGTTTGGGTCAAAAGCCATGGCTGAAGGCGGCGCAGAAGCACACATTCAAGAAACAGGCGTTTGTGGTAACAGAGATTGAGGGGAAGCAGCGTGTCGTGGTTCCCAAGGATGTGTTTGTTGATGCGAAACCACTGTGGCAAGATTTTGTCATCGGAAAGTTTCTTTATTCAAAGGTTTCCCATGTGGGGAAGATTCACATGATAGTCAATAAAATTTGGAGATTGGGAGATAAATCTTCACTCATTGATGTCATTGTGGTTAACGACTTCACTGTTAAATTTCGTGTGCGCAGTGAGAGTACCAGGCACAAAATTTTAAACCGGGGAATGTGGAACATAGGTGGTCTTCCAATGATCCTCTCAAAATGGACGCCTTTCGCTGAGGAGGCACAACCAGCGCTGAAGTCTGTTCCATTGTGGGTTGTATTGAAGAATATACCACACACCATGTTTACTAACAAGGGGTTGCAGTTTTTGTCAAAGTGCAGTGGGTACACCTATACGTTTACATCCAAAAACAGAGGCATGCTCAAGTTTTGACGAAGCACAAATTCTGGTTGAGGCCGATCTCACTAAAACCTTACCCGTTGAATACCACTTGGCTGGAGAAGAGGAGAGGGAGTTAGATACTGTGGTAAAATATTCTTATCCTTGGCTACCTCCTCAATGTAGTCAGTGTCGCAAATGGGGACATTTGCAGGCTGCCTTTCTGAAAACTGCTTTGCCAACTGAATCAGAGGTTGTTCCAACAATTCTAGCGGTGTAAGAGACAGAGATAGTGGGGACTGCAGACGCTCCTGCTCAGGAGATTATAAACTAATCTACAAAAGTAGTTTTGGGGACGGTTGATGCTCATGTTACTAAAACCATGGAGACATAGGAAGCTCAGGAGTGGATAACTCCACAGAAAACCGGTCATAAGCCTATGTCTAGTCCGAACAAACAGAATATGTTGGTGCAGACTGGTGAGGTACCTCTGTTATCTAACTCCTACTCGGTTTTGAGTGAGGGGGATGAAGATGAGGCAGAGGAGGTTGTTGTTCGGGCAAAGGAGGCAGCTCCACCTGTTTCAACACATGTTGGTGATTCTATCGTTGTTCCTCCTGTTCTACCTTCAACTGCACCGGTGTGTGTTGTGCCTGCAGTGGGGACAAATGGACGTGGAGTTAAACCTACTGTAACCCTAAGAGAATCAATCCCACGCGCTTTGAAGATATCTCATAAATATGTTAGCAACCCTTCTACTCAGCCTCAACGCGACCCGAGTAAGTCGGGTACCCAACATTAATTTATGTCGACTTTCTTTTGGAATGTTCGCAGATTCAACAAAATGTCAAAACATTCCATAGTTCGAGATTGGGTTAAGAAGGGTAATTTTCAGTTTGGTTGTATTTTGGAAACAAGGGTAAAGGAAACAAAAGCTGCAGCTATTCTTGCTTCAGTTTTTCCTGATTGGTCCTATTTAACAAATTACATTTTCAATCGAAGAGGGAGGATATGGGTGGTATGGAATTCCAGTGTCCGTCTTACGCCTTGTTACACAAGTATTCAGGTGATCACTTGCTCCGTCCTGCTGGAAGGTGCTGAGAAGGAGTTTTTTGTTTCGTTTGTATATGCAGCAAATGGTGTTGATGATAGAAAAGTGTTGTGGGAGTATTTGAAATTTCATCAAGACTCTCCATTGTTCCGTAATAAACCATGGATGGTTTTTGGTGATTTTAATGAAATTTTGAAGGCGGATGAGCATTCACTCTCTGATATCCAGCCTATGGTGTCACCGGGGATGCATGACTTTCAAGAGGTGGTGCAGCATTGCTCCTTCAGTGATCTGCAATCTCATGGTCCGATGTACACTTGGTGTAATAAGCGTGAGTTTGGTCTCATTTGTGAGAAACTTGATAGGGTTCTTGTTAATGATATTTGGCTCCTTGAGTATCAACAGTCCTACGGTGTGTTTGAGGCAGGATGATGCTCTGATCACCTACGATGCCGCATAGCAATTGGGGTAGACAAACCTAAACTGCGACGACCATTTAAGTTATGTAATGCTTTGGTAATTGATGAAAAATTTCTGCCAATGGTTAAAGATTTTTGGGATGGCTCTGAACCGTTATATCACTCAACTTCCGCAATGTACCGGTTCTCAAAAAAACTAAAAGCACTGAAACCACATATCAAGTTACTAAGTAGAGATCGCCTTGGTAATTTGGAAAAGCGAGCTAAAGATGCATCTGAGCATCTTTGTACCTGTCAGATTGACACCCTGCAAAATCCTACAGACTAGACAATGCAAAGAGAGGCGGTTGCTTATAGTAGATGGCTGTTTGTTTCAGGGTTGGAGGAAATTTTTTTTAAAACAGAAATCCAAATTGCACTGGCTCAAGGTCGGCGATGGAAATAATAGGGCATTTCACCGTGCAGCAAAGGCCCGGGAAGCAAGAAATACGATAAAAGAGATTCAGTGTCCGGATGGCAGACTTGCAGATACACAAGAGACAATAAAGCAGGAAGCAGAGAGGTTTTTTCGTGAATTTCTTGGCCATAGGCTGTCAAACTACCAGGCTCTCGGTGCGGATGAGCTGTTGGCTTTGCTGCCCTATCGTTTCCCAGAATCGGATCAAACTATGCTGGTGAAGGATGTAACGGAGGCTGAGATAAGAGATGTCTTATTCTCTATGCCAAAGGACAAAAGTCCTGGTCCAGATGGCTATACCGTGGAGTTTCTAAAGGTGACATAGTCTGTCATTAAGAATGATTTTGTTGCTTCGATCCAATCTTTCTTTAAGTTTGGTTTTTTACCAAAGGGCGTCAATACTACCATTCTAGCACTTATTCCTAAGAAGAAAGAGGTTAGAGAGATGAAGGATTAAATACCAATTTCTTGCTGCAATGTGACATACAAGGTGATCTCCAAGCTCCTCGCCAACCGGCTTAAACGACTGCTGCCTGCATTTATCTCTCCTAACCAATCCGCCTTTGTCAAGGACAGGCTTTTAATGGAGAATGTCCTCCTTGCCTCAGAGATAGTTGCCAATTACCATAAAGATTGATATCTCTAAGGCATTCGATTCAGTACAATGGCCATTTTTGATTAGTATTTTCCACACTCTGAACTTCCCGTTGCAGTTTATTAAGTGGATTGAGATTTGTATTACCACGGCTTCCTTCTCTGTTCATGTAAACTGTGAGTTGGCAGGACTTTTCCGCAGTGCAAGAGGTTGAGACAAGGTTGTTCCTTGTCACCCTATCTATTTGTGATGTGCATGCAAGTTTTGTCTGCAATGCTTGATAAAGCAGCTAAGGATAGGCGAGTTGGTTATCACCCGCGATGTAAGAATATCAGTCTCACACATTTGTGCTTCGCAGATGACTTATTGGTATTCACTGATGGGACTAAGACGTCTATTGAGGGTATTCTTCAGGTTTTTCATGACTTTACAGGCTTTTACGGCCTGAATATTAGCCTTGAAAAGTCTACGCTGTATATGGCTGGAGTCACAGTCAGTGAAAAAGATGCGATCCTACACTCATTCCCATTTGCATCAGGAACCCTTCCTGTCCGTTATCTTGGCTTACCGCTTCTAACCAAGCGTATGTCAACCTCTGACTATACACCGTTACTGGAACGCATTAGAGAAAAATTCAGCAGTTGGACAGGGAGATATTTATCTTTTGCGGGGCGTTTTCAGCTCATCAGTTCAGTCATCCACAGTCTCACAAACTTTTGGATGTCAGCTTTCCGCTTGCCAACAGCTTGTACAAAGGAGATAGACAGTATGTGATCTGCGTTCTTGTGGTCAGGTCCTTGTCTCAATGCAAAAAAGCTAAAGTTTCGTGGTCTGATGTCTGTACGCCGAAGGAAGACGGTGGTTTGGGTCTGCGTTCTCTGAAAGAAGCAAACAAGGTGAGTTGTTTGAAACTCATATGACGAATGTTATCATCGAATTCCTTATGGGTGGCCTGGCTTCGAACTTATCTACTCAAACAGGGGTCCTTCTGGTCTCTTCAAGAAAATAGTACCTCCGGTTCTTGGATGTGGAGAAAGCTACTCAAATATCGAGCTTTAGCCGTAGAGTTTGTTCGGTATGAGGTAAATAATGGAAAACACATCTCGTTTTGGCATGATAATTGGTCGCCACTCGGCTGCTTATTCAAACTTGCAGGATCGCGTGGTACTATTGATATTGGGATTGGTCTCCACGCAACTGTAGCAGAGGCACTCACTCATAGACAACGACACCATCAAGTCGAATACCTAAATCAATTAGAGACGGTTCTCACATCAGTTCGAAACAGAGGACTACTGGAAACAGAGGACAAGGTCCTTTGGCGGGGTAACAGGATCGTTTTAAGGCCAAATTTAGCACCAAAGAAACTTGGGAACATACCCGGATCTCAGGACAGAGGAAACCATGGGCTGCTGGTGTCTGGTTTTCCTAAGCCACACCCAAATACTCCTTTATTGTCTGGATCGCCATGCTGAACCGTTTGACAACGGGGGACCGTATGTTGTGCTGGAATTCACGGGTCGACGCTTCTTGTTCCTTCTGTCGTGCGTTGCAAGAAAACCACATTCATCTTTTCTTCGCATGTCCTTACTCCTCAGCAGTTTGGACCGGTCTCATCTCTAAGTTAGTTATGACTAAATTCTCGACAAATTGGGATAGTAACATGAATCTACTTGTGGACACTTCCTTGGGGTCTGCAACTCTGTTTTTGTTCCGCTATGCTTTCTAGGCATCGATCTACTCGCTCTGGCAAAAGCGAAATAGACGTCGTCATGGAGAGACACCAGTATCTTCGGATCAGCTTATCAAATATCTTGACAGACAAGTCCGCAATAGGCTGCTCTCGCTTCGGTTTGGAGGAGGTCTCACTTGCTGTATTGCAAAGTGGTTGAGTTCACGCTGAGGGCACCACTAGATGGCTTTCGAAATACACTTTGTAAACATAATTTCTAGTTTCCTCTCAAAAACCTATATTAACTTCATGCTGCACTTGATGTAAACACTACTTTTTTTCGAATAAATTTTACATTTTATTCAAAAAAAAAAAAAAAAAAGGTTTTCTTAGCAATCTCACTCTAGTTTTGTTTCTAACATAAACGTTGCACAAGATGTAAAAATGCTATTTTCTTTTTGAATCTAAGGTAACATTTTATTAAAAAAAGAAAAGATTGTGTTTGTTGTAAGTGTTGTGATTGTTGTACAAGTTGCTGAGTTTGAGATGGTTGCTGATGTTTGCTGCAAGTTAAATCACGAAATCAGATAGAGAGAGGAGAGTATGTGAGGACTCTGTTGGAAAAATTCGATAGAGACCAAGGCACTGTCCACGCATAATCACTGGACTGGAGTTATCTTCTTTCGATAGCGAGTGAAGCATAACTTGAATATCTCGTGTGTTGTGTAAGGTGTAGTGCTATATTATATGCTAACGTTAATATAATATTAAATAATTTGTAAAAGTCATATGTCTGTTCGCCAAGATCATGGAGCTTTCAAATTTTTATTAAACTCTTGCTTTCAAATGTTCAAGAATGTGTTATAGCCTTTTTGCTAAACATGTGCTGGATTTGGTCGACGACATTCAAACTCGTTTGAGATATTTTTTTATATTATTTTCACATTTTAGTTTCTGTTTAATTTCAACTGAATTTGAATTCTGGTTTATTGATTCTGATTTCTAAACTGGATTTTCACATAGTCATCACATCATTAAGAAATAGAAATTTCATATTGAGCAAAAAGTTTATAGGAAGAAGCAATTTTGTAACGTCTGCATCTATAGAAAGACGCATTATTTCTTTTTATATTTTTGTTGTTCCACAAATAAAAATAAAATGTTGAACTAAAAGGTCGTCTTCCTCAGCTTCTTCTCCAAGAAGCGAATTTGTATACCTTTAAAATTCTTTTGCAAAACAAAACGTTCCTCACCATCTTCATTTTACAAATTTCTGAAGGCATATATACTCAGAAAAAAAAAAGAGAAGAAGAGCAGTTACCTGGAGGAGTACCACTACAGAAATTAAGATCATCGATTTGCTCAACCTCAAGACCGATGAACCATGACTCGAGTGTCACATCTTCATTTTGCATACTTATGCAAAACTGGCCTGCAAAGTCAAACATCAAATGAGAATTAGTTTTTGTATATTTAAAAGTATTTTAAGATTTTAATACTATATATGAGATAAAATATGTAATTATACACTATTTATTTTTTAAAGTATGTGAAATCGGCAAGATTTACTGAAAAACCTTATAATTTATGGAAATTCGTCTTCTAAAATCTGTTTTGTTTCTTCTAATTACAACATGACCAGCTCCCGTTAGCATAAATGTGGATAATAATTAACCTGCGGTATGATAGCTTTTTAAATTTTAAATATATTTTTAAAATATAAAAGATGATTGAATATATTATTTTAAATATATTTGATGTCATTTAGAATTTTTCCATTATTTTAAGTAATTTAATTGATTGACATTTGACGATATCAGAAACTGCATAGCTTTTATTTGTTATGGATTCCCATCAAGTTTTTTGTTTTACATAGTAGGAAAAATATTAGAATTGATATTTGAAGATTTTAATATAATAATAAACAGATCATTAATATTTTTCATTTTTCATTATAAGTTCTTTTTGTATATCTATATTTTTTATTTGATTAATTCTAACCAATAGACATCTATTATTTGTTGAATTTCTCATACCAAAAATAGACTTAAAATTCATGTATTAAATTTAATTGTTTTCATAATATATATGTATATATTTTTTCAGAATATATATGTATATATATTTAAAATTATAATCCACTAAAGATTTTGTAATGGTTTATAAAATTAAATTTGTCATATAACAAACTAATATTCATTTGATGGTGTAGATAATTTATCATTATTTATGTATTTTATTTAGAATTATGAAAATGTTTCTATAACAAAGAAATTTTTTTTAAAACTTTGTAAAACTTTCTTTTTTATTTATTCTCTAATCAAAAAATTATTTATTTTATTAAAGTAATTCATAGTTAAATTTCATTTTTAATTACATTATTACTTATTAATGATTTTCAGTTATTTTTGTAAGATCCATATTAAATTCATGCGGATTTTTGGATACTCTAATTGGATGATCCAATTAAATTGAATCAATACCAAATTACCATTATTAATTTTAAAATTCTTTTTTCTAAAAACAATAATTGAGTGGCAATTGAAGTAATTAGATTCATAATTTTGGACATGTTCTAATTTTGTACTTGTCTTTTAAAATTATAGAGATTAGCGTAAAATTGTAGGATCACATTGATTGTACTTCTCTTCTTCTAATTTATATGTGCATCTTCTTATCACTTAGTACTGATTGTGTTATCACGTGCTAAAGTAAATTGTTTCCGCAACTTTTTTACTTTATATGTTCTATCTAACTTCATCTTTTTGGATATGTGGTCTTACTTAATAATTATGTCAGAGCCGAATGTCTTAATTATAGTAATTTCAAAGTTCAAAAGTCAAAAATGAGCAAGATTGATAGTTTCAGGAGTGCTCCTTCGTGGAACCACATTGATCTCAGAATCCAGCATTGATCGCTCAGGAGCTCCTTCGCACCTTCACAGGTCAAAATCAATCTCTCTCTTTCCATCTCTCTTCCATTTTTCTTTCGTTTGAAGTCTAGGATTTCAAACCAACCAAAACTATGTTGTTTTAGGATATACTCTGTATAATTAAAGCAGGTTTGACAAATCTCTCTAACACAAGTAATCTCTTGTCTTTCTTTGAACGGAAACATTTGAAGAGCCTTGCAAATGTCGGCGAATATTTCAGATGATGGTACACCAGTTCACAAAGATCTTTGGAATGCGCGTGCTGGTGCTGATGTTGTAGCACCTTTCAACTCTGATCATGTCAAGTACATTCCTAAAGGGCATGCGGATCACTTGCAAGTGTTATCATCCCTTGAGTATATGCCTCCCATTCACTGTGTTGTTCAAGATGATGTCATACCGAAGGCTGATTTGATGACAGATGAGGTATTTGCTAAAATTGGTGTTAAGTTCAACAGCTATGATTATGTCAACAGCATAATGCGGCCCATGATGAGTAAACGAAGCTGCCCTGAACATTATTGTGTGATGTATTTATGTGCTAAGATTTTTGGCACAACCCATGAGAGCTAGAATTCTTTAAAGGCTTTGTATCGTTTGCCACACTCACCTGCAGGAAAAGTATAAAAGGTTTTCAAAGATTTTCATTTGAAATCCCAAAGGTTCATCAAGAAAATTTTAAAACTTTATGAATCGGATGTTATAGAACTTTCTAACCGTAATATTGAAAAAGAAGGAATCAATGCTAATAAGCCTCATGAGAAAATTAAAATTTGTAACCACTGGATATATTTATTAGCATCGGTTTTCTACAAACCGGTTCCGAAGTAATAAGAAGACTAGATAACAAGATACACCCAGCCATTATAAAAAGTATTCACCATTTAACCCAAAAAAAAGAAGAAGCAATTCGTATTCAAGAATCTCCCCATGCATAGTTTTGATTTTTTACTTTCATCAACTAAAATATATTTATGTGACATTTGTATACAGTTCCAATGCAAATACCAAAATATATATTAATGTGTAACACCATGTCTCGATTTATAAGCTAAGGTTAATAGAAACTATTCAAGATAGATACCAAAACGCCACCACATAAATGATTGGGTGAAGTTGGTTACAAGACATAGCTATGAATAAATTAAACAGCTTTAGAGTTAAAACAATAATGTTTTGCAACAATCAAAGAACAAGGTTTTGGCAAATAAATAAAGGGCGAAAAGACACATCAGAGGATATGGATCCTACAGTTTGATGAAACTGTGGAAAGCTTCCTAAGAGCATTGGTAATTCTCAAGTACGTATATATATATCACTAGTACCGTTGTCCTCTCCATGATCCACTTTAACCCTCACTACAAGTTCCGCGATACCCTGAAATGTTTAACACCTTCACTTGACATGTGGTTAAACAGCATGCTCCCTCATCCACCTTCTTGCTCTTCTTCTTAGGGATGCAAGGGCAAACGTCCCCGCATCTACTTGTAACTTTGTGCACAAGTCCCTAAAAGCGAAAGTAAATTCATACGTAGCAAAAATAAAACAAGAGTGAGTTGTTCATCACATGAGATTTAATTTGTTATTTTTTTCTTTACCTTGATGACTAAAGTTTCTAGGTTTGGCGAGCAGTTGAGAAGAAGTGGCACCACCTGCCAGCCTCTTTCTTTGTCACTCTCAAAAGATAAAGTAAGGAGGTTGTGAAACAGCGGCATTGATTGACACAGAGAGTGCAAAACCTGATTTTATCACAACACAAAACAAAGATACATAGAAATTGAGACTTTCGTTAGCTAGCTAAGCGCATACGCTTCAAAATTGAAACAAAATCAAACGAAAGAACAAATAGCAAACAAAACTGACCTCAAGAGAATCTGAAGACAAGTGAAGGGTCCTAACATTGTTTATCATTGCAACCAGACCCGTAACATCACCCAAATCATCATTCACAGGATAATAAGAACTTATATCGTCCTCATCTGTACTGTCCTCATCCTCTGTACCGTCCTCATCCTCTGTACCGTCCTCATCCTCTGTATCACTACTAAGTTGCTCCCATGGTTGAAGATCGAGTCTAGCTTCTACAAGGGAACCCAAATTAGCCTCATAGCAACCCGAGACATGACCAGAATAGTCAAGGTACACAAGACTGGGTGTGTTAAACCAAACACGACCGTAAGCTTCAGGGTAATCGGGGAAATCGTAAAGGATGGTGAGTCGCTTGATGGAAGGGCTAACGACGTTCCCACACCAAGTCGGGGGACCACCGTCATCAGGATAATGTAGGAATAACTCCTCAAGCACAGGACAGCCAGCGATTAAATGCTCGTACACGATATAATCTGCAAACGGAGCTGAGACGAGAGAGAGTCTTTTGAGCGCTGGGAAAAACACGCCCCCAGGAGGAAGACGACCGTGGGGATAAAACCCACCGCATATTGTGAGCTCAACCAGTGTGTTGCTAGTGAAGAACTCAGTCTCTATACTATACATACCTACGGTCGCCAAGTGAACTTCAACGAAGCCGCGCTCCATAACAGTGCGAATCCAACCTTCTAACTGAGATTCTTCATGCATGTGTTCACAATTCAGATGGAATCTCTTTATCATTGAACCAGGATTATTAAGAGAGCAAGTGTTTTTTCCACGAACTCAGGGAAGCCTAAAGGACAACCACCCGCCTCACTCAAATAAAGACTGTCTACAAGACAAAGCAGATTCCTCCACCTCTTGGACAGAACCGATGTGGAAGCAGTAACGTGTGTCGGAAGAAACGACAGGATTTTGCCAAGAATCTCATCTGGGAGATTGCTAATTAAATCCTTAGCTACGCTTTTGGCACGCATAGTTATAGATTTAGGTTTCAACTCAAACAAAATAACAGACCTCGATTATCGATCAAGTGGCTCGAGTTGATCGTCTCAATTTGATAAGACCTGAGTTAGGGTTTATAATAATAATAAGCATATTTTCTCATGCCTTGATAAAGAAAAGTCCCATTCTCTCTTTTCATAAATTATTTTTTCCACAAACACAAAAAAAAAGGAAAATACTGAACTAAAAAGGTCTGTTTCACAAAAGAAAGTTAAATGAAGTTCTTTGGCAGCTTCTTCTCCCACTAAGCGAACTTTTTGGTTCTTTACAAAACAAAATATTCATCTCTTCTCTTATCCTTTTTTTCTCCTATGCAAGAGAGTTACAATTTCGCATCCCACACAGCTTTATTACCTTCGCCGCACATTACATGAACCATCCACATTCTATCGACTGATCTGCATACCCCACTACACTTCCAGTCGAATGACGCCACACACACTTCTCCAGCCTCTGCCCTCATTTCACAGTCTTTTGGAAAGAGAGAGAGTAATAAAGCATGAGAAAAAAACTAAAACATTCCCTTACTAATTTCTGAGGGCATATGAAGATGCAAAAAAGAGCATTTACCTGGAGGAGTACCACAACAGAAATTACGATCATCGATTTGCTCAACCTCAAGACCGATGAACCATGACCCGAGTGTCACATCTTCATTTGCATACTTGTGCAAAATTGGCCTACAAAGTCATACATCAAATGCTTAACTAATTTTCATTTCCCTTGGTAAAACATATATATTGCAATCTATCAAGTATAATATAACACGTAGTTAGTTACATACTGGTTAACAGATATGTATTTGGCAAGATCCTTTGAGATGGCATAGATCTGTCCTGTAGCATGTCGGAAATATTTGTTACCTTCTTCTCCAAATTTCCAAAACTCGGGTTCACGGTACTTGGCCGTCCTTAAGAAAAAAAAAGATGGTTTAAAATCGGAACAAATAGAATAAGAGTATCCTAAAAAAATGACACAATATCACACATTGGGAAGATTACTTTTTAGTAAGGACAGGTCCAGATTTCATACAACCAATATAGACCCTTGGCTTAGAACGGTGAAGAGCTAATGTGGAAGCAAGCGTACCTGAAAAGGCAAAGGGCTGAGAAAAAATCCAAGGAGAAAAAATCTTAAAAGTATTCAAGAAACAGATTTTTGGTACCAAGATTGACATGAACATCATCATCAATCTTGACATAAAATTCAGCATCCCACTTTGCAACTGCACTAGAAAAGAAGCTTTTGGTTTTTGCAGACAGATTGTAATATCCTTCCACATGATCCTGCAATGATTAAAAATTAAAACAAAATCAAGAAAACCGTAAATCAAATACTAGAAGAATCAAGTTTGGTGAATAAATTGGCCTCACCAGCCTAAAGAAATCTTTGTATTGAGCATCTTCTGAATCAATTTCCTTATCCAATCTACTATTTGGCGTTGAACTGCCAACACATTCAAGTAAGAGTATTAGTCTCATCTTTTTTAAAAAACATTAGCCTATACATTGCATTCATTTCACTATATTCCATAAATTAATTCACCTGCGTCCAATCATGAATTTGATGACAATTCCCTTCTCTTGTTCCAATTTCTCTAGATTTTCCCCTGTGATAGATTATATCCAAAAGCTAAATAAGATTGGAAGCAATGATGCATGAAAGTAATAACCTGAGAGATTTGAAGGAGGGACATCAGAAAATACCCTGAGGCATCCAAGTCTCTCGAAGCGAATCGCGACGTTTTCTACTGCTAAACGCAGTGTTGATACCAATCACCATGAAAACTTTCTTCTTTTGGTTTCCTTCTGTTGAAGAATTGGTGGTGGCTGAGACATCAACAACAACCTTTTGAGAGCTCTGTGTAGCAGAGAGCTGCTTCTGAAGCATAGAAACTGACTTATCTAATGATCTGTGGTCACAAGTGTATAATCATCAAAATCCTATTAATCAACATGCAAGTGATCTAAGATTTACAAAAATAAAAAATCGTTAGTAAAAAAAGATTCACTCACTCGATGGCTTTATGAGTTTTTAAAACTTCTTCCATGACATCTTTTTCTTGTGATTTTTTCTGTATTTGTGGTAAAATCCAAAGATTCAAAAAATAAGAGTTTGTTATAACACCCAAATAACGTTTGTAAACAATTAAATGAGATTCTTTTTTAAAAGAATAATACTTTCTCATGAGCATAGTCTTCGGAAACGATCTTAAGTTCCTGATCACGCCGGTGCTGTAAAATGAGCTGGCTACCTGATTCGGACGAACCTGATCGCAATCTGAAAAATGCAACAACAAAACATAATGAAAAAGCAAGAAGACATGATTTGAATTTACTATATAACCGTAGAAAGATTGATAAAGGAGAAGGAAAAAAAAAACTCAAAAGCATTAAACAAGCTAGCAAAACCAAACCAAACAAAACAAAAACAGAACCTGGAAGTGAAGATTGCTCCGAGGAAAAAGCAAGAAATGCAGAGAAGAGGAACCCATGTCAAGGTTAGTTTCTTGGAGACTTTGTTGGTGTGCTTCATGGTGAGAGCACAAGAGAGAGAGAGAGAGAGAGAGAGAGAGAGAGAGAGAGAGAGATGAGAGAAGCGAGAAGAAAATTTTCAATAACGGCAAGGCAAGTTACTATAACATGCAGAGAAGAAAATTAGTAACACTCTCGTTATATATATTAAATGCAAAGTTTGACTGTTTAGTATTCAAAGTCATCTAAGTATGTCAGGTGATTTACTTCCATTTATATATATACCCCTTATGTTCAAAGAAAAAATGAACTTCTTGACTAAACAAACATAAACAAATTAAATAACCTTATATGGTTTTATTGAATTTTAATTACTTTTTTTTTAACTCTCAAAACAGTTTTTCATATGAACCACACAAGTTTTGTGATACTTTTGGAAGTTAAAGATTTTTTTTTTTTGTGGTTCTAATTATAGGAAATAAAAGCATTCAAAACTGCAGTTAAGGAAAATTATCATACGGAATTTATAACTCTTTATATTAACATATATTCGTATTTAATTCAATCAACCAATCAAATTAAATATATTCAAAAGTTTCACTTCGAAAAAATAGTGTAGATGATAGTTACATGTATTTCATTTTGGGTTTTGTTGTGTTACGATATCATGAATTCTTCAACATGCAAATTGTATTCACTAAAGAAAGGAGATGCGTGTGATTCAACTAATTTTTAATTCATTGACAAGCATTTAATTACATTTTTTTTTTTTTTTATAAAAACATTGCAAAACGCTTTTTTATGTGGTTGGTCTCTCGTAAACGTTTTTTTTTTTTGGTTTGCAAATGCAACATAGCGTTTGTGGTATTATGTGTATGAATGTAACTCTAAACCAATCAATTCAAATTCCCCCAAACCGAAATAGTCACCGGCTACTCCCGGTTGAAAAGTATGCGGCGTCTAGAATCAGTCATGTTGCCGTCTTTACCTATTCAGCCGGTAACCCTTCCAAATTCCATTTTGCGTTTATTCCCAATTGGCCAATTCTCATCAAACCATAGCTTCCGTATTCATCCGACGAGAGAGAGAGAGAGAGAAGAAAAAGCAAAATTCAGACTTTTTTCTGGGTTTTTAATTTTTTAGGGTTTGTTCGAATTTGGATGGAAACCTCAACTTCATCTGAAGATAAACATAAAGGAAGAAGAAGCTTTCGTTGTCTCCATCGTTGCAGAAACTGTTGTCTCTATTGCTTTTACAGCTAAAAAAGGACGAAGCTTTTAGCGATTCTCACATCCTTCTCGTTTTCGAAATCTTTTTTGTGGGTTCTTCTAGATTTTGGTTATGGATCGTACTGCTCAATCATCAGATCTCTCGTTAGGATTCGGTAGCTCCCACGCTTTGCCGCTACCTCCAAGAATCCCAATTGCTGATGACTCAATCACGCTTCAGATTGATTCTAGTTTCCGTCCATCTTCTAATCCAATACCTCCTGTTCCGCTTCAGCTCCTAGAGCAGAGATTCGATTTCACCGGAGTCGTTCAGGAAGACGATGACGTTGTTGTTGGTGATAACGATGTAGAAGATGATGATGATGATGATGATGATGATGATCAAAGGGAAGATGAGCAATTTATTCTCTTGGGTCATCCCATGAAGTTAAAACGATCTAGAGTTGGTAATTCCAATTCAGTCTCATCATCAAGTTCTTGTAAGAGATTTGCGATTGATTCAGGGGTTGAGAGTAGACGAGCTGGTGTTAGAGCTTGGGGTAATCAGTCGATTGAAGAAGCTGATCCTGAGATTTACGAGTTTATGGAAAAGGAGAAACAGAGACAGTTTAGAGGTATTGAGCTTATAGCTTCTGAGAATTTCGTGTGTAGGGCAGTGATGGAAGCTTTGGGATCTCATTTGACTAATAAGTACTCAGAAGGTATGCCTGGAGCTAGATACTATACAGGGAATCAGTATATTGATCAGATTGAGATTCTTTGCCAAGAGCGTGCTCTTACTGCTTTTGGACTAAATCATGAGAAATGGGGAGTTAACGTGCAGCCTTATTCGTGCACTTCTGCCAATTTCGCTGTTTTTGCTGGTCTTTTGATGCCTGGTGAACGAATCATGGGATTGGATTCTCCCTCAGGTGGTCATATGAGTCACGGGTATTACACGCCAGGTGGGAAGAAAGTCTCGGGTGCGTCTATATTCTTTGAGAGCTTTCCATATAAGGTTGATCCTCGTACAGGGTATATTGATTATGATAAGCTTGAGGAAAAGGCGCTTGACTATCGTCCGAAGATACTTATCTGTGGTGGGAGTTCGTATCCGAGAGACTGGGAGTTCCCTAGGTTTAGGCATATTGCAGACAAGTGTGGAGCTGTTTTGATGTTTGATATGGCTCAAATTAGTTGTCTTGTAGCTGCCAAGGTAATGTTTATCTCTGTTTCCATATTGTGTTATGGATTGTTTCTCTTTGGCATCAGTCACCAAACTTGAGGCTTAAGCACTTGATCTTTGTGTTTACTCAGTGACATTAAACTATTTTCTTTGCTCTCTCTTAATGTTGTAGGAAAGTCCAAATCCGTTTGACTATTGCGATATTGTTACCTCAACGACACACAAGTCTCTCCGTGGACCTAGGGGTGGTATCATATTTTATAGGAGAGGCTTGAAGCCCAAGAAGCAAAGCATGAATCCTAATCACTGTGAGAGCAACATCCTATATGACTACGAAGAAAAAATCAACTTTTCTGTCTTTCCATCGCTGCAAGGGGGGCCTCACAATAATCATATAGCTGCTCTAGCCATTGCCCTCAAGCAGGCCGCTTCACCAGAGTACAAGCTTTACATGCGACAGGTCAAAAAGAATGCCAAGGCTTTAGCATCTGCTTTGATAAGCAGAAAGTGCAAGTTGGTAACAGGTGGCACCGATAATCATTTGCTTCTCTGGGATCTGACTCCTTTGGGCTTGACAGGTAAGGGATTCATCAGTCTGAAAATTTATTATCAAACTTATTTGAGATCAAACATATTTGTCTAGTTTCCCAAAATCAAAGTCTTATTTCTTTGACGTCTGTACAATGCATATGTTTAGCTCTGTCTCCACAGAACTCAAGTCATCCGCCTTGTGCTTTTCAGGCAAGGTGTATGAGAAAGTATGCGAGATGTGCCATATCACTGTCAACAAAGTCGCCATTTTCAGCGAAAACGGCGTTATTTCCCCTGGAGGAGTGAGAATAGGTAAGCAAACAAAATTCTCAGTGAAACCTCAACAATCTGTACTCTGTAGTCTGTTTTGAATTCTTTTTTATTGTTGTCTGATTCTTGAAAATGGGATCATGTATCAGGCAGTCCGGCTATGACCTCAAGAGGTTGTTTAGAATCAGATTTTGAGACAATGGCTGAGTTTCTATATAGAGCTGCTCAGATAGCAAGTGCTGGACAAAGGGAGCACGGGAAGTTGCAAAAGGACCCACTGAAAAGCATCTATCACTGTAAAGACATTGCAGATCTCCGGAACCAAGTCGAAGCTTTTGCTACTCAGTTTGCAATGCCTGCGTTTGACATGTGAGTCATCCTGAAGAACGAGACCACCTCAGTCTCTCTCATTTTTTTTTGTTGCCATGGTAATCTAAATCCATACACCCATTTCTCTATTTTACAATATCAACATTACCTCAATTTATGCTAAACTTAGATCAATATTTGGGGGGAGAAAACAAACTTTTGTGTGTTGTTGCTACTATGGTCGGTTAATTCTTTATTGCTTGTGTACATAGACAGACATTAGGGGTGTGTTGGGTATTAGTGTATCCCCCTTTATAAGTTCTTTTATTTTCAAGTGGTAATAATAGAACACGGGAAGAAAAATCAAAAACAAATTCTGGAAAATTAGCTGTAATGCAGTTGGATTTTTGTTATATAGAAAAGTGGGAATAATAATATACTTTCAGGATGTTTGTTTATATGTTGGGGAACACAAATAATTTCTGTAACCAGAGGAAAACTTGCTTCTGACCTCAATCATTGCTATTTTCCTTCGAGAATTAGAATCATTAATATTCTGAAGAAGTGAAAAAAACAAAACCACTGTGACAAAAGGAATGTACATAATTTGTTTATTTGTTATGAATATATTTTTGTTATTATATCATTGTGTTTATTTGGTAAAAATCAGCTAAGAAAGTTTGGTGTCCTACTGAGGAGGCAAAGCATGGACTTCTGGTGAGAGTCTAAAAGCATTTAGATTCTGCCATTTTTTTGGTTTTGATAATGACATCTCTCCCAATCTATAGTATATATAGATTGGCTAAAGAGACAAAATTAAAGAGATAGGAAAAGGGTTTTTAGTCACACAACTTAATTGTTACTAAAATATCTTGATTATGTTCTTAAAGGTTGTTAGTAGTAGCTTAGATGAATTTCTTAACATCCATGGGAAGTCTAGTGTTTTGTAAACACTTGGTGAAGTTTGATTTTTTGGAATGATTGTTATTAAGGGAGAGTAAGATCCAGGGTTGAACAATTATTTCCGGCCATCAGTGGCTTTAAATGAATTGATTTGTACTCATTTAGAAGATTTTGATAAAATAAATGTTACTACAATGTTTATAGACTGAGACATGATTGTTCTCTAGTGCCTTTTAACTTTTTCTTTCTCTATTGGAAATCAAGAATCAAGAGAGCTAACAGTAATGGGAATTGGCACTTTTGGTACTTTGATTACACATATACCAAGTGATTTTTTGAGGGTTAAAAAAAAAGAATATTTTGTCAAAGATGTTCTTTTTGGGTTTAGAAAAAGGAGAAAGAAAAGCAAAGATGAGTGAATTGTGTGTAAAGCAAAAAAAGATTAAAATATTTAAGTAGTATAAGAAACTTAAAGAAGTAAACAAGGAGTGCTTTAAAACAGTGGGTGGGGATGGGATTTAGGGTGTGAAATTGGTAATAATCATAATTATTGACACAAAAGCCACCAAATGGTGTGCCCAAAGCATATATATTTAGATGAGAGTGCCAAAAGACAAATCTGCTTTACAAAGGATCCATTTTCATCATTAGTATTGGATTAACACCACAAATTCAAAATTAACAATCTCTCTTGACCTCCTCCTCCTATGTGAATCAAATCAAATCCAATTTTTGATCATTGGCTATTTTCAATTTACCTTTCCTTCTCCAACTATTTCAAGGAGACAACAAGCACCCCATTTTGACCAATTGTTTTTTTCTTTATTTAACTTGTGCTAGTCTGACTCTAATGATATAGCAATAGGTCACAAGTTACCCCATAGAGTGTACTATTAGTGAAGGTGGATGATCAATTCTTTTTAGTAAACTTTCACTCGAGTATTGTCATTTCGCTTAATTTTAGGTTCGGTCTTGTTATCTATAGACTATACCGACAAAGAAATATACAATCCCCAACTAATCTAATGTTTAAAAAAAAAAAAATCCCAAAGTCCAAAACACATACACCATTCCATTAGTTGAACTCCCATGTTTTGAAACCTTCCAGAAGAACAAAACATCTTGCAACGGCAGGGAACTACCAAAAACTGAAAAAGCAGACATATACTTTAGATATGATTCAGAGAATCACTCCATTTCTAGAATTACATATATAAACATCAAAATACTAAAATAGAGCAAGAATGACAAAATTCTCAAATTCCAAATTTTTTTTTTCATAACAACAAAGATAAAATAAAATAAAAAGTTACAACAACTCCCTACCAACTGATTCATCTAAAAGCCTAAAAGCCTACACATTTTTTTTTTTTTTTTTTTTTGTAAACTGAAAAAAATAAAAACCAAAATGTCAGCTTTTGAGAGATAGAGAGAGAGAGGATTCATTTATTTTCATCTATGGCTGCAGAAATCCAAAAGCTTTTTTCTTCCTTCAACAATTTCCTCAAAGAAATCATCGATTTGGGCCGCAATACTCTCTGTCCCATTCCTTAAATTACTAAAATACCCTTTCAGATTCTCCACTCTCTCTCTCAGCAGCTCCCTCTCTTCCTCCTCCCCTTCCTCCCTCTCTCCTCCGCCGCAGAACCGCCGCTCCAGCTCCGCTTTAAGCTCCTCCAACGCCGCTTTGCTCCGTCGGTACTCATGCATCAGTATCCCTTTCCTCATCCCCATCCTCCCGACCTCAGCCGCCACTCTCTGCTGCAACCTCCCCATCGCTCCGGCGAAACCTCCGGCTTGACTCTGCGTTATTATCTGCGTCTGTGTCTGCGTTGTTGCGTCTCCAGGGAAACAGTAGACGAGACCGTTCATTAATACCATGAGGAGAAGCGAACTCATGCTCCTCGTCGCGTAAAGCACGCCTCGGAAACCGCTGAATCCGTTTTGTAGCTTCGTCGACGATTCTATCGCCGTCGCCGACGTTTGCTCCGACCAAAACGGAAACCTTTGAACTCGGTTCTCCATTACTGCTCTGTTTACTTCCTCTATCCCAATCGCTTCTCTCCTACATCCTGATATTGCCCTTATCACCTAAACCACCATTAAAAAGCAGACAACAACAAAAAACTAAAACTTTGGTCCAAAAACACTAAAAAGATTCAAACTTTATAAGAAAAAGATTCGATTTTTACGATCACCCCACCTGACGAGAAAGCTGAGGTGAGAGACGACGGTGGTGGTGATGACCATCGAGTGTGGAAGCGATAGAAATCCCGGCGGAGGAGAAGTTTTCGACGGAGGAGACGGCGGATTTGATGACGAGACAAGCTTCCCAAAGTTTGGAGCTTTCGTCCATATACTCATCGAGCCATTTGTCACCGGCGGGAAGCTGAAGTTTCTGAACCAAGAGAGTGAGATGTGAGTGAGATGTGCGGAGAAGACAGAGAGCTCTCTGTAAGAAGTGTACGGACATGAAGTTGTTCGAAAGGTAAACTCTTTCGAGATCTTCCATTGATCTGTTTAGAAATGAGTAGAATCCGTTCACTGAGTTTGCAGAGGACGGATCCATTTTTTGATGAGTTATGTATATAATAAAGAAGAAAGCTTTCAAAGATCTGATTTTTATTTTTTTTTGGTTTTGGGTTTTGGTTGGTCGATGATCAATGAGAAGATATTAAAGAGAGAGAGAAGTGAGGAAATTGGGGGAGAGGGAAAAAAGGAAGAGGAGAATAAAAAGGTTATATAGAGATTTGGAAGGTGTATCTATGTATTCATGTACGTATTGTCATCGTATGTATGTGTAGATGAAGAGGAAGAAGAGAAGAAGGAAGTTGAGGTTTTTGATTCTAAGGATGAAAGGGATTGTTGGGTACAATGATGGATGTTTCCTACTGAGGAGGAACGATGATTGGTAATTTTGTCTATTTTTGTATATATATTTTTTTGTTTTCCATAATTTTCTTTATTTCTTTTTAAAATGGGTTATAGTACTACAAAAAAAAATAAAGAAATTATGGAAATAATACATATTGGACAAGAATTTGTTTCATGATATCTGTCTTAATTTGTGGGTCTTATTACACTTGAAGATATATGAAAATTGAAAAATTGTAATGAGTTTTGTTTCTTTTTGTAGAAGATACTCCATGAGCTATCTTCTTTTTTTTATGGTCTTTGGAGAAATTGATGCTTCGTCTGAATAAAATCTCTAGTTGTTCGATATAAACAGAAGAATATAAAAAAGAAAACAAAAATTTAACAATCATGAGCCCCAATACCTTGTATTTGGTAGTATATATGATTTATTAAGTTTAGAATTTTCGTTTAGGGTATCTAATCCCATCTTCACAATTTTACTATATACAGTAGGTTTGATTACAAAACTCTTGATGTTAAACCATATCAAGATGTATGACATTCAATGTGTGTAACGTTTTATATCTTTGTATATAAAGCTTACAGTTTGATTTTTTTGCCTTCTTGGTAAGTAAGTTTATGTATTGAAACAAAAGATAGGGGAGCCGAAGATAAGATTCTTCTAGGTCTTGATTTGGTGGTAAAATTCCGATAGATCTTTTGAAAAGGTAATTTACATTGACATTTATTTATGGTAAAGATTAAATATTGAGATATTCCAACGATCAACCTAAAAACATACTAATAAATTATTAACGTACAATTTGGTCCCTTTTCTTTGCTAAAACATTCAATAAAATAAAAAACAAGGAGCCATTGAATCTTTAGGGTTTTGAGTGGGGTTTTAATTTATTTTTCTATGTTCTCATTTGTATATGTATGTTGAGTTTTATTTTAGTGTTCACTTTTTTAGGTGCTTCTTCCCTCTTTTCCTCCCTCGAGCTACTGATTTCGTGGGGGTTTTTTTTCCGAGAAAATAAAAATAAGAAAATGATTTAACACTTAATAGTATTATTTTCTATTTACCCAATTCATATTTTGGTAATTTGGTTTATGCCACCTTTTTCTACAATTTGCAACATTTGCCAAAAAAGAATAAATGGAAATGATGAGATTCTTTGTATGTATCCTTTTAGGTCGATGCACATACTCAAAATTCTTTTTAGGACATAGGTCTCTGTGATGTTTACAAGCCATCATCAGTCCTATAAGGTATACATTATGATCAACCCTTTATTCTTATTTTCATTTAACGAAATATTAATTCCTTCAAAGTATTTATTAATTGATTAAACATTACTTAGTGATTAGTATATTAATATAGTCAACAACTTAAATTGTATTTGTCGAAAATTATTCATATAGATGCCGCACTAGTGACTTAGTTGATCGAGATTGATTTATATAGTACGACGATAGATTCGTTGGGAACTATTATAATGCAATCCTAATTTATTTTTAAAATCGTAAACTTCAAAGTGGCATTTCGGACCCATTTAACGGCGGATATCTCAAAAGGAATGTTATGTACTCTATTTAAACAATAAATTGAGTTGATATGTAAGTTGGAGATATAATAAATGCAACAGGGAGAGAAGAAAAAATAAAATTAAAATGCAAAAGTGAAAATATATCTTGTAAGCTAAGACGTCTACTTTGCTTTATTTCTGTTACCAATATTGAATGTCCATTAGTAGTATATTTTCTTATTATTTTGTCGGATTTTATTCTAGTAAATTCATCCTAAAACAAGAATTTTGGTAAACTGTTATCATTGAAGATAGGGATTAGAATTCACGTGGTCACACTCGTTCGGTCAAGCCACAAAGACTAGTAAAACCCGGTGTGCTAGAAGAACTTGGAAGATAAAAAATCTGCATCGAGATGATCTAAACCGAATGAGCTAATCCGCAAATAAACACCAATAGTTTTTGTCAAAGAAGCACAATAAAAACACCATTACGTGTAGGTTTATATATGTATAAAAAATGTAAATGATATGATGAAGAATGTGTATTATTAGTGTATATAATAAGAAGGATGGTGCGAGAGAAATGAGTAGTGGCAGTGGAGCAAGGGGACCATGAAATCTATGGGAAGCGTCGGACAACTCAAAAACCTCGGTTTCGTAAAGAGACTTTCCCTTCCATTCTTTTTCATTTTTTTTTTCTTAAAACCAAATTTAGTATACTATTTAGTCTCTACCATTTTCTTAATTCTCCACCAATTTTCAACTTTTACAGAAGAGTTTAAGAAAAAAAGAAATTGATATCTTATGCTTAAATTCAAGAACATAACAGAAAAAGTTATAAAAAAAAAAGCTCTTGTAAATGTTTTTTCTTTTGGTTTTCCAATGTTTGTTTTTGTTGTTGTTGTAAATGCTCTCATAAATATATATTCTCTTATGGTTTTATTTATGTTTAAATTTCGTAAATAAGAGAATAGAATAGTGAGAGAATGTTTCGTTTTCTTATTAATTGTGTGATGGTCCATAAACTGCTAGTATGCATAGACCATCTGCCTCTCGAATCTATTCCACATCAGTTTCAAAATGCAAAAAACATAACATCAAAAATCATAATTTTCTCAGCTTTCTAAAATCTAAAGAGGTAAAGAGAAAGAGTTTTAGTTGGTCCCAAAAAAAAAAAAAAAAGAGAAAGAAAGAAAGTTCTTGTAAAATATAATTTCTGTCAACTATTTATTTAAGAGTGTCCGAACATTGACATACAAAAGAAGACACATTGCAGAGTTGATATGATTACGTATCATGCAAGAAATATTTTTGCAAAAATCAAGATGATAATACTATGGTGGAAAATCCGAATTACCGTCGCACAAAAAAAAAGTTGAAATTTAAAATACAACTTTTAATTGTTTTCTTAGCATTTCCGTTGTTATTATTATTAGGGTATTTGTAAATGAATGCAGTGACAGTGACAATGAGCAAGTGTGACATTAACCTGTCTACCTAGAAGGAGAAATTATTATTAAAAATAAATTAAGGTGGTACGCAACTGATTAGTGCTGCTTAATCTTTGAGTCAGTGATTTCTAATCGGACGGTGGAAAGAGAGATGTGGAATAAACTTTTATTCTTTTCAAGGGTCAACTGACCCCCACTTGAGATCTAGAGATATGCTCTCTTTTCTTAAATTTTTTTACCTTTTCCCCCATTATATAGTAAATATTCTCCATTAAACAATCTTTTGTATAAACAAAAATTGGATAAAAAATCAGTGAACCTAGGTAGAGACTCAAGACCTTTCTTTCGAGATTACGTTACAGAAACGTTTTGGTTTAAGTTCTAATTATTTCTTTGCGTTTTTGTTTACATCTAATAATTTTTGAAGTATCAAAAGAAACTGTAACGTTTCATATTTTTTTTTCGTGGTGTTTAATAGAAAATAGCGTTTGGAACAATCAATACCTTAAATATTTGATAAAGAAAGATGTTGAACTAAAAAATGATTTTGAATGAAAAGTTTTTTGTTTTTTGACATCAAATTTTGAAACTAAAGTTAAGAAAGCAAATTCATAGCTGTTTCGATGTAGCCAGAGATATATACTATAAATGCCAGTTTTGTATACTTCATGGAGACAGATATGTATCTATGTGGTTATGATACATTCGTACACATGACAAATTATATTTTTTCGTATGTGGTCCAAATTCTCAGTAATGATTTGAGTGTCTTATCCGTGTATATGACAAGTGTTTATGTATAAATTATAGAAAAATTGAGAATAGATACCGAAGAAAAGCTATAAACTTGGCTTGAAAGTAATATATATCAATACCGTTACTTTTACTTCAGGACAAGAGAAAGAAGAATTCGAAATATAGGAATAGGGAAGTAAGAAATAGTAACCAACAAATGTTTTACTTTTATGAATTGGACTGAGCTTAATTAAGGTACGTAGTGATATGCAGATTAAATCGGGTAAATAGATCAATCATTTTATGGAGAGATAGAGAGGAAGGAGAGACAGAGAAGGGTGATTATTAGAAGAGTGAGAAGGAAGTGGCAGAACAAGTCATATCAAGAAGAGACAGCTGTAATTTCATAAAGACATCAAGTGGTAGAGAGAAGTGTGATGCTTAAGGTTGGTAACAAAAAAAAAAGTTACTGCTACTTTTCTAAAAGCATCTCTACTTCTATTTTTGTAGTTGTACACACTTCGACTCAATCAGTATCAACATTACATCATCAGACGTCGAGAAAAAGCTAAAGAAGCCAGATTTGTCTAAGGAAGTGTAACATTGTTAGAAAGGATCTTCTTATTCATAAGCACATAAAGAGAAAGATAAAAGAATCATCTCTAACAATATATAAAGAGTGTTTGCATACAATAAAAATAATGCAAAGTTGAATGCAAATTAATAAAATAGCAATGACACTCATAATATTATTTGTTTATCTATTTAATTTGAACACGTTTAGATGAAATTTACATTTCATTTAGTAAATAAAAAGATTTTATGGTAAAGTTTTGTAGTCAAAGTTTTCTTTTTTTCGATACTTTTACTCTTTAAATATAACAGTAACTAAATAAGTATCATCATTAATCCTACGGTTTTGGGTGTACCTATTTCGATATACTATAACTCAAGGTCGGCCCCTTCTCGTTCTACTACTACTACTCTCCACAGCTACTTGTCATCATTTTCATTCTCCCTTACACTTTTTCCTTACCCACACCAAAACAAAGAGATCGATGAAGTGTTTAAACAGTTATGTAAGTAAAAAAGGTAAAAAAAAAAAAAAACTAGACATACGTTCGTGTAGATGATGGGAAATTGTGTCATGTGTGGGATATGAATAATTCAAATGGTACACTGAGTATATTGTACTAGTGTTCCTAAAATAAGAGCAAAGACCAAGACTAAACTTAAAGATTCATGAAACGTGGCCCTTTCAAAGTTTCCTCTCGAACCCACAAGAGTGCCATCTTTGTTCCAACCAAGTTTTGTCCTTTATTGATAACCTTAAGCAAGACACTGGTTTTATGTTTGTTCTCAACTGCACGTCATGTTTATTAGTGTCGCGAAAGAAATAATCGTATGTTTCTAAGGAGACTATTTGTGTTTGTTATATGAACCACGTGTGTGCGTTTGTGTGTGTGAGTAAAGAAGTTTGATGAGCCCAAACATGTTTATGAAAGAGCAAAGAAAAGATTTGGATTTTTGTGAAGGCTTTTTCAACAAAAACCAACTGATTGAGCTGTATAGTTCGCAGTATATAACTCAAAGGAAGCAGTCATGGCACTGGCTAGACGAGACTCAACATAGTGACACGTTATAGTACTGAAATCCTTTAGAATCCACCATAACATGAAAGTTGCTCAACTCTCTCCATATCAGTGACACGTCAGTAGTGGAGAGAGTGATACCTGTCAATCTAAATTAAAATCAAACATATTTAAAATTAAAGAGGAATTAGAAATATCTTTCATGTCTTTTATTCTTTTTCATATCACAAATAATTTTAATATTTATATAAAAAATCTAAAGAGACTTATAACATGTTGATGTATTCTTTAAGTAAGTAGATGCATCACCAAAAAAAAAAATGTATCGAGAGTAAAACCAAAGATTTGCTTTGTCCTCTCAGGGTAAACCATGAAGATATGAACATATAGTTTAGGCACTAGAATTTTCTCAACAATTTGAAGGGTTGTAGCAGTGACTGGGAATTTGGTTACTATTGTATAGAAATTCATGAAAGTGTGTCTTTAGAGAAATATTTTTTTTTTTATAAAAAAGATCGGAGTTTTGTTCACTATCGAATGAACGAAAGATAGTTAAATCAATGATATAATGTTGGTTGAGGAAAATACAGAGAGAAAAAAGAAGAAAATTAAATAAATTTTAGAGTTATATTCAAAAAATTGAATAGCTAGCAGCAAAGGAAGTTGTCTATATTAATTATAACCATTAAAGAGTTAACCAAACTGCAAGAAAATCTTTTTGATAAAAGAGAATTTGAGAGTCTCATGCTATTTAATTGAGAAGCTTAAACACAAATATATCTAAATACCTAAGTTTTAGACAAGAATTGTATGATGTTTAAATGTTTTTATCTACCAATAAAATGTGCAAATGGTATGATTATTTTACTTCCTAAAAAAAATGCTAATAGTTTTTATCTACAAAAATCACTTTAGAGTAAGATGTAGCTTTAAACAAAATTTAGTATTATTTGCCTCACAAAAAAAATCTTAGTTTTGTTTGGTAATATATACTTTTTAGTTTTTTAAATGTGAAAATATAAGAAACAAAAAAAGGTATTGCAATAAATGTATATATAGATATAAACAAACCGCGGGTATTCATCTAGTAAATGTAAAAATTCCCTAAATCTCATAATTAGCCGTCAAACAAAGAGATCCCATGTGTTTTAAACTCAAAGCTTTGCTCAGAAGAAAACTAATTTGTAGTTTATGATTTAATAAGCATTACTTCAAGTCTTCAATGCTATACAAAGAAATGGAGTTACAAAAGCTGGAGAATAAAAAACATCTTAAAACAACAAAAGAGCTATTGAATTGTTTGTAGTACTTTGTACTGTCAATAAAACATGATCCTAGAAACTACTAAGAATTATAATACCAGAAATTTTAAGAAAAAAACATGATCCTAGAAATGATGATCAGATTAATAAAAAAAAATTGTAAAATCAGATATTAACTGTTGTAATAATCACATCAAGAACACTAACTTCAAAGTACGGATTAGCTGGCGGGAAGAAGGAGGAGGTTTAAGAGCATACCAAACACCAACCGGTTCATCTTTTTGGTTTAATTTATATGTTATTTTATTTTTTTTACTAATGTTTGACAGATTCATTAAACCAAAAGAATAGAAATTATTCAAGATTACGATTTTGTCAACTTGTTTATTTCATTTCTACACACAAAAAAAAAGTAATTTAATAATTCCAGTTGACTTCGAAAGATGATTAGACCGGGTTACCTAATACATTTCAGTTTCGTCTCACCAATCCAACGGTCACCATTAAATCGCACAAATGCAAAAAGAAAATAACAAAAAAAATCGTGCGTTAATTGTTTGATTCAACTACAAAATTCCTCTTTGAACCAAATTAAAAAAAATAAAAAGACAAATCCGAAACATAAGCGTGTGGATACGAAAGATCTCAAAGATTCGTCGTCACTCCTAAATTTCTCATCTTTCCCTGCATCTGTGAGATTTTCATGTCCTTAGAATTTTGTCTGTTAACTCCTTTTTACTCACTGTGTTGTCTGAACGATTTTTTTTTTTTAATTTATAAAGTTTATTACTTTGGTTGGCTTTATCGATGTGGGATCGAATTGATTTGACTCTTTCTTAAGGTTTATGTCGGTTTCATCAAAAATGAAAATTTAGGGTTCATTTACATCTGATTAGTGTTTTAAGCCCATTTCTTGATTGTAAAGTTCTGTTTTTTTTTTTAAATTGTTGGGAATTTTATTGATATGCTGCAGTGATGGGTTCTGTAATGAGCTTGAGCTGTTCCAAGAGGAAAGCAACGAGTCAAGACGTGGAATCCTCAAACGAATCTCGTAAAAGACGAAAGACTTGTTCAGATAACGATGTTGATGTTGATGGTGATGATGATGAGTTTTGCAGATTGATTCCAAGTCTTCCTGATGAGTTATCTATACAGATTCTTGCTAGGCTTCCTAGGATCTGTTACTCGAGTGTTCGGTTGGTTTCACGGAGGTGGAGATCGGCTGTTTCGACTTCTGAGGTGTATGGTTTGAGGAAAGAGCTTGGGAGAACTGAGGAGTGGCTCTATGTGCTTACCAAAGGTCAGGAGGATAAGCTTTTGTGGTATGCTTTAGATCCTGTCTCCACGAAATGGCAGAGATTGCCTCCTATGCCGGTTGTTGTCTACGAAGAGGAGTCTAGAAGGAGTTTGTCTGGTTTGTGGAACATGGTTGGTCCGAGTTTTAAAGTTACTGAGATTGTGAGGAGCTTGTTTGGTAGGAAGGACACCTCTGAGCAAATGCCGTTTTGTGGTTGTGCTATTGGTGCGGTTGATGGGTGTCTTTACGTTCTTGGTGGGCTCTCTAGGTCTAAAACAGTGAGCTGTGTTTGGAGGTTTGATCCGATTTTTAACTCGTGGAGTGAGGTGAGCTCTATGTTAGCGAGCCGGGCTTATTCTAAAACAGGTGTGTTGAATAAGAAACTATATGTTGTTGGAGGTGTTGATAGGGGACGGGGAGGTTTAGCTCCGCTTCAGTCAGCTGAGGTTTATGATCCGAGTACGGATGCTTGGTCAGAGGTTCCGAGTATGCCTTTCTCAAAGGCGCAAGTGTTACCAAACGCGTTTTTGGCTGACTTATTGAAGCCTATCGCCACGGGAATGACTTGTTACAATGGTATGTTATGTGTTCCTCAGAGTTTGTACTCTTGGCCTTTCTTTGTTGATGTTGGAGGAGAGGTTTATGACCCTGAGACAAATCTCTGGGTTGAAATGCCGTCTGGTATGGGTGAAGGCTGGCCTGCGAGGCAAGCAGGTACAAAACTAAGTGTTGTGGTGGATGGGGAGTTATATGCATTTGATCCTTCTTCTTCGATGGAGAATGGGAAGATTAAAGTATATGATCAAAAGGAAGATACTTGGAAAGTTGTTATTGGGGAAGTCCCTATTTACGACTTGACAGATTCAGAATCTCCTTATTTGCTTGCTGGGTTTCACGGCAAGCTTCATTTCATTACTAGAGACACTAACCATAACGTTACAGTCTTACGAGCTGATGTCCCCAACATCCCAGTGTCATCACCATCATCTAGCTCCAGTTCTGTTTCGGGTTCACGGTCTTTGAGTGAAAAGGGCAATGCACCTAACAAGTCAGACACTGTTATCTGGAAGCTCATTGCAACCAAAGACTTTGGTGCTGCTGAACTTGTTAGCTGCCAAGTTATAGATATATAACAAAGTCAAGAAGCTTTTTCCCATTTCTCGTGGGACATTGAGAAATCTCTGTGTACAGCCAGAAGCAAAAACCTGAAGCTTATGAGATGTTCTTCCAAAGATTTTAATCTATTAAATCGATGATAGATTCTTCTGGCATTTGGCTGCCAAAGTAAGCCTGAGTAATAAAATGTTGTGACAAATATATAGTAATGCGATTGTTTTATCGATACCCTTGACACATGGGCAAACATAAACCATAGCATTTACATTACCTTGTAGTTTAATTGCAAAAGTTCTGAATCTGTAACATCAACTTGCTTTCTGCATATATATTTGATATTTCTGTAGTTAGTAATAGAGAAACTTGTAAAAGATAGAAAGTTTCAGGTAAAGTTTGCAACTTATAGTGTGGATCTGATTTAGGCAATTGAAACAGTCTACCACAAAAAGGTATTGAAACCTCTTCCTTAAATGGGTCAATCCATCTCAACTTTTATCCGGAGAGGTCACATTTCTTGAATCCTTTTGCTTAACCGGAGAAATACTCGGTTTGGTGTAGAATCTCTTCCATGGACTGAAATGTGTAACACTTAGATAAATTTATGTAATGGTGGGGGACCTGAGGAGGCAGATAAGCAGAAGAAAAGTTTTTTTTTTTTTTTTAAATGCCTTAGGAACATAAACGCATCATATGCTCTAAAGCAAACCATTTCTAGATTCTCTCATTTACACACTTCACCTCTATTCATTTCTTTTTTATCTTCTTGTATTTTCTTTATATGAAAGTTGCGTTTGATTTATGTTTCAACGAATCTATTCCATGATTATTATTTTGACATTTGGTTATAATACCTGCTTTAATCTGATGTGAAGGAACCAGTCTTATTTGTTTTTTTTCTTTCTGAATACATAAATCTTAATATCTAAATATCACTAGCCTGTTGTTTATTCCATCCAAAGCATGTATTGGTTTCTTTTTGTGGCATGCACGCAACATTTTGGTCTCCCATTACTTGAAAGCGAAGGAATTTTAGTTCTATGACTGTAACTTCTTCCCAAACTAAATCGAAACCCAAATGTTAAAAGGCAGCATTAGGCAGAAAAAAACTTTCATAAATATAACAGTCAATTATGTCATTAGAATGAATACCTCTTAGTTTCATTCATATGGTCTTACTACTACAATTGGGTAGAAGTGATGTTCTTAACTCTTAACTCTCTTAACCCCCCCCCCCCCCCCACAAAGTTTATTAAAGGTTTGTTATTAAATAACCATTATTATTAATAATTAGTTACAGTAGTTAGCCTTCTTCTATAGTTGGTGGCTGCCATTTTCTAACCATTCGAGTTTACAACAATATGTTTATGCTCTTCGAAAATTCCAGAATTGCCCCTCTTATCATTGGTTTACAAAAGAAAAAAACACATATAAAATTTAGCATAATGCCCAACGTATTAAAACAAGAAATAATAGAGGAATTCCATAACAAGAAGTAATTAATCTCTCTGTAAGAGTTCAATATCAAAAGAAAAAGTATCAATACCCACTTAATACGACGAATAAATATAATTATTGGAATCCACTTGTTTCATTTTGATATTGTACAACATGGCCAGAGTTTGTATCCGTCTTATACTAGTATTTGTTTGTCTTATACAGTAGTATTTTGCATCGTTACACGAATATAGATTTACGTTTATTAACTAGTATATAATATCACCATCAAAACAATCTTAAGTCTAAAGATTTGAACAAATTTGTTTGATTAGTAAAGTCAACTTTATTTGATGATGATATTAATGGAGGAATATGTAGGGGTAGAAACGTCAAATTGAGGATTTCAGGTAAGATTATAGAAAAAAAAAATTAAAAATTTCCCAAATTGTCTGTGTGTGTGTTTTTTTTGCTTCTTGTTGCTCAAATACAGAGCCTCTTAACCAAAGTGTCTCTTCTTCTTCCTCATAAATTTCTCTCCTTTTTTTTTTTATATTATAATTCGGATCTGTTCTGCTTTTAGAACGGTCTGATCCTTCTTGTAACAAAGCGTCGTCAATATAGTCAAAAAGATTCAATTTTTTTGTTTGGCTTTGGCGCGTCGGTTTGGTGCTTTTGAGCAACGGGGATTTGAAATTCTCCACGAGAATTGATTTGGGGGGGGGGGGGGGGGGGGTTTGTTAATTTTCATGATTTGGGTTTTGTAAATTGGGGTTGGAAGTGTTCGATGGTTTTCCTCAGAGAAGAATTTTGAAATTTCTCTCTTTTTTTTTTTAGAGTTTTCTTTGAGGGGAAATTGAAACGAGATGGCTGGTGATGAAGATTGGGTAGAAATCAAGTTTAGACTCGCAGATGGTACTGATATAGGTCCGAGCAAGTTTGATCAATCTATGACTGTTTCTTCTCTTAAAGAGAAGATCATTTCTCAGTGGCCTAAAGGTATTATTACTTGTGGGTCTGCTTCTTTGAACGTATACTGATTTGATTGATTGTTTGATGGTTTCTTGGTTTAAAGTTTCTGCCTTTTCCCATTGGGGGCTTTATTGTATACAGTTTTGTCTTCTTTGATTCTTGTTTCTTGTCTCTGCAGTTGTCTAATGTATAATGATTGGGCTAGTGTAGGTATTGAACTTTGTAAAGTAATGAGAATTTTAAAGATAAAGGTGAAAGGTTTAGGTGTTGTTGTTGTATAAAGCTACTCTACCAACTGATTTTTGGCTAATAAAACTAGTTTGAGGATTGATGATGATGTCTCACGTTGTATTTTTCTTCATGGATGTTTGTGTGTGTTTTGGCCTTATTTGGATATGTTGTTGCATTTTACTATCTTCTGTGCTGTGGTATTGTATTACTACTGCTACTTAAGGTTTGTGTTGGAAACGCTGCATATTCAAGTGTTATTACTCTTTTGACAGACAAAGAAAATACTCCAAAAACTGTAAATGATGTGAAGCTCATCAATGCTGGGAAAATACTGGAGAACAATAGGACACTTGCAGAATCCAGGCTTCCGGTTGGGGAACTTCCTGGAATGATCATCACTATGCATGTTGTTCTTCGCCCTCCTTCGCTAGACAAAAAGAGCGGTAATTTTCCTCAATGTACTCTGTTTATCGCAGTACAGTGATATGTTTCCCTGAAGCCTGTAGTCGCTTGCAGTTATGGTTTTCAGATTCCTATTTCTATGTTTATTACTTTATTCCCATAGGTTTTGCTGCTAATTACTCTTATTTGATAGATCATGGTCATATCCTCTCATTGTATGAAATCTTTCTGTCTTTTTCTTCAGAAAAGCTGCAGAATGATCCACCGATTAAGAATCGCTGCATGTGCACCATTTTGTAGCTGCAAGTAAATTGGATCATAGAGAATTTATATCCTTCATGATAATGGCATTGGTTGATGATGCTCCATGGAACAGCTTCTGTAGCTTCAAACAAGCTTTGAGAAGTTCCTTCCTTCAGTACAAAATGATTGGCATAGACATAGAAAACAAATGATCTTCATTAAAGAATTTGGTTCCATGTGTGTGTGGTTGTTAATTTATTTTTCATTTTTTTTCTGTCAAAAAATGGCTCCACAAAATGTACTACGATTCTTGAAGGATGGGTTTTTCGTATAAGTTATAATGTTCGAAGTGATTTGTTTTCAGAATTATAAGAAATTGATGTTTTAAGAATGAGAGATAGAAAAGAACTCAAAACATAATTAAAAAATCAAATTCATTAAAAACTCTACTTTTAAAACTCTTAAACAATGAACCAAATTCTAAGGCTCGTGTCACCTAAGTACTATAGCTCATCTATATCTTCCACATGGTAACTTGAAACGGCACAATGGACAAACTTGACTGTTGGCAAACCACTCGAGGTGAGAGCCATCGTCAAACTCGTGTCCACAGGGTAAGGTCACGATTCTTTCTCCCATTTTAAATGTATCAAAACATATTGTGCACATGTCGAAGCTGGATATCTTGTTCTCGTATACTTTCCTTGGCAAAGACTCAACCGCAAACTTACATGCCGGTGTATACCAAATGAGACTTCAATAGTTCTATCATCAAATAAGACTTCAATAGTTCTATCATCAAATGACATATCCTATACTCGAAATACTGGACATACACTTCCATCGGGATAGGAGGATTGAACTAAAAGGTAATATAAAATAAAAAAGCACAATCTGGATAAATGTTAACGGAGGAAAATATGACCCTAACAACAAGTTCATTAAGTTGACTAATCCCATAGCCAACCTGATTGCAAGTTAAACGTTCATCGTCGTCTTTTAAGCAATATAGTTGTTCCCATCTATACCTGATGAAACTATCCAAGATATCTTTGGCAGGCAAGGAGAAAGCCAGTACGGTTGGGCAATCTCTTATTGGTTCTTCCGACATTAGGATACTCGCATAGACTTTAATTCTTCCTGCGTCTTCAGGTTTAGGATTGTGGTCGATTTCATGGTTCAGGAATACTTTGTCAGCAAGTATTATTATTTTTCTCCTTTTCTTTTTTTTTTGTCAACAACAACAATAGTAGATTAACTTAAACGAGCCAATGTGAACGGACAATGTTTATATAGGTAGTCAAGCACGATTCAGAACGAATGCGCCTCGCTAAATTGTCCACTTTAGTATTCTGAAGACAAGAATTTAGGTCCTTTTCTTTGATTTTATTTCATTTTTGTCAACTAATAATTGATATTTTCATCATGCATTTATGCTAACGAAATTCAGATGTAATTGTTAAAAAAAAAATGCAGCCCAAAGTAAAAAGAAATCTTTAAAATTGATCCCATCCTATAGTGATGTTTTGCCATAATAACCACAAAACTGTTTTATCATTAGAAGAAAATATTCAAATCCATACTATTTTGTAATGGTGTTATTGTGTAGATATTAATTCTCTTTTGGTACAATTAGTAATCACGTTAAATTAGTAGTTTTTTAATAATATAATACATGCTCAATCATATAACAAGTACTGTTAGTAATTCAGAACCACAATATTACAATCAAATCTCCCAACCTAATAAAATGAATTGAGAAGAATACTACTAATCGATTGGTTCGGAACTTCCAAACCGGAAACTGAATTGGTTTACAAATCACGTAGGTGCTAACACTCGTCGTTTTAAATAAGTAACGAACAAGAACTCTCAAGAATACACCAAACTCCGCCTGTTAGACAATTGCATCCAACATGTTTAAGATGATCAAATAAAAAAAAAACTTATCAATTAATGTTAATAAATTTTAAAATCATTAATTAAGATTTTTTTTTAATTTAATGAATTACTACTGGTTAACAATTATGAGCCCTAAATAAATAATACATTTATAACTAAACATATATTTTTTAATGTGTACAAGAACTCTACAAAATCAATCTTTTTGATACAAAGATGGATTATTGGAAAATGTTGATGAGTTATGACTTAAAATTAGGCCTACATCTTTATATTATAATATTAAAAGAAAAGTACAAATAAAGAATGTCTAAAATTATGACTCTTACTAAATCAATTACCACTCAATTATTGGTTTTAGAAAAGTAGTTTTGAAGTTTGTCAAAAAAAAAAAAGTAGTTTTGAAATTAATAAGGGTAATTTGCTATTGATGAAAAATTCAATGGGATGAAAAAGGAAGCTGTCCTCCTATACTACAAAGGTGTACCTCAAAGGACTAGTAAGCTTGGTTTAGTAACCTACATACGAGAAGATACTAGCTCTCCTTGGAAGCATACCAAGGTAACCAATGATTATGAATGTTTTCCACTTGTTGCAACTTCTGCTATAATATAAATAAATCATCATGTTGCGATCCATTTGTCAATCTAGGTCTTGTGGCAACTGGAGGACGCATCTGATGAGGAAGAGGAAAATTGTTGGAAAATTAAGCCATGTACTCTCACAGTCCCTACAGCGTCTACACACAGAAGAAATATTGAAGAGTTCAAGTTGTTTGGACAAATTGTCTCAGCTCAACAAGATTCCGTGAAGAGGTGTAAATGTTAGGTTTCTCAAATTTTAGATACTGCTCAATGCTCTTGGTTTGATATAATATGCAAATATCTTCAACAACAGTAAGATAACACTATATCCGTGTAGAATATGGGGTTTCTAAACAATACACATCACTATATTTTATCTCCAAGCTCTTTAGTTTTCTTTAAATGGCTGGATTCTGCTTTTTTCCTTGCTTCGTTCCCATCAATGCTTCTTGGACATGGTCATTTGATATTGAAGTCCCTGCAGCTTGGTTTCATACTGTTCTTTAATGAAAATGATTCTCAACGACAACTCCTGCTGTGGGGCTAGTGGGGATTTATAATCGGTCTTTTCACTAGAACGATTACATTTAGCTTCATCATTCATTCACCTCTTTCAAATGATTGGACAACCTGTTGAACTCGGCTGTTTTCCAAATCTGCTCAGAGAGCTTCTGAGTGAGGTCACTGCACCTATTTTCAGTGTTTCAAGCTCACTGGCACCTTTTCCACACAGCCCAGTTAGTATATCTTTTAGTATCTCAACTGTGTAAGATTGTATGTAATCTCCCTTAGGAGTTTTATATCATTGATAGGAGTTTATATAGTGTACAATGATATCGTAACTACCAAATATACTCTATACAACAATAAGATTTGGATATATTCATATCTAAACTAACAAACTGTAGGTTCCGCCTCAGCCTTTATATTAAGCTATCTATAACTTGAGACCATTGTCTGGTTTTTATACAAATATATTCAACAACAGTGAAATAACAGAAGATTTACTGGTAATGAAGAAGACATGCCACTATATTGATGTGTCTGCATTTTATAGGGTTTTAACCATAGTTTTTACACTTGTTTTGAGTCTTTTGTTAGGTCCTAGTATGCTTTTAGAGTCTTTTTAGTTTTTTGTGAGTCTTCACAGGTTCTAGGTGACTTTGGAAGGAATTTGAGAGCTTTGGGGATGAAAACATGGATCTGGAGCTAAATTGGTTGAAGACTGATCAGGCTAGCAAGCAGATGGAGTGAGAGCAGAAAAAGCATCCTGGATCGGCTGATCCTCATTCGGATCGACCAGTCTCGTACCCGAAGCAACTTTTCCTTTTTCGTTTTAAACCAACTTTTAGGGTTTTATTTTACTATTTAAGCACGAGGCTCAACCTCTAGAAAGACAACTATTATTCTACGCAGCTTTTGAGTACTTGTAAGCTTGGGAGAAGATCTCTAATCCTTTGTATCTCTTTGGAGAAGATTTCTGAACCCTTTTACTTCTCTTTGCAATTCAATTATGATTTCTTCATCCTTGTTTTACTGTTCTTTTACTTCTATGTCTTAGTACTCTCTCTGTTGGGTTTCGGGTTTCTAAAGGGGTTTTCATGATTCTCTGAATTTAGGTTGCTAGATTTGGGATTGATCTATTGTGTTCTTCTTCTATTGTTGATTATAATGCTTAAACTAGATTAGCTACCTAGTTTATGATTGTAGGTTAAATTCATCTAGGCATCAAAAGTGTTGTTGAATTACTTGAAAAGAACATAGGAGAGCAAGGTGATCCTTAGCCAACGAAAGTTGAAGTTGAGGCACCTTGTGAACAGATCAAACTTGAACATTTATTGCTTGTTTGGTTTGCTAGGTCCAAACAACGGTTTAGGGTTTAGTGAATTCATTGCATAGATAGTTAACGCTGCGAAAGTAGGTTAGCTTTACAATCGTGATTTGAGTTCTAGAACGGTGTCTAATGCATCCCCATCTAACCACCTTAGTCCAAGATTATATTCTCCATAGATTCTTTGTGCCCAATATCCTTCCTTGATTGCAAAACTCTTATTTATTTTCTGTTTTTAATCGATTACTTGAAACACAATCTTTCTTTTTGCCTTAGCTATATTTAAATCTATACAATTTTATAGTGCATGGCTTGGTCTCTTTGGATTCGATCCTGAAGTGTTACAACGATACCACTAGATCGTGTTGGAGTACACATTAGATTTAATTGACCTTGTTGGTCACATATCTGTGTTCTCAACTACGCTTTCATTCTTTTAACTTATAAGAATATGGGGTTTTCTATACAATACAGAGAAGAGATACATGACTTCGAGATCCCCATATCTTGAATAAAGAACAATTATATTAAGCTATCTATAACTCGAGACCACTGTTAGAACTTGGACTTATTCAACATTCTTGGAACTTATATACATAGTAAGTAACATCTGTGCATTAATGTTCACCAAGAGTTGCTGACGATGAGCGGTTCAAGAGCATAGCCTTCTTTGATGCCCTAACGTTCTTCAGAGTCATCATGAGCTTTTGTCTCTCCCCTTCAACCTCTGCAAACTTGAGGCTTAGCTGAGAATAGCGGTCATGCATTTCCCTAAGCTCTGTCTCCATAGATGAATACCGGCCTTTGGTCTCCAGCATTTCTTCAATTAGATTGTTTATGTCTCTGAAACTCTGGAAGATTGCTTCGTCATCGGTATGTTGCTTCAAGAAAGAGCTGCAAATTCAGGTAAAAAGGAATAAGTTCAACGTCTAGTATAGAGTTTGACTCGTTCCTGCAGTATCTTGGTTTTACAAAGGCGAAAATAAATATAAGAATCTTGGATTCATGTACCTCTGGAAATGGATGGTTGATTTTCTCTTTCCACGCAATGCTTCAGCAAGTTCTATCTCCAGTGCAAGAACCCTTTCCAATGCGTTTCCGCAACTGAAGTTCTCAGAAGATAGAGGAAATATACTTTGAAGTTCTTCTTTTGCCTGTTGGAAAGATGATCATAAGACTTCTGGACACACATGTTTCAGTATATATCACAATCTCTAGAAGGTAAACATCCGCACCTGACGCAATTGTATCAGCTCGTGTTCCAAGCCCGGAAATCTGGCGTCTGAATCATTGTCATCTTGAGGTTGAAGTAGATTCTCATTCTTCATCCGTTCTAGCTGTAAAGAAGACAAAAGAAATGATCCAGTGTCACAAACATAAAATCGTTCTGCAGATACTAACCAACAAGTAGACATTGTGATATAAAATTGCAATCCAATCCAACCAAAGTCAGATATTAATACATCCAATAATTTTAACTCCACTCATTAGAAATTCTAACCAGCAATCCAAATATTACCTCATTGTTCAAGTGATCCATGCTAGACCTTAAAGTCTCTGCCCTGAAATTATTATTGATCAAAGCAAGGCTTTCTTCACTTTTGTCCAGCACCATTGCTTCTCCTGAAGGTTGGTCTCCGTTCCCGTTTACATTGCTCAATTGAATAGCACCCTGATGAACAATAAACATGAATTAAAAGGTGTAAATATAATAAGCATAATAAACAACTAATCATAGCAGCACCTTCTTTCCCATTGAGTCACAGAAAACAATATGCCTAATATGTAACTAGGGAAATATTTACAGATAACATCGAAATACGTAGTAGGCTAGTCATTACCAGCTTGATTAATCACGTAAACTAGTTACACATAACATTTCATAAAGAGGATGGAGCAGAATTTTTAACATGACGAGTTGGAGCAGAACTAATTTTAATGATACCATGAACTTGAAGAAATCTAACTTCCAAATAACTACTAGTTTGACCTGATAGTTACCTCAATGTTTGACCTGGGACTGATGGTTCCCACTGTGGGAACAAAACAAGCACCATCCCTTTGCTCGTGGTTCAGCAAGTTGCCTGAAGACACTGCAGATATATTTTTGTCCGCCAACTCTGATACACGATCATCGATGCTCAATCTATCTTGTTCTCCCCTCTCAATATATTTATGAGAGCTGTAACACTGTACTACTTCTCTCAATGATTCTAACTCTTTGGCCATTTTCAAGTTTTCCTCTTTGCATTGCTGCTGAAGAGCTTCAAGCCTCTGTTTTTCTTCTTTGCAGCACTCAAGACTTAATAATGAACAATCCAGCTCAGCCTTCATCATGTCATAATTCGTCATTTTCTCACGTTTATCATGGATAACAGATTGTCGATCAGCCTCCAATTCCAATATTTTATCTTCCAGCTCTTTAGTTCTCTTAAAATGGCTGGATTCTGCCTTTTTCCTTGCTTCATTTTCATCAATGGCATCTTGTAATTTCATCAGAATCTCCTCACCATGCTTCTTGGACATGGTCAGTTGATATTGAAGTTCCTGCATCTTGGTTTCATACTGTTCTTTGATGAAAATGATTCTCAACGACTCCTGCTGTGAAGTTAGCGGGGCTTTATAGTCGGCCTTTTCACGGGCACGATTGCATTCAGCTTCAACATTGTCCTTAAGCTCTTGCAAATGATTGGACAAGCTTTTAAACTCCTCTGTTTTTAAAATCTGCTCAGAGAGCTTCTGAGTCAGATCACTGCACCTATTTTTCAATGTTTCAAGCTCACTGGCACTTTTTCCACACAGCCCAGTTAGTTTGTCTTTTAGTATCTCAACAGTGATTTCCGCCTCAGCCTTTAACACCGTTAAATTTTCTATTTCTTCTTCATGCACAACCAACAAAGTTTTCAACTGCTCGACCTCATGAGCACATAAGCTTCTCTCAGGCAAACTTCTTTCTGCATTCTCATCCCTAGTTGCGTGCTCTTTGAGTTCAACTGACATTTCATCAATTCTATCCGCAAGAACTCTATTCTTAGCCATGGAAGACTCTAGTTCAGACTTTAAGTCTTCAAGACTAATCAATAACTGACTGTTTTCTTCCATATACCGCGTTTCGTTGACTAGACAGTGGTTAAGGGCAGATTCCACATCAGTGTGCTTCTTTTGAAACTCAAGGTGGCTCTTAGAGCAGTAGCTAAGTTGTTCTCCAAGGTCATTAATACAGATCTCAGACTGGATCTTTGTAAAAGTAAGCTGAACATCTGCAGCCACTAAACATTGATAAAGTTCTTCTATAAAAGAAGACTCTCGATGAGCATTTCTGACATACTCCAAACGTTGAAAAGACTTTTCAGATTCCAACACAGCTACCATCTTCTCCAAAAGTTCCACTTGAGATTTTTGCAAATCAAAGTTCTCCAACAACAAATGCTTTTCATCTAACTCAGAGGCAAGTTCTTCAACTCTGCTGTCTAAGTTGTTTCTCAAACTTCTCTCAATTTTCAATTCTGATTTTACAGAGTCGAGATCTGCCAACAACTTTATATTAGCATTCATATGCTGAGCTCCTACATTACGAGAGTCATTGAACGCATTCAGTACCTCAAAATGTTCCTTGTAGAGCTTGTCAGCATAAGTCTCCCATTCTGTTCTTGTGAAAACAACCTGGATATCTGCTGCTACTGAAAATTCCATCATTTCAAGTAACTGAGATTCCAAATCGGAAATATATGATGAATCACGATTCAAGCTTGTCAGAGATGTTTCATATCTTGTCAGACAAAGAGCGTGAGTTTCCTTCTCCAGCTCCAGATCGGACACCATTTGCTTAAGACGGACCAACTCAGAGCTTTGCTCATCAAAACTCATCAATTCGGAACTTTTCACAAGCAACTGAGACGTAAGATCTCCCATTTTAATTTCTAGTTCCTGCCTCAAGCTTTTTTCAAGTTCCAACTCGTGGTCAAATGTTGTCTTTAAATTTTCAAGCTCACGCACAAGACCCAACGTTTCCTGAGATTTATCCTGAAGAGAATCGAGAACACGTTTTTTTTCCTCAGCCAGTTCTTCCACAAGCAGCTTAGTTCTTCCATGTTCAACAGCTACAGAGCTTAATTCACTAATCTCTTGACCAAGTCCCTCATTCTTGGCAACAAGTAGATGTATTTCATTCTCAAAATAGCCAAGACGAGAAAGAAAGTCCATGTGACGGCTCTCATAGTTTTGTTCAGCTTCAGTAATAACCTTCATTTTGTCCATGATAGACTCAGTTTCCAACTGAAGTCTCTGTAGGAGGGTAGTGGAAGCTTCTAGTTTGGTGACCAGACAATGTACATCATTCTCATGCTTCTGCTTGAGCTCCATAACATCAGACTCAGCAGCCCTTACATATGACTCTGTCTTGGATTTTTCTTCCATCAGATCATTGTTCTCTGATATAAGTACGAAACATTTTTCACATATCTTACACAGGAATTTATCAAGCTGCTCGGTTATATCATGGGCCTCCAAATCAAGATCCACTCCCTCTTCCCACAGGGGCAACGAAACAAGTTTTTCATTGTAGCAGCCTAACGTGTTTCTCAACTTGTCTTTCAAACTACTGAAGTTCTGCTGTAGATTTTCATTTTTTGTGACCAGATCATCAAGCTTACCTCTCACAGAATCAAACTCAGCCTGCACAGCAACAAGCCTTGTCTGAAAATGATTTTTTTCCAGCGCTTCTTTCTCCATAAGCACTGTAAGCTCTTTTTTCTCACAAATGCATGTCTCATAATTGGTCTTCCAATTCTTGGACTGCAACACTAGAGATTCAAGTTCATCAATCTTCTGCAGAAGGATAAGGTTCTCCTGAGTAATATTCTGCAAACTTGCTTCTACAATTTGATTCTGCATAGCTACAGTATTCCATTTGGCAATACATGTGGTTTTCTCCTCCTCCAGGGAGCAAACCTCGTCCAAAGTAATATCCAGCCTCTGCTTCAACATTTCCTTGGCCTCTGTTGAAAGCTCCAGCTGCCATCCTAGTTCATCAATTTTCGCTTTCATGATCCTTATGTCAACACTTGCTTCAATAAAAGTTTCCCGTAGAATGTTCGAGAATACTTCCAGATATAAGTTCCTTGAGTGCATCTCATAGAGTTCTTCTTCAACTTTTTGATATAGGCTTTCTTGCACATAAAGAGATCTCTTCAAATCTTCTAGAAGAATATCACCTTTTATGGGGTGTTCCTTCATCCCCTTTTTCTCATTTGGAAACTGTGTGAGTTTTATATCTCGAGCTTCCTGTTTCTCAGGCTTTGAATCATCTGTTGACTGGACGCATTCGTGAAGGCTTTGTGGAGGGTCTGGAAAAGCTTGCTTAATGAGGTTCTCATTGGTCTCAAACATAGATACAACCTGGGATGAAAGCAATTCAAGATCCTTCTGCAGATGGTTGACAGCAATAGAATAATTTAAGCGGGCCCTTTTCAGTGCTGCCTCTGCAGCCATAGCTCGTTTATCCAGTTCTTCATTCAAAGAATCCAAAGCTTTCTTCTCCTCACAAAATCTTAGTGTTTGCTCATTCATATCTTGGCGCAACGTTTCCATCTCAACATTCGCACCGGAGATACTATAGACGCACGTGGAATGTTCAGTCCTTAGACTCTGTAACTCTACAAGCAACTGCCTTTGAGTTTCCTCAAGCTCCTGGACCAGAGATTCATAATAGCATTCCATCTGATCCATTTTCTTGGTAAGGCTATCACGTTCAGCTTTAGACTCGTCGAGCCCTCTTACAAGCTCGAGTATCTTATCTCTCATGGCACTAGCAGATTCTGCTGAATTGGGTTCACGAGAAGTAAGATCAGGCATACCAAGATATTGAAGTGGATCGAGTTCTGGTTGATAAATATCAGTATCCAACTCGGAACCTGCCACACAATGCTCTGCTTTGGACACGCCTCTCTCTTTCTTATCGGTCGTGGTAATAATCTCAGATGGTATTGTGCTGAAGTGAGATATAGGCTGGCCAATCTGCCTTTTAAAATCCTGTAGAACTCCAAGCAGAGACTCAAAGTCTGAGAGGAACACTCTTAAGTCTCTGTCATGGTTGCCATAGCTAACTTTGTTTTGTATCTCTCGTATGTTATCCTCAACAACTAAAAGTCCCTGCAGCCATCTTAGTTGTAGACTGTGTGGAACATTATCTTGGACTTTGCTATTATATAGCATGTGTGATTTGACGCTACGTAGACGCTCCATCTCTTCTTTTAACTTTGAGCACTCTGATTTCAGCACAGATACTTCTCTGACCAAATGATCCCCAGAACCAATCTCTGATATAAGTATCTGAGAAAAATCTTGAGCTTTGGAACCTATATCATCTGCATGGCATTGTAGCGAATTCACTTCAATCTTGATCTCATTAATGGATGATTCCATGTCGTCCAAGAATCCTTTAAGTTTATTGTTGTCTTCTATTGCATTTCCCAAATCGCTATTCCTACCAAGATAGTCTGAACCCCAGCTATGATGCTGCCACTCGCGACCGTCTTTCTCTTTCAGCGGACTCTGAGCAACTCCACTCAGATCTCCAGATACCACGCTTTTGAGGCTATCAAGTTCATTCGTGCTGGATATATCATGTTTCTCTGCACTTAGGCTCCCTGATGTGTTTGAAGAGACATCAAATCCCAGTCCTGAATCAAGGTCATGTCTCCCCACAGTTTCTTCAACTAAAGAATTATCTCGGAACTTTTCTTTGAAACTCCCTCTTATATTTGTCTGCAAATAAAAAAACTGTGTCAACACCCTCACACCAAATTAGTTTGATATTTGACAATATAAGTTGTGTCAACACCTTCACATCAAATTAGTTTGAAAGTTGTGTTCTATGAGAAGGTGACCATGAAACTACATAAAAATCAAAGCATTTATGGGAAAAGAAGACCAAACCTTATCAACATGAAAAAGAGTCTCATCAGAAGGTGAAATCCTGCCACGAGAAGATTCGTCAGGACTGCTGTTGTCAGGGGTCGCTGATGGACCCCTCTCACTGAGTTCTCTCTGCTGCTCGAACTCTCTGAAACCAGTTTTTGAAGTTAAAAGCTGTATAGTGACCTGAAAACAAAAACAAAAATATTGAGATTCCAATCTATAAGCTTAAGAAAGAAGTCTATTTCTTGATCGGAACGTGAGAAACAGAGAATAGATACTAAATGGTCCATACATGTAAGATAGCTCCTGAATCACAACCTTGCAAGGGCAATGCCACAGCAAAAGGTTTTAAGGCGTCAGCATATTCAGCAAGGTTGATCATAGCCTCTCCAAGGATACTAGATCTAGAAGTACCCTGATCTCATAAGAATGCAAAGGGAAGAATAAATTAACTCTGAAATTAGAAGTCAGAAAAAAAGAAGAAGAGAAAAGATAGGAAAGAAAAAGTAGAATGATACCATAGCCACAACAATCTTATAAAGCTTTTCATCATAGTGCTTGGTCCTTGTATCCTGAAGTAGCCTTGTAGTTTCATAGATGGGATCACCCCACTTGCAAGTTCCATTTCTCACAAGCGCTTTTGTTGTCTTTGCTGTAGCTTTTACGGAGTCAGCAGGAATGAAAGATATGAATAGTTTGTCCCATCCCACTTGTGGAACCTTTTAAAAAAAAAAAAAACAAAGCAAGCATCCCATCAGATCACCACTGTGCACATTCAGCAAGCACACAGCATCAACATCTTATATATATAACTACTCAAAGATACATAGTTTCACACACCAACAGCATAAGAACACAAGCAAAGGCAATAAGAAGTAATGAAACTGACTTATTAGTTTATTTGACTTACATGAGTAGCGTGAAACTGCAATCGAAAGACCACTTTGACTTTGGCTTTCTCCAGCTTCCATTTTGCAAGTCTCGACATTACTCAAAAAATAATCAAATCACCTGCAAGCAAAACACATATGGAAACAAACAAACTCAATTATCGTTTTCCTTGTTCATCTTCATATCTCCAGATGTTCCAGTTACAATCCTCAATCCTAAGCAAGAACAAATACTACATAGATAGAACAATTCAAAACAAGGAGAACAATGAAACCTTAGCAATGCAAGCTGAGATCTTCTAAGTCACTCCAGGCCCTTGAAAGATTCCAGATGCTAATTCCACAAACTATTAAATGATCCCTCAATTCCGAAATAGCGAAAGAGAAACAAAAATCTAAAAGTAAACACTTCTAGTTAGTAACCCCCTCAGATCCAATCTCACCTTAAACTATATAACCCAATTTGTAAACACCTCAAATCGAGAGTAAGAGATCCGAATCAATCAACATACTTAGCCAAATTAAGAAAAAGTTCCACTAATCTATCAACAACACATTGTCCAGATTTAGTAGCTCGAAGAAACACCCAAACACTGGGAACAAAATTACTCACTAGAACAACAAATCAAGTCGTGAATTCTCTTAATAATGGCTGAAACTAAAAAAAAAAAAATATATATATATATAGCAATAAAAACAAAAACAAAGAAAGCTTTGATTTGATTGGGTTATTGCATAAATGGAGATGAAGTGGATGAGATCATTACCTAGTTAACGGATCTGAATTGGGTACTTTATGTCGGAAGCAAAAAACTAATAAACGCCCGACCAATGAAGGAAGAATCTCTCTCTCACTTCTTCTTCTTCTTCTCCAGGCTTTTCCCACTTACTGATGATAAAATATATAAAGTCTGTGAATTTTCAAAATTGGGGGTAAGCTAATATGGGATTAATGAAAACTACATTAACGGATCTAGAGGAGATTCAAGGCAAGAATTAGGGATTTGGAGGGAGAGAGAGAGAGAGAGAGGGAGATTAAGGTTAGGTTTTTTTGATTATTGATTGATTTTGTTGTTGTTATAAGTGTTGGTGATTTGGTGAAATATCACAACGGTAGGAGATGAGAGAAGAAGAAAAGAGTAGAGTACTTAATTAGTAGTGTATGTTGACCGGTTTAAGTTTTTGTATTTAGACAAAAGTGTTAATTAAGAACAGAGACATCCCGCCAACGTCTCTCTGTTATCATTCTTAATTTCGCTTTCATTTAATTTTTTTATTTTTATCATATGGTCCCATATTTTTTTAAGTATAGAAGTAGTAATGAAGATTTTTATTTATTTATGTCAGGGTGTATTTATTTTTTGGAAGCCTTGGAGGCTTGGAGGTGAGTGACCAATTCGAATATATATATGTTTTTAGAGTGAATTAGTGTAATAATCAAAACTGAAAATATATTTAAAAATATAACACATTAATTCAATAAATTAATTATATAATATAAGGGGTAGGGAAAATAATCAATGGAGAGGGTGTTGATGATTTGGAGGAAGAGATGGTGGTAGAAGGTAGTCGGTGGAGATGGCTGGAGGTGGTTTCAAGCAGAGGTGGTCGGAGGTGGTTTCCGGTGGAGGTGGCTGGAGGTGGTTTCCGGTGGAGGTGGTCGGAGGTGGTTTTTGACGGTTGTGGCCAGAGGTGGTTTCCGGCGGATGTGGCCGGAGGTGTTTTCCGGTGGTGGTGACCGGAAGTTCGTCGGAAATGGCCGGAGGTGGTTTCCGACGGATATGGCCGGAGGTGGTTTCCGGCGGATATGGCCGGAGGTGGTTTCCGGCGGATATGGCCGGAGGTGTTTTCCGGCGGTGGTGGCCGAAGGTGGTTTCCAGCAGTGATCGCCGAAGGTGGTGGCCGAAGGTAATCGCCGGAAGTGGTGGTCAGTGGTGTTCGCCAAAGGTGGTGGATGGTGGTGGGGCTGGAGGTGATGGTAAAGAGTGATGGTAGAGGATGATAAAGAAAAGGCTAATATTGTAATTATTATAAAAAATACATACTATATTATCTTTATATGGTTAGAATGGCTACTGAATGAATTATAATTTTTTTTTAATCATAGAGTTCAATTCCCCACTTTTTTATATAAATCTGATTAATGATCAAACAAATGTGTATAGAATAATACTAATAACCACATTAATTAAAAAAAAAAAAAACATTACTAGTAAAAGTTAATGATGTCAATGGTTAATATCGCAAGATTTACTTCACACAAAACGAGATTTTTAAAGACTTTTTAGACCATCTACATTGGTCGATACTCAAACCGTTGCTTAGTTATTAAAAATAAATAAATAATAATAAAAAGATGAGAGAAAATGAGAAAATGAAGGAGAGAGAAGAGAAACGATTCTCCACAAAGCAACTATAGAACCGTTTCTGAGACACATGTTAAATGACTAGTGGCTGATTTTTTTTTCTGATTTAATCTTTAAATAAATAAACATATTATATTAAAATAACATATAATGAGTAACTCATCTCATTTAACGAGTGGAGTTAACTTTTTATTTTATTTTTATTATTATACAAGTATAGATTTTGCTCCAAATTTTTATCCAAATATCATGAGAGTTTGAGGTTATCAATCACCTAGGACTGTATGTGTTTTATATACATCATAAAACGCATTAATCAAATGAAGAAAAATAATTTAAAAAATCGAAGAAAATAAAAAAGTAAGTGCAATGGTGGCCCCAAAACGGAGCTGGAAGGGCACGTGGTGGGAGGGTTCTCGAGTGAGCGGGTCTCTTTATCTCCCGGTCACACAGCTAAGCTATTTCCACTTTAGCACGTGAACGTGAACTTATGTGATCGTCGTACGTGGTGTTCGATCCAATGACTAACATCTACGCACGCGTCGATGACGCTAGCTGGTTCGCGTCGATAACGCTAACTGGTTCCTAATTGTAGTGCTACTGTCTTGGGCCGAAGCCCAAATTAAAGATTGTCTCTATATTTTTTATTTTCATCACTAGATTGTAAATTCAGATTAGTATTAATCTCAATCTTAAAAAAAATGAAATATGTTTCCAAGACTGTAGTACTGTACTGTAGTAAGTGGTAGTGACCTTTTTCAGACAAAAATGGATTGACTTAAACACACACATTTAAGTTTTAACCAGTAGTCAATAGAGTTTTTTTTAATGTTAAAGGCAGATGTGAAAGCATTGAAACAATAATCTTTTCTAATTAAATAGTTACATGTTGCTTTTCATAATTTTTTGTAGACTTGTAGTGCATGTATGGGACCAAAAAAACGTCAAATATATAAAAGAAAGTTCTTCAGAAATCTAGGAATCGAAAGAAGAAGCGCATTATCGTTTATTCTTTTTCCTGATTTTCTAATATGTACTCTTAAAGTTTATGTGTAATGGCGATCGATGGATATATCATACTCCAAAATATCTGATAATTTTTATTGGTAGTTTATTGATACCGACCCACTCATACCCATCTTGCCACTGGGTAATTAATTTATCGTTGTTGAGATGCTTCTTCTTCTCGTCTTTTGCTAAACGGTTTAACTATAAATTTGCCACGACAAGAAAAGAAAAAAGAAACTATAAAGCTACGTGTCTTTTGATTTCTAGTTCTTATAGTTTTTTTTATATAATTTTTTTTACCGTTTGTAGGGTAAAAAAACTTTAAGGAGGAAAAAGAAAAGTGGTTACGATATACATTACAAAACATAAATAATATTTTTCGAATATATAAATTCAAATTCGATTGTGTTGAATCAAAACATTATATTTGACTTGAAGCAGTCGACGTATCATTATTTGGCTATTCTCTAAGAACTGTTAAAATTAGGTTTTTGTTTTCTTTTTTGTAAGTTGCACCTCTAGGCTCTAAGCCTCTAACAAGATTCATTAACTCTTTCGACTATTTAAAAATTAACCTAAGTATATCGAACTAATTAAATGTAGTGTTTAGTGTTCCAGAGGAATTTTATATGGTTTACGAACAGAAGCCACGACACGGGCTACGTTCATTGCTTCGTTAGACGTTCCTGTAATATTATAACTCGTAAAACATAAAGAGTGCGATGCTTAATGCTTTCGTCTTTGTGACGTGTAGTTAATCATATACGTCTCTCTATATTATACTAAGTATAATCTAAATACGTCTACTTTTTGCAATATATTTAGTACTAAGTGGATGTAATCATATCCGGATCTATCTTAGATTTGCATCAACTCAAGTTTTCTTTTGTTTATCGTCTGACTATCGTTTCAACTTTTAAGTTCCTAATTTAATGAGGGATTAATTGTCGTATCTGCCGCCTCACAAATCTTTTACTGTCAACTACAATAAAAAAGGTAAAAACCGTTTGTTTTGTAATGACTATACAGAGATGATATTGTGCCGCTGAACGATCAGGATTCGCCGCGCAATTTTGAAATCTTCATTACTCGTCAGTCGTCGTCTATATATATTTGAAACTTACGTGTCGTCTAGCAATTATTTGCGACGACGGCTTTAGCAAACCAGTTTTAAGTAAAATACCCACTATAATGATTAGCATATTGAGTATTCGTTCAGTTTAAAGATTAATCATCTCACTTGAGGACTTGAGGTGTAATCGTTTAGTTTAACTAGCAAAAATCTAAAGTAGTGAATGATCTTTTGATTTAATGATTACTTTTCTCAAGTATTGTTTTGAATAAACATTGAATCTGATCATATATATACATTACTCGGGATAGCATGGGAGTTTTGTTGTCTGAACCAACAGTCAAACAATTCACGCGGGAAATGTATATGGGTTATAGTTTTCTGTTTAGGGTATATATATATATATATATATATGTATATTTATTCTCACTTTTCTTCTAGTAATAGAACCAGTCTCTCTTTTGATCATAAACGTTAGCTAACACATCATTGGTTTACTACATAAAATATGTGTATAATTCATATCCGTCTCAATATATTTAGTACCTAAAATGAGTATAATCCTATTTTAGTTTTAATTTGTTTACGTCACCCCATTCATAAAAGATCATAAGTTTTGATAATCTATATATAGTTCTGCCGACAAAGCAAAGAGAAAAAGATATATGGTCCACTTTGTATAAATAGTAAGCTTACCTGTAAAATAAAACATTGGACGACTTAAAAATAACTATAGGACTCTAAAATCTGTTTCATTGATAACCACTCAACAAAGGACGAGGTAATCTCCTATGCTTCAATAATAGAGTCAACAAATTATACTGTTCTTCATTCTATCTGACGATAGAGACACTTGAAACTAAAGCAACGACGATAACATTCGTATTTGTAAAACATTACATTTAGATTCCCACTATTTGCGTACGTATAATATAATAGCTGTCAACAAAATGTACGTATAAATTAGTGGGAAACAGTATGACACAAAAAAAAAGTGGGAAACAGAGAAAATAAATCCAACTAAAATGGACCCACTGATTTATCTCTATATATTCATCCCAACCCCTACACCTTAAATTCCAAAACAACAACACTCACCTTTCACCAAATTCTTTTACACATTTCATCACCTCTCTCTTTTGTCTCTATTTGCATCATCTTTTCACATATAACCTCTATAGTTTTATATATTTTTCTTGTGAATTTTTAGAACATGTCGCTAGACGGATCGGGACTCGGAGGGATGGCTATGGCTGAGGCTTACACGGCGAGGAAGTTTCACAGAGAGAACATGAAGAGTCTTACGACAAACGCAGCCACAACCGCCGGTGGAGTCGAGGAGAACGGTGGAGGATCCGGCCGATGGTTCTTTAGAAAGCTGAGCACCAAGAAAAACTCTGCTAAAGTTTGTGATCTTATGGTTACAGAATAATATTATAAGCTAAGAGATGATGGTCATGTCCTAAATTAATCAAATTAATATAAGGAATAAAAAGTTAGTATTTTTCTTTGCGATTTTAGTTTTAGCACTTCGTGTGTTTACTTTATGTTTGATTGTTCTGCCTATCGTGAGATTTTCTTATGTTTTCTTTTTTGGCTTAAGTCAAGTATTTAGAGTGGAGGTTTTTATAAAAGCTATAAAGAGTTTCTATAATCATGCAGCTCGATCGTTTCTGACTTTTTAATACTATATATTATGTACTCATATTTCTCAAATACCATTTTTAAAAGGAAATTTTGGAAAATCTTCCAAATAATTTGAGTGAGTTATTTTAACTATAGTCCAAATTAATTAACAGGTAAAATCATGTAACTTTTTTTTTTAACGTCCAGGACATTAAAATTCAGACGTATTTCAGATTAGCCAACGAATAAGAAATCATATCTACGATTAGATAGTCACGACTCACGAGTAGTTGTTTTTTTTTTGTTTTTTTAAGTTTAGGACCAAACTACATATGAACAAGGAAATTAAGGGTTGAAGTTGCAATGCATGCAAATTTTAATTATTCGCAGACCAGCATTTCTCCTTACCGTAGCAAATCCAGAAGATCACGTAATTACCTGTTTTAAGTATAGATAACTATAGTATCTAATCTATCTATATGGTAACATCAGAATTTGATGCAGATTGGAATAGCCAAATGTGGGGGGGGAAAAACAAATTATTCAAAAACATCCGATTGGTTAGATAACTTAAAAAAAAAAGGTTAATGAATTAATTGATGAAGAGTATATAACTAAAAAAGAATATCAAGTACTTGAACTTTCTTATCAAGTGTGCCACTATATCGTATTTTCAAAATATAGTTTAAAAGATTCTATAATATAATCGTGTTGGTGTAGTGCTTTTACACCCGTACTAGTGGTCGATTGCCATAACATGCAAATTGTTCGTACACGCATTTCCAAGGTTTATAAGAAACGCTACAAAAATCGATTTTCTAATGGAAATTTTCATCTTATCGGATGTTTTCAAATCAACACAAAACACTTTCATGCATAAAATTTTACTTTTAAGTCAATTAGTTCTTGAACACAAAAGTTCTTGGAAAATTCCATCAGAAAATTTATAGTACTAACCGAAAATGGTAAAATAAAATTTTGACGAATCATTTATTCTGGTGTGGGTTTTTGCAAATATAACTGATGGTGATTACTAGCAAAATAATGATAAATTATCTTTATAACAACATTAATGGATCTATACGTAATATCAAGAGTAAATGCATATCATATTTAAATACGTACTAATTTTAGTGGTATCCTTATTTAAAGAGACGAAATGAATTTAACAATTTCTAACACTATTCACAGTAGTATTGTTGCCTTTTAATACCAAACTAGATTAAGACCGTGTTAGAGGATGAGTTGAAATTCATTTTATTTATATTGTAATTTTTATATAAAATATAATTTATATGATTGTTTTTAAAAGTTTTTTTAGATAAAACATTATGCAATAAAATCATATACTAAATATGATGGCTTGAAAAAGACATCTATTTTGTAAGTTTTATATTGTTAATGATTCTAGATAATTACCCGTGTTATAACACTGGTTAAATTTATTTTATACAAAATTTTGTATATTTTGTATTTTAAAATAAAATTTTAATATGTTGTATTAGATTATATATGTGAAATTATTTCAACAATATATATTCTACATCATGACTTAAATGTCATTATAAGACATAATTTTGAATTTAAATATTCAAATTTTGACCGGTTACTCAGTAAAAATTTTAATTTAATAGATATTATATTTAAAGAATAATATTACTAAAGTTTGAATATTTTATAGATTGAACAATTTATATTTATTTTTAAAAATTCAACTTATGATATGACCGAAAATAAAACTATTTTTTAATTATAATAAATAATATGATAATTTATTTGTTTCACAAATTAGACTCATATATAAAAATGAAAGGTGAAATATAATTATAGTTAACAAATTAATATGTTAAGTTAGATACCAAGAGATTTTATTTGATGAATAATTTAATAAAGAAAATTAATATGGTAAGTTAGATAATATGATTCTTTAGAATATTTTCTTTGAGATTTTTGGTATAACATATTTCTAACCAAATAATATATTATTAATGTATAACCTATTTGTAACCAATTTATTAAAATTATATAGTATACAAAATAATGTTGTGTACTTCCGTTTTATTATAAAGGGGATATTTTAAACTCACTTAGATAGCAATAAAACTAGTCTATAGATGTTAAATACATGTTATATACAAAATAAAGAAAACACCAAAATTATTAGGGGTTAAGTTAACGACAATAATATGTGCACGGTGCACCAGCACCATAATAAAAAAAAAAAAAAAAAAAAAAAAAAAAAAAAAAACGTACCGGTGCAAAAGAAAAGAAATACACCTAGTGGTGACTGATGATTGATGAGTCAGTGGTGACGAGACGAGATACCGGAAGATAGCTACTACGAGACGAGGAATCTTGCTTTTCTCACGTGCACTTTGCCACGTGAGAATATTCATTCAATAAGTCTTATGGGCTTTTAGAGCTAAGCCCAACAAATCTGCTCCTTTGTATTTTGGTTATATATTTAAACCTTTGTTTTTTTTTTTTTTCTGTTAGTGCACTGCACACTCATGGAAATTTTGAATTAATGTATTAAAAGCCAAACCAAAAAGTCCCCACTTAATTTACGTATTTATCTCTGTGGAAACACAGATATAATTAGACAAGTGGCGCCAAACTAATGAAAGAATCAAATATTTTATTAGGCAAAAGAAGAAAGATTTAAGCAAAGTAATCATTTTTGTAAGCAAAGTAATCATTTTTTTAAGAGTTGGGTAGGTCATTAAAGTCACAATTATTTCTCACTAAGCTAAGGAGATACTTAAGTTAAAAGATGCCACTTCATACCTCTAAGACCCTCCAAAATAAAGCGAAAATTAAAGTAAACAAAATTGATTATAAGTAATTAATTAACCTTGCAGTACTCTTGTGTTTCATAAAATGCGACCTAATTTCTAGGAAAAGTATACTCAGTCTTGATTCAGTGAAATTAATTTTTAAAAGATTTGTTGAAAAGTATACCAATATCAAGCAGCAGCTTTATAGAGATAAAAAAAATTGATATTAGCTAAATCTTACATTGTTGTTTCTCTATTTGTGAGCATTGTTACCATTGTAGGCAGCATGAAAATATACAAATGAATAACTAATAAAATTACCCACATCAAGCAGCAGCTAAAAAATCTGATTTTAGCTAAATCATACATGTAGTGTTTGATCGAGAGCCGCTCAGTAAAACAAATGCACAACAACGAGACTCTGAAACTCATTACTAATCCGCTCAAACTTTATCATTCTCCATATCAAGCAGTAGCTAAAAAAATCTGATTTTAGCTAAATCATACCTTTAGTGTTTGACAGAGAGTCGCTCGGTAAAACAAATGCACATCAACGAGACTCTGAAACTCATCACTAATCCGCTCAAACTCTATCATTTTCCAGCCAGATCTTTGCCCCTGGGCTGTCCTGTAGTCGTACGTGTTCTTTTTTCCAAGGGCTACATTACCTTCAACAACCGTTGGAGAAGCCCCGTATTTTCTCCAAGTTCCATTGTTGGGATTCATCAGGATGGTTCGGTTCAGTCTTGTGGAATTGGGAATCCTATCACGATAAACAAAGTATCATAAATTATCATCTGGGAAGAAGTTACTCTCAGGCTTTGAACCCACGATCGGATCACGCAAGTAGAAGAGATAAGATCTTATCAAAGAGTTCGGGAGATGAACATTCTCGGGAAGATCTGCCTTAGGACCCATAAACCAATATCAAGGTACTATCAAGGTAAAATTAGTGTGATTAGTTGATAAAAAAAATATACCAATTTTATTGGTTTTATAATTTTAAAAAAATATCAATGGAAGAGCTGCCTTAATAGAACCCATAAACGTATTATACTTTTGGGAAAAAAAAAATGCCATTGGTTGATAATATATGGGTGATTTAGCTAAATAACCAATTTTGATAATAAAATTAAGAATATAGCACCTTAAAATGAAAAATTAAGAAACTAACCTATAGATCATACAAAATGACGAAACTGACTTTGAGAAGCAACACACGTGCCCATGGAAGAAGAAAGAAAGACAATATTAGCTTGTTTCTTTGTTTTTTTTTTAAATTTATTATTTGAATAAATCACTTTACCTCTTTATTTTATTATTAATTTATCTTTTCAACAAAATTAATATGAAATCCAAAATTTATGTAAACAAAATATAGAATTTTTCTGCATTTGACATAGGTTTAATATTTAAAATCGGAATATGAAAATTTTAAAATGATGAATAGTATTGGTAATTAAAAAAAATAAAATTCTTTATAGAAAAATATCAAATAGAATAGTACACTACATTACATATTATTTGAACATTTAACACAACCTACAATAATTTAACAGTAGTAGATGATAATAGTAGTTGTAGTTCTAGTAATGACATAATTGTGATAATGGTGGTTGTGGTGATATTAGTGGCGGTAGCGGTGATGATAATAAATTACATGAAGATACATGCACAAAATAAAGAAACTAACAAAGTAAAAAACATGTTGAAAAAAAGACGTTATACCCTAAGAGATACAATATAAAGAACACAAACATTTGACTTAAACGCACATCAAATAAAAACCTTACATCCTATAAAATATAATATAGGCAATCCTAACAGTAAAATTAAATGCACAAAAATATACGAATTGTGATAAACTTTAATCAAACTCTAGTCAAATTATTAACCTAACTCTAATCAGGCAAATACTATAAAAAAATATTTTTACAAATGATTTTATTTTATTTTTGTAAAATATTTAAAGCAATTATGATAGAACTATGGAAATAGTTAAAAAAAAACATGTTAGTATGTGAGACGTGTGTATAGAGAGGAGTGAGGGATGTCTATTTAGGCCATGAATGGCTGCTGGTTTTTTACTGGTTTTTAGATTTTGGTTTTTAGTTTTTGGATTTTGCAAAATCTTGGATGGTAACTTGATTAGTTTTTGGTTTTTTATGTATAATAATTATTTTTTAAATAGTAAAATAAAGATTATAAATTATTTTTTAGAGATAAAAAAATGCAGTGATGCAGAAAACAAAAATACGTTTATTGCAAACAGAAAACACATTATTGCAAAAGTACTATCATCATCATCTAGAACTCTATAGTGATGCAGAAATTTCATCCCGAATCCCTTCCATATACTGCATCGGAGTATTGTTTTGCTCTAATTCTTCATCTGAATCAGAATCTTCTTCAGCTATATGGTCTGAATTGATGTGTTTGGTGCTGAAAAGCCGATCCATTATATCGAGGTCGATAAGAGGATTTTCTCGGAGCTTCGAAGCAATTGGTGTTTCCTATATATATATAAAAGATTTAATATATTAGTTTACTATATATGTTGTTAACTAACAATATCATGTGATAGGATACGTAAATATTACCTTAATACGTTCATCCCACCATGAGTCGTCCATGTCAATAGCTAGAGTGGTGGGATCAAGTCCAACTCCAGTTTTTTCGATCAGACGACAATAAACATCATATAGCTTTTTGAAACTGTAAAATTTGTTTTTTAGTGGAAGCCATTCAAGATCGTGACCTGTGGCTTCTTGAAATCCTTTTCTAATTCTCGCTTTACTCTCTTTCTTTAGAGGGCCAATACGCCAATTAATAAGCTCCATCTCAGTCTCATATATTTCAAGTAAATGATGAACCATACTATCGGTCCATTGAATCTTCGGCTTTATATCATATTAATTATTTACATACACATAATTAGTCAAGGTAATTTTGTACTACGGTAGGATAGACATCACTAGAAAATAAACATATCAACTAAATAAGTACCCCTCTGGCATTTGATGATTGTCCTCGATAAGCCATACCTACAATAACTTTTAATGTAAACATCGTAACAACAAAATAAAATTTTCTAACTAAATAGTGTTGATATAAATAAATAATGGTGTTAGACTAAAATTTACCGCAAAAAATCCAAGCTTGATTTGCTTAGAAGTTTGCACTCATGGGATGGGAATGAAATTTGTGTGAGTGTAGAAGACAAGTATGAAACGTAGCTCTTTTATAGTAAAAAAAAGTATATAAGAAAAATTAGTTTAATAATAACAAATATGCAAGTCTTGAGGAAATATCCGTAGAATAGGTTTTAGTTTGTTCCTTGCACAAAAAAATAGTTTCGTTTGTTTTGGAATTTATAAGTAAACTAAAATAAATAAATATATTAGGAAAAAGAAAAAGAAAAAAAATCACGTTGAAAAGTGAAAACCCACAAAATGTGGTTTTTAGATTTTATGAAGAAATTCCTAAAATCCTCCAAAAACTAGTTTTCTTAAATTTTAGGAAATCTATTTTTTCATAATCTTGAATGGTTTCAAAAATGGATTTTCCATAATCTAAAGCCAAAAACCAATGTAAAATCTAGTGCCATTCAAGGCCTTATTCTCATAGCATAGAGGACAAACTTGTCATTATTATAGATAATACATGGTATATAATAGATAGATGGTTAGAGTGGTTAGTTAGTTAAATATAGTTTTTCTTTAGGTTATTTTTACCAAATTCCCATAATATATCAACTTTATTCAATAATTTGTAAGGTGTTTAATTTTTTGTTATTCAAGAATCAAGAACCAATGGCATTTTCCCATATCATACGTTTATTCAAAACTCTTTACTTTCATTTGGTAAGTTAAGAATATCATGTTAATATGTTAGCTCCATTAAAAGGCCATATACTCAACGGTTACACACTCATACAAAAATTTATCGAGAAAAACTTGTGACTTATAGCTAGATTGGCAAAGCGTTTTTGCAAGCGTTATGTGTCAAACGCCCATGCTCAACACCAATCAAAAATAATTTTATCTCTTTCATACGTGTTAAAGAAAATGATAACTGCTATAAAAAGTAAAGCGTTATGACGCTGGATTTGAGAGAGTTTGGGTTATTATTTTTAAATAATTATCACTTAAAATATATTAATTTGGAAACAAAAATATTCTGGTAAAAAAATATTTGACTTGAGTCCAAATAATCAACAATATACTCGAATATAGTTTCAATATTCCTTTATGGTGCATATATGGAGAACTCGTAGATGATTTTTTTTTTTTTTTTGCTTTTGTTATTTGTTTCTGAACAAGATGTTTTTTTATAATTTTGTTTTTAATAAAATTAGTGATAAATAAATTTGTTTTTCAAGCATTTTTATTTATTAAAAAAAATTAGGTCTTCCTTCCCGTCCCCGCTCACAGCTTTCTGCTCCCCGCCCCTGCTTCAGCTGCTTACCGTTGTTGCTCCCCTCTCCGCTTTGCCAATCTAGACTTAAAAATCTGAATTACGTATTGTATTGTTTTAACGTGAAAAACACGAATGTGAATCTACGTTTTGATTAGTGATTCTGATTTTTTTTTTTTTTTTTTTTAAAATGATAAACGAATCATATACACATAATAAAATACTAGTATAATATAAAAGATTCAGATTCTGTATATTAGACGAAACGATGGAATAAAGTATACGCAAGCCTGCCGGAATATTCCCCCCATAGCAAAGTTGATGTGTCGGCCGACGATGAGAATCCAAGCCATCTCATCAAACAAACGCGTATTTTAGAAACAGAGGCGCACGCTAAGGTCAACTTTTGAAACAGAGGAAAAGACTTCGACTTTTTCTTCTCTCTTCTCTCGATTTGTTTTCTCCCGGTGTGGGTGTGCTTTTGTCGTTTCATCGTTCGTTTACTCCAACTTGCTTTTATTATTCTACGCTCTCTCATCTCATGGACTAATCAAATCAAACAACACAACACAAAAAGAAAATTTAGTTTTTTTCTTTTTCTTTTAAGAGAAATACAAATAAATATCTCTGCTTTTTTCTTTTCTTTTTTTTATTCAGTGATGGGTACGCTTCACCTCTAAGTTTTGACCAAAGAAGTTTCTTCGTTTCTCTAACTCTCTCTTGTGGTCACCCGTTGTTTTAATCGTAATATACCAAGAGAATGCTAAGATTCACTCTTCATCTCTCGACATCGTCATGAGTTTCTTCTCTGTTTATCAATGGAGGTTGGTTTTGGAATCTTTACAATTTTCCAAGTTTTTTGTTTTTTGTTTTTACTTGTTGCAAACTTTCTAATTTTAATGGGTATTGCTCTATTTGGCTATGTTTCTTCAAAAGGTTCTTTTTTTTTTTTTTTTTTTGGAGAGTTGCGTCTTAAAGTTTCAACCTTTATTATTATTAGCTAAACACTATTACTACTCGAGAAACTTGTACTACTGTTTATGGTTGTGTTTAGTATCAGCAATGTAATTTTTAAGGATATCGATTGGATCTGTATATGTATGTATTGAAAGCTGCTGAGCTAGAGACTTTGTTTCTTCAATACAATAAGCTTGAGTCTGTAATTGTTGACTTACAGATGTTGAGCTCTTCTTCTTCTTCTACTCAAGTTGAAACATTCAGAGACATGGGCATGTATGAACCATTCCAACAGTTATCTGGTTGGGAGAATCCTTTCAAATCAGATGTCAACAATATTAGTAACAATCAGAGTTCTACAACAACACTTGAGGTTGATGCTAGACCTGAAACTGATGATAACAATAGAGTGAGATATTCTTTATTCCCTGATTCATGCTTTAAGACTGATTTTTATAAGTGTTTGTTTGTTTGTTTGTTTGGTGATTGTATGGTTAAATTATGTGCAGGCGAATTATGCTTCTTTGTATAATAATAACTCTGTTGAAGCAGAACCTTCTAGTAATAATGATCAGGACGAAGACCGGATTAATGATAAGGTAGAGACATTTTAGCATTTTAAGGCTACTTTGTACCTTTTGGTTTCGAAGACCTCATAAACTCCTCCTTCTCCATTTTAATCTTTAGAATTAGAGGAAGAGACACGGCGTGATGACATGAATTGTTGTTCCTTCTGTATGCACAGATGAAACGGCGTTTGGCTCAGAACCGTGAAGCTGCTCGCAAAAGCCGTTTGAGAAAGAAGGTAAGAAAAGGTCCCTTGGTGGGATTTTCTTGTGGTTAATGGTAAAAAGGGATGCTTATGCAAAGTTACGTCTGTGTGCCTGTAGGCCCATGTCCAACAGTTAGAAGAAAGCCGGTTGAAGTTGTCACAGCTCGAGCAGGAACTTGTCAGAGCTAGGCAACAGGTTAGCTCAATCTTATTTTTTTGTTCTGTACATGTTCATCAAGCTCTATATGACTCATACTGACTCAGTGAATTTGGTTTGTTTTAGGGATTATGCGTACGCAATTCATCAGACACTAGTTATCTAGGACCAGCTGGGAACATGAACTCAGGTTGGCTTTTATATCACTAAATAAGCTTTATGTTAGCATTGCTTAATCTCTTAATCCTCAATATCTTAAAGAAATAATGATCTCAATGAAACCTTATTCAGGGATTGCTGCATTTGAAATGGAATACACACACTGGCTCGAAGAGCAAAACAAAAGAGTTAGTGAGATTCGAACAGCGCTCCAAGCTCATATCAGTGACATTGAGCTCAAAATGCTGGTAGATACTTGCTTGAACCACTACGCAAATCTCTTCCGCATGAAAGCTGATGCTGCAAAGGCTGATGTGTTCTTCTTGATGTCGGGGATGTGGCGAACTTCAACTGAACGCTTCTTTCAATGGATTGGAGGTTTCCGCCCATCTGAACTGTTGAATGTAAACCCTTTTTTCACCTTTACACGTTATAGCCTTCACTCTTGAGAAGACAATCTCAACGCTTATTGTTTGTCTAGGTTGTGATGCCATACATTGAGCCCTTAACCGATCAGCAACTGTTGGCGGTGCGTAACCTCCAACAATCATCTCAGCAAGCAGAGGAGGCTCTCTCTCAAGGCTTAGATAAACTTCAGCAGAGTTTGGTCGAAAGCATAGCAGTTCAGATAAAAGTTGTCGAGTCCAGGAATCATGGGGCTCAAATGGCTTCGGCCATGGAGAATCTCCAAGCATTGGAGAGTTTTGTGAACCAGGTAACCTGCCAATAATCTTCATATCGTAATATAGCTAAATGTGTTTGATGTGTGCTTTTGTAGTCTCCATGATCTTTCTTCTTAAATCAATGATGTTTCATTTTCATTCTGCAAAAACCAAGAAAGCTTGCATCTTTCTGTCTGTATAATGCATTGAAACCATCTCTGTTGGAACAGGCGGATCATCTAAGGCAACAGACTCTGCAGCAAATGAGTAAGATCTTGACGACAAGACAGTCTGCTCGAGGCTTGCTCGCTCTAGGGGAGTACTTCCACAGGCTTCGTGCTCTTAGTTCTCTTTGGGCAGCTCGTCCACGAGAACACACTTAACAAGTTAGGAGGCAAAACAAAGAGAAAGAGTCATCAACCTTGGATGATGTTTAGCTAGGGACTTGTTTATCTCTCATTAAGTGTTTGGAAATGAAGGCTCCATTAGAGCATCACCTTCCTCATTGAAGTTTTTGGTTTAGGTAAAACGAATAAGGTGTAAATTTGGGTGGAAACAAACATTTGATAAATAAGGCTCCTTCATATTTGTAAAATATAACAGGCTTTGCAGTCTTCTTCGTATATGAGAATTTGTGTCCAACATCTAGTTTTACGTATTTGTGAGGGACTTGAATACAAAATACCGGTGATGCGTTAACGTTAGACCGAACTGATATGAAACCGGTTATGAAGACTATGGTTGGTGAACTTTTGGGTTTTGCTTGCTTTTCTCAAAGTGCGCATTGTCATCCTCATCGTTGCGTTTCTACTTTCATCGCTAATGGGGGAGAAAAGTAAGGAAAAAAAGAAATAAAGAAGGAAGGAAACAAAAATGGCTTAAAGTTTCATCATTCTTATGTCGTGGTGAAGAAAATTTCTCTGCTCATCAGTGAAGGTTGGTTAAAGCTTTACCATTTTGATTCTATGTCTGGTTGCTAAAATATATAAAAATAATCCTCTTTGTGTTAGAACTTTTCTGGTTTCAAAATGGGTGATTGATATATACGTTTTGTAATTTCTCAAAAGATTCAATTTTTGAAACTTGGTGAGCTTGAAAACTGGTGTTTTATTTCCTAGAACTGTTGCAAAACTTCTCCTGTTTACTCTTGTGTGGGTGACCGTTTGTAACTTTGGGATCTTGATTGATTCTAGTGAGGGTGAGCTAGAAACATACTCTCTTTTCTCTCTCTTCTTGTGTCTTGTCAGATTCTTTAAAGACTGAATTTGTAATTCTTGATACAAGTTTGGAGCTTTTGCTGTTTAGTTGAAATTGTGTCACAGCTTGAGCAAAGTAGCAGCAGGTGAAGTTCTTTGTTTTCTGTTCATGAAAATTTATCTGTTTCATACTAACTCGATGATACCTATTCTCTGTTCATTGATTATCAAAATCAGATACTAGTTATCTATGACCATGAACACAGGTTGGTAATTTCATATAAAAGTATATATATATATGTTGGGTTATACTATAATCGTCAATACATTAAACTCTTAAACACATAATTCTTCACGAGGGATTGTTGCATTCGAAAGGGAATACGGACTCTGGCTAGAAGAGCAGAACAGGAGAGTTAGTGAGATTCGAACAGCACTCCAAGCTCATATGAGTGACATTGAACTCATGAATGTTAGTAGATTCTTGCTTGGACCACTACGCAAATCTCTTCCGCATCAAAGCTGATGCTGCAAGGATTGATGCGTGCTACTTGGTATCAGGCATGTGGCGAACTTCGACTGAGCGTTTCTTTCAGTGGATTGGAGGTTTCCGCCCATCCGAGCTGTTACATGTAAACTTCATTCGTTGTGGATTTTGACCTTTATGTTATAGTCCTTTCACTCTTTAAAGCACCTAAAATTGTTTTCCAATTGGCTTTTCAGGTTGTGATGCCATATCTTCAGCCGCTAACCAATGATCAAATCCGGGAGGTTGCGAACCTTCAACTGTCGTCTCAATATTCAGAAGATTCTCTCTCTCAAGGGATAAATAAATTAAAGATGGCTTTGGCTGAAAGAATAGCAACCAAGGAGATTCTTGAAGCATTGCAGGGTTTTGTGAACCAGGTAAACCTACAACACACCATACTCTTAATAGTATTAGGCTTTAGCTCAGTGTTTGGTTTATGCATCTGCAGTCTCCATTAACCCCCACCATTCTCACATGTATTTTCATTCTCGTCCGTTTTTCTATTAGCTTACGAACATTCAAGTTTGGGAGGATATAGACATTCAAAACTTAAATGTACTAATGGCAAAACATAGAATGATTTTTCTTTTACTTGTCTGAAGCCCTAGAAATACCCCCAAAACATAGAAATCTGAAGCCCTAGAAATACCCCCAAAATATATTTGGTTCTCCTTTTACTTGTCTGAACCGAACCGAACTAAAAGATATCTGAATCAAACCAAACAGAAATATTTTAGGTTTTTCTATATGGTTTGTAAACTTTGTATATAAAAGTTACATAGATCCAAACTATTCGAAACCCGCAAAAACTGCTCAAGACATAATTAATTAAACATGTTGGACTATACAAAAGACATAATTCCTCCGCAGAGCAATTATTTTGATGTAATTCTTTCATCTTCTAATTGTTTAGATGAGGTTGATTGTGTTTGAGATGACTAGCTAGTGTTCCTTTAGGGTACCGATTGATACAGTGAACCGTTCCTATATTACCGATTGGTTATAGTTTCTCTAATGGGTTTTCTTAGGGTTTCGATTTTCCCAACGATAACACTCGCCACCGGCGCCTTCGTCGCTTTGAATGGGGAGATAATCATCCAAAGTTTCCTTTTGGTTCCGTGGTCAAGCTTTATGCTAAGTTGGGGCTTCATCGTTACAATTTGTTGGAGGTAAAAAAATTTGAGTGTTCTATGTAATATCGATATGGTGTGACTATTATTATTATTAGTATACCAAATGAAATTAACTTAGCATTCTCAATTATCTTCTTTCAGGGTACAAACTTGCAGCTGGATAGCCTAAAGAGTTTCACCGTGAGCATAACTGGCGGTCCTTCCTCTTACTACGTCAGTCTGGTTGCACGTGTTCCAGATGGCGGTTTGCAGCATTTTCAAGTTCTAGTTCGTGAAAGGGGTCTTGGCTTTCTGGACTTGGGGTGCCCTATCGCTAGACCTCTAGGTAATTTAAGATTTGACTTGGACATATATTTATGGTGCAGTTAGACTTGATTTGTGGTCATTACATCTTATACATCTTATACATTTGCTTGATAGTGACCGAGCCTTTCCTACGTCCTCATAGCGATCCACCTCCACCACCTGATGGTTTGTTTTTCAGTGATGAATTGCCTGATTGGCCATCGGAGATTGCTTTCAATGATAGAAAACGGTTTCACCTGGTAATAGTAACTAATACAACTCACTCACTCACTTGTGGTTTTGCTTTTTGCCTAGTGATGAATTATTGACAAATTTTGCAGGTGAAAGAATCTGAGTTGAGAGACAATGACTGGGTTCGTCTCTATTTGGAACTTGCACTTGTTTTTCACGACAGGACTCTTACAGAGGTGAGATTTTCTCTCTCTCTCTCTCTCTCTCTCTCTCTCTCTCTCATCTGTTTTGCATATCAATGATAGTGGCACTCCCTACTACTGGTACTAATTTGATTCACTCGTGCATGGTTTTTGTTTCTGCAGCGCTATCTCTCCCTGTTGGAGAAAAAGCTCTGGACAACAAGCAGCGTTCTAAAAGGCTTAAGCGTCGTTTAGGTGTTCTTAGACTTTGGAGATTATCTAATCCTAGGTGCCACCAGGTATACAAGACCCGTCCCACATTATCCGCTGCTTAACTAAGTTATTTAATTTGTGCTTTTGGACTTTTAAGTGTAATTTATAAGTGTGTGCGACTGTCACAAACAATTAAGTTAACGTAATAGGGGAATGTTCTTGGTTTTACACGTTTTTGTTGTCCTTTTGTATTTTCCCATTCTATGGTACTAAAAAACTGTTGTGTAGTTTAATCTTGTTTGGACAAAATCTACGGTCAAATTAACTACAACGATTTCGGTTCGGTTAGTGTCCGGTTAACAATGGTTTGATGAAAAAACGAACGGGGCTACCAAACATCAAACATGTGATCATTAAAGATTTAAAATTGAGAAGGCCCAACTAAAGCCGATAATGAATCCTTCGCCTAGCAAACCTCCTAAATCGACCAAAAGCCTCCGCCGCTAAATTTCGTACTTGACGACGAGCAGAAAGATGATTCGTCGGTTGGCCTATACACAAGACATAATTCCTCTGCACAGCAGTGAATCTGATGTAATTCTTTCATCTCCTTATTTGTTTAGATTGATTATATTTTCTCTAATGGGGGTTTTTCTTATATAGGGTTTCGATTTTCCCAACGGTAACACTAACACTCACTTCGAATGTGGAGGCAAGTATCCTAGTTATCCTTTTCGTTCTTTGGTCAAGCTTTATGCTAGGTTGGGGCTTCATCGCTACAATTTGTTAGAGGTAAGTGCTTGATATGGTGTGACTATTATTATTATACCAATTAAATTAAATTGCTCTTTTCTTACAGCTTAGCCTACAGAGTTTCAACATGAGGGTGACTGGCGGTCCTTCCTCTTACTACCTTAGTCTGGTTGCACGTGTTCCAGATAGCCGTTTGCAGCAAGCCTTTCAAGTTCTTGTTCAGGAAAGGAGTTTTGGCTTTCTAGACTTGGGGTGCCCTATCGCTAGACCTCTAGGTAATTAACGATTTCACTTATAGACTTGAGTTAGTGGTGCATTAATTATCGTACATCTTGCTGATTAACATTGCATGCATAGTGACCACCAAGGAGCCTCATAGCGATCCAACACCACCACCCGATGGTTTGTTTTCCAGTAAAAAATTGCCTCGTTGGCCATCGTCTTTCACTGATACAAACCGGTTCCACCTGGTAAGATCATTAGTAATAACTCACCTGTTGTGGTTTTTGCTTTCTGCCTTGTTGTAGTGATCACATCTGTCAGAGTTGCAAGACAATGATTGGATTCGTCTATACTTGGAACTTGCACTTGTTTTTCTTGATAGGAGTCTCACAGATGTGAGTCTTTTTTTGGTCTCCCTTCCATTGGTTTTTGGTTTTTCATATCAATATTGATAGTGGCACTCCCTAATTGGTAATTATTCGATTGTTTCTGCAGGACCATCACACCCACCATCTCTCCCAGCTGGAGATTGTGCAAGTGGCGATTGAAACTACTCAAGATGTGGGGCCGCGTAACTCCAAAAAGACTACAGTTGTCTACATCACCTATAATGACTTGGCTAAGGCTCAGGCTGGTGAACCGGTACAGGGCAGAGCTATTGTTAGAAGAATCATCAATGAGACTACAGGAAACTTTCGTCTGCGGGGTGTATATTGGATTAAAGACGACACTAAGAAGGATTCTGTGCACCTCTGACAGCGTTCTAAAAGGCTTAAGCTTCGTTTAGGTGTTCATAGACTTTGGCGACTATCTAATCCTAGGTGCCACCAGCTGCGTAATGTCTAGTATTATATTGAGCTCAGCTGCATTAAGCTCTTGATCAGCATGCTTAACTATTGTTATTAATGGTCTTCTAAGTTATTTAATTTGTGCGTTTGGACTTTCTAGTGGATCTGTAATATTGTGCGTATTGTACGACCAAGCTCTACACTTATCTCTTATTTTGTGGGATTCTTTGCATATCATCTAGTACAAATGAGTCTTATGAATTGAGATAAGTGAAAAGAGTAGGAAACTGTTACGTGAGAAGTGAAACATAAAAATACTTACTACCAATCAAGAATGTTTTTGAGAGCACCCTCTATGACATATGAAAAGTCTAGAAGCATCAAGGTTGATCTCCTTTCTTCTTCAGCATCTCCAGGTATGTGTTCATGATCTTCTTGTCTAATTCGTAATAGACTTCCATTTTCTTCAAAGGTCTCATATCAAGATCAATGAAATGTACCTACGGACGATGTTGAGCTCAGTTTATGAGAGACAATTCAATCAAAGCAAAAATTAAGTATATATGAAGAATTAAAAAAAAAAACCACATGTACCTTATACTCAAATTCTTGCTTTGTTGATTCGAGATGAAGATTACTGTGGGAAGATGACCTTGAGAGCCTAACGTCTGTTGATCTAAAACTCATCATTACACTACAGTCCTTTGCAGTGGCAGATATTAGAAAATCCTTCAAAATTTTCACTTTTTCATCTAGTGGAATTGAATGTATGGAACTATACTGATTTAATGATTTACTCTTCTCCAAGTCTCTGCACACTTTACATGGCTGGTCAATCAAGTCATAGTACACGTGAATCGCTCCCTCGATGTTATATTTGTCCAGCTTCTGGACGTCTAGAAGCTGATCTAGAACTTCGGATGAGTAGACAGTTTCTGCTACAAGCTCTATGAAACGATCTGCACGTAAGCCATCATCGGTTTTGATTATATCTTTGAGTATATGCTCAAAAGCTACTTCAACCTTTGAAGTTGTTTTGCTTATGCCACCACCTAAGCCTCCAAACACCAAAGTTCCATTCAAGAACACGCGGAAATTGTTCTGAGGTGTGGCGTAGAGTGCTTTTATTGCTCTGTGTATTCTATCTTTTGATCCGGAGAATAGGTCCAAGGGATCATACTCACTGATTTCTGAGATCTGCAATACATGGTTTTAGCGTATTAGGCATTGTGAATTCTGAGAACGTTCAGAAGGATGTAGGAGAAGTATTACCTCGTTTTCCTTAAGCTTCAGAAATTGGTGCATTTGGAAACGAGTTATACTCTTCTTAATAACATTTTCTTCAGCTACGAAACTTGAAGATGGAAGAAATCCACATTTGGGCTACTTCATCAGAGCAAACATATATCAGCCCAAATGTAGCATTCAATGGCTAAGCCAACATATAAAGAAAGCACAAGATAATGATCATGAACACCTTTATTTCAACACTTAAGCATGGTTTATCCTCAACATGACCTGAAAGCAGAGGAGATCATTAACGCCTGCGACATGTATCTATCCATAAACCAAAAACAATAGCTTAAATCCAAGAGACAAAAGCTACAAGCTCACACATCATAGTTTACTTGCAAGTCAAACAAAACAATGAAAGAGAGAACCTTATCAATTGTTAAACACACAAATATCCATTTACCGTGAGCGAAAAGTGTCAAATCATCCATGAGAAGCACGGAACTGCGGTTAGTATCCACACTGGCTGCATCAGCTCTCCAAGAAGGGCGCTGAGATGTTATAATTTTCTCAACAGATTCAAGGAATTCCTTTGCTACGAGAAGACGTGTCTGCAAAGTTGCACCAACACAGGTAAATTACGTTAATCATCATCTTAAAAAACATTCTAATTAATGCAACTTCCAGTTTCCGTTACAATCATGAGAAGAGAAGAAAAGGAAGAGGAAACATACTCCAGGATTTACATGTTTATGACCCAACAAAGGTCTCATGACATGTTTGACAAACAAATACTCTTTAATCTCCTTGTTCTGGCAAGATACAAGTTCCTTAACGTCTCCCCAAATAAGCTTTTCATGAGTAGTAAGACCATTTTCACTTTTGTCTCCATTTTCATTCCCATCTTTTGGCATTTTGTGTATCCTCATCATCTTTCCCAACTTCACACATAACACACAAACAAAACAAAACAGATAGTTTCAATGTAACTACTTCTTTCCCAATACCAAAAACAATGACATTAAAGCAAAATCGTGTTTTGGTCTGAGAAACAGATCAAAAGAGGAGACTCACGAAAGTGGGAGAAGATCCAATGTAAGCGAGAACCAAATTTACAGCTCCTTCGCCTCTATATGACCAATCGACTGCATCCTTTGGTTTCAAAACAATCTCTTCCATCTGAATCCAAACACAGATAAACGAAAAGGTGTTTTACACAAAATCAGAAACGTATATCTCTCTTGAGCAATGATCAAATCGTAAACAAAGCTATGCACACCTTTGAGTTTTTAGAAAACAATGTAGCCGGCTTAAAAGAACGATTAAGAATCTCGATTAGTATCAAAATCTAACACTAATAAGCGGAATTCGTCATTCAATTCTAGAGATTACTTTCGTCGCTCGCTCAAAACAGGACAAGTATGAAAACAAATTGAAATTACTATTTTTTTTTGTATTTGTTTTGGAACAGATTGAATGTGTTTATTAAAATAATTGATTTATTAAGGGACATATTTTCGCTGACAAAAAAAAAAGGGACATATTTTCAAATAATAATATATATAAAAGAGCGGATAAATGGAATAATTAGTACTAACATGTAAGAATGTTAGCAGAAGATAAAATTCATTTCATCGAAACTGAACTGATACAATATAATAATTATATAATTGAAGGAATTTTTTTTTCAATTCAAACAATCATTGTGAATGGATCCATATTGAGGAAAAAGAATCAAGAGAAATAAATATTTGTATTTTAAATGCTTAAAATAAGGCGAAGTCAGAGGGGTTAAGATTAGAATTAACCAAGTCTCATACTATAAGTTTGAAGATTTCGTAATTGAGAGAATAAAAATAGTTATTTTCCCGGGAATTTAAATTTGTTGTTTGTAACTGCTGGAAAGGTTAAGACATTTTGAAGAAGAATGAAGAAGGACCGGTTAAATGAGAGTAAACCGGGTGGGGATGTAGCATATAGGACAAGAGATCAGGTGGTGGGAAAGACCAATGATGAGGAACTGACAAATCACAGAAGACAGAGTTAAGTGTCTCTGTCTTAAAATTCATCGGGAAACTCTTCTATCTTTCTATCTTAGCTGTACTTTTTACATTTTTCTCCGTACCTTTTATTCTCCCTTATTGGCTTTCCTTTTTTTTTTTTCCTTTCTTCAGAAAAGTTAGAGATTTTATACTACTATTTATTTACTTCTTCTTATGCCTTTCCTCATTCCTTAGACCATTTTTACTTGTAAATGTTGCTCAGAAAACAAAAAAAAAAAAAATTATTACACATTTTTATTTTTTATTTACTTTTAAAAATATGTGCCAATAAATAAATTCCACTTGTCGAGGAAAGTTTTTCACAATGTTCTCAAAATTCTCCAGCAAAAAGGGTTACTCTTCTTTTTACTTTTATCTCTCATCTTTTTCTTATTTTTTTAATAAGAGTAATTACATGAGTAACTCCACTATACTATAGATGGCCTTAGGGCATTTACAACGGGAGAACTCTTCCAGTTACTCAAAAAAAAATATATATATATTTTATTTAGTACCTAATAAAGAATTGACAGATGTAGGATTATTTTAAGTAACGTTTCTTCTGTAATGAATTTGAGAACCGTTCTTCCTGCTTCTCTCTCTTTTATATTATTTTATTATTTTTTAATAAAAAAATTTGGTGTGAGTAACTGGGTGAGTAACACCACACTATAAATGGTCTTAAAGTGACGACCTTTCTCTTACACGGATGTATCCATATAATACGATTTATGGAAGTGATAGATTGAAAAATATAGCTGGATTTAAGGTAATGTATATAAGTCAATCCAAAATCCATTTCCTGTAATTATAAAATTCTCTCCAAAAATGAACTACAATATATTAGCTGTTTGCACTTGCACCTTACGGAATTATCGAATATTAGCTGTTATGTTTCTTCCCTTTTATTTTTTTATTTTTATTTTCCTTTGCATTTCTTCGCTCTTTGGAAACCTGTATTCAATTTCAATTATTTCCAATATTTTCCTTCAAAGACAATTCGATTTTATACTATATTTCTCTTACAAGTGATAAATGTATATATCTTTTTTCCATACCGGCTTAGATAATTTCAAACTTTTTAAACGGATCATCACTCACCGAAAAAACTATTAACCCAATTTTAAAAACGTAAATATCCTACAAGAATTTCTCAAAGAAGATAAATTACACCACAGTTCTCTGAAAATTACAGTAGTAGTAATAAACAACCTTTTTAATGAAAAAACTCTCTAATATTCATAGATTAACAACTAAGCCGGTAGTGATTTTTATTACTCTCTTCGATAATAATTCTCTTCTCCGCCAAAACAAAAGAAGCTAAATTAACAAGGACTACTTGATAAATAATTAAGAATCAACTAAGAACTGGTCTGATCTCTTGAATTCTCATACCAAGAAAACATGACTTCAAACACTTTCCTCTTGGCGATCCTCCTCCTCCGCCTCCTCCTCCAATCAACACTCCGCTCTCCACCACCGTCTCCTCCACTGCCACCGCCGCTAATATAGCCTTCCTATATCCATCTTCAATATCACCATGCACATTGCCCTTATCCTCATCATCATCATCATTAGGGGAAGTAATAGTAACACTCTTATTTAAAGTATCCGCCAGATCATCCAAATCAACTTCTTGATGATGCTCATCATCATCACACTCATGTTCCTCCTCCTCCTCATCATGATCATCATCGTCATCATCATCAGTTTGGTAATGAGAGGGTTCTTGAGGAAGTTCGAAAACGTCATCGTCTAGAGGAACAAGGTGGAGAGTGAGACGACCATTGGATCTATTCGCACGAAAATACTCGTGATGACGAACCTTCTCTTCTCTCAGGATAAGCCTCCCGTCGCTCGTCACCACACGCTTCAGAACCCACGGCATGTGCGGGAGAAGATTCCCAGTCTGAGCGAGCAACGGTATCGGAGGAGGAAACTCACGCGCCGCCGCAGCTCTAGCCTCTCTCTCCTCTCTCCTCCTTCCTCCGTAACGAAACCGGCTCTTTACAGACTCCGACGGGACGGAGACGACGTCGTTTCCTTCGTCGGCTGAGAGTATGTCGAAGCAGCTTTCTGTCCCGATGTAGTCTCCGACGGCGGAGGAAGAAGAGGATGACGTGCGGGAAAGCATGGATGATGAAGCCACGAAAGGTGAGGTTTGGTCGGAGTTGATGGAAAGAGACTGATCAGAAGAAGAAGAAGAAGAAGAAGAAGAAGAACAAGCCATGGATGATGATGAGTCAGAGGAAGAAGAGGCTCTCTCCATATCTGGATTTTACAATGAATAAAAAAAACAAAACCCAATTCTTTTTTTTTTTCTTTTTTTTTTGGGTTTTGTTTTCTTTTTATTTTTGTAATTTTTAATGGGGTGTTAGAGTTGCATGAAGAGATCTTAAATAGAGAGACAGCTAAGCGAAGGAGGCGATGTCATGGAAGGGATGGTCTCTGAGATATTATCGAGAATCTGTGACATTTAATGTTTTTTTTTTCCTGTGAATGGGAAAATATAGGAGATATTAGACCAAAATAGACCCAAAATATAGTTTATTTCTTGCTAAGAATATGTCATCATTACCAAATTAGTATAAACTAAAGTGGATGACTGGTACAACTTCTAGAAGTTTCTTAGAACTTCTATACATCCCTCACACCTTTCTTTTATCCAATGAATGTAACAATAGCATGAAAAAATGGGAAAATATCATGTATATGTACAACATCTATCTATTAGATGATAATGATTAAGTAAATTATCTTACTAACAAAATAGTCATTAAACACACACAATTCTACAATTTAAAGGCTCTGAGAATTTCTTTTTGAAAAAAAAGCTTTATTCATAATGTTCACAATTTATATAATCTACAATAGTAAATCCCCAGGTAAAAAGCTACAACCATTTTTACTCACGTTGAAAAAAAAAATAATTAATGACAAGATAACGCATCAATTAACAACATGCCAGCCACACAGAATCAATGAGTACAACTAAAGAAGAAACCAAAAAAAAAAAAACAGCCTAGAAATAAAACAACTGAAGTTGGATGTGCTTAAACGTATACAAAGTGGTAATCTCTATATTGGATATTCTCTTTTATTCTAAAGAGTTACAGCTTCATTTTCTTAAATGAAAATATCAATAGAAGAAAAACAAATGGATTGCTAAAAAAAGATAAAGCTATAAGGATGGTCTTTAAAACGTCTATGGATTATTAAATCCCCTTGTAAGGTTAAAAAAAAACAGCCAAAATCTGTTGCCAAAGTTTTTATAAACGTTATGATAAAAACAAAAAGCAACTTCTCGACTACATGAAAGCTACACGTTTAAAACAAAAAAAAAAAACAAGAATCTGTCTATTCTTGAAGTTGAACGCAAAAAGCATCTCTACCTATTCTTGAACGCCTAAAAGCAAAGCTACGATTCACGAAATAAACAAGTTGTTGACTGACTAAAATATTCTCAAATTATTTATTAAAATTAAATAAAAACAATTCATTAACGCATTGGTCAAATCGACCAAGCTACGCGCACCTTTAATTCAAAAAAAAAAAGAAGAACGAAGCCGACTTCCACGAACATCTTTCTTAGGATTAAAAAAAAAAGCGATTAAACCAAGATTCTAAGAAAACAAAATTAAAAAATAATCACGAAGATTCTTGTGTGTTAGAGAAGAAAAAAAACGAATGATTGAGATTAACATCATAATGAAATCCTAATCAGATTTTCGTAATTTAATCCTACAAGATGATCGAATTGTCGTGAATCGTCAATCAAATAACATACAAACACGAAATAGATTGGATGCAAAAAAAAAAGGATGTAAAATTAAAAGGTTAAAATCGAAAAACTAATTTACCTGTATAGAAGGATAAGCAAATGAGTTTTTTTTCTTCGATGAGGTTTGAAGGATTATGAACGTTACGCGAACTCTTTTTGTTCTTATACACGCACTCACAACGAAGCAGAAGATAATTTAATTCGTCAAAACGGAATCAATACTACGATATTTTATACCTAATCAATTTAATTCGATATTTAAAAAGAAAAATATTTGGGATTAAGGAAAGATAATCAATCAATAAAATATTTATTTTTAATTTAAAGAAATGCTTAAAATTAGGCAAAGTCGGAGGGATTAAGATTAGGATGTTTAACCAAGTCGGCCCGTTCCTCTCTCGCTTGCTGTAAATCCTTAACCTATCCTAATTTTTAGCGTTATGTGGATAAGCAAACACCTTTTACCTTTTTTACAGCATGTCGATGGTAATCAAAAATTTTAGTCATTTATTATTTTTCTTATCCAAAGGATATGACTCTAATTAATTACTGATAGCCACAATGACACAATTTTACGAAAAAGGATAATTACATAGTGGAGGATAAAGATAAATAGATAATCGTTGGATTTATTTATGGGGAAATAGCAACCTATGGAATTCAATTTCCCCTGAGATTATGGTATTTGGAGGGGATAAATTGATCAATTTTAAGCTAATCCCTCTATGCGAGATATTAAATATTTGATAACATGATTTTCATGACATTATCGTAAAGTTTGTTGTAGTGATATTTTATGATTTATGCAATAATGTCAGATTTTAATGTATAATATAGAATAAACTTTTCAATCACAATGGAATACGTATGGATGTATATTCTATGAAGTGTATGATTGAACAACTCTCTTAGTGAAACACAAATAACTTTACCATTGCTGATGCTTAGCTTAAAGTTACTTATATTTCTAAAATAATGGTTAGCGAATATTTGAAAATAGTAAGTTTTGGGAGAAACTCAGAACACACACATTGGTATATAACTAATAAATTTTTGTGGATATGAAACATGAAAATGCATAGATGCTAATAAAAACGGAACAAAAAGTCCCAAAAAAAAAAGTGTTAAAAAAATGTCAGAGTTAACTGAAAAGAGATAAATTAACAACAGCATCATTATGTACGAATGTAACATCAGTTTAATTTGTCGGATTCTGTTACTTTAGTTTATAAATTTCAGATGTGAAGAAATCGGCGAAGAGAGACAAATAAATTTTAAAACTGGTGTGAAACTAATAATGTATTCTATAGTTTACTTACAAGGATCAACAACACAGAAATACTTGCCGCAAGCTGTACCTAGACCAGCGTTATCTGAAAGTGAAACACTTTTTAAGATTTTTGAGAGAATAAAGTCAAATGTGATGAGATGAGCTCTCTCAAGATAGAAGATAATAGAAGATTTTGTGAATAGAATATATATTTTTTTTTCTTTCTTTCCAACTAGTTCTTTCGATGATTCCCAAAGCAGCTTACTTGTCAAAAGCTAACAAATCCAGAACACAAATAAGATAATTATCAACTCTGGCCTTTGAGTATATCATATGGAAGAGTGAAAAGTTCGTGAAGTTTTTGAGAGTAAAAAAGAGGTACAAAACCTACATAAACTAAGCGAATAAACTGAGAGTAATATGTATTAGGTTTCATAAAATCAATAAATACACAAGAAGAGGCTTTTACTTCCACTGTAGTGATGCACAATCAACTTCAAAAGCAAAGAAGTGCCATCATTTTGAGTCCATTATCATTATAATGTTTATTAGGCTTTTAATTGGCCTATTATCGTTGTTACTCCCACCCTTTTCCCCCTTAAAGACTCTAAAATTCATGTTTAATTTTCTAGGTATACCTTTTTTTTTAACGATCGAGTAGTATTCGCTTTGCTGTCTTTAGAAATTAATTATTCCCTCAAGAGACCATAATCGTAATCAGGATGATATTATGGAATAGTTTGGTGATGAATTAGGGCCGACGGTCTATTTCCCCATGAGAACTATTGTATGGAATCAGATAAAGGCCAAGCTTTGACCTCTATCTATATATCTCCGAAAAAAAGCTCGAAGGCTAATTCTCCCCGAATCAAAAGTCAAAACATGTATCTCCCCGAATTAATTGTTCGAGATCTATTAACCCACAAACCCGAGTTATGTTGGTTTCTTGTTTGTTATACCGACAATTATAGAACATAAACCAAAGAAAACCAGATTTTTACCCAATTCTAACTTAAACCCCAATTAAAACCTAATCAATTGATGAACATATTGGTAACCTCCTAAAAAATCTTTACTTATTATTCATCTCTTGCACAATGCTATATCATTAGCCCTATATGAGTATATAATCTTTAGTATAATGCCGACGCGTTTTTCTTTAAACGCGTTCTTGTTCTTGACGGTGTTCTGTTTGATTGTTCTGTTACCGTTCGCCGTTGGAATACGGTTGATTCCGGTGAGGATAACGACCGTCGGTGGTGGTGGTGACGGCGGAAGAGGAGGAGGAGGAGGTATTAATGATGGGTTTAGTAAACTTGGTCCGTTCATGGAAGCTCCAGAGTACAGAAACGGCAAGGAGTGTGCGTCGTCTTCTGTGAACAGAGACAACTTCGTGTCGTCTTCTTCTTCTTCTAATGATCCTTCGCTTGTTCACGTAGCTATGACTTTGGACTCTGAGTATCTCCGTGGATCGATCGCGGCCGTCCATTCCGTTCTCCGCCACGCGTCTTGTCCCGAGAACGTCTTCTTCCACTTCATCGCGGCTGAGTTTGACTCGGCGAGTCCTCGTGTTCTGAGTCAACTCGTGAGGTCGACGTTCCCGTCGCTCAGCTTTAAAGTCTACATTTTTAGGGAAGACACGATGATCAACCTCATCTCTTCTTCGATTAGACAAGCTTTGGAGAATCCGTTGAACTACGCTCGGAACTATCTCGGAGATATTCTTGATCGGCGCGTGGAACGAGTCATCTATCTTGACTCGGATGTTATAACCGTCGATGATATCACCAAGCTTTGGAACACGGTTTTGACCGGGTCGCGGGTCATCGGAGCTCCGGAGTATTGTCACGCCAACTTCACTCACTACTTCACTTCCGGGTTCTGGTCGGACCCGGCTTTACCGGGTCTAATCTCGGGTGAAAAGCCTTGCTACTTCAACACTGGAGTGATGGTGATGGATCTTGTTAGGTGGAGGCAAGGGAACTACAGAGAGAAGCTAGAGCAGTGGATGCAGTTGCAGAAGAAGAAGAGAATCTACGATCTTGGATCTTTACCACCGTTTCTTTTGGTCTTTGCGGGTAATGTGGAAGCCATTGACCATAGATGGAACCAGCATGGTTTAGGAGGTTACCAATATGTTCATCAATTGATTAGGTTTTAATTGGGTTTAAGTTAGAATTGGGTCAAAATCTGGTTTTCTTTGGTTTATGTTCTATAATTGTCGGTATAACAAACAAGAAACCAACATAACTCGGGTTTGTGGGTTAATAGATCTCGAACAATTAATTCGGGGAGATACATGTTTTGACTTTTGATTCGGGGAGAATTAGCCTTCGAGTTTTTTTTCGGAGATATATAGATAGAGGTCAAAGCTTGGGCTTTATCTGACTCCATACAATAGTTCTCATGGGGAAATAGACCGTCGGCCCGATGAATTATTGTAACTCTTTCTCCAAGATAAAACTTAGAGGTGATCATTGTCATATGCATTAAAAATAAGTACTAAATGTAAGAGGTTGCACAACATCATCACTAGTACGGAAACTACAAACCGATGGATTGATATATTCCTTGTCACATGGAATATAAGCATATCATAATTGCTTGTCTCAGTTAAGAGTATAGGGTCTCAAATACGTCTCTCATCTAGTTATAAAGCACATTGATTCTTCACACACGAAAGTTATACGGGCCTGCAAAAGAACCTCAAATGAGGATCAATTGGTAATCCAGCACCTGCATAGCGTGGATCATATACTGTATTTGTTAACCTGCAATAAGAAGTAAATATATAAGTAATTACTAAAATGTATTGTTTGCTTGGTCTAAGGTTTTGTAAAGAACTTAGCCCATTTTACCAGACTATACCAACTAGTTTTAATTTTAAGAGAGTATATATATAACGACTGATTACTGATATGAATTACTTATAGTTGACAATTTGAGATAAACAAACCTTTCTTCATGGTGATTGGCCCCATTTGAACTCATATTTCCATCTAGCCAAGAAGGTATAACCGATGAAGCTGCTACGCTTGTTTCTTGAAACGGAAACGTGATCCTCTGCAATAGTTAATTTGTTGTCACACTTCTATATACGTTACCTTAGAAAAAGAAAATGATTACTTGTATAAAAATGCATGTATACCCTTCTTTTAGACGAAGAACCTTCATTTTCAAATTGATCATAGGAACTGCATTGTCTGAAGCCTCCACTCTGAAATAGCCAAACACCATATTTTCATAACACAAGCGTTTAGTAAAAGGTGTATATAATAATTTTTTTTTGTCTTGTAACAAATATCGAATAGTTAGTTAATATTTTAATAATGCAAAAAAAATCATTCACATTATTTCAAATGGTTCTGTTGCTCATTCTTCAGAGTAATTCACATGCAATCATCCTATAATAAGATTAGAAAGAGAAAAAAACTTCACCTGTTGGATCAATGAGTTTGTGTGTGAATTTTGATATTGATTGTAGAGAGTTGGGTTCAAAGCCGGCATTGATGTGCCTGTAACATGCTGTTTTCCCTTGTCTTGTGGGCAATAAGGCCTAAATTATATACATAAAATATCATGATATATGCAATGTATATACTAAAATTGACAATATATATATATTTGTAAAGCATGCAAACATGAAAACTTGCTTACTTGGGAGGGGCTAAGAGGGTTTGAGTTGTAGGTACCAAAGCCATGTTTTTTGGTGCAGTATTAGTCAAACTTGAAGACGTAACACTTGGATATCTCCTGGGTCTGATAAAATTTGAGAACAATATATCATCAAACGTTAGATCACATGAAAAAGTTAAGCAAACATATGTATGCTAAGACAATGATGTCACCTTCCACGGGGCCGACGAGGAGGGTTTACCGGGCTTGGTTTTTGGAAAGCATAAGCCACTGAGTCAGGCTGATATGATGTTTGCGTAAATGGTGAGTAGTTTCCTGACCTATAAAAAACATTCGAAAATTCTACATTTGTGAGTGATTTAATTCTTAGAGAATATATAAGAAGCGACTAAACAAAAATAAAATATACCTCTGTTGTGTAAGAGTGTTGGAAATCATGGGATTACAATACTCTGGATTCATTATAGTATTTGGAGTCGAGGCATCAGGAATTAGGCATTGGTTGTTGTTTAGCAATGTCCCCCTACAAATTTATTAATTGGACAAAGATTAAGTTTAACAGCTGTGGATAATTTAAATCTTGAAAACAGTTAAAGAAATCTTACACTGATGTTGGGGTAGACGACATGTTAGAAAATTTTGGTAGTTCCATTTTATAATCAGTTTCATGGATATGTATGATTTGTTCAAGTAGTGACTCATTGTGATCAAATTCTTCCTCCTGATGATACCTGCAATATTGATTACTATTTGTGTTATTATTAATTGTAAGCATTTTTTATATTTAAAGAGAGAAAAAAGATTTTAGAAGTTGAATACAGAGAAGGTTGAAAGTGATGAGCTTGAAGGCCATGTTGAATAAGATTGAGATTTGTGGGTTCATTAGCTTTCTCCACTTCTTGCATATTACTCCTCAACTGAATCATCATAATATTGAATATTCTGAGTAACATAAACATTTTTTTAATGATCTGTTAAATAAAATATAGAATTATAGGAGAAGTTTGTACCATTGTTGAAGCATATGGCACATTAGAGAAACAAGGAATTGTTTGGGACAGTAAAGGTTGTTGATAACTCTGCTCTAGAGGTCCATGTTGTAAGTTAATTGATTGTAGTCCGTTGTACACACTTTCTCTTTGGCCACTGATTAATACAGAAGACGACTGCAAATTTACAAAATTAGTAAATTATATATATATACTAGATTAGGTCCGGGTATTAACGCGGATATAAAAAAAATATGTGAAATTATAAGTTGTATTCAAAATATAAATTTTATTTCATTTGATTTCTTTAACCGGATTTAGAGTTCACATATTCCATCTAGCAATACAATTTTTTTGTATTTTACATGATAATAAATTAGATTTTAATTCTATGCACTCAATCCAAATGAATAACATTTATAATTTTCATATCAAGAAAAATGTGCATTATATTAAATTTATATCTTACTTAATATTTTTTAAAAACTAAAAATTAATAAAACAAAATTCTCAAATAAAAACTGAAAATTAATTTTATCTCATATTTGAAAAAGTAAAAATATCTTAAATATATTTGTTTCATATTTTGTAATCTCATACGTAATAGTTTTTCTACTTGTCCAACTAATTTGAAATAAAACTATACTAACATTATCATAAATTAATAAAATTCAAAGACGTTATCATTAGAAAATTATTTGTTTATGTAAAGGTGAATATCTACAATCCTTTTTCTTTTAGGATTAATAATTGACAGCATAATTTATTTAATTATGGTATTATAGTAATTAATTGTATAATTTTCTTAATTCTTTTTCTTATAGAATTAGTAATTTAAAATTAGAATTAGTATTATTTTTATATACATATATGAACTATCTTTTTTATATATGACCTATCTTTTTATATTCATTAAATTTTCTTAATTTTTAATTTCTTATAATTTACAAATATGTTAAAACAAAGCTTTGTATAACACATGACAAAATCTTTAATTGTTAAAATTGACACGTGTCGTGATCACATTAGTTACTAACTTTGAAAACCAAGGTTTATATAACAACATAATATTGAATAAGCTATCAAATCATTCACCGATTGAAAAACTTAAGAAAATTACATTAATTTCTTATTTTTCTTATATTATGTCAATCACTAATTTTAACACATTAAACTTTTTTTATACTGTAATCACTTTTCTGTATAAATTTCTTTTTACTATATGATTATAATATAATAATTGTAATTAAATTGCATATATTTTTCTTATTAATTGCACATATTTTCCTATTGAAATTAGTAATTTAATATATAATTTTCCTATTAGAGTTAGTGATATAGAATATTACTTTTGGTTTTATATACTCTCAAAAATATTAATTTTTTACTATATGATTATAATAAATAATAATTGTAATTAAATTGCATATATTTTCCTTATTAATTGCACATATTTTCCCATTGAAATTAGTAATTTAATAGATAACTTTTCTATTAGAATTAGTGATATATTATATTACTTTTGGTTTTATATACTTTCAAAAATATTAATTGTAATCCTTTTATTTTTAGAATTTTTTAATTTTCTTATAATTATTAAATAAATTTGTTTCACGGATATCAAAATATTATCTATACACTTGACATGTGTCGCGATTATATGAATTACTAACTTTGAAAACTAAGGTTTATATAATAAGATATATGTAAAAAGTCTCCAGAAAAGATTAATTCAAGATTGGTTTGTGATTAGTTCTTACCATGTCATGAAAGTTTTCAACGGTGTTGAAATACTTAGAGTAATCCTCCTCCTGACTAAAGCTTTGATGTTGTGGTACTATAGTTGTTTGTTGTTCAAAGCTTGGAGTTTTTGTCAATGTCCCTTGATCAGTGTTTGAATTCTCTACTAGTGGTGAAGAGAACACATCATTTGTGGCGGCAGAGAAAGGGACAAGTCCAACCAAGTTATTGTGTTCATTTTCTGAAACCAGCAACGAAGAATTTCCCACTAAGTCCTACATATGTACGTAAATAATGTTATTGTTATGAGTTATTTTTATAATCCGCATAACATATATGCTACGTATACATTAAAACACAACAATTATTATGTGAACAAAAAATATATAATAATAATAGTAAAACACCTAGACATGAAGAAGTATACCGTGAGAGCACCAAAAGGTTATGGCAAGTTCAAGAAAGAAAATTCCAGATCGTCGCCTCGAGCCATTTTTAAAAACTGCATTAATATTCACAATTAACGTATTTTGTATGGTTAGCTTACACAGAAGAAAACTATAAAAACATTTTTTTGTGGTAGTACTAAACTGTACTAATCAATTGATCATAAACACGTACATCAGACGACATATGTATATTTGCCATACTTCTCAACAAGTTGAAGACAATCATGAGATGGTTTTTTTTCGAATGGAATTGTAATAACAAGTGTTATTCGATATTTACAGCATCAATATCTTAATTCAAACCCATCTCCTACATAAAATTGAGAAAAAAGTGACTAACTAAAAGCTTAGATGTGACCAAAGTAAAAGTGGGTATGCATTTTTATTTTATTTTTTTGGCTATACCCACTTTTACATACAAAATATGTGTGAAATGAAAGCCTTATAAATCTTAAAAGCTATATATATTTGCATTCATTCAAATGAACATAATTTGCTATCATCATCATCGAAATTTTCAAAATGTAAACTGATAACAAAAAATTTGAGGAACAAAAGACTTGTGCTTAAACAACTTGTTTTAGAGTTGAAGATATATGACATTAAAAACTGAAAGTTTTATTAACATTTTACAGAAAATTATATGAATCTAGTTTCAATTTTTAAAGAATGGTGGATAGATCCACAATAAAAGACTGGTATGAAAAAACTCACAAATGTTTAATTCATCCGTAAAGATGATATTAACTAAAGAAGATACCTTTTACAAAAAGAAAGACGACCAGATATGCTCGAAGGAAACGACGAGATTGTGAAAACAAACAGATGTATCAGATTGGGCAGAGGTAGCGGGTGGATATATATTGGAATAAGCATACACTGTTGATTGCGTTTGTGTTTAAAGGTATGTTATTATCCCAATGTGTTCTACCAAAAAACAAAAAAAGTTAAGGTATATATATACATACATATATATTTGTATAAACATATAAATAGAAATTTTGACGAAATATATATACAAAAGGTAGTGTTTAGCTCAACAGTAAATGCAAAAAGAAAAACAGATACAAAATTTTAGCTTGACACTTTCATTTCCCTTTGCACTTATATTTGACAAGTGATTTGTCAAAATACTAAGACAATGTTTTTTGAAGCAATCATACCTTCACTCAGAAAAGCTAAAAATAGTTCAAATTATAAAATCATATCTTTTTACAATATTGGTGAAAATCTTGATTTTAAGTTATTAGATTTATTTCCTCAGTTAGTATATATAAATACATATGTATCAGCATATATATCTTATTTTAATAAATTGACATAAATTTATCCATTCATATACAAACAGATGTAATTATCTAAATATTAGCATTGCTTTAGCTCATTGGTTGGATTGAAGACAAATGTCACGAACTTGTAGTAATTTGATATTTTTCCTTCTTGTCCAAAATAAGCATTTTACCTTGAAATTCTAAAATGAAAAAAAAAACGAATCTATAGAGATTTGGAGACATTGTATCTTTTTACTGTGACACGTAAAACACATTGTATCTACAGTTTTTAACTAGGAAAACTATAAAACAAATTGGTAGTAAAAGATTTTTAAATTATATGTTGACACTTTTACTATTAATCTTTCTTAATCTAAATAGAAAATAATAGTATTTTAAAGAAAACAAATCTTGCAACTATTATTCAAAAAAGAAAAAGTTGTATCACTTTTTATGAGGATAATACTACATCAAGTGGTAGAAAAAAGCTAGAACAAGAATTTTAGCCAATTAAGGAAAAAATTAAGCTTGTTAAGAAATATCTATCTAATTTATGTTACTTTTCGTCAATTACAAAAGGGTAATATTACTGAATACCACAATTTTGACTTATAACTCAAAAAAATATCACAATTTAGAGAAGTGTGGTAACTACCATTTTCCGTATGGGCAACATGATAGAAGTGCCCTCAAGATATAGGCAGGAAATCTGCATTGTCGACAACAGACTTGTATAGATAGGGAACAAATCCATGAGTAGGCAATGATGGAGTCGTAATCTCATACAATAACATGTAATTTTATTGAACGACATGTGATTTCACTAAATGTGTCGTAATCTCATACAATAATATGTAATTGAGTAGGCAATGATTGAGTCGTAGTCTCATACAGCAACATGTAATTTTAGTGAATGACATGAAATTTTAATAAAAGGACCATAATCTCATACAATATCATGTAATTTTAGTAAACAATATGAGATTTTAATAAATAGGCTAAAGTGTATACCAAAGTCGAAGATGGTTAACAATCGAGTGGTAGGGCAGCAACCACGGGAACAACTATAGTCTTTTTCATTGTAAAATATGTTATTTTAGGAAAATACGTTCATCATTATATTGCAGGTTGCATTGCTTAAGATTTGACAGAATTGTAGAAAAAAATATTTTGTTGCATTGGGTAAAATTTGTTATAAAAAATAACAGTTGGGAATTGTAATATAAATGTGTTTTGGCAAAACACATGCTGTAAATGACAGTTGTATGTTAGTTGATATGCAAAACAATAATCATTAGTTACATAGTTTTTTACCATAAAACATATTATTTACTAATAAAACATAGACAAGATGATACATATCTACTATATATGTCCCATATATGATGTTACCCTACCTAAAGCCAACAACGTAATTATAACACTTTTTGGAGATAGCTACTGTACCAAATGTGGTATTTTCGTAATTATGTTTTGTTTTTATGCTATGTACTACATATTCTCATAACAAAATAGCTTCTTCTTTTTGCATCATTTAAATGAAAAAAAGTAGCCATTTGTTGGTACTGAGTGACAAGAAATATATCCCATTGTAAACTAACGCAAATATAGCATATTACAAGATTATTTATGCGTCAAATTTTTTTATTTCTATGGTCGTTTAATTCTAAAAATAAAAAATAGAGCACATAATATAATGAAGAATAAAGTTGTAAACTAGTAGTGCTATAATAAACTCTAGAGCTTTTTCTCATATTAAAAACTCATAATTTTCTATCACTTATGTTAATTAAAACTTTTTTATAACATTTTCTCCGAGTTTATATTATAAATTATAATATTTAACGCAAAAAAAAGATTAGTATTATGATAAGCCATAATTCAAGAAACATAACACAAAAGCTGTAAAAAAAGATATGTTACACCATAATTTAATTTACAATTTCTAAAAAAAACCCTTCAAAATTAAATCATTCATACTCAAGGTATTAAGGGGACCCATGTATTAAGCTTACAAATAATTATATACGTAGGTTGATTTTTCTATCTTTTGTTTAATTGATTAAAATAAATGGTATTGTTGTTAGACACTAAAATTACATGCGATCAAGACACTAGACTGTCTAGACATGTACAGTAGCTAGTCAATCTATACAATTATGTCTTGAGAGATTTTTTAAGTCAAAAAATCTATTTGGATCGAAAAATATCAAGATACATACATATATTATATCGTTTGATATAATATTTCATAATGTGGATCTTCTTAAAGAAAATGGTAGATTTGTATTACAATTAAGTCCAAATAAGACCGAGATTTGTGTATCCCCTAGAATCCGTGATTGCCTAGAAAAAACTTATAAATATCACGTAAAACAAAAAATTATAAAATAGTGTTGCCAAAAACGGTAAACAAATATATAACTCGATTGGTCATTTTTTTCTTCTCATCTCATGACAACCAAAAACTCCAGTTTTTTTTTCTTTTTTTTCTGAGTTGTGTAGTAAAGAATAGGACTAAAAAATGGTATTACATAAATAAATATTCTTTGAGATTATTGCCTACTGAGCTGAGGAGCCCTCGTTTCATAGTTGGAGACTTCACGATCAGCTTGTGCCTCCGTCGTCGCCACCGGAATTTCACCTTGCTGAGCTGGCATCATCTCATCTATACTAGGACCCACACCTCCATGCTGGCACATTGACCAAAACACTTGCAAAGTTGTTATAAAAATATGCAAAGTTGTATTATAAAAATAAAAGAAGTTAAATTGTAATTAACTATGCAAAGTTGTTAACACTTGTTGCTGTTGCATAGAAGCGAATAAGGCTGATGATGAATACGTCTGAGCCCACTCAGGGAACATTTCATCTTTGTGGTTCGTTACGTGGCATTCACTCATGTTGTTTTGGTTTGAGCTTGAGCTACTTCCTTGCAACAATGGTTCATACATTGCCGATGATAATTCTCTGCCATTTTTTAATTATAATTTTTAAAAATTGAGTCGAAATGTATGATCACAATGCTTCTTGTTTGATTAAGGTAGAAAAATAAAATAAAATATCTATATTTATATATTTTATATTTCCAAAGAAAATAACAATTGGGGAAGCTTAGGAAGACATGAGGAATATGTATGTACCTGAGCTGATTGGAATGGGAGATGCATCAAATAAATGGGCTTGATTGTGACCATTTTCAGGCAGCCAACCTTCAACGACATCGTTTACAAAAGGACCAGCAATGCTTTGTTGCATAGTAGATGCTTCATAAGAAGATAAATGATGACTGCTCAAGAGATGATCTCACCGCTGGAGAACATTAGTTAGAGTGTCGAGAAGTTGCTTCTCACAAACTTCATAATCCTCCAAGCTCGTGAATCTTACTGGATCTGGTTCGTATCTCCTGCTCATTTTAAGGTTATAGGAATTTATAGGGATCATGAAATGAATAAACATGTTCTATAAAGTATATAGCATAGAACATTTTAGAGTTTGTAGTATATGTTACCTTAGTTCTTCCTCGGCCATTTGGAGTTGTTGTTGTAATCTACAAACTTCACGCTGGAGGTCCTGAACTTTCCGATTACAAGTGAGACGGTTAAACTACGTAGAGAGAAATGTATATCGCAGTGTTGAGAATTATTTAAAGATTTAGTTACCTCGACGTCGGAATTGATAGCTGTAGGGCTTTTTTCAAATATATATACGAAAGAAAAAACAGTTTAGTGTATAAGTTAGATGAGTATTGCAAGCAAGAGTGTATCTTGATGAATTTATGAAATCATAAAACTGAGTATAACAACAAAACATCAAGGAATTACGGACTTCGTAACTTGAAGAGCGATGGCATTTTCAGTCTTGAGTTGCTGCAAAATCCTTAGCAAACACTGTCACAAAATGACATTATCCTAGATTAATAATTTAAGTAAAAGGCCAAACATAATGAGGAAAAAACCTAATCACTATGATTAGCCGAACCTCTTTGCTTTGAATATCTCTGCAACGCAAAAGGAAAGAAAAAAAAAAGTCAAGCGACTGAAGACAAAAATACTAGACCCATATAATTATGTAATGTAACCAAAACAAAATGTAATACGTACGGGGTTCTACTATGGTCGGGCAAGTAATACGCACTGAAAAAAAAAAAACCAAAAGTCAGAATTTACTTATATTACAAAATAATAATGTTTTAAAAAACAGAAAATAAATTGTAAATGTAAGGAAATTAATTAAGTAGTGATAGCGTACCTCTCTCGTTCTTGTTTAGTAAGATTGATGAATCTCGTAAAAACGTCTTCGATCCTGAAGAGATAAATAAGATATGATATGATCCATATATATAGTTAAGCAAAATATATCAAAAAGGTGATGATTGATTGAAAATGTTTATGTATCCAAACCCTAGAAAGCTAGCAAATGGGAAGTGTTAATAATAATAAAAAGGGTTTAAAAGAGATGACGATACCGAGTTTTGCCGGAGAAGAGGCTAAGGCTTTCGGAAGGAGAGAACATGATGAGAGCAATGTCGATATCACAGAGAACCGACAATTCATAAGCTTTCTTAATCAAACCATTTCTACGTTTTGAGAACGTAACTTGTCTATTCGTTGTATTCTCTATTCTCTTGATCTCCAATTTCACGCGACCCATATTGGTGAAGCAAGAAGAGATTGCGATTCATCCAAATCGTAAGTTGATATACAATGCTGATCGATCAGTAATCTACAAAACTTCCAAAAGAAAGAAAAAAAATGGTTCGAAAATGATAATGTTAATATAAGGAGGAAGAACATAAAAAAAGTGCTAATATTTAGGCGAGTTAATAGGAACTAAAAATAGAATGTTTTGACTAATTAAATTCCTTCTCTTGCCTCGTTTCGTTGTATATCTCGTTCGGGAGATTTATCAAAAATATTTGGATTATTAAACGGGGATGAGATTAGTGTTTATGATCATGCTTTTAAGTATCTATGTAAATTTAAGGTAACACAGTTCAAAATTACATTACGACCATGTCAATATCTGAATTTAATGTAAATATATATATATCTGAGGATTAATTGCAACTTCAAAGAATCTTATTAAAAACCAGAAAATAAAAATGACCAAAAACACGAATAAATAGAGCCAGCGATTAAAGTCACAGTAAGAAGTAAATTGTCTGATTAACAGTAACACGAAGACAATCACAAAAGAGAAATCACATATCACCACGGATTTGTCTTTGATCATATCTGAAACACATAAAATAGACAAACATGAGAGATAATGCAGTAACAGATCTTTGGTGCTATTAGTGCAAAAAAAAAAAAAAAAAACACAAAACACAAAACTGGTTTAGATTATTATTGCACCGAGAGAAGCTTTTCCCTCAAGAGAACAAACCATCCATTAAACTCACTCTTTCATGGCCAGACTAGAGAATGTTGTTGTACAAGGCTTTTCACAGGCCCAACTTCTTTACTATACATTCCCACATGTCAAGTCAAAGCGTTTGGTCTCTGCTTATATTGATTGAAAAGGCTTCTAATCAAAACAGTATCAGAATACTCAATTTGAGGCGATGTAACAACCAAGAAATTTCCAATAAACAGAGCCGACGATTAAGTCATAATAATGCGGACTAAATTTCCTGATTTTTAACATTAAAAAACAAAAGTGGGAACATAAGAGTACACTACTGCAACAACAAAAGAGAAACAGAGTTGGATCACAGATCACTGAGGAAATATCTTTGGTAGTAGTGTCTGAATCACCTGAAACACACATAAACAGACAACATCAGAGACAATACAGTGGTTTCATCAGATCACACTCAAACCAGTTCCATTTTTGATGAACTCAGATTAGGTCTGTACCTGTGAAGAAGTGAGAGTCAATGGTGGTGAGTATCGTCGAAAACCCAAGGCTCATGCAAGACGGCCAGAAGCTATGTCCTCTTCACGTTTCCTTGCTGCTTCAGCTTGTTTAGCTAACAACTCAGCATTAGGACACGGCCATTCATTAGGACACGGCCAGAAGCTATCATTTTATGCTAACTAACCTTACTTACACAAAAGAATAGATAAACAATTACGCGTTCGACAAGAAACATAAATATAGGGTTCTTCAATTCGATAAATATATATATATATATATATATAGAGAGAGAGAGAGAGAGAGACCTTTTGGCGTTTCCAGGCGAGGAATTGATCTTTAGAGATTGAGATTTGTGTAGTTTTTGGCGTTTCTCCATTATCTGCTCCCATCGTTCAATTTGTTTGGGGGGGGGGGGGGGGGGGCTCTACTCTATCGTCGTCGTCTCTCTCAACTACGCACAAATTTTTAATATTTTGTTTTTCTCTGTTTTGATCTGTTTTACTTCATAACCTTCGTGAAACTTATTGTTCTTTAAACGACAGCGTCTTGAAATGTTCCTTTTTCTCGTTACGTCGTCGTTTTGACTGAATCGCTTTTTTTTTTTCAATAATAAAATAATATTGGTGAGATATTGAGAGATTCTATATGGACAATGGTCGGGTTTTTTTTTCTTGTTTCTTCTCTTCGTATCATTTGATATGAACGAATACGAAACTGAATGGAGGAGGTTCGAATCTTGGTACCTACCATCAATATCAATGGACTCTCTCTTCAATATCCTATAATTTGTCTAATCATACAACTTCATACATATATGTTGGTGTTGTTTAATTTTGTCAATTTGTATGATTTTTTCGTTGCTTTCTTTATATATTTGTTATGTATGCCGGATATTTGGAAGGATTGATTTGGTTCTTAAAAGATATACAGGATAGAGATTAACATATAACTTTCTAATATGAGTTTGAATATGTTCGTTTGTATATATTGTCGCTAACAATGAGGACGTATCACGTACGATAGGTTTATATAACATTAGTCGTGAACTTACGTATCATTTTGATCGTTCACAAAAAAAAAAACCCTTATAAACTGAATATGAAAAAGAACAAAATAACAAATTAGATGAACACTTCATAATTGAAAAGTGTTTAATAAATAAATAAATAAAACCTCCAGCCTTCTCGCTTAGCTTTGACTTTAATTTCTTGTTGTATCAACGAAATAATGACTAGTGGCATCTTCACAAATTTCGGATCTAACAGCTTCGAATTTTTTTTAATTTCTTGTTCAGTGTAACTTCTGAAAACTTGTATCATTATAATTTTTTCTTTTCTATTCTGAGAATCAAACAAACAACACAAACAAAGAAGAAGAAAAACATTCAAGATTTGTATTGCTATTCATTTTGATAAGTGAAAAGAAACAATATATTGGTTTACTTCTAAGGAGAACCAAGATCTGTTCTAATCCCTCACTTTCAAAAAGTATATGCAAAAAAAATATTCTTCTTATGTTGTTTAACAAAAAATATCAAATTCTGCAAAAGACCTTTTTTCTCTTTTCTTCCCACAACCGGGAAGTGACTTTAAAACAAACAAAAAAAAAAGACAATGATTTCATTGATACTTTCTTCTTACCCAGCTTTAAATCTTTCTTTTTCTGAATAAAACATCATACTTTTTTTCCTTTTTCTTAATATTAGGGTTTCTCATTGATAGATTTGGAGAGTGATCAGCTTGTTCTATGAACCTAGACAGCATCTCGGTTCATCAAACATTTATTGTTTTACTTCAATAAACAATAACAGACGTTTGTAATAACAATCTGGCGTTACCAAAATTTTCTTCCTTCTCAAAAATTTCGACTTTAACAAAAAAAATTCCTCATGAAAGAGCGTTGGAGGACAAAAAGAGGCTAACATCATAAATCGAATTCGTCTCTGTATTCATTTTCTTAAGGTACATATATATAATGCTTTCACCAATTCCACTATCAATGGTTTTGTTATTTTCTGTTTAATTTTCTTTATTATAATTCCCTTCTAAATCAACTTTAATGACAAGATGTATTTCCCTTTTCTCCTTTTTATATGAAACGGAGAGAGTATAATAGGAATTTACTAGTGAAAACTACTCTTAGGGATACTAATGGCTTTTTTGTTTTGCAACTAGGGCCACTTAAGTTTTTTTTTTTTTGGAGTCCTCTTCTTTCTTAATCAGTGGTGTTTTAGATGGTAAAATATTACCTTTTTTTGGGCAAAACAGCTTCACATTTCTATAAATACGTTTCTTCAGTGTTTGCTACAAAACACACATATAGCAAGCAATGTCCGGTAGAGATCACCCTGTGGACGCTGATGGAGAGATTTCCCCGGCTGATATATCTTCCCCACAGCAAGCAAATCCACCGTACGTCCACAAAGTCGAAGTTCCTCCCAAGCAAAACTTCTTCAATGAGTTCATGTACACTTTCAAAGAAACTTTCTTCCACGATGATCCTCTAAGGCATTTCAAGGACCAGTCAAAGTCCAAAAAGCTCATGCTCTGTATCCAGTCCGTCTTTCCGGTTATCGAGTGGGGAAGGAAATATAATCTCAAGATGTTTCGCGGCGATCTCATTGCCGGTTTAACAATAGCTAGTCTCTGCATCCCTCAGGTTTTCTTAAATTATAATCACTTGTGCCACAAGTTACTTCTGAAAGAAATCTAAAGTAGATATGTATTTCGAATGGTTTCAGGATATTGGATACGCCAAGCTCGCTAGTCTTGACCCTAAATATGGTCTATGTAAGTTAATATCCATCTCGTTCTCATTTATGTTTTATAGTATGTTTTCTTTGAAATTGGAATTACAATTTTTATTGCATATTTGGAACCCTTTTGTGTCCTTATTGAAAGTATAATGTGACAAACTGATTGATATTTTTAGTGTTTTCAAATTCTTGAATAGATTCAAGTTTTGTTCCTCCATTGGTGTACGCATGTATGGGAAGCTCAAAGGATATAGCGATCGGACCAGTAGCAGTGGTCTCACTCCTATTAGGCACTCTGCTTCGGGCAGAGATCGATCCCAACACAAACCCTAATGAATATCTTCGCCTAGCCTTCACCTCAACGTTCTTCGCCGGTGTCACTCAAGCTGCACTCGGATTCTTCAGGTAACTTACTAATCCCAACATCACATATCAACAATGTTCCTAAGTTAAGAGATACTTCTTGATCTATACAACCTCTAAACTTTTTTTCTTTTTCAGATTGGGTTTCTTGATCGATTTCTTATCCCACGCGGCGATCGTAGGGTTCATGGGCGGAGCAGCCATCACCATTGCTCTTCAACAGCTCAAAGGATTCCTCGGAATCAATAAATTCACCAAGAAAACAGATATCATCGCAGTTCTTCGCTCCGTAATCAGCTCAGCCCATCACGGAGTAATGATTTCACTCAATCGCTCTGTTTTTAAGTTTCTCTCACTCTTTGTGTATCCTCACCGTTTGGTATTATACACTTGCAGTGGAATTGGCAGACAATACTCATTAGTGCATCGTTCTTGATCTTCCTTCTCGTCTCCAAGTTCATTGTGATTCACCTAACCATCGATTGCAATCTCTCGTCGATTTCTATATTTACTTGTTCTTATATATGATCTTTTGGTTAAAACAGGGGAAGAAAAATAAGAAACTTTTTTGGATTCCAGCGATTGCTCCATTAATATCTGTCATCATTTCAACTTTTTTAGTCTACATAACCCGAGCCGACAAGAAAGGAGTTCAGATAGTAAGCACATAACCTTATAGGCTTAATATATAAACCCTAAAGTTACTTCCAACGCAAGTTATTCTACTTTGTGTTGTCTTAACTTGCTTCTCCTCAGGTGAAACATCTCGACAAAGGTCTAAACCCTTCTTCTTTGCGTCTAATATATTTCTCCGGCGATTATCTTCTCAAGGGCTTTCGCATAGGCGTTGTTTCAGGCATGGTTGCCTTGACGGTATATATATACTTACAAAACCCTAAAATTTCTATAAAACTTTTAAAATTCTAGGTTTCTAATCAACTATCAGCTGAAACTGTGAATGCAAATGATTTTTTTTTCTTTTTTTTTTTGTAACAGGAAGCTGTAGCGATAGGACGAACATTTGCAGCAATGAAAGACTACCAAATCGATGGTAACAAAGAGATGGTAGCATTAGGAGCAATGAACGTGATCGGTTCGATGACTTCTTGCTATGTATCCACTGGTTCGTTCTCAAGATCCGCCGTCAACTTCATGGCCGGATGTCAAACTGCAGTCTCCAACATCATCATGTCAATCGTCGTCCTCTTAACGCTTCTCTTCCTTACTCCTCTTTTCAAATACACACCAAACGCGATTCTTGCAGCGATTATCATCAACGCCGTGATTCCTTTGATCGATGTTAATGCCGCCGTTTTGATATTCAAGATCGATAAGCTTGATTTTGTTGCTTGTATGGGAGCTTTCTTTGGTGTCATCTTTGTATCTGTTGAGATTGGCCTTCTCATTGCCGTAAGTCTCAAGAAACCGTCATATGTGTGGATTAATAAGACTTTTTGCAGTCTTTTTCTTGGCTGATCTTTCTTTGTTGTGAGTGTTCATGTTTTAGGTGGTCATATCTTTTGCCAAGATACTCTTGCAAGTTACGAGACCTAGGACAGCGATTCTTGGAAAGATTCCAGGGACCTCGGTTTACCGGAATATCAATCAGTATCCTGAAGCAACTAGGGTTCCCGGAGTTTTGACAATTCGTGTTGACTCTGCGATTTACTTCTCCAATTCCAATTATGTCAGGGAAAGGTACGAGATCGAATCATGAAACCAACTTAAACCCTTACTTGTTTTGGAAGAAATCTATGTGTAGAAACCATACATCTTTGGTGTTCTTGAAAACTGTAGGATTCAAAGATGGTTGACAGATGAAGAAGAGATGATGAAAACTACAAGCTTGGTTAGGATCCAGTGTCTGATCATCGAAATGTCACGTACTGGACTAACCCTAGTTCTTTTTTATATATATATATATATATGCATATGTATATTTCTTTATACACAGTAAATGATGTTTTATCAAACGTTTTCAGCTGTTACGGACATCGATACTAGTGGTATTCACGCCTTAGAAGACTTGTATAAGTCTCTTCGAAAACGAGACATTCAGGTACGTATTCACATTATATATAAAGTAAAAGCTAAACCGGAAAGGCGATAGACAAGTTATGAAACTGACTTTTTTTGGTGTGCAAAACAGTTGGTTTTAGCAAATCCAGGACCGGCGGTCATACATAAATTACACGTTTCTCACTTCGCAGACATGTTAGGATACGACAAAATCTATCTGACGGTGGCAGAAGCCGTGGACTCTTGCTCTCCGAAACTCTCCGACGAGGTCTGAAATGGAGAAGAAGAATTTTGATGATGAATCAAAAAGACAAATTAAAATGTTGTATGTTGTTGTACAGACTGAGTTGAGTACGTAGTCAGTGGCTTTGCCTTCGATTTTACCTTTTTATCTTATACCCAATGTGGGACGTAGAGGTCAAATGTAAAGTTGACCTATGAGCCCATATATAGAGCTTTTTATTAGCATCTTGTTAGTATTTCTTTTGTTTTTCCATTGATGATCTTACTAAACATTAACATCGGAACAGCGTAACGCAACGAGAGACGACTCAGGACTTTATTGCTATGATTATTGGTGGGAACACCTTTCGTTTTCCAAGACCCAAGAGTCGAACATTGACACAATAACAATGAAAACAAATAAAACACTTCTCCCTTAATTATTAATTATGTGTGGACCTTAAGTTGAAGCCCACTTGTGTACACAAAATATACTCTTCGTTTGATGTTCATATATGGGATTAGGACATTTGTTTTTAAAATAATGGTATAGACTATAGACGTCTATGCGTTAGATGGTCGTTATCTATATATCAATTTTCTTTAATGTATTATGTCTAGAACTCTAGATGATAGACCTAGTTTGATGTTTTAGGTACCTATTCTATTAGATATATATGTTTGGCAATCGTTCTGTATCTGTTATTTAACTATTACATCTCACAGTCTCACACTACTAGTCTATATATTTATGACACAACTTGTTCCAGATTTGACCAAAACAGTTTTATTTACCACCTTACGATAGAAATATAAAACCGTCTGTAAAAAAAAAAGAAAAAAAACAAAAAACAAATCATATCTCTTCTCGAAAACATTAATTGAAAAAATGACGTAAGATGCAGAGACCGACCATTTTTGTATAATGTGCCAACTCTGTTTGTACTGTAAACGAGTGTCCCCAAATGCACCAATCAAAACGAATTTGCAGTTCTTGTTTTTTGTGTGCATAATTTTTTTAATACAAGAAATAAACAATAAGAGCTTGCCAAGGACTATTTGAATCAATCAATCAATCTTCCATCAAATTTTAAATGCTTAATTATATAATTAGGTTCAATCGATATTGAAATTCGATTTTTAAGTTTATTTGACTCTTACTAAGATTTTAGATGACTTTTACTGAACATAGGGAACCAAGGATTTGCTAATTCCTTAGTAACATTATATTTAAAATTTTAAAATAGATAAATATAATAACAAAAAAAAAAACACCAAATTCTTGATTCAATATGAGGTTTTCTTATTATTCAGTCATTCTAAACAATATAACCTCAATTGTATGATTGAATAAAACACACACCCTACACAAAATAATTGATTTAAGAAAAATACAAAATAATTTGTGATAGACGACAAAAAACAATAATAACGAATAAAAAAAAACACTAAAAGAATCGGAATCATGACGTGTCTCTATAATAATCAGAATAGAATCAGATCAGACAAAATCAACGGTTCAAATTCACTCCTAAGTTTATGGCTCTTCTTTAATTCTCTGTCTCCTTCTCTCTTTACTCCTCACTTCTCTCTGTTTTTACTTTGCTCTCTCTGTTCACTCAGAGCATCAAAGAAACACACACAAAAGAGAGAAAACCCAAAAAAAAAATCACGAATACGAAACGATGTTGCTGGGGAAGAGACAGAGACCACCAATAAAGAGAACCACGAGTCTTTCTGAGATTAAGTTCGATTTGAATCAACAACCTAGCGAACAAGAACTATCTGATCATCAGATTCAGCTCGTGACCATCGATGAACACCGTCATGTTCATCAACGTTTGTTAGATCAACGTCTCCTAGCGACGGTCTCACCGAGAGGTGTACAGAGGAAACACTCAGCTGAAGATTTTCTGAGATCTTGCTCTCTCTGTAAACGTCATCTTGTTCCAGGCCGTGACATCTATATGTATAGGTATGATGTATATGATGAACCAAATATGAATCTGATGGTTTTTGGTTTGATTAGGAGTATGGAACTAACGAGCTGTTGAATTTGACGCAGAGGAGATAGAGCGTTTTGTAGTTTAGAGTGCAGGCAACAGCAGATTACAGTGGACGAGAGGAAAGAGAAAAAGGAAGGTTCGGTGAGATCCACCACCGTCGGAACCGTCAACGGAGAGAGTGTGTCCGCCGCCATCTAGGTCTCTCTTTATAATATCGGTATGAATATGATTGTATATGGAATATGGTTATTGTTATTATCTGTATTAAGTTTTAAAGCGTTGAGCGTTAACCGTGATTAACCATGGAGTTTGTCATCTTAATTATAAACTTTGCTTTAAGACTTAAGACCATGGTATTTTTTTTTTTTTTTGCATAGTAATGAGTTTTGTGTTCTTTTGATTATTCTATCTTACAATTTTTTACATGTTCGATATATTGTGTGGACATTAAAAAATCACAACAGCTCAATTCTCTGAATAACCACACCATACATTTTATAAGTGTAGTAATTGACAAGTAAAGAAAATAGTATATGTGAAATTATATACCCACTTGTATGTTTGATATACAAGTTTGTATGTACCTTTGTGTACTCTAAGATTTATGTATTTCATACCACCAAAAAAAGATATTCATCGTACTATTTTAACTTGATGCTTCCATTCGAATATAAGAATATGATCCAATTGAACTTTCGTCATTTATCTTATTAATGCAAAGAAAAATAATATGATTTTTTGTCAAGTAAGGAATCTCATACCTATTCAACCTAGCATTGACTGGTCCCCAATTGGAGATTCTTACTTTTTCTATGTCTCGATTTTTTATAGATTTCCTAGTGGCTAATGCCTAATGGTGTCTCCCTTTGCTTTTGAAAAGAATTACAAATTAGTACAAGAATTCTTGTTTTACGATAAATATTCTTTTGGAAAAAAACCAACCAATGAGTTGATAAATAACTTTTATTTTGCAGCCCTTTATAATAATATATAGTCGAAAAAAGAATATCAATTATTCTAGTTGGTTGGTGTAAGTGACATCGTTGTGTTACAATCCAACATTACGTATGTCAATAAAAGAAAGTCAAAAAGTTTCACATTAGTCTGTAATTTTTGGGGTTGAATAGTCTGTTTTCTTTTCTACCTTCAGATAAAGCCAAACTTGTGTGCTTCTTCTATACTTGTTCTTTTTTTTCTTCTAATTTGTTGATCCATCTTATTGTTTTGGATTGAGTTGTCCCATTCTAAATTAAGCAAAGACAAGAGAGGAAACAGCTCATGTGGAGGATTGAGCTCATTAATTAAACTTTATAATAGTTCATGCGTTCTAATTCTGAATTTGTGGTTTACAATATCCTTTTCATAATTAATAGCATACAACAAAACTCAATGATTGTTTCTCATCAAATACCCCTCTCTCTATTCTATGGTCATTGATATTAAGCATTGCAAGTTTTGAAATGGGCCTAAAAGCCTAATCTACTTCACATTGATGGGCTTCATGAATCAAGCGTGATTATACAGCTGTGCCTTTGTTTGAGGCGATGATCATAGTCATACTCATAGTCTATGAGTCATAGATATGAGTTTGGTATATTCGTTGTGACCAAATAATGATGCGTCAAGTCTCTAGTGTTTCCTCCAGTGATAAATTCTCTGTGTGTTTGGACAAAAGCATCTTCGTTTCGCATATTCTATAGCACCACTCTGATTCATTAGACATATGTCATCTTTTTTTTTTTTTTTTTTGATGCCAATTGTCAAATAGAAGCAGCCTATGCAAGTAGAGATGTCATTCAAAAGTATGTTAGAAGATCTTTAAACCGAACCCTCTGGACCAAGAGAAGGCAAATGATTTGGGGTGGGTATTGAAGGCTTTGAAGAGGTGCTTATTTGCTGTCGTGGTCTATTAATGTAAACGTATTATGTGGTCTCTACAACCCCACGAAGAGGTTGTTCACACAAACTTAGATTTCCGATTACGCCTTCTCGCAAACCTTCGTTTCACTTATTTAAATTTTATATCATACAAATACAATGCAGTTTCGATTAAGCATTTTTGGCAAACATACATATTTATATACCCAATTATATATTTTATAACTAGTAAAATTTAACGTTGTCAACAAAAAAAAAAAAAAAAACTAGTAAAATTTAACGTAAATAATTTAGAATTAGAAATTAGAACTCCATACCGGAAAAGAAACTACTTGTTTAAAGATGTGAATAAACAAACGTATTTTGTTTCATATAATTGCGAATTAATAATTTCACATCTTTGTCCAAACAAAAAAAAAAAACAAAATTCACATCTCATGTGGTTGTCTCCTTCATTGTCAATTGTCACTACCTCAGGAAGCTTTTTGTTTTCACGTTTTTATTTTATTTTTGGTCTTTGGAAATTAAAGGCAAAAAAAACAAGAAATAGGAAGGAGAAGAAGATATTTTGAAGCCTTATATATAAAACCTTCCAAAATCCTCCGTTTAGAGGGCGCATTGAGAGAGCTTTCGTATTAGGTGTGATTTGGGATTTTTCATATTCATTGGTATCATCGAGACATTGATTAAGACCAGGTTTGTCTCTGTCTACAAAAAGCATTTTGTATTCTCTGGGTCTTTCGTTTTCTTGTAATTAATTACTGGGCTCTGTTCTTGAGTCAGTCATTTGTTAGCTCTTAATCGTGTTTTTGTTTCTTCCCAATTGGATCTCTGTGTAATTAAAACTCCGTTAATTGCTGTTAGTGTTTTTTTGTCGTGATCACTTACGCAAGAGTTTACTTAACCACTCTGTCTTGTCTTTTTAGGGTTTTATTATTCTGATTCAGTATCAAATATTTTAGATCTTTAATCACCAAAATTAGTGTATGCTAATTATAGAATTAACATTTTGATTTCTTCAGAATATGGCTACGGCTACGTCTCACCAATCAATTGTTTCATTTGCTTCACACCGGTCATCTTCTTCTTCTTCTTCGACAATCTCTCAGTGTTTATTACGAGAGCCTCTGTTGAATCTGCCAATCTCTAAAGGATTCAAGATCCATTCTTCACTGAGTTGTAATAACCATACCACCTCCAAAAAGAGAAACCTTTGCAAGATTAAAGCAGTGGCTTCTTCTCAGACTGAGACATCTGTTTCTTCTTATAACAACAACACTTTCTTGTCTCCTTCCAAGAACATACCTGACCTTTCCAAGAAAAAATCAAGTATCTTTCTTTTTGCTCTGCTTTTGGATTCCTCTCAAGTTTAATAAGAAACATTTATCTGAAACCAAGTTTTTGTGTGTTTTTAGATGAAGCAGCTTTGATATTGATTAGGCATGGAGAATCTTTGTGGAATGAGAAGAATCTTTTTACGGGTTGTGTTGATGTGCCATTAACTGAAAAAGGTGTTGAAGAGGCTATTGAAGCAGGGAAGAGGATTAGTAACATACCTGTTGATGTTATCTTCACATCTTCTTTAATCCGTGCTCAGATGACTGCAATGCTTGCTATGATTCAACACCGTCGTAAGAAGGTATGTGTAGGAAAACTAAACCAAGCTCAGCATGTTTGTCTTTTGAGGTTTGTAACTGATAAGTGGATCCAAACTCATCTAGGTTCCTATCATCTTGCACGATGAAAGCGAACAGGCGAAAACGTGGAGTCAAGTCTTTAGTGATGAAACTAAAAACCAATCTATTCCTGTCATACCGGCTTGGCAGCTCAATGAAAGAATGTAAAAAACATATCTACCAAACATATCAGAGCTTTGAAACCGATACAATCTGGTGTCTGACGTTTTTTTTGGATATATATAGGTATGGAGAATTGCAAGGTCTTAACAAGCAAGAAACAGCGGAAAGATATGGGAAAGAGCAAGTTCACGAATGGCGTAGGAGTTATGATATCCCACCTCCAAAGGGAGAGAGCTTGGAGATGTGTGCTGAGAGAGCAGTGGCTTATTTTCAGGACAATGTAACTCATTCTAACTTTTCTTTCTTAGTTTCATTCACTTACTAACTTCAGATATCGAATTTGCAGATTGAACCAAAGCTTGCAGCTGGAAAGAACGTAATGATAGCTGCTCATGGGAACTCGTTGCGTTCTATCATAATGTATCTTGACAAATTGACTTGCCAAGAGGTTGTGACAAAAAGACTTCATTCTTGATCATTGGGTTTTGCGGTTATTTTTTTTTGGGGAATTACTGAAATTTCTCTGTGTGTGTGTTTTGGTTTGTAGGTGATAAGTCTAGAGCTATCAACCGGTATACCACTTCTCTACATCTTCAAAGAAGGTAAATTCATGAAGCGAGGAAGCCCGGTTGGTCCGACAGAAGCCGGTGTTTATGCTTATACCAAGGTTAGGCATCATTTCTCTCTTCTTCATCTATTTAGATTTCTTTGTTTCAATGTGGTTTTGAGTTTTTCCTTTGCTTGCAGAGTTTGGCTCAATACAGACAGAAGCTAGAGGAGGACAGTGAAGTAATCTGTTCCTGAAGTTTAACAAGAAAGATTGGTTCTTGATCTACTCAACTCTCTTCCCTCAAGCTTAGGACCTTAGAGGCGTTTACAAAGAATATAGATTTTATTATTTCTTCTTGGTTCTTCTTCATTCATATGTGACATATCCACTGTTACCTGAAGGATCAATGTTCAAAAACGTCACCGTTCCTTCTTACAAGCCTCGCACTTGTTGATGTTGTCTTTGTTATTGTTACCAAACTCTTTAAGCAAAACAAGTATTATTCTGTGATACATTTAGAAATCTGTAGTTTTACTGGTCTTAATTGCAACAACAAAAACGTTTGATGAATTCATTTATAAGCAGCTGTGTAATATCTTTATATATGGATGAAACAAGAATGCCATAATCTATTTGTGAGCAAAAAGATCCGTCCATGGACTCTTTGTAAATACAATATGTATCAGCATCATGAATTCATAATCAGAAAACACTATACTCAAGTCTCAGTTCATGCACTCTTACAAATAATTTGACAAACAATTCTTAATCTTTGAGTTATATTACAAAAGAGATCATAATTCATTTGTCGAATATGACTAAACTTTGGTGCCAGCAGCTAGGCTCCACACGCGCAAGTTCCCAGTCTTGTCACCACTAAATAGCAATCCTCCAGGACCAATTGTGAGTGTGCTGATCGTGTGCGTAGAGAACATCTTTCCTCTTTCTTCAAAAGATGGTAGGTCGTAAATACCAACTGTTCCATTTTGGTAAGAGCAGAATATGATGGGTTTGGCCTCTGCATCGTGCACCCCACAAAGAGCATGAACACTCTGTTCTTGTCTGCGTGTATGAGTAACTTCCAAGCTTCCATTCTCAGAACAAGCCCAAACTTTTATAGTCCCATCCAAGGAAGACGAGATCAGACACTTTTCCCAGCATAAGAGCGACGTGACAGTGTCGGTATGTTGCTTCAGTGTCATTACACATTGCAGGGTGTTGAGATCCCACACCTTTATTGTTTTATCGACAGAACCAGAGTATAGTAGTTGACCTCCAACAAAGAAACAAGTGACTACACCACTATGATGTCCCTCAAGAGATGTGAGGTACTTGAAAGGATCAGACACATCAGAGTCAGTAGTAGCTTTCCAGACTGATATAGTGCCAGAACTTGTTCCAGCAAAAAGCATACCATTAGCAACAGTCATTGCATGCACCTGACCTCCAACCACACCGTCAAGATGCAAATCTTTACTGGTCTGAACATTAAAAGCCTTTACAGCGTTTTGCAAGCCAAGGAAAACCCATGAGCCTTCACTGATTAGAGAAACTGCCTTAGCCTCAGCCTGGAGGTTGATGGTATGTACACACTGACCAGTATGGCAGTCCCAAATCCGCAATGTATCATCGCTACTGACTGAAAAGAGTTTATCTGAACCCTGAGGGAGTGCGATCCCTTTTATATCATTCTTGTGTCCTTCACGAGAAGCTACCATGGCCAATCCAGGGAAACCACAAGACCAAGAGTGTAAGAACTGGCACTGCTCTCCCCTCCTGCAGTTTCCAGCTATCCAAAACTTACAACATACACTCTTTTTGGTGTCTGAAATAGCAATTTTTCTCGACGACACAGAAACAGAACATCCTCTGCCTAAAACTGGTGGTTTTGGTTTTGTTGACCCATTGGCTTGATCGTTCTTTATTGGCGTGTTGCCCTCTGGCGCTTTGTACTGTTTTGACGTCCAAACCAGATTCCTTGACAACTTATTTGGACCTTGTTTCTTCATTGTATTGTCGTAAGGGGCATAATAAGGTCTTCTCGAAATTACATCTGCTGCGAAAGCTTGCGGCTGTCTATTGACTCCTCCAAAATTCCTTGAGTGTGAGTATCTCCTTGGCACCTCCATACTGAGAGAGATGATAAACTTGATATTCCAAATTAACGAATCGAGAGAGAGTTTATAGAATTAGAGAAAGCAAAACCTAGAAGTTTTTTTAGATGATCCGTAAAACAAAACCGACGACAATAAAAAAAAAAAGGAAAACCTAGAAAAGGAAATTAAATAAATACTTAGAAAGACCGACATCGTTTTTTGGGCCATTGAAAAAGCCCAATGGCAATACAAGTAGTGATGGAAGTACAAGCCTAATCTCCTCCATTTACATCCTTAATTTAAAATAAAAACAGCTTAATCCTACTAATCTAATCAATTTACTAATCAATTTAAACAGCTTAATCCTACTAACTAAAAGATTTGTTATTAACTAACTACTAATACTTGTAATCTCGCAAAGAAGCTATAGAAGATTTGTTAACTGTTAAACGATCTGATAGATTCTCTACTCTTAATCATTTGTTTGGGCAAAGGTTGTTTGAATCGATTTTGATAGTTGAAGTTTGATTATATTGGTTGTGATTTGAATAGCCTAGTTTGTGTATTTCGTGTTATATACATCTGCAAACTATGAATTTTCGATACTACTAGTTTTGTCTATTTTTAAAAACAAACTCTTGGGAGTGTTTCGTTTCTTGTGTATCCTTTAGGGAGTTTCATAAACTGGTATACACAAACTTGAATTTCACACCTAATGCACCTTCTGTGTGTTGGTGTCACATTGATCTAGGTTATTGTGAAGATTGATACTGCTAATTTATCCTGTAAGTGTAGATATTACTATATTAATTAGCTTCATCTTTATTGGATAAAGGCACCATTATATTTTGGGAGGTGTTGTTACATATAGGCTATAGCTCAGCCATTCATTTATTCCATTTGATGTTTTCGCATATCTCCATTAAATGCTTATGTTGACTTTCATAGGTAACTAATTAGCTCCATGTAGCCTAAATGTTTTATGGTGAACAACAAATATATGGTTTTGATGATCTCGACGAGATTCTCCAGCTTAGTAATTGATGGGTCAAGTATTAGCTTCTTATGGTTCAGGCTTCAGGTTTAGAGGTTCTTGTTGTATCCAAAGGAGATTGCAAAGTTCCATTCTTGATCTTCTCATCTTCTTTGTCCACCAAATGCTTATTCTCAGAGTCTGAAGCTTCAGAATCTGAGTTGGTCAAATGAGCTGAGGCTGATGACACCACAGTGGTGCTTCCAAAGAACTTCAAATCATCTCCTCTCATTTTCTCCGCATATTTCTCAAAACTGAAACCCGCATCGCTGTTTTTGCCACCAAATGCAACCTCGAGTTGCTCCATATCGAAGAGATCCTCAAGAAGCTTTTTGCTGAGGTTATCATCTGAGTAGACAAATTTCACCTTGTTGCATGTCTTTGGCTCTAGAAACGGTTTCACCATCTGCATATTCCCAATTTCCTCATAATGTCAACAAGCTTCATGGTACTTTTGCATTAGTGCAGAGAGATATTTTGAAACTAACCTTATAGAAAGGTTCGAAAATCTTAGGCGGGTTGTATAGTATAGCCATGCCTAAACGTTCAGGGTAATGTTCTTGTAACACATGAGCGGTTTCTCTAGACACTTTCAAAGATATATGCGACATGTTGAAACCGTGAAAATCGATTAGCCAAACCATTTGTTCTTGGTTATCCGATAGATTCAAGATTGCATTTTCCATACAGTACACCAAGAATCTAATCTGCCCTTTATAAGATTTTGTATTCTGTAGTGTAAAACCAAAACGTGGTATCAATAAAAAGTATTGGAGTTGGAGAGAATCATTTGAAAGGCAAATGGGATAAGAAACCATACCTGTGAACTTGGTTTCATAACCAGAACTGTTCTTCCATACTTGTCAGTATAATTAGCTCGGTATATTTTGCCGGTCTCAGCTTCTCTTGCAATCTCCTCCTATAACCATTTTCCACATAACAAGAAAAAAGTTAGAACCATTTGTATAAACTGATTGGGATATTTACTGAAGTTAAGAATACATTACCCATCGAATCTCCTCAGGTTTGTACTGAGTCCTCCATTTCAAGGTTTCTTTAAGCATGTTAGTTGCTTTCTTGACATGGCCATTACGTGCGGCTAAATAACGAGTAATGGCAGCATCTGTACAAAACTCAGATGACTTCTCAGGCAACGTCCCTAGTAATGTCCTCACTTCATTTATCTATATTGTTCAAAAATACACAATCTCTCATCAACATGCAATATAATATTTGATTCACACATCAAAAAAATAACATCATCACAGAGCATGTATAATAACCTTGTTTAGATAATCCTCTGGTTTTGTTGAATCAGAACTCATACTTGCTGAAATTTAACAAAGGTGCAACCAAAATTAATTAGAAAAAAGAAAAGAAAAAAAAGTCATAATATAGAGATATTATACTGCAAAAACAAGGATGATACAATAATCAATGCATAAAATAGAGGTAGATTTTACCCGTGGTTAAGAAGTTAATTAAGCTATAATACGATGTTAATTAGAATTAGAACGAAGTACTTGTTCTGATCAAATACAATCGGATTAGAGACAGCAGAATCAAGCGTTATGCAAGACAACTATAATTAACATCTGAACTTGATCTTACTCTAAGATAGTTTAGAATCAAGAAATCAAAAAAGAACATAAACTTACTTGGAAAAGAAAAAAAGAATTTAGAGCGGATGATCAGCGATGAGATCTGGTCGAATGGGTCAAACTCAAAGCCTAGATATGGTAGTAGCGCATAAATTGAGACCGAGAGAAGTCTTAAGTTTCGGTCTAGAAGAATCAAAAGTCTCGTTGTAAGAAAAGTAGTAGTAGTAGTAGATGGATTTTTTTTTCAGGGCGGCTACGAGACAATGTGATGATGAGAGAGCTCAATGACACGTGACGCGCGATTGAGGAAAGATACAAGACACCTTTTCAAAAGTGCAGATTCTGTTTCTTGATCTAGAGCGTGGACTTACTGAACTAGACCGGGGAATTATAAAACCCGGTTTGACTTCTTGATTTGATCTTTGGTTGTGTAATAAATGTGAATGTGATGGTCAAACTGCTCTCTGACATTACATACCAACCATGTTTGTAAAGTCATGCCAACTTCACTAATCAGCAATCACTATACCCCAAATAGGAAAATTTTATTGGGTTAGTTAAGCATTTTGTTATTTATGAACTTTGGATTAATCAAGCTGTTACACTATTTTCTATTCTCCAAAGATTTATGGGCCTAATCTTGTAGCCCATTCAGACGACCATCTTCTAGTTGAGATTGTTAACGGATGTATTTTATATATTTCCTGATCATAATCAATGATCCAACCATAATCTAACCCAATTTGACCCGGAAAAAAAAAAGTAATTTTTTTTGATCCACACCATATACAGTAGTTAACAGAGGATAACATTAGCACGAATTTGCTGTTCAGTATCATTTATCTGTCACAATCATACATTCTATGTTTAATTTATTGTTGTTAGATTTTAAAGATACAAAATGATAAGATCGACCTACAAATGTCATCGGTTACAAATAGACGAGGATGGTTAGGTGAAAAGCAACAAGTGTTAGCTACAAAAGTAAAAGTGTCAAACCTCTTTTTTATGCCGAAGCTCAGTATATCAAGGAAATGCGCACTTGCGATGTGATGCGTTAGCAAATTAACAATTCAACATCACGTCCTTTTATTTCGGACCACGTTATCTATACTGACATGTAATTAGATGCAAACCCACTATACTGACATAAATTAACTTTCATATGAATATAACAGTTTGTATATTTTTTAACACGTAAATCAATTTTATAGTATAGGACTATTTCGAAATTCTTCCGGTTGTTTGGTTTTAATTTGGATGCATATAACTAGCTAACGTATGTATTAAACACACATCCTTGAGAACTTTTGCAACCATTTTGTCCAAGAAACATACGACCTAGCTACCCAAGCTTTTGATTTTAGTTATCCACATTAATTTCATTTTCCATTTGTAGTATTTATCAATTGTATAAGTATAATAGTATGCAGACGATATGAACTGGACCATATGTCATGCAGAAACGAACGGAGACAATTCACCCAAAATCCACATGCAAATTCCTCTTTCCCTCATGAAACAACGTGCAACTGCTCTGAAAACAACGTCACCCTCTTTTCGATATTACAAAAACCAAAAAAAAATAAAGTCATTTATTTAGTAATATATACTCCCTTGGTTTCATAATATAGGATGTTTAGAAAAGTATTTTTGTTTCATATTATAGGTGTTTCCAACTTTCTATACAATTTTTAGATTAAATTTATATTTTATATTATGCAGATTTGTTTATGATTGGTTAAATTTTTTAAAAGTAACTATTTCTTAATATGTGTGGTTTCACTAAAACATCCTATATTTTGAAACGGAGAAATTATATTTTTTTTTGTGTAAATTCACTTAACCCCATAGACACACATTTTCACATGCATTTGTATTTTACCAACTTGTCTACTAGTTAGTATAGTTCATATGTTATTTATTAGCAATATAAACTAAATTAGGTGAGAAAAATAGTAAGATTTTTCAAAGTGAAGAGGCGGAGACATCATAAAGTGGAGTTTTAAGGTGTGAGAGAGAGTCAAATAAACAGTTACAAAATAGACTTTTGATCGTGGAAATATATATGGCAGATTCTCAATGGTCTTTTGACTTCAACCGATATAACTGGTGACGCGTTTGACGGAAACCGCGTTAAGGGCATTAAAACGCAAAAGTTCAATGCCAAAAGCAAAAAATTCCAATCGGATCCACTTACTTTGACCCATTAGTCACAAATCGGATCTACTTTTTAATTTTTTTACTTTTATCAGAATCTCTCTTTTTTTTTTTTTATATTGCATGTATAACTTGATTTAGATGCAATGAATCTTAGATATCAAACGACTACTTATAGACAAGTTAAGGAATAATTTAAAAATGTCAGTCATTTCATTTTACCCCAAAAAAAATGTCAGAAAGAGAGAACAGTATCATTTGATTAAAAATAGGTAAGGCAAAAAGCTGTCAGTTATTAAGACAGCTAAGACTTGAGTAATGATTTTGCAGTTGACTATTTTCATTTCCCCCCGTGGACACGCTCGCCCGGTTTTGGATTAGTATGAAATTTTATGCGTAGGAGATCTTTTTGCTTTTCCAGAGGATGGAGAAGGGGGAAAATACTTTTAAACCTTTTGGAGAGATGCTAGAAATGTGTGTTATGGAGGAATTACCCAGTATTGGCAATAAGTTTACGTGTGGAGAAAGAAGAGGAGATTACTAGATATAGAGCAGATTGGTCAGGAACTTTGGTAATAAAGAATGATTTGAATATTTTCCAGCATCAAATCAAACTTTTCAGGATATGAGAGGTTCAGACCACCGTTCTGTATTGGTTAAGTTGGTACAGTCTCAAAAAACATATAAAGGTCAGTTCCGGTTTGATAAAAGATTTCTACATAAAGCAATTGTAAGAAAAACAATTGTAAAGGCCTGGAAGCCGGGATTAATCAGAGGAGGATTCTCAGTCTCGCAACGCCTCAGAGATTCCCGTAAGGCCCTTAGCTCATGGAAAAAAGAAAATTATGTGAATTCTAGAGATAAGATTCTCCAATGTGAGGTTGCTACAGGGGAAGCAAGTGAAGCCAAAGATTCGGGCCTAAAATTTTAAAAACCTTTTTCACTTAAAAATCTGTTAAACAAAAGACCTTTTTTTTTTTAAGGATATGTATAAAGATTTTTTTATTTACATGTAAAAGGCCTTTTTCTTTTGAAGTATATGTAAAAGGCCTTAAAATATCAAGTTGTGGCCTTCTATAGAAAACTTATAACTTTTATCACAGGTGAAAAAGCACATTATTTAATTTTTTGCGTATGGCCCTCATGAATGTTGGGCCGGCATTGTATAGAGCAGAAGAGACTTACTAGAGACTACGAAGTAGGCATAAATGGCTGAGAGCGGGTAATCAAAATTCAAAATTCTTTCATGGATCAGTAAAAGGGAACAAAGAAAGGAAACGGATAGAACAACTTAGAGATGTTCATGAGGTACTAAAAAGGTCTGAAGCAGCCAAGGGTGAAGAGGTAGTTGACTACTTTAGTAACTTGTTTAAATCCTCAAATCCTCAGAGCTTTCAGAGGTGGTTCTCTGATTTCTCAGCTAAAGTGTCGAATGAGATCAATGAAAATCTTATGGCCAAAGTCTCCTCAGCTGAGATTAGAGAAGCAATGTTCTTTATTGATCCCACTAAGACACCGGGTCTGGATGGCATGTCGGCCCTGTTCTTTCAAAAGAATTGGCAGATAGTAGGTAAGGAGGTCACAAAGGAGATACAAGATTTCTTTGAAACAGGTCAGTTTCCGGCAGAATGGAACCATACCTACCTTTGTCTGATCCCAAAGGTACACCACCCGATTGACATGAGTGATCTAAGACCGATAAGTTTATGTTCAGTTCTCTACAAAATCATTTCAAAGATCCTAGTATCCATGATGCAAGATATCCTCCCGCTCATAGTGTCAAAAAACCAGTCAGCGTTTGTGTCAGAGAGATTGATTACGGATAATATACTGGTGGCTCATGAAGCTGTCCATTGTTTAAACTCCAACCCGGTCATCTCTTCTCAGTTCATGGGGGTGAAGACAGACATGTCTAAAGCGTATGACCGATTGGAGTGGAGCTACCTGAGGGCATTACTGACAGCAATGGGGTTTCACACAAGATGGATCGGTTGGATTATGAATTGTGTGACAACTGTCACTTTTTCAGTGTTAATCAATGATCAACCTTATGGGATGATAACGCCACATAGAGGACTAAGACAAGTAGATCCACTCTCTCCGTTTCTTTTTGTCTTATGTACCAAAGGACTCACCCATCTGCTTAACAAGGGGCAAAGAGAAGATAAGTTTCAGGGTATAAAGTTTCATCTAGAAAAACCAGAAGTTCATCATCTGTTATTTGCAGATGATAGCTTATTTATGTGCAGAGCAAACTTGGAACAATGTGGGTTCTTGATGGAAACTTTAAGTAAGTATGGAGCGGCTACTGGACAATCAATAAACTTGAGTAAGTCTTCAATCACTTTCGGGTCCAAAATAAATCCTCTGATCAAAAGTAGCATACAGAACCGAATGGGGATCATGAAAGAAGGGGGAGCAGGGAAGTATTTAGGTCTCCCAGAGTGTTTTAGTGGATCCAAGATTGATCTGATGAATTACCTTAAGGATAGGGTCAAGGCAAAGACTTCAGGTTGGTTTTCTAGGTTCCTATCCCAAGGGGGAAAGGAAGTATTGCTAAAGTCAGTAGCTCTCTTCATGCCGGTTTTCGCTATGTCTTGCTTTAAGTTACCCAAGAAAACATGTGAGAATCTTTCTAGTGTAATGGCTGATTTTTGGTGGAGCAATTCAGAGCATGCAAGAAAGATACACTGGCTAAGCTGGGAAAAATTGTGTCTTCCTAAAGAGGAAAGAGGTTTGGGATTCAGAGATGTTCAAACTTTTAACCAAACACTCTTAGCAAAGCAAACGTGGAAGATAGTGCAGGTCCCAGACTGTCTTTTTACCCAGATCATGAAAAGCAGGTATTTTCCCTCTACAGACTTTTCATCTGCTCCTCTGGAACCTAGACCTTCGTTTGCATGGCGTAGTATCTTGTATGGAAGAGATTTACTGGTGAAAGGCCTAGTGAAAAACATTGGAAATGGAAAGACATTCAGGGTTTGGTTAGATAATTGGATTGATGATGAGGGTTTGCGCCCCCCTTAGAGAAGAAACCCGGTCTTTAACCTTGATCTGAGAATTGCTGATTTTATCGATAGAGATACTAGAGATGGGGATGTAGAAGCCTTGGATTTCCATTTCTTACCGCAGGATGTCGAGAGAATTAAAAAGTTAAAACCGGTCTCGGAGATAGAAGATTTCTATTCTTGGAAGTTTAATAAGAGTGGAGATTTTTCGATCAAGTCGGCATACTGGTTGGCGTCCCAGACTTTAAACTCGGCAATCAGGGTGGAAGCAAACAGTTTGCCCTCCACAAATCCCCTAAAAGCACAAGTTTGGAGTGTTCAAACAGACCCGAAGATAAAGATCTTCCTCTGGAAAGTATTGTGTGGAGCTTTACCGGTAGCGAATGCTTTAAATGGTAGAGGACTGAGAATAGACAACACCTGCCATGTTATGTTTACTTGTTCCTTATCCAGACAGGTATGGGCTGAATCAAGAATCCCTTCCCCGGAGTTAGGTTTTCATAATGGTTCTGTTTTCTCTAACATTCATTACTTCCTATCAAATATGAAGAATCCTTTGTGGCCTAAGGAACTAAGAAATTTTTTCCTTGGGTTATGTGGAAAATTTGGAAGAATCGGAATTTGGTGGCCTTTGAAGGGAAGAACTTTACTCCACAAGAGTCGATCATAAAAAGTAAAGAGGATTGGAGAGAATGGGTCGATGCTCAGAAGGACTCCGATGAGGAGGAAGAGGATGAAGTGAGTGAGGAAGTAAGACAACTGAGAGACAGAGAAGTGATATTGGCACAGAGAAAAGATGGATGGAAACGTCTGCCTATAAGATGGAAGAAATGCAATATTGGTATCTCGTGGTCAAATAGAAGTAAATTGTTGGGGGAAACATGTGTTCTAAGGGACCGGGAAGGTAATGTGTCGATGCATAGCAGAAGAGCCATGGATAATGTGCAGGATAAAATGGAAGCTCAACTCAGAGGAGTTTTGTGGGCTATTGAGAGCATGATAAGCCATAGGATCGAGTATGTTATTTTTGGTTTACAAGATCAGGTGTTAGTACAAGTGGTAACTAAGTTTGCGTCGTGGCCTTCATTTCGATACCAATTAAATGAGATAGGTCGACTGCTGGGATGTTTTAAGGGTAGTAAATTCTTTTTGGAAAACTTATTTTCAAATAGAGGGGCTCTTATGATAGCGCAGAGTGTCACCCAAGATTGTAGATTGCAGTAGTATGTGGCGTTGGGACATCCAAGGTGGTTACATCACCTGTTTGTGGAAGAGAAGACGTTGTCCTCTGATTGAATTTCAGTTTTTAATGGCTTCAGTAGTATTAGCCATTTTTTGTATAGGTCTAACCTGCATTATAGATTCAGACTTAGGAATTTAGAGAGTTTTTCTGGGTTGGTGATGGGCAATAGGACTGTATTTGTGGTTTGCAGGGTTTGTAAATGGAGGTTTCATCCTTTCTTATTAATATAACTAGGTTAGACCCACGCGATGCCGCGAGATACTTTTCTATACACTCGGATAAATTTAATTGTATAATTGGTTTAATTCTAATGTATGTTATGGTTTTTAAAAGCTCTAGTGTATTAACAAGCCTGCAACAAAAGAGAGAAACTTAATTAAAAAGCTGTGTACACAGCAAGAAGCTTCATGAATGTTTACACAACAAATTCGATATCTTTTGGAATCATGAGTTAGAGGACACATGTTCTCTTATCATTTAAGAGACTTCTCTTTAAATACAAAATAACAATGTAATTGTAAAAGTGAAATCAAATAATATCAGGTCATCTGCATTGGGGGAACACCTTGGGTGTTCTAAGCCTTTTTAAAATCAAAAATATAGAGAGCAGTGGGTGAAGAACATGTTGTTGGTTCTTGATGTAAAACTGATTTTGGACCAGTTCTTGGGTGACGTGGCAACTCGTGAATGGATACAATTTTTTGCAAAGGAGAAAATATTTATTTGTTTGAAGGAAGTTTTGTTTGTTTTTTTTATATATCTTTAATGTTTTTTTGTTTCATAAAAATTTAGTATTGTATTTTGAATTTTAGTGTAAGTTTTTTAAGTTTGCAATTTAAATGTTATTTTTTAAAGTTTTTAAAATTGTAATATGTTAAAGATTATTATATTATTAAATCTTATAATCTTAAACATGTTCTCCCAATAACCAACTTCTTAACAAAAGATCTAAACTAATGATCTTACGTTATTTTCATAATATTTTTACTCTAAGAATACCCAAAAATGTTCTCCCAATGCAGATGCCCTCATGAGAAGAGCTTCTTCTCCAAGTTTTATTTTCATGCTTTTCTACAAGTTTTCACTCAAAACCCTACACAACAATCGATCAAGAGACAAAGGCTGAGAGTAGTAACTGAACAAAACAAAGTTAATATACTTAGGGATTTTCACTTGGGGATCGTTTTTGTTTCTTATAACAAAACTGACACGCTTCTTGTTGTGTTTGTGAACAAGTTTACCAATACAAAACATTGATCAATACACAAATGAATATAAAATCCATGATTCGAATGGCAAAGCATCACAAACATCAATACAACAAACGAAGTTTATTTTTACCCATGTTCCACTCTTATTTTTACCAAGATCATAGAAGGTGTTTATTTTTCCTTTGTTACACTCTTAATTAAGCTTTCAATCGTACTGCATAAAGTAGCTATCTTCTAATTCAATATATTCACATTACACCCTGTGAAGAAACATAAAAATAAAAACATTATATCAAAGGTAAAAACATTATATCTAAGGCAAAATTAATAGCATATAGCAAATCATCAAACAACAACTACAACAAAACCTTCGTTGAGCTATTTACTGATGATGGTCTTAAAGAGTTTGGTCATTAGAAATCTCACACGAAGACATGGTCTCATCAACGTTTCTAACTACAAATGACTACACTATTTAAAAATCAACAATCTTACATGATCAAAAGAGATTAAAATCAGAAAACCAACTTAACCCAGTTTGATGCATAGGCGATATCTTCATGAACGATGGCTTTTGTCTACTGATTTTGCTTACCTTAGGAAATTCTCGAATCTCTTCTTCTACTTTCACGACGAGAAGTCAGAATCGCTAAACCTTTGTCTTGTTAGAGTCAAAAACTTTTTTGAAAAAAACTCACTTAAGCATACAGAGGGGCAAGAGATAGAGCCATGGATAGCACAATGGTTTATTCTTCTTCTTCACCGTGCTTCCGTGGATATATCTCCAACCGTTGATCAACTCTTCGTCTTCACCAATCGATCAACCTCTGTTTTAACGAATCACCAAATTTAGGGTTTCCGCTGCGCCACTGGAACTTGATTTTTTTAGTTTCTTATCATCATCCTCTGTTCCTCTTCTTTTTGATTCATGGTTCTGATCCCACACGCTTTGTGTGCTACATAAAACAAAAACATATAGACAAATTTGGTGTAAAACTGAAACCACACTATCAGACAAATTTGTGGCAAAATGTATCATCGCGAAGCTAAATTAACGACAAAACTAGGATGAATCCATAATAATCTAACGCAGTGAAGCAATAAAATCAGAGTCAGAAGCAAAGCAAATCCGAAAACATCATCGAACCCCAAAAAACCAATCTAACAAGGCGAAAACCCCCAAAATCGAACAATCAAAATGCTCAACACTATGAGGGTTGAAATCCTTAAGCCAATCTAATCGAACTTCAACCAAGTCAGCACCCATATCTATTGAATCTGCCATCACTGGAGCACAGATCAAGCTCGGATAGTTCACAATTTCTTTTCAGTTCTATATATATAGTTTCAAACTCAGAGAAGAACAAAATCTCAACATCAAAAGTCATAATCCAAAAGATAATTGAACATCAAAAAGGGAAAAAAGGAAGAAGAAATCACTAACATACACGTTGGAGGGTTCCATGCTTCGTCGGCACCGTTGATCGGAAAACAAAACGGGGACCGGCACACTCCTGTTTGCAGGGAAAAGAACTCGGCGGAGATTCTTAAATTTTTGTTTTCTCGATCCGTAGAAATAAATTATTGTATCCATTTTGGCAAAATTATAAATGATCTGTATTAAATGTTATAATTTGATTGATTAGCTCTTTTTACTAATGTGTTAACTTGTGTTTTATTACAAAATTTGATGTGTCAGTTGGTGAAAAATAAGGAAGTTTTATTGTATTGATACTGGTCTACAAAAAAAATCTTTTTTGCTTTTCCTTTTTCCATTTTCCATGCGTAGGTAGGAGATTATTAATATTCCACTTTTTATTTTTCCTGTTAATTAACATTTTTTATTATTTATATAGAGCTATAGCTAAATTTATTTAAGCAAAGAAAGAGTTCAAAGATAATGGTGTGCTAAACTGATTGTCAATATCTCGACAAAATAATATTCATATATGAGTGGCTTCTTGGTTCAAAGTTCAAACTCGTAGAAATCAAAAAATATATACTGTATAACAAAGTAAGAACAATAGCTCTTGGACAAGTCATTACATGTACGTAGTAGATGCAATGTTCAGAAAAGCAAGCAATCAAGAACAAAAATTATATATAATAATAATAATATATGTAAAAGACAGTACAGTACTAATCAGCATCGTAATGGTGAAACTGGCGACACGCACACGAGCCATCCACATGGGTGCCTGCCTCCTGCGCGTCTTCTCCTATAGTACTGTTTATTTTTATATTCTTAATTTTTGTTTCGGAAGTTTTACTGTTTCGGTTTAAACCTGTAGGCTGAAACATAAGAGATTTTAGATCGGATATAGAGCTTGTATATATGAATTGGTTGATCTTAGTTCTGTTTATATTAATTTTTTTTTTACTTTTTTTTGCAAAATTAAACGATTTTTAACATTTTCAACCCTGTAAACAACAGCATTATATATATATATATATACACATACATATTATTGTTGGAATTGCTATTCAAATACGAAACCATAGTATTACTCTTTTTCAAATTTGGGTCATTGCAAATTACGGAAACGCAGTCTCTCAACTTTGCAATTTACGTCACGATTACACGAAGCAATAAATTAAGCTACGCAACGACTCATCGATAGTATCATATGATGATGAAATATGTGATATTAAGTACAAATGGATGATTAAATTAATATAGGTTAATGGACATATGAGAAGTTTTCAGCCATTCATTAAAACCCTCTAGAGGCTTCTTTTTTAAAAAATTGTATGATAAATTATCTTAATAAAAAGTCTAAACCACCCATTAACATGATGATAATCATCATTACATTGAGAGCCAAAATTATTGCTAAACAATCATGAAGTCTACGTGCGTGTCTCCTGATAATTTTCTTTATTTCCGGCTTTAAATACTCATACTATTAATTTGGATTATCTCAGTTCCAATTTTTTTAAAAAAAATACATATTTTAGAAGTTTTATTGTTTTACTTTGTTTGCTTTTCTTGAGTTTCTATACCAAATTTTAATTTAATTTAATATGTCGACTAGAGTTTTTTTCATAAGTATTATTGTATTTTCTTCTTGTTTATTTAGCACATCGTTGATTAATTAGACGTACTCAGAAAAATAATAGTTGTGGCCGTTTAGATAGACGTTGAAATGTCTAAACAATGGATTAACCAAAAAAAAGTTAAACTAATCTCTTAAATCTATGGAGTTGTGTACATCCACTACGTTTTGAATTGAATAAGAGACAAATTAAAATCCTACGCACACGGAAGAAAAGAAACGTCCCGTAAAGGAGGTGTCAATGTTTGCAATGATCGAAGAAATGATTTTCCATAAAACTACCAATGTTTGTAGAATTAAAACACTTCGAAAATAGAAAATCCTTGTACAGTAGAATCATTTTAACTTGTAAAAGTTAGCTTTTGTAAAACGAAACTTGTAGAATCATCAATTCAACGACTCGTCTAGTTAGCTCAACTAAAAATATTATCTCCATCAGACGAATTAGTTTTAGGAGATCAAATTGAATAGTATATATACTTATTTAAGAAAACATGGATGAGGTTACTGTAATTCAGTAATTCATACGAGGTTATTATTATTTAAATTTTGCCAACATGCAACAATCTTTAAAAAAAAGTATCCGATGTATACTACAAAAGAACAAAAACAAAATTTATTAGACGTATTTCAGATTAATTTTTAAATTTGAGAAATACGAGGAGGAGATAAAAATAAATAAATAAATAAATAGTGATGATATTACACGCCAGGCCTCCTATATAAACAAGAGCCAAGCTGAAGAGATAAGTGTGTATCATCGGTGAGGCTGAGAGTTATTCACTTACAAATTAAAAAAACCAAACACTTGAGTGTCTTCTAACTAAAAAGTTTTTTTTTTCTTTTTCTGATTTTCTCCTGAACTTTTATTCTGTGCAAATCCACCCCCTTAGATCTGTTCTTTGATTTCTTTCTGTTTATAATCTGTCTTTGAATAGTTTTGATTTTTACTTGTTTACACAACAAATCAAACTCTTGAAACTGTTTTATAATTAAAAAGCCAGGTATTTTCTGAAAGAGATCAATCTTTTTTTATATTTTTGATCTTCTTCTTCTTTTCTTTGTAGATTGAATCGTTTGTGTGGGTATTTTTTAATTCCCTCCTCTCAAATCTACACAGAGGTTGTTTATTTTTAAACCTCTCTAGAAAAACCTTGTTCTTTACGTTTTACAAGAACCAGGAGTTTTATTTTTACTATTTTTTTACTACAAAGCTAGCTTCTAAAAATATATATATAAATGGCAACTTCTATGGATTTTTACAGTATCAGTAACACAACGTTTCACCAATCTGATCCATTCGGCGGTGAATTAATGGAAGCGCTTTTACCTTTTATCAAAATCCCTTCCAACAACGATTCATCCGCGTTTGCGTTCTCCACCGTACCCACTCCGATTCCATCATACCGGTCTGATCTCTACCAAAACCACCATCTCAGGCCTAAACCGGTTTCGATGAAACAAACCGGAGCTTCGTTGCCTAAACCGATGAAGCTATACAGAGGAGTGAGACAACGTCACTGGGGTAAATGGGTGGCTGAGATCCGTTTGCCTAGGAACCGAACTCGTCTCTGGCTCGGAACCTTCGATACGGCGGAGGAAGCTGCTTTGGCTTACGACAAAGCTGCGTTTAAGCTGCGCGGCGATTTCGCCCGGCTTAATTTCCCTAACCTCCGTCACAACGGATCCAACATCGGCGAGTATCAGCCTCTTCAGTCCTCCGTCGACGCTAAACTCGAAGCTATCTGTCAAAACTTAGCCGAGACGACGCAAAAACAGAAACAGGTGAAATCAACGAAGAAGGCTACTTCTCGGAGACGTTCGTCGTCAACCGCCGCCGTGAAACAAACGGAGACGGCGGATTCGGGAGTTAAATCGGAGGATTACTCTAGCGCTGGATCTTCGCCGACGTTGACGGAGAGCTACGGATCTGGTGGATCTTCGTCGCCGTTGTCGGATCTGACGTTTGGTGATGCGGAGGAGGAGATTCAGCCGCCGTGGAATGAGAACTTTGCGTTGGAGAAGTATCCGTCGTACGAGATCGATTGGGATTCGATTCTTCAGTCTTCTTCTTCTTCTTCGAGTCTTGTAAATTAGTTGATGCCATAGGGGTATTTTAGGGAATTTAGAAGTCTCTGCGATGGAAGTTTTTGGTCATTGCAGGGACTTTTTTTATTATTAGGGGGCTTTTGTGTTAATATTAATAAGTTGAAGTACGTTATTGTAATTATTGTTAATATCTGCGTCGGTCTGAGCTGGGTTTTTTTGTCATGCTTCGACCGTGCGAGTTTTTTTTTTTTTTTTTTTTTTTTAAATGTAATTTTTTGATTTTAATATATTCGTAGTTTTAAAATCGTTGTTTTAATTCAAAGTTAATTCTTATTAGCTTAACTTAATCTAAATTGGCGCAAAGAAAAAAAAAATACACGGTCTAGTAACTAAGTGACGATGGATGGTTTGGAATAAGCCAATAAGGTGATCTCCAATGTGGAAAAAATATCGATTAGAAAATTCCTATATTTTTTGGTTGATAGCGAAATGAAATTTACGGAGAGGCACGCATGCTCTCTCACAAGTCATATAACCCTTATGTGACCATGAAAGGCTACATTTATGAATTCGTATTATCTTGTCTTGTCCTATGAATTTCATTTGCTGCAAATAATTCTCATAGTAACAAATATCCAATTGCACGAAGGCCAAGTGGGCCAATATTAAATAATAAACACAATTTTAAAAAATAAAATCAAAAAACTTTTCTAAAATCTACAACACATTCAAATGAAAAGCACATGAAATAATAATAATAATGATAATAATAAAAGTACATTCAAAAGAAAAACAATTTCATGACAAGAGAAACAATAAAACCTCTCTAAACTAATATTCGATAAATTGATTATAAATTTAGTCCCAATTTAGAAAAATATAAAAGTTACACAATTGATAAAATAATAAGATAATAATAGAAATTTGAGAAAACTGTAAATTTTAACAAAATATTTCATATTTTAATTAGAATTTTTAAAAAATCGATGAGTATTATGATTCCAATATTATTTATTTGTGAAGATTTTAATGTATTAAGGTGTACCAACGACGTCTCATTTTATGATCTAAACTTAACAAACTTAAAACTAGGAAGTGTTGCCTTAGACACAAACATTAGTGTTGCTTAGACTGTAAATGAGGAAGCATCCTGAATCAATTTTAGTGTCTTTTTATCCGTTGCTTAAAGCTAATCTAAGAAATCACTAAACGTAGACACTAAAAAGAAAAAGGCCAGCTCAACAACATCAAACAAGATCGATATTTTTAGATTTAATCCAAACTTTTATTACTGCATATACCTATGACAAGTAGTCAAACATTTATCGTTTTCTTAAAACCCGAGACCGGCTATGGTCAGTCAAACCACAAAACATCTTGATCCAAAGATTGTATCCTTACTAGAGATTGTGTGTTTTTTAAAACAAAAACAAGCTCAAATTAAACTGAAGAAAACTCTCGTTTGAATTGGAAGATACATAATTTTACACTTTGTACGTTGCCTACGAAGAGAGATAGGGAATAGTCAAAGGCAAAAAGTTCAGATCCTTGAGAACATGTTACAGTACTACAAAACTCTTTAAATCGGTTGATCATCCAATTGTCGCCAAATACAAACCTAATGTCTAACTGTAAAAACCCGTCGTGATGATTCTCCCAGTCGCTGATGAAGAAAGTGGAGGATATTAAACAACTCAGTTGAATTTACCAATCTCCATTTTCTTCTTAATTGCTCGTTGTCCATGGTATATGAACGAATCTAGTATTCCCGATACCGTGAAGATACCTGCAAACCAAAAGGTATATATATATTTACTTTCGAATTGGATGATAACATATCAGTAGAATGTTTGATGTAATCCATTACCTCCAACTATAGCGCACACATTTGTTAGGAAGTGCAAGAACTCCACATGTTGCTCCTCAAATATCACCTAACAACAATCAAATGAAAACGTTCTTTTGAGACGTAGTTTCCATTTGTATTTATTAACACAATACCAAAAAGACTCAAACATACCTTAATTGGTGAAAGATCATAGTAAAAGAAAACACCAGGTGGGGATTGCATGCGACCTCCTTCCATACCCTGGAAATGTTCTGTCACAGAGAACTGCCAAAAACCAAAACCCATTTGTTACATTTTAACATTAAGGAAAGGTCAAGATGTTTAAACAGAGATTTGGAGATTTAGCTTTTACCTGGTTTGACTGAATCGTATTCTGGTGAACATCAGTGTATATGCTGGGTACCACCTGCAATTCCACACCACAATCATACAGCAACAATTATAGTACGCAAAAGCTAAAACCGGTGGAGAAAAGAAATTGCATTTAAGAATCTCAACAAGTAAAATATTCTCATACTTCTCTATCAGCAAGTTCAGCTAATAATTAGCCATTAAGAAATCTCACTGATGCCTATTCGAAATCATTTATCTAATGTATTGTGTACCAGGTGATAATGTTATTGATGGAAATAATGTAAGAAATGGGGCATACCTTGATAAAATATTGATATACACCACTCTGTTGCCCCTGATGCCACTGCACACTGAGAGAACCAAGAGAAAGTTTCAGAAGATATGATGATTGGAAAAGAGATAACAGTTATGGCTTGGGGACGAAGATTTTACCCATCTAGAGGGTTCACTACACCAGGGAAAAAGTCCCCAAAGGCCAACCTATTGACCGTGTGGCTAATCTGTGTACAGATATAAAGAAGTCAGGACCCATTTGAAAATATGAGCAACTTTTTAAAGGAGAAACTGAAACAAGAATAAAACTTCTCTTACATTGTAGTTGCCTTGCTGGAACAATAACATATCATGAAACTGAAAACCGGATTGATGAAAGCTTTGCCCGGGAATGAAATGAAAGTTCCCAGCAACTTTATTAACTTCCAAGAAACCGTGAACATTACAACCTTCACCTTCTTCATCTTTGACCTTTTGCACAAAGCCTTCTCTTTTACACTGAGATGGAATGAGTAAGAATTATCATATAACTAGATGGAAGGTGGATGAAACGAAAGAGCATCCATAACTAGATACATCAAGTGTTTTCTTTGGTAAATAGATCCCATTTAAATTAACACCAATAAGATATTGCTACTTTCTCCAAATCAAGGAACATGATCAACCCAATTTTGTTGATATTAAGGATATGTCAGTATACCTGGTCGATTGATTCAGGGTCTGAGAGGGCCCAACCTTTCTTTCGGTAAGCTTCACGAACTTCCTCACATGAATTACAACAAGCATCATCCGACTGTGAAGTGTAAGAAATGACATGCAAAGAGGATCAAACACATTTCACCAATTGAAAATGGGAATAACTAAATCAAAACTAGTGAACTCTGTTGGAGATTTTCTACTGCAACTGAATCGCATGTAAGAGAATATTATCGATTTAGGGAAGCTTACCAGTTCGGCTCCAAAACAGGAACCACAATATGTTTCATTGTGTTCCAACCTTCCACCATGTTTCTGTAGTGGTTTCTCAATCTGAAGATGAACAATAGCAATATGGAATTAGAGACATAACAAAGCAAAAAAATACAGAACTTCAACAATTTCCAATCGCTCAAGACTTCTTGCAATGAGATCAGATATAGCACTTGAAAATGAAAGGTCAAATCCTTTGGGAAAAAAACTAACCTTGGTATGACCAATTCCGTCTTGCTTTGCCTCAATGACATTGCCAGAAGAGTCTAATCTTCTTTTTATTATATCATGTCGCTGCAACATAATTCAAAATCAGACAAAGTGTAGACACATCTCGCAAAAACAAGAATGGAAAAGAACAATAATCAAGCAGCACATACCACATCAAGGTGCCTCTCTCCGCTAATATCCATGGAATCAAGACTTATAATCGAACATTGCAGCGCAGGGAATGTAACATCAAACTGCAAAAAATTGTATATGGTAAGTTATCGAAGGAGCTTCCTTAACAAAAAGGAGGAATCAAAGAAAATGAACAAAACTTTACATTAATGCGTAGCTTCTCTCCTCTTGATGTATCAACACGAAGCTGAGTCTCCGTCACCGGATGAATGTAAAGCTCTACACAACAAAAAAAACAAAAACCCAAAAGTAAAAAACAAAACTTTGGAGCTCCAATTCTACAAAGCATCGACCTTTAAAGCTTCCCCGGATCAAACTGGATCCAAAGCTACGAAAAAGAACAGAGTATATATATAGAAGAATCTAATGAACTTACGAAGCTCGGAGAAGAAGAGAATAAGCATGACGAGAGAAGAGACGAGGGTGATAACACCACCAGAAAGAGTACGCCTGTAGAAATCTTCATTGATTTTAGGGTAAGCGTCCAGATTCCTCAATCTATTCATCACGCCGACCATTCCCTTCCTTAACTCGCCGTTTAGGGTTTGGCTTTAGCTCTCTCTCAAACTAGTACTATTTTGACCAGAGGAGGAGATGATTCAACGGGTTAATCACAATCCCCCTGACCTTCTTTTGACCTTTCAAAGGATCTATCTCTCTCTATTTTCTCGGAATCTCCTCTCTCTCTACAAAAAAGCTCTTCCCCAAAATAAGCAAGAGAATCACAGAACCTCGCAAACGACGTCGTATCAAATATATTAAGCTCTTTATTATTTTCTCCAATTTTTGGCCTTTTGGGCTTTCATCATCATTTATGGCTCATTTAAAAATCCTTTTTTTTTTTTTTACCATTTGTAAAAGAGAAAAATATGTTTTTATTTTATTTTAAATATGAGTAATTATGAAAATGTTAGTCAAACGAATTAGCAGAATCCATTAAATGAGAAAATCTTGTTATACATATTGTTTGATCATCTTCCTTAAAATTTTAAATAATAACGATGTAAATTTCGTTGAACTTTGATTAATTTTTGTGCTTTTTAATATAATTAATACTCTCTCTGTCTCACATAGATTGATGTTTCAATAATTTCACATATATTATGAATAAGTTAAGCTTTTTATTTTTAAACTAATTTATAATTATTTTATGGTAGAAAGAGAAAACATAACCCACTAAATATTATACCACTTGAAATAAAATATTAAGTAAAAATATCATTTTAGTTTTTTCATCTAGAAAATCAATTTTTTTGACACAAAAAATATTTTCTAAAACATCAATCTATATGTGAGACAGAAGAAGTATGTTTCTATATATATATATATATAAAAAAAGTCAATAGTCTGATGCTTTTTTTTCCCTCATGCATGAACCTTTTAACAGTCACACAACTGGAAACTCCATATGCATAGGTAAACACTGACTAAATAATGATTTATTCAAAGATATGTATTTATTTTCTATATTACCAAAATATTTACTTAATTAGGAGAATAGATTCTATATTTATGAAATCATTAAATATCATGCGCATGTCATCTTCTATAAATTAGCTTTTACTTATATATATGAGCCTATAAAGAGTAGTTTGTGCAACCACTGAGAAAATAGATTGTAGCCTCTAGCTAGTGTTTTCGCCACCGCCGAGTTACTCTTACCTCTCTCAGTTCGTTGACATGAAGATTAAGAATGTTACCGGAAAGGTCGAAACTTTGGTCGATTCGTTGAGGGATTCGTCTCCGACACGTATCAGATCTTCCTCCTCTGATGAACTCGTATCCGAGAAAGATGGCGAGATAAGCTCCTGGATTGTAAGTTATTATATTTTGTTATATAGTATGAAATTTATAAATTTGTTTCGTTAATTTTTTAATATTTGTTTCATTTACGTTTTAATCTTTCAAATGATGTCGTCTGAAATTTATTTTCTTCTAAGTTTTCGTTTTCTAATTTGTATCTATGTCTAATACCTCTATATATCCTAGTATATAATTTACAATTTATTTTCCAATACGGATTCCAGTATTTAGAATCTATTAGCTTAGATAAGAGATGTTGGATCATCGAGCACCTATATATTGTTTTTTTTATAAATATAAATAACAGAAAATAAACCAAACGTTGATGGTTTAACGGTAAAAAGTTAGAAGACAATATATAAATTCAATTTTTCTATAGGTTCAATATTTGCCGTAAACACATTCTTTGACTAATCGAATTAATATGTTTTAGGTTTATTAGAAAAAAAAAAAAAAAAAAAAAAAAAAAAAGAATCTAAGTATGGGCTATTTGATGACTACATTCTTCATGGGGTGATAGTCGGGTCTCAGTCGCACCTGGATTTTAGGCTCTTTTTTTGTAGTAATTTTAATTTTTGGATTTTAGGCTCGTCATCCGTCGGCATTGGATATGTTCGACAAGATCATGAGTGACGCAGAAGGCAAACAAATTATCATGTTTCTTGATTACGACGGAACTCTCTCACGAATCACTTAAGATCACGACAGAGCTTACATAACGGACGAGGTTTTTTCTTTCTGTTGATTTTGCTAATTCATGTTATGGTTTGAGTTTAGTTCTTGAGCGCTAAAATAGATATATTTTGTAGATGCGTGATGTTGTAAAGGAAGTGGCATTACATTTCAAGACTGCGATCATAAGCGGCAGAAGCACAGACAAAGTAAACTCTCCATCAACAATAATATATTTGATTTTGCTACGTGCATGTGTATAGATGTAGTAAACTGTATAATGTTACATGAGATATGTTTTTGTTTTTTTTTTCAGGTTCAGAGTTTTGTGAAACTCGCTGGAATCCACTACGCCGGGAGCCACGGCATGGACATTAAGGGTCCGACAAATACTGATGAGGTTTTTTATTTATATTTTTGGTCAATTTTCCCGAAAATTTGTGAGACAAGATTTGTTGTAATACTATCTGATTAGTCGGGTCATTGCAGAGTAATCAAGAAGTCATGTTTCAACCTGCAAGTGACTATTTACCAATGATCGACGAGGTTCCCTTTTGTAGTTTCGTCATCTTTAGTTTGTTTACTTCAATCGTGACGAACTAAAAACGAGAATTTGATTTGTTTACTATATACAATTTCAGGTGGTTAATGTTTTAAAGGAAAAAATAAAATGTATCTCTGGAGCTACGATTGAGCACAACAAGTTTTGTCTATCGGTACATTTTCGTCGCGTTGAGAATGTAGGAAACAGAAAAAAAATAAGTGTTGTCTCCGATAACGTACTAAATGATGTAACATGTTTGTGCTCCACAGGGATCGGCTGCATTAGCGGAGCAAGTGAGATTGGTTCTCATTGGTTATCCGAAGTTGAGACTGACCCATGGCAAAAGGGTAACATTTGACTAGTCACGTAAGTTAAATTTTCAAATGTAATGTATTATTGTATTAAACCCTAAATATTAATCGATAAAAACAGGTGTTAGAACTCCGACCTTCCATCAAATGGGACAAGGGAAAGGCTCTCGAATTTTTGCTAAACTCATTAGGTGTGTGATCTGTTTTTCTTTCTTTTAAGATTTGATATTTTTTTGTTAATGTTATTTTAGATCTGTTAATCTGAAAATATGTTTGGTTAAATTAAAATACAGTAAAACCTCTATAAATTAATAATGTTGGGACCAAGACATTTTATTAATTTATAGTGATATTAATTTATCTATAAATTAATAATAATTATTTTATAGTGTAAATTAATAATTATTAATTTATAGGTATATTTTTAATTGTTTAATTTTTAAAAAACTATGAATTGAGATAATTTTTGCAAAATAAGATTAGAATTTTGGATGTTGTAAATTTTATGGTATTGGAATTGAATTTGAAATAATTAAAAAATATTATTGACAATGAATTACAAATATTATAGACAAATTCACTTATACATATGACATAAATATTCAAATTTATGAATAAGAATATCAATTCTCGTATTTTAATAGTCTATCAAACTATAAAAATGTAAATGATGCATATTTAGAAATTGAAAATTTTAAAAAGTTTTAGCTGTTTTATGAAATGTTATAGAATATTTTATATATATCATTATAGTTTGAAGATACAACATAACAATTTTTTATATATATAAGGTTTAAGAGAAACATACTTTACTATATCAGCATATATATATATATATTTACATGATTATTAATTTATGATATTATTGGGACTAAATTTTACATGGGAATTTCAAAAAAAAATATTATCTTATTATCTTATCGAATTTTGTTAATTTTTACACTGTCCCGACTTGGGACTAGTAAAATTTATTAATTTATAGTGTTTATTAATTTATAGAATATTAATTTATAGAGTTTTTACTGTATAGGATTAGCAGAATCTGAAGATGTGTTACCGGTTTACATTGGGGATGACCGTACTGATGAAGATGCATTCAAGGTACACTAACCAAAACACCATCGTGCATAGTTGATTTAGGATGTGATATTGACGCCATAAACGTATTTATAGGTTTTATGTGAAAGGGGACAAGGTTTTGGGATTGTCGTCTCAAAAACTATGAAGGAGACCTACGCCTCATACTCTCTCAAAGATCCATCTCAGGTATGTTCTTTCATGATTTAAAATAATAAAATATATGAAGTGGATATAAGATTTATACTTCATAGTCACTAGCTAATTAATTAATTGTAGTGTTATACTAACTGCAATGTTATAATGTGCGATGCAGGTTAAAGAATTTCTGGAGCGTTTGGTAAAGTGGAAGAAACAAAAACTTGGAGGAGAAGATGAAGAAGAAGTGATTCGTTAGACAGATGAAGTACTTTGTGTGTCTCGTAGCAAACTAAAAGGAGAGACCTTAACTTTTAGATTTTAAATTAAGTTGCTTCAATGAATAATACTGAAAGTACTAAACTTGTCATCAATACAGTCTTGTAAAAGTATTTACATGAATTTTCTTCTATAAGATTTTAGTGTTTTGGTTCTGGTCATTAGTCATCATCGAATTTTATGTGTCATTGTCATTGGCAATGTTTAAACCAATTGGTCGGAAAATATATTAATTACTAATCAACATGTATGTAAAAAATTATGTGATTATTTGAGAACAAATTCTTTTAATAATGAAAATAGACTTGTACAGTAAAATCTCTATAAATTAATTTATAGGTATATTTTTGTAACATCCGCGAACCGGAATCTCGGTTTAGGAGATGCATCGATCGATCGATGCATTATGTACATTGGTCGATGCAATGCTGGTTTTCGCGAACAAGTTTAAGCTAAACGTTGCGTTTTGGGGTTGGGGAAACCCTGAAATCGTTTATAAAAGGGGAAATTCGAGGGTTTGGTCGAGTTTACCCGTTTCTGGAGAAAAAGAAAGAGAGAAAGAAGTTCTTGAGTGTTTTTGGGAGTTTTGAGAGATTTGAGGCTGTTCCTGTAGAGATCTGTAGCTCGGATCATTGTAGGAGCTTCCTACGAGTATAAATCTTTGTTTGAGGTTCAAAATTTTCTTGGCAAAGGTGAGTGCATGACCATGGTTTATCTAAGCTTGAGATTTTCTCTGATCTGCTTGTTTATGTGTTTATTTTGCTTGTTAGAATGTTGGTGAGTCGCAAGAGGCTTTGGAAAGCTTTTTGTGGCTTTGGTTTATGTGTTTTGGTGGTTTAGGGACGGATATCCGGCGAGAAGCTTCGGGGACAAACGATGCTCGGCATGTGCATTGGTCGATGCACTTTGTTTGTCGGTCGATGCAATTAGGGATTTCGTGTAATATTGAGCATGCGTCGGTCGATGCAGTGTGAGTGTCAGACGATGCAAGATGATCCTTGCATTGGTCGATGCAATCTTGTGTCGGTCGATGCGACCCCAGTTGGTGTCGGTCGATGTATGGGTTGGTCTCGGTCGATGCAGTTGTCTGGTTTGTTGTTTGATGTTTAGAGATATCTCAATTGCTTGTGTGTATAGCTCAGTAGATGGGAGGATTGCCTCACTGAATGTTTATAAAACACTCACGCATCTCATATGTGTTGTGGTGCAGGTAAAGGCAAAGTGTGATCGTGAAATCAAGGTGATGAAGAGGAGGATGTTCTAGTGGCTCGTTGTTTGTGGTCTGACTTTTGTTAGGTTGCTAGAGTTGGGTAATTATAACATTGCTAGGTTGCTGGTTTTATGTTTTATGACTCTGTTGGATTGAATTACTGGTTATTGATTTATTATTTATTGATCATTGGTTTAAAGTTAATGGTATTGTTTTTGTTCCGCTGTTTGGTTGTTTGTGGTTAGGTGGCTAGTGGGTATGAGACCACTAGTTAATTAGTTAATTATTATTATTAAAAAAACGGGTCGGGTCGTTTCAATTTTTAATTGTTTAAATTTTTAAAAATTATGAATTGAGACAAATTTAGCAAAATAAAATTAGAATTTCGGATGTTGTAAATTTTATGGTATTGTATTGAATTTGAAATATTTTAAAAACATTATTGACAATGAATTACAAATACTATAGACAAATTCACTTATACACATGACATAAATATATTCAAATTTATGAATAAAAATATCAATTGTCATATTTTAATAGTAAATGATGCATATTTAAAAATTAGAAATTTAAAAAAAAAATAGCTGTTTTTAAGTAATGTTATAGAATATTTTATAGTACTATAGTTTGAAGATACAACATAACAATTGTTTTTTAGATATGAGGTTTAAGAGAAGCATACTTTATTATATCAGCATATATATTCAAATTTTTGTTTTGTAACAACGAAAGTAACAAGTGATAATATGTTTAACAACACAGTACCAGAACCGATGAAATCTGTAGCCATATTAGCCGTTTTATAGGTTACCGCCATTCCCTACAGCGGGTTGAGCTTTAAATCTTTCAATTGATACTGAATCGCTCCATCGTCTTCTGAAGATATTTCTTTTCCTTTTCCCTTCTGATCAGAGACTCTCTTCTTTATCTCGTTGTCGTCTCCTTTGGAAGGATCAGAAGGACAAATGTTTTTGCCTCTTAACGTGTTGAATATAGGAGCTTTTTCATCTTTTGAGGAGCGGTAACTAAGGGAGAAGAGCGACCTGGATTTGTGAATATGTTCAATTAACGCCCAACCTTTGATGCCATATGATCTCCTTGTATTGGCTCATCATTCTTACTGATTTCATATCTGAGGTATACCTTCGATGTGCGGATATGATCTTCATCATATTTGAGAGGATTTCCATATGATCTTGACCATCTAATGGTCGTACCTCCCACTCGGAATTTAGGGTAGTTTGGGGTGCTTTTTTTTATGGAAAAACAACCAAGCTCGCTCCAATTCTTGGTGTTGATAATCAAAATTTAAAATGCTCAATTCTCTTGGATGTTTTTGGAAGATCTCAACGTCTTCAATCTCTGGGATTCCAGAAGCTACATCATCCCTTTCTCAGCAACACAACCACAATCCGATAGATTTTTTCTCTGTCAATATTGAAGAAACTGTCCACAACCACATGTTTTAATAATATTTTAAGATCTAACTGTTAGATAATCAAGATTTCTAATCCTTTTTTTGTCAATTATGATTTCTTATTCATAAAATGCTTAGATATATAAATTTTAAGAGTGTTTTGGTAATAAGTCACCATCGTTTTCCAAAGTAAATAAGCCATCGTTTATTAAACAAGAAAATATTTCAAGTTATTTGGTCTATGAGTTAAACAAGAAAACATATTAACTACTGGTCTAATATTACCAATTTATAGATCATGGATGTCAATTATCTATTTAGAATTTATAAATAGATCATGTATTTCTTTTACACACAAAAATAAACTTATAATAATAGATTAATTTCTAATCAAGGACATAATTTCTCTCCAAAAATGTAAATGTTCAACAGTGAGAAAGTTAGTATTCTTGATTTTTTAATCAACTACAAATGTATATTAGAAAAATAAACTCACTCACATTCTTGTGAGACTTTTTTGTGTACATACCTTGTACTCCATAATCCATTTTTGTATTTACCGTAAAAACTATTAATTTGATTAACCAGGTGTTAGAACTCCGACCTTCCATCAAATGGGACAAGGGAAAGGCACTCGAATTTTTGCTAAACTCGTTAGGTGTCCAAATTGAGTGACAAGAAAGTTGCCATTTGTAGCTGTTTTTTCGTCTCGTATGTTTGTCTTTTGTTTGCCCCAATTTTCTCTCATGTCTTAGTGTATGTGTTTGTCTTGTGTTTGTGTAATATAAATGACGTGTGTTTCTTTACTTTATGTGAAATTTACTATTTTTGTTTTATTATTTTGTCCCAACAATTGTTGCTAGAGTTGGCCCTGTGTTTTTGTAAACAACAGCTAGTTGCCATTTGCCATTTGTAAACAAAGAGACGAAAAAAACATTACAAAGATATAAATTTGGTTGTTGTACCCATTTATTATTATTATTATTATTATTGGGCATATTCAAATAATTTTTTATAAAGAAGATGTTGTTATGATATGGAAAAGCTAATAATACTGATGATTTCCTTTGTTTAACCTCTTTTAATCAACCAAAACATACAGTAAAACCTCTATAAATTAATAAGATCGGGAACATGAAATTTTATTAATTTATAGAGGTTTTAATTTATCGATAAATTAATAATATTATCGATAAATTAATACTTTATTAATTTATGAAGAGATTTTCTCGTTTTTCTATTGAAATTTTTTTATTACAAAATAAAATACTTTTGTTATCATTCACATTATTAAAGAATTTTCTTGATTTATAATCTTGGTTATCGTAATAGGATGAATGTTAATTGTTTAATAAATTATCTAGATAAAAATAAGAAATGTTAGAGTTTAGAAAAATTGTTACTACTATCCTTCATAGTAATGATGAAGTCGCATAAGATATTGCGGTACCTTTAAAACCAATTATTAAAGAAGCAATTATCGCATCTATGACTCTTCACAATTTATGGATGCGATTTGAGAATACAACAATGAAAAAATTAGAGATGAGCTTCAACAAAAATGCAAATTCAAGAATAGACAAACAACAATAGAGTCATATTTCACTAGATTTTCTTAGATATATATATATATATATATCAGTTTATATGATTATTAATTTATGATATTGATGGAACTACATTTTTACATAGGATTTCAAAAAAAATTATTATTTTATCGAAATATGTTATTTTTTACACCGGTCCAACTAAGGACCAGAAGAACCTATTAATTCATAGCGAGTATTAATTTATAGAAATTCTACTGTACATAACAGATCCCTGCTATATGCGGAATTACACGATTTCTTGGACTCGAATTTCGGTGAGATATATTGGAACATGGTCTGGTGATTATAAATATTTGACCACTAGCAATGTTATAATCTGCGATGAAGGTTAAAGAATTGATGGAGCGTTTGGTAAAGTGGAAGAAACAAAAACTTGGAGGAGAAGATGAAGAAGAAGAAGTGATTCGTTAGATAGATGAAGTACTCCGTGTGTCTCATAGCCGGTCCTTGTATACATGGGACTAGTAGCAAACTAAAAGGAAAAACCTTAACTTTTGGATTTTAAATTATTGTTTCAATGAATGATACTGAAGATAACTTGTCATCAACACAGTCTTGTAAAAGTATTTACATGAATTTCTTTTATAAGATTTAGTGTTTTGGTTATGGTCATTAGTTATCATCGAATTCCATGTCTCATTCTCATCGGCAATGTTTAACGCAATTGGTTGGAAAATATATTAATTACTAATCAACATGTTTGTCTTTGTCCAAAAAAAAAAAAAAAAACTAATCAACATGTTTGTAAAATTTTATGTGATTCTTTGAGAACAGATTCTTTTAATAATGAAAATAGACTTGTATATGGTCACAACTCACTGCAATTTAAATAAATAAAAAAATTGTTTGAGAAAACAATTTAAATAAATATTTTTTGATCTCATCTACTTTATTAAACTATGCGAATGTATAAATTAACAAATAGAGTATATGATAGTTCGCGGTTCAGTTAATGTTGACGTTTTCGGGTAAATGACAATAAAAAAAACTAGAACCCAGCCGTGCGGTGTAAACAAAAATATGAATCTATATAAAGATGTATATTACTCAATAAGCTAATGATTAAAATCGTCTTAATCTATAGTTTAGTCGTTGTCAAGTCTGAGTTGTGTAGCGGCAAGTCCGGAATTAAAATCCTATTATTCCTATCCACTTCCCATAATATACTCTATTGCATTTTTAAAATGTTAGGATTGGTATTATTTTTTAAAACTATTCAGGTTAATAACTTAGATTAAAAGACCTAGAGTTATTATTATTTATTTTTTAATTTCCTGATAGCTTAGGGAATCAAAAATTTAAAAATATAGTGTCGACAGAATGTATTCCTTTTCCTAGCAAAGCATATTCCATTGTTTTTAAAAAACCAATTAGAAAAACTAGAATTCAACTTAACCCCTTTGATTTTTAAATATTCCGTCTGGGATATTATATCCAGTTGAAAGAATCTTTTATTATATATTTTGGATCCATTCGTTTTCTAATTTTGTCTTTAGGACAAAGCAAATATTTCGTATTGAATCTGATGAATACAAATGCCAAGTGGACAAGTTTACAAACCCACAAATTAAGAATCAGCATATGGTAAAACTTATTCATCCATCCATTCCATAACCTTCTACCTTTGACACTAAGGGTTTGAATGGTAACTGCAGTTAAGACGGCCAAATCTGTCTGCGATCTAGAGCGTTCTATTTTTAGGTAGTAAATGGTTGTCACGGACCCAATGGTTTTGTCCATTTGTGGTTTTATTCACATTTTAGTTACCATTCAGCTTCTATCATCAGTAAAATGGACATAAAAAATATATATATTAAAAAACTGAAAAAGCAAAAATTGACAGATAAATAGAAGGACCGCAGCTAGAAGCAGTACATGCAACAAAAGAGGAGTGGACGCGTCCACTGCAAAGTGGTTTGCTTTTGACTGACCAATCAAAACTTTTTTTTTTCTTTTGAATTTAATTTGTTTTTGTATTTTGTCTTTATAAACGGGAAGAACCAAACTGCTTCCACCATTTACTCTTATATTTTGCTACCGAATTTCACTACAAACAATACACAAAAAAAATCTTTTCAACATTTTTTTTCTTTGTTCAGCTTCATCATTATAAAAAAAGGTTTTAGCATTAATCAAGGTAAATAATATCTCTTTTCATATTTTCATCTTTTTAATATGTTGTATTAAGGAAATTTAAAATTTTTAAAAAATTATAATAATATTTAGAATAGAATAAAAGTAGTCTAATTTGTCTGCCTTTTACCATTCGGCTCATAAAACCGTCTTTTGGGTCCACTTCAACCGCTTTGTCCGCTTTGATCACTCCAACCGCTTTAATGCTGTTTTGTCCGCTGTGTTCGTTGTGTCCGCTCCGTTTTGACCATTGTTACCATTCAAACCCTTAAAGCAGACAATAGACCGCTGCGGACCAACTCTATTTGTATGCAAAAGCGGTCCGCAGTTGGTCCGCTGCGGTCTTGTCTCTATTTTATTTGGACCGCACCACTACGAACTACATTTACTAAATGGTAAATAAAAACTGGTTCAGTCTGCAGATAGGTTTATCCGTCCCAACTGTTGCAACCATTCACCCTCTAAACCACCCACCACTAGACCATCATCATCAGATCACCACCATTTTAATTAGTCGTTTTAACATTAAAACTTAAAAGTGACGTTGTTATAAACATTGTTAATTATCACTGATAAGGAAGTTACAATTCAAGATGACAATAAATATTAAATATCACTAACATTCAACTAAAAGCTTTTTAAATGTGCACGGAGCATTGCAAATTTTTTAATTGCTGATAATATTCCTCATTAAAGAAAAAGGGAATTTCTTCATTGATTCTACGAATAGAAAATGTGTTGTATCTAATTTAAATATACAATGTGACCCTTCGATCCCTTCCAGAGGCCAAAAAGTTCAGATTTGCATTCATCGTACATAGAATGATAGAAGTATTTGTTAAATTTGGTCCATTCAATTTCGCAGTAATGTCTAATCTATATATTCTTGTTAGTAAATTGATATAAGAAGATTTGAATCAGGTGATCAAGAAAAAAAAGATATGAATGGAATATAAGATTCAATTATATGATTCTTCTTCGATAATGCCTGGTAATGGATCGAGATAATTGTAAACAATGTTAAAAGCAGCGTGGACCGTTCGATCAAGAACGCTTATAGAGACCGTCCGATGTCTCGTTTTGAAAACATCAAACGAAAAAAAACAAAAACAAAAATATATTTCTAATTTTGTTATTCGATTTTCCCAAATAAAAATATCATTAAAGGACGGCATTGAATCTGAAAGTGACATGCCTAAAATGATTCTTCTTTGTTCTTTCTAATTTTTATTTTTTATAATATAAAAGTAAATATATTAAAACCCTTCATCCTCCTCTTCCTTATTTAAACTCCTCTGTTACACTCTCCAAACTCTTAAGCAAAATTAATTGAAAGTGAAGAGAAAAAAAAAACACACAGAGAGTCTCTCTTTTGTTTAGAAGTTTCTTAAAATAATGGACGTTTTTGATGGCCTTCCCGATCCGATCATCGTCGACATCTTGAACAAAGTTGGTGACGTTAGAACCATACTTCGTTGCAGCTCCCTCTCCAAACGTTTCAACTCGCTTGTACCTCAGTCCGAGTCACTCATCCTCCGACTTGACCACTCCGAGTCCGATTCACCCAACATTTTCCGATCTTTATTCAACTCCTTTCATGGTCTCCTCTCTCTTTTCTCTAAACCGGCCAAACCGATCCCAACCACGGCTCTATCTCCGAGTCACCCTTCCAAGATTCTCTCACGTTTCGACAAGATCCGGAGTTTGGACGTCGAGCTTCCACGTGGCGATGTAAAACTCGACAAAGGCGCTGCCGTTAAGTGGAAAGCCGAGTTTGGGAAAACTCTCAAGAGCTGCGTCGTCGTTACCTTCCGTTCCGCCGCAACCGTGTCTCCTCCCGTCGTCGTCGACGGTGAGTCGGACGCCGAGTTCGTGAATGGACTGAAGACGCGCGTCGTGTGTACGATAAACTCCTTGATGGCTGCGTCGACCCGTCATTACTTGATGAGCGAAGTCGTGAAGGAGCATGAGGCGATGGAGAGTTTGGTTATACGTGACGTAGAAGGAGAAGGGATGGTGGTGATGGACGCTGAAGGGCTTAGAGAGTTCAGATCGGCGCGTGGGGAATACGAGGAGGGGCGCGTGGTGAGAAACCGGAGGAGTGTGGTACCGAGCGTGAAGATGAGTATGAGACACGCGCCGTCGGTTAAGCTTAAGAGTAGTGGCGTATGTTTAGAATCCGCGACCCTCGTGATCGTACGGCCAAGCGGAGTAGAATACGACGTCGGAGATGATGCTGAGCTGGCGACGGAAGCTTTCGCCGGAAACTGTATGTACGGTGAAGCGGTCGTCGCTTTGTTAAAGTGTAAGAAGACGGCTTTAGAGATGAATTCATTTTAAATTAAAACTTTTGTTGGGCCTTGTAATGGGCCTTTTGGATGATGCTTGTAAAATATGTTTTTCTTTTCTCTCTCTCTCTCGTGTGCCGTGTGCGCATTTTTATAATACGGTGTACAAATAAAAGTTGGCTTTACACTTTTCTTGGCGTTCAAATTTGGTTAATCGTTCGAAGCATATACGGATTTTGATCCTTGCGACAAAAAGATTCATTAACATGGCATGAATGGTACCTAAAAACGTCAGAAGTTTTACTATAAAAAACGTCAACCAATCCATGTTGCATCTTGTGATCAGTTTAGTTTATATTTGGAAACCGATGTAGCTTAAAAAGTACACAAGCACAGTATGAAAGATACATATACATTGTTCTAATAGGCTAATAGCCTATTTAAAGAGTTATTAAAACGTGGACCGGTTAGCTTAAACACTAATAATTTATGAAAAAGGCATGATATAACATGATACTAATTTAAGAAATGACGGCATTAAATCATGATTCCGTAACATTACATGATTGATAGAAACTATATATGCAGAATTGTATTATATATGCCACTCGATTGTTTACCAAACATAATTGTCTTTTTTGGACGTTGAAAGAACCATACATTACTATAGTTCTTTACCGCCGCTAAGCATCATCACCTTCTTCCATTCTTTAAACTTATATGAGTAGTGACTTAAAATTTAATCATCAATGGTTTTAGATTCCTTTACTTTAAGTAATAAAAAAATCGATAAATGATTGATTCTGATATCATTGAAAACACCTAATCTATTCCTGTAATCATTGTCGTAGGCTCGTAACCATCGAGTAGCATTATGACCAAAAGGTCGTTGATTAATCATTAACAAACTAAATAAATCACGTTATTTGTACTTTTTAGCTGCGGAGTTATATAAAACGTGAGGTTTATACGATTGAAGATGTGGTCCAGACATTTAACTTGATTATGAAGACGATTTAGTTCTTTGAAACAAATTGTATAACAGATTAATATCTCTTGTAGTTGTTAAGCAAAGCTTTTTATTAGTGCGGATATTAGCTCAACTATAGCCCATAGTCACGAATGATTAAATCCAAAACACTAAAGAGAAGTGGTAGCCAAAACCATTTAAAAATTGGTATATATATATATATATGTGATGTTTGATCAAGTAATTTTCTATTCTAAGCATTTAATTAAGCAATCTTTAGGCCATTGGTTTGGTTATGCTGTAAAATATTAATAATGTTAAATAATTTCATATTCGTAGTGAAGGTCTGATAAACCTAATTCTGTTTTTGGATTTCATAGGAGAGATTCAAGTCGAATTGAATACGAGAGATACAAGTCAACATAGTTTGCATCAATTCAAAGAAAAAAAACGTTTTGTCGTCAGTTCTCTTTCATTCATTTAATCTGGTATAGTAAAGTTGAAAAAGAGAAAACCTTTTAAAATTTCCCAATTATATGCCTACTTGATCATCAACCATCACCATTGTCACATTCGTATCCGCCTTTAAAATAATCTATATAAATAACAAAATGTTTTTTACAGCGATCGGTTAATATATATGCGTAGAGTTTTATAGAATAGATTATACTTGATACTTGATGCTTGATACTTGATACTTGATACTTGATGGTAGCAATCAAAACCACATAATGATGATCAGTTTACTTTAATATATAGTTTTAAATAAAAAAAGATTTCTCAAAAGCTAAAGCTTGCGAAGCTGTCAGCACAAAGGTCTAAAATAAACAAAAATTTAAAGAAAAAAAAGAAGAGGAAAGCAATTTTAAAACCAGGAGCAGAACTCATAAAAAGCTAAAATCACCATCATCAAGATCGATCCTATATATCTAGGAAACAAATCGAAGAAGAAGAGAAAATCAAATTGGAAAAAAATGATCAGAGGAGGAGGAAAGTCTTCAGGTTACTCAGCAGATTTAATGGTTTGTTTCCCTTCAAGAACACATTTGTCTTTACCTTCCAAATCCATTTCTAGCCCTTCTAATTCCTTTAACCGCCGTCAAAATGCTCCACACCACCGCCGTAGCCTCAGTAAGCTCTCAACCAGTGGAGTCCGTCAGAATCGCGGTGGAGGAAGGGAGATAGCAGAAGAACCTACGTCTCCGAAAGTCACGTGTGCTGGTCAGATCAAAGTGCGGCCGAGCAAAGGCGGCAACGGTGGGAGCAAGAACTGGCAGTCTTTGATGGCGGAGATGGAGAAGATACATAGAAGCAAGTCGGAGAGTAAGTTCTTTGGGATCAAGAAAGATGTCTTGGGCTTCTTGACTTGTCTCCGTGATCTCAGCTTTGATTTCCGGTGTTTCGGTGCGTTTCCTCCTGTGGATGTGATCTCAGATGATGATGAAGAAGAAGAGGAAGAGGAAGAGGACGAAGAAGATGAAAGCTCGGGGACAGTTTTCTCGAAATGGTTTATGGTTCTACACGAGAAGCAGAACAATGAAGAGTGTGTTGACGAAAAGGAAAACGCGTTTTCTGATGTTGAAACTGCGGTTCCGCCGCCAAACGCGTTGTTGCTGATGCGGTGTAGATCTGCGCCGGTTAAGAATTGGTTAGAGGAGAAGGAAGCAGAAACAGAGGAAGGTGGCAACACTGAAAAACAGAGCGGAGAAAAAGAAGAAGAGAATGATACAGTGAGAAAGAAGAAGGATTTGAGATCATTGATGGAGGAAGAGACGAAGAAGATGAATTTGGTAGTGATGGATTACGACACAAACTATTACAAACTCTCTGCAGACATCGCCAAAGAAACTTGGGTTGTCGGTGGAATTCAAGATCCTCTGTTTCGTAGTCGAAGCTGGAAGAAGTGATCTATTTTACTCCCTTTGTAAACATTAACACTTTTTCTTGTAAATTTGAAGTAAGTATTTGTATTTACAATAATACTGTTGTGAAAAAAGATTTGAGACTGGTTTCATACATATGTTTCACTTTACTTTGTTACGTAAGTCCAAGTTTGTATGTACGAGTTTTTTTTATTATTACTACATACGTTTGGTGCACAAGTGTCTTTACTACAAAATTTCTTATCTATATTAACATTATTATTAAGTACATTTTGTCTTATGTCTTTTAAATTTTGTTTATTTAAAATTTTATTTACAATAATAACCTTGGTTTCCAAAAATAACATTACTTCAGATTTTGTTTCCTAAATATTTTACATGTCATTCTAACTAAAAAAATACAGCAGAATAAATATGGAAACATAAACTATATTTCACCACACTTTCTATTGTGTATTAAATATATTCTATATATGAATCATTTACAAACAAATAAAACAACAATTTGATTCATATTTTGTTTTTCAAAACCTGTGAGCTTTAATTCTTAATGTAATAAGAACTTCGATTCATATTTATTTAAATATTATAATTAATATATATAAACTTAATAAAATTTTGAAATATTACAAATATGTAAATTCTTTTTTTAAAATACTATATAATATGATTATATAGTAGATAAGTTATAAAAAGAACATATTGGAATTAATAAAATATCATTAAATTTGTGCTAACACGAGTTAAATCCTTATTTTATTATTTGTCAACACTATTAATATTAGAATATTTGACACATAGAAATTAAGTTAATTTAACTAAGATTGTGTAAAATAATTAAATCATTAGGAAAAAGGTGATTTAATCATAGCTTATAAATGACTTACTATGTATTTAGATCCCTTATTTTCTGTTATAATAATTAACAGTCAAAATAGAATCTCAAACACTAAACATAACAAACTAAATATAACAAAGAAATGGTAATGAAGTATATTGCGGGTTAAAAATTAATATAAACATTTAGCCAGAGCATTCTTTGAAAATATTAAGGCTACAAGCCCATTTTTTTGTGGAGCCAATTATATATTAATATTTAAAAAAAAAACTTGAAAAACACAAAGAATATTAGAAAAGATTTGAACCATTGACCTTTAGTACTAATATCCTACCTTTTGACCAGTAGAACTAAAAAAGTTTTTAAAAAAAAAGCCGAATATTCACTATCTTAGCCGCACAAACGGTTAGCATGTACTTCACCTGCCTTTGTCAAAAGCCGGCTCTGCATTTAGCTGCACAAACGGTTAGAAAATTTAGTTATTTATCTATATGGAAAACATCAAATATTTAACAAACAAATATAATAATATAAAATATAAATAGTAATAAAAATTATATTCGATGTATGTACGAGGCCCAAGTTTGTTAGATTGATCAGTGATGGTACCTTACCTTTACCTACCAAACAATTCGATTTACTCAAATCATGAAAATCAAAAAGTCCAGTGATAGAATATACGATTGGTTAATGGCCCAACGAAACACACAATAAGAAGTGGGAAAGACACGCACATGATATCATTGATATGTTTCAAGCCCATGTATATTGAATTATTGATTGATCCAAATACGAAATCAGATTACGTAAGAACTAGATACTAATCAACGTAAACATAAGCTTTAGTACTTGACGTTGACGCAGAAGCAACTGATAGTTTGGATGGTGACCCGAAGAGTGGAAATTGCGAGGAAGTAAGACTCAGGGAAGCCATAATACGCAGCTACTAGCAATTAAAAGTGGTCAAAAAGCGAGTAGCTTGTGTCAGAAGCCATCGTTTTCGTTGCCTTCCCTAATTTGGAAACTATATTAATGATATTCCTAGTCATACTTATGTCTTGACTCAAATTTATACTAACAAGAAATAGAAACTATTGACTATGGGAAACCAATTTCTAGAGCAATAGTCAATATATTACGGTCTGTCTATTAAGATCGATGATTATATCAGGAAACTCAAATAAATTCCACGAAGTTTCCAATAAAAAGATGATACGTCTGTTGACAAATTACGAACATATAATTTGTTTCGCGAAATTAAATTACTTTGATTTCTTACTTTTGTTTTGTTATTGTGCTTGTGCATATGTAATATAATATAGCATTCAAAAGATATGTTATAGTTTTGTTTCGTAATTCTTTTCTTCACAGTTAGATACAGTTTGCGCTATATATATTGAATTTGTATTTTCCAAAAATATATGCGAATTAGTGAACTAATTTTTTTCTCGGTTAAGTAATTGATGCAATGCGAAGCGTTTTCTATAGAATAAATACACCAAAGTTACAATGTAGGTAAATTTTTTTATTTTATAATGATGACTACTGACATTAGAGTTAAACATTTAAATCAATGTGGACCTTAAGCCTAAATAATGTGTGTTATTCTACTTATTTTTCATAGCATTATATGAATTCATTAATAAGAAAATAGCATGTTATTTTAGGTTTTAAGTAATATTTTAAGATTTAACTGTTAGATAATTAAGATTTATAATTCTTAAAATGCTTAGAGATGTAAATTTTAAGAGTGTATTGTAATAAGCCACCCGTTATATATATATATATATATATATATATATATATTAAAAAAAAAGATCTTAAGTTATTGGTCTATGAGTTGAAAAAGAAAGAGTTAACTATTAGTCTAATATAAACCCATTCATAGGCCATGGATGCCAATTATCTGTTTAGAATTTATAAATAGACAATCATCCTACACTGTAGATCATTTATCTCTTTTACACACACAAAAATACTGAAACATATAATGATAAAGACCTTATCAAGAACATAAGTTCTCTCCAAATATAAACATTCAACTCAGTGAAGGTTAGCATTGTTGATTTTTTAATTAAGAACAAAAGAATATATGTTTGAAAAATAAATTCACTCACATTCTTGTGAGAGGGGACACATATATAATTTTAGAGATACATAATTTTTTTTACTTATAATCTAAAATAAAACCTATCTAATAGTCCCCAATTATTTTTTGTGTAATTCAGATCTCTGACAAAAATAGTAACAAATGAGTAAATCTTGCCCTTTTAGTCGCAAAATCTTTAAATCCAATTGACTTATTATTAAGAGAATTAAAAAGTTTACAATAACACATCATTACTTAATCGCTTAGTAAACTAAAAAAAAATTAGAATTTGTTTTTAAAAACCCTTCCCTTTCTCTCCTTGCTCTCTCTCTCTCTCTCTCTCTCTCTCTCTCTCTCTTTGTTAGTGAGCTTCTCAAACACTTTTGTCTTTTTTGTTTCTGTATAATTTGTGTTGTGTGCCTTTTAGATTGTGTTCTGTGTGTGTTTTTCTGTAGAACAAACGAGAAACAGAGATGATGATGAGAGGTGAATTTGGAGAAGCTTCGTCTCCTCCTTCGTTTCTCTCACGTTCTCCTTCGTCTCCTCTTCAAACCCAATCACATAATCATCATCATCACTCTCAAAACTTCAATCGTCACAATCAAAATCTCTTTCTCGGTGACTCATCTTATAGTTCGAGTAGGTTCTGTCTCAGATCACCGTCTGATTACTCCCTCTCGAGTTACTTCTCGAACGGGTTGTGTTCCTCTGAAGATGGTTCGTCTCAGTTCGCTTCTCCTCCACTCGATGGGATGATGACGACGAAGTGTAGTCTCGGTGGTGACGATCTGGGTCTTTGCGAAAGTTTCGATCTTTTGAATGTTGGTGAAGAAGGAGACAAGACTCTTCATCATGTACGAACAGATCAGACTCATCACCAATACAACAACCAAAAGAGCAATTTTGGAAACTACGAAGCTAGTGGTGGTGATGGTGGGTTTCGTTATTACTCTGGTTTTGGTGTTGATCAAAAGGATCAACCTTTACTGTTCCCAAACCAAAACGATCAAATCCTCAATTCTGTGAATTTGGGATTGCAGAGTTTTAACAATAATTACTCTGTTCCATCAATGGTTCATCGAACATTGTTTGATCATCAAGGCAGTAGCAGTAACAAGCCTCCTCAGAGTCTTCTTCCTAAAGTATCTGAGTACCAGGGTTATGTTTACATAATGGCTAAAGATCAGCATGGATGCAGATTCTTGCAGAGGGTCTTTGAAGATGGAAGTGCTTTAGATGCTATGATCATTTTCAATGAGGTGATCCCTCATGTTGTTGAGCTTATGATGGATCCTTTTGGGAATTACTTGATGCAGAAACTTTTAGATGTTTGTAATGAAGAACAAAGAACACAGATCATACTCATGGTCACTTCTGAACCTGGTCAGCTTATTCGTATATCACTCAACGCTTACGGGTAAGAGTGTTCTGTATTTATTGATGTTTACTATATGATCAGTTTGATGTTAAGTTAAAGGTTGTTTCTTTTGTGTGTGTGGTGAAGTACACGAGTTGTTCAGAGATTAGTGGAATCAATCAAGACTAGGAAGCAGATTACTTTGGTGAAATCAGCTTTGAGACCTGGATTTCTCAATCTCATTAAGGATTTAAATGGGAATCATGTAATTCAACGTTGCTTACAGTGCCTTAGTACAGAAGATAACGAGGTAAAAGAGAGATCTTTGTTTTTTTTTTTTTTTTTTTCAATCTTTAGGTTTATGGATATACTGATATAATTAATTACTCTTTGTAGTTCATCTTTGAAGATGCTACAAAGTATTGTATAGATATCGCGACACATCGACATGGATGCTGTGTGTTACAAAAGTGCATTGCTTATTCCAGTGGACAACATAGAGAAAAGCTTGTAACTGAAATCTCAAGAAACAGTCTCTTCCTTGCTCAAGACCCTTACGGGTAAATTTTACTGTCTCATGTAACAAAGTATTGAACCTAGAGACATAAATGTGATAATAAGATTTAATCTAGACAACTCTCTTTTTTCTTGATCAAACTTGCAGGAACTATGCGGTCCAATTCGTTCTATAACTGAGGGATTTTTCTGCGATTGCAGCGATGCTTTCGCAGTTGAAAGGGCATTATGTAGAGCTTTCGATGCAAAAGTTCAGTAGCCATATGGTGGAACGATGCTTAACACATTGTCCAGAGAGCCGTCCTCAGATCGTGCGTGAACTCATCTCTGTTCCTCATTTCGATATACTAATTCAAGACCCTTATGCTAATTTTGTCATCCAAGCTGCTCTTGCTGTCACCAAGGTACGTTCAAAAAGCCAAGTCAAGTTTGAAAGTTTCTTTTAATATTCCTAACGTTTTGATTCTAGAGTGTTCAAAGTTTTTGTGGGATGTTAATTACAGGGTTCACTTCATGCCACACTTGTTGAAGTCATCAGGCCTCACTCGATTCTGCGTAACAATCCTTATTGCAAAAGGATCTTCTCAAGAAATCTCTTGAAGAATTGAAGTTCAACCGGCTCATTCTCTGGTGGATATGAGTCTGTAATCTCAAAACGTGTTGTTGTTTCTTCTTCCCTAAGTTTGTTTGTTGTTATGAATAATCTAAAACCCTACTAAGTAATCACTCTAGGCAATGTCTACTATCCAGACGATGTTCTCCTGTTGTTGTCAAAAAAAAAGAAAGGGAAATATCAAATTATCTAATGAATGAGATTTATTTCGCCGAGACTAAACATCTAAATATTGAGATATTAAGATAAAAGATTTGACTATTTCTAAATCTGATTTTCTAGTGTCTAAAATTAGCTATAAAAGATTCTAATTTTGTTAGTAGAACTATTGTTATGAGATCGTGATCTTTTTGTTATAGAAAGGATAATAACTGATTTTCAAAACAAAATATTTCTTTTGGAGTTCTATGTTTTGTAAATTAATTGAAATATTTACGCTTTGAAACAAAAAAATCAGATATTTATGCTATGGATTCCAATATTTTGCAAGGTAGTTGAGATCTTTGTTAGAAATTTAAAATCAATACTAATTTTAACTAAATATCGTGTAGTTAAATATCAATTTGACTTGCAAAATATTCGAAATTTTCAAATCCATAGAAATATGTTGGTATATGAAGTTGAAACCTACTTCCAAAGTCCCTAATTAAGATGATAGCTAGGTTCATACAAGAGACTGTTCCATAATCTTGGAAATGCCAATTCAGAATGGGTTATATACTGTAGAAATCGTTCATCGGATCAAAATAGATTATGTACAATTTTATAATTGAAACTAACTCGAGCTGAATGACACTCTAAAATGAAACCCATGTTCGTTAAATACTATTGTGAGATTTCGGTCCAGTTCCGCATGGTGGACCAGAGACAGCCTATTGGACCTCAGATAAAAGAAAGGCTCATGTTCTAGGTTGTTCTTGGTAACGGTCGACAAAAGCAGTCAACACTCTATATTTGTCTCTTAGCTGAAGCGTACGGGTTCATCGCTATGCTGGTAAGGATAAAGTTTGATTCACCTAGGTTTTATGACCTGTCAAGGGTGCATCAACAAGGCGGTATAAATATAGGACAAGAGTGCAGTGACGGCAACAAGCAGAAAAAATAGAGTGAGCATTGCAAGAGAGATAAATATAGAGAGATTGAGAGAAGAGAGAACTTAGCTTCTTCTTGCTCGGTTGTATAGGCTCTCTAGAGATCTTGTAATCGGTTGTCTTTCATTCTATAAAACCTTGTGAGCTGGTTAGTAAGCTCACCAAGACGTACCTTGGTCACATTGACCTTGGGAACTTGTAAATCCGTGTGTCGTCTTCTCTTCTCTCTCTGCTTCTCTTATTCTTCTTCTACAAACAACAACAAACACAAGAAAGATAAGCATTCTCAGTCGGGTTCAAGAAGTTAAAACTCTTACAAGTGGTATCAGAGCTACGGTTTCAAGAATAAAAGGTATTGTTTTATCTGTCTTAAACCTAAAGGAGTCGGAAGATCTAGATTGCGCAAGTATAGGATCCTACTTGGTTTCTGAGTCTAGAAAGGTGGTCTGGAACTCTAGTTGCATATCTGGTTGTGAGTCGGGTTGTTTAGGGCTGGTTCTGTGAGGGTGTTGTCCGGTTATCTTCTATAGCTAGATTCTGATCAAGTCTAGTCAAGGTAGGATAGATGGAACCTACTCATAGTAAGTTTGAAGTGGATAAGTTTGATGGGGAAGGTGATTTCTCCATATGGAAGCACCGGATGTTGGGACAACTTGAGTTATTCGGTCTACTATCAGTTTTAAAGATCGAAGAAACATCTGGAATGGAGAAAGAAGATGAGTCAGATCCAAAGTGGATAGCTAAGGATAGAAGGGTCAGAAATCTGATAGGTATGAGCGTGACTGATATGGTGTTAAGGAAGATAATGAAGAACAAGTCTGCAAAAGGGATGTGGGACGAGTTAGAGTCACAATATCAAGACAAGTCACTGCCAAACCGATTCTATCTAAAGCAACGGTTTTACAGCTTCAGAATGGAGGAAGACAAGAACTTAGACAAGAATCTGGACGTGTTTAATAAACTCGTTTCAGATTTGGCAAGTCTTGAGGTGGAGCTAAATGATGAGGATCAGTCTGTTATTCTTCTGAACAGCCTACCATCACATTTTGCACAACTGGTTTATACGTTGAAGTACAAAGGAAGAAAAGAAACTATCACTCTAAAGGAGATAGTTCAGTCAGCCTACTCAGTAGAAACAGAACTGAAACAGAAAGGTAACTACTTAACAAAGACAAACGGTGAAGGTCTCTTTCTTCAGCAGAAACCAAAGTTTGAGAAGAAAGGAAATGCCAACGCGAAACAACAAAACAAAGGAAAGGAGAAGGTTAAAACCAAGAAGACATGTTGGGTTTGTGGAGCTGAGGGACATTTTAAGAAGGATTGTCCGAAGAAAGGTCAAGAGGAAGCTGGTGTCGGACAAGGTATTGACTCGGAGCCTATGATGTTAACAGCTTCAGAAACACATGTGAGAAGCGGGTGGATTCTTGATTCAGGCTGCTCATATCATTTAACATACAGAAAGGATCTAATGTATGATCTAGAAGAGATAAACGGAGGGAAGATCTTAATGGGAAATGATTCTTACTGCGAGATCACGACTATAGGAAAAGTCAAGATTGTCAACTATGACAATACCATTGTCATTCTGACTAAGTTCAAATACTCACAAACTGCTAAGAGAAACCTGATATCTCTCGGACAACTGGAGTCACATGGTTGTTGGTTCCAGTCAAGAGATTTCAGATTGAGAGTTTTCAGTGGAGAAAAGGAAGCACTAGCAGGTGATTATAAAGATACTCTCTATATCTTAGATGGAAAAGCAGTAATAGAGCAAGCAAATACAGCAATCAAGGATGGAGATAAGACTATGCTTTGGCATAGCAGGTTAGGACACTTAAGGGAAAAGAGCTTACAACTACTGGCTAAGAAGGAGATGATCAACACCAAATTCATCTCAGAATTAAAAGAGTGTGAGCATTGCATTTTGGGAAAGTGTCACAAACTATCCTACAAAACTGGGAAACATACGTCAAGGGACAAGTTGGAGTATATTCACTCAGATCTTTGGGGATCTCCAAATGTCACCCCAAGCTTGTCAAAATGTCAGTACTACATTTTGTTTGTAGATGACTTCTCAAGAAAGGTGTGGGTCTATTTTCTAAGAACTAAAAATGAAGCGTTCAACAAGTTTGTGGAGTGGAAAGCGTATGTTGAAAATCAGAGTGGAAATAAGCTTAAGACTTTAAGAACCGACAATGGTCTAGAGTATTGCAACAGATTGTTCGAAGATCATTGGAAGGCTCTCGGTATTCAGAGGCACAAGACGTGTCCATACACCCCTCAACAAAATGGAGTTGCTGAGAGATTAAACATAACCATACTTGAGAAGCTCAGGAGCTTATTGAGTGAAACCGGTTTAAGCGAGACATTTTGGGCAGAAGCAACATCAACTATGGTGTATATGATAAACAGAACACCATCTACTCCTCTAAATTTTGAAGTGCCTGAGCAAGTCTGGACAAGGTCAAAACCAGACTATGATCATATGAAGAGGTTTGGATGCTTGGTGTACTATCATGTGGATCAAAGAAAACTTAAGCCTAGGGCTAAGAAGGGAATCTTCATGGGATACCCACAAAGAGTTAAAGGCTACAGGATATGGAGTCAAGAGGAAAGAAAATGTGTCATAAGTCGAGATGTCACATTCTGGGAAGACACTCTCTACAAGGATGTGATAAGAAATGAATCAACAGGAAAGGAAAAGGTTGATGTTGTCTTACCAGAAGAAATCCGAGAAATTGAAGTGTCAAGAGAACATGGTGAATCTTCAGCTGGAGGTAAAGCTCATCATGAGACAGAAGCTGAGAAGGATTCAAGTCAAGGACTTGAGTTAACAAGATCACCGTCCAATCTAGAAACCTATCTTCTGACCAGAGATAGAGAAATAAGAGTTATCAAACCACCAAGCAGATTCGATGATTGTGATGTGGCGGCTTATGCTCTTACCATGGCAGAATTAGTTGAGATTGAAGAACAAAAGACTTTTCAGGAAGCCATGGAAAGCAAGCATAAAGAGGAATGGAGTGGAGGAGCTGATGAAGAGATGGCCTCACATGATAAGAATCAGACTTGGAGACTGATTGAAAGACCAGAAAGACAGAAGGTTATAGGGTGCAAATGGGTGTTCAAACTAAAACCAGGAGTCGAAGAACCAAGGTTCAAGGCCAGATTGGTGGCAAAGGGATACACTCAAGTCGAAGGGATTGACTACAATGAGGTCTTCTCTCCGGTAGTCAAACACACCACCATCAGGCTGATGTTATCGATCGTTGTCAACAGAGATCTAGAACAAGAGCAGTTAGATGTCAAGACAACTTTCTTGCACGGAAAACTTGAAGAAAGGATTCTTATGGAGCAATCAGAGGGATATAATCAAGGAAACAATAAAGTCTGTTTGCTCCAGAAATCTCTCTACGGCTTGAAACAGTCTCCAAGACAGTGGAATTTGAGGTTTGACAGGTTCATGAAGGATCAGGGATTCATCAGAAGTGAATATGATCCGTGTGTTTACTTTAAGTGTTATTGAGAAGAAGAATACGTATACATACTGCTCTACGTGGATGATATGTTTGTGGCGGCTAAAGAACTTGAAGAAATCAAAAAGGTAAAGGAAATGCTAAGTACCGATTGATATGAAAGATTTGGGACCAACAAAAAGAATTTTGGGGATGGACATCATCAGAGATAGAAAGAAAGGCACTCTGATTCTGTCTCACAAGGACTACATTGAAAAGGTCCTAAGGGGTTTTGGTGTAACCAATTCTAATCCAGTTCAGACTCCGATGGGTTGTCATTTCAAACTCTCTGGTACCTCTACAGAAGATAAACCAGAAATGGAATTCAAGATGAGAGGCGTACCTTATTCAAGCGCTGTGGGAAGCATCATGTACGCAATGGTTGGGTCGCGACCAGACATTGCTCATGTTGTTGGCCTGGTTAGTCGGTTTATGAGCTCTCCTAACACACAACATTGGGAAGCAGTTAATTGGATACTAAGGTATCTAAGTACAAGCTCAAACTGTTTGTTAACTTTCAGAAGATCTAACGAGTTTGAGGTAGTAGGATTTTGCGACAGTGATTACGTACCTGACCTGGATAGAAGAAGGTCGGTCACGGTCTATGCTTTCCAAGTCGGAGGGAACACGGTCAGTTGGCGATCAGGTCTGCAAAAGATTGTAGCTATGTCATCGACAGAAGCGGAATATATGGCATTAGCAGAAGCAACAAAAGAAGCTTTATTGCTTAAGAGAATTACCAGTGAGTTGGGATTTCCTCAGAAGACTGCAGAGATCTTCTGCGACTCACAAAGCGCCATCTGCTTAGCCAAGAACAGTGTCTTCCACAAGAGGACGAAGCACATCCAGATACGGTATCACTTCATCAGAGATGTTATTGCGGAAGGGGATCTGGTTGTGACTAAGATTGATACCAGGATCAATCCAGCCGACATCCTCACCAAATCAGTACCGGTACAGAAGTTTGAGGATGGAAGGAGTGATCTGAGAGTACTCAGACACTGAATCTAGCTCGGAGTGAGCTAGGGCTTCGACTGAAGTGTCGAAGGATCCGAAAGGACAAAAGAGATGTTCTTCGGGTGTTATGTCGGAACAGGATCGAGGTGGAGAATGTGAGATTCAGTCCAGTTCCGCATGGTGGACCAGAGACAGCCTATTGGGTCTCGGATAAAAGAAAGGCCCATGTTCTAGGTTGTTCTTGGTAACGGTCGACAAAAGCAGTCAACACTCTGTATTTGTCTCTTAGCTGAAGCGTACGGGTTCATCGCTATGCTGGCAAGGATAAGGTTTGATTCACCTAGGTTTTATGACCTGTCAAGGGTGCATCAACAAGGCGGTATAAATACAGGACAAGAGGGCAGTGACGGAAACAAGCAGAAAAAATAGAGTGAGGATTGCAAGAGAGATAAATCTAGAGAGATTGAGAGAAGAGAGAACTTAGCTTCTTCTTACTCGGTTGTATAGGCTCTCTAGAGATCTTGTAATCGGTTGTCTTTCATTCTATAAAACCTTGTGAGCTGGTTAGTAAGCTCACCAAGACGTACCTTGGTCACATTGACCTTGGTAACTTGTAAAGCCGTGTGTCGTCTTCTCTTCTCTCTCTGCTTCTCTTATTCTTCTTCTACAAACAACAACAAACACAAGAAAGATAAGCATTCTCAGTCGGGTTCAAGAAGTTAAAACTCTTACAACTATATATCTTAGATACTAGTACAACCCATCTTTAAAACATTTTTACAGTTGAAACTAATAAGTTTATTGCGTCCAAGATTTTCATGAAACACTTTCGATATTAGTTCTTAGGGGGTTTGAATATTGTGATTCGTTGGTCGTTCGTGGTATAGAAGAATGTCCTTATACGGTGATGGGCCAACAATTATAGGATCTAAATTGGGCCGCTAAGAAATACATCTGTCTGTACACTGAATATGTTCTGCTCAAGCAAGGAGAGAAGGATTGGTAGAAAACTCTCGGCAATGCAGAAGAATATGAATGCGCACAATCAACCTAAAACTCTCACTATTATTAACTTATAAGTAAACTCTCTCACGAGAACTTTGTGTTGGTGAATGAATAGAAGAATGATTAATGGTTAAACCGAGCCAAAAATATTAACACAGTTTTAGCTCAGAAATAGTGATAAGATAAAAACATTGATTTATGTAGCTTATCAGTATAAACTTTTTTTGATAAACAAACAAAAAGGTCAATATAAAATGAAGTAATAGTATTGAATTGAAAATTGGAAATTATGGTTACATTTATTAGGACCTTGTGAGGATGAAGAAGAGTCGTTAGAGCTTGCTTTAAATGAAGTCGTTAATATAGGTTTAGCTAACCCCCTAGTAAGTCCTAACTCTTCCTTTTCTTCTTTGTGTTTATAATATACGCCTAAGGCACTACAACAAATATGTACATTGTTAGCATGAGAGAAACGCTATAATATGTAATTCATAGCTCTTTTACAAACGCTATGTTAGGCCACTGTTATTGTAGGTACCTCACATATGATAGCACAGAATTCGTATGCTATGATATAGTATTATACCATAGCAGTACAGAAATGCTATGTTATCCCGCTTTTCAAATTTTTAAAGATAATGTTATAAGTCATTTTACACGCTATGTTAAGAGTTTTTACCGTAATTATATCATAGCACTAATCGAATGCTATAATATATTTTATTGGATCACAAAATTCATGCTGTTTTATTTATTATTATAATTTTTTTTCAAAATTTATTTAAATATATTTATATTTTTACATTTCATAAAATAATCAACATACATAACATAAATTACATTAACCAAAATAAGTCTTACATAACAAAGTGTCACCAAGTCTAAAACAAAATAAAATTAACATTAAAAAGAATAGAAACACTATTTGACATGTACATGTAACCCATCCAAGCCTTTCTTACTTGTAGCAAAGGCTCTCTTTTAGCTGCTCACTTAGCGTTTCTAGAAACAGTCCAATGAACAGCTACTAGTTCACTTTGAATATATGAAAAAGACATGTTAGTTATCCTCTCCATATGTATCTGCTCATATGAAACAAAAGAATCGTGAGAAGCCACAATATGCCATTAACCCTATAAGCAAATAGCAATCACATAGAGATAAATAAACCATAAATTGTAAGTGTTACCTATACATGAGCGGAAACCTACAAAACTTATTATTTAACGTTACAACATGTTCAAATAGACAACTAACAGATATGGGCAATGTGGGAACCTATACCAAGACATAAACACAAAAACATAATGAAACGGATAAAACAAGCAGAGCAATAAGATATATTCCAAACCTTCATATGACTACCAAAACTTCCAATAAGATATTCCAACTCACATTATGAACTTGATGTACTCTGGTCGCTGCCAATATTGAAGATAGTTCAAGTATTCAATAAATGCTTCATCTTCAAAATACTGATTCTGTGCCAGGTCTACAAAACAGCATAACCCAAAGGATAAGGGCAAACACTTAAAAAAGCACAAAGACTAAACCCTAGAACGAATCCTCATAAACTATAGAAGGGAAAAGAAGAAGAGAAACTAACAGTGGATGTAAGTAGGATTGGCGAGACATTGAATGAATTCAAGTTCCAGTAAGAACTGTTGCCTTCCACCATCGGGATCCTTGTAAGTTTTCTTTGGCCTGTAGATATGTGAATTAAACAACTAAAGAGTAGATTGAAACATATGAAAGAGTACAGAAGAGGAAGAAGATGAACCCACGGGGATGGAATCTCTGATGTATCATCATCAATCTCCTCGGGAGAAACAGTGAACCTAAATCAACCAAAAACAAGAATCGAATTTTGGATTTCTCAAGCGGAATCAGAAAAAGCTTCACACACCCACATTAGATCGACTGAGAGAACAGACAGAGAGGAGGACTATTTATGGTGGTTCTGATTTCTGAATTTAAGTTTGGGTTATCCACCAAAGTACTAAACCGGTTCTGATTAAAATTGAAAATACAAACCTTATTTTCTTGCGCATCGTTGCTTTGCTAAGATCATAAGGCTTCTTTTGGCTAAAATTGTGCCTCCACCAAGACCTAAAACTGTGCCTCCACCAAAGGCTTGTTCCACTTATCCGCTCATACTTTCCATCTCCATTGACCTAAATAAGAACAAGTTTAAGTAAGTAAAATCGCTGATGTAGTTGCAAACAAAAACCATAGTTATATAATCCAGATTCTCTGTATGTCCTCGAGAAACAATCTACAATACCTCTGTACACAAAACTATTGCTGAAGCGACTTAGACTCATCACCTAAATCCTGCAAGCGTTGTGCACTAAAACAAGAAAAAATTAACAAGCTTATGTCATGAGAGAAATAGGCATATCATATAGGTCATCCAATACCATAGATACCATTCAATATATCGACCTCTCCAGAAAAGCATATAATAAAGAGAAATGTTGAACAATCAAAAGCTTAACCCATCTATTGATTTACAAGCAATCAAAATACTAAAACTTTGAAACCGAATCTGAACCATATCCATCGCAAAGAGAGTAAATCAGTCTCGAGATCTAATCATTCATCTAAACACAAAAAGGTACAAATCACAGAGAAGAACAAGAAAAAACATACAAATACGAACCTGGAGCTTAAGTAGTTGAAAGAAAGTTGAAAAAGTGGATGACTTTGTTGTTAAGGTAGCTTGAAATCTCGCAAACTCGGATTTGGATGGAGAAAGATAATAAGAGAAGGAAGCAAATAAAAATTGAGGTAGAGGGAGACATAACAATTCGTGTTAATCACTTTTTTGCCGAGATATGACATCGGAATGGACGCGAAATGAGGCCACCGACGAGCTTCACGGTGGAGTCTATGATTTCAATTTGGCGAAGAAAAATTTTCTGATGTTTTGTTCGTCTCGTCGTACAGAGAAGGGATAAGGTTTTATTTTTGCTGTAAACGTGGCATTTAATTTTTTTGGTTCTGTTGACAAAAAAAAAAAATTGGATCTGAAACGCGCTTAAACGAAAATTTTCATCTAAGTAATAGCGGAATAAACGATTTTAGGTTCTCGCTTAACGAATTTTTATCTTAGCGTTTATCTAGTGCTATTATATAGTAATTAAAAAAAAAGTCTATTTTTCATAGCAGTTAGAGAAAATGAGCTATAATCTACTGCTATCAATGTGGACTTTTCTTGTAGTGAGGCTAACTAGATGATTAAATACTGTATAAGTAGGTTGATCCGATCCGTTCCATTTTATAATTAAATCTATTTACAATTGAAGAGAACTATGAGAACAACCCCTTTTTAACTTTTTATAGTAAAATGTTAAATGTGAATGCATATATTATGAAAACGTAATCAAACTTACGTAACTTTTCCACCGGTATCTTGATAACTCACGTAACATTTTTATAGAAGTCCAAATAACAGTTCATGGAGTCATCGTCAGTTGACAACATATCTTTGCATATTTTGTTTTTGCAAAATTATCGTTGAAACACAAAACAATAGTATATGTGTATTAAAACTATATGCATTTATACTTGTTCAAAATTATTTAATGGAAACGGGTAGGCGAGTACTGAATCTTTAATTCTTCTACCAGGAAATAATAACTATTCTAGTATTTCAGAAAATAATAATAACTGAGGCAACAATTATGATCCTCCATCTAACCAAAAAGTTGTATATATACAAGTAAAACTATTTTTACCCGCGACAATTTTTATTTTCACTTGGAGAGCTTTCATTTCATGCAACCTCTTTTTCGATATTTCAGTTTACGGAATCACAAGTTTCTTGTGTTAGCTTTAAAAATTACTTGCTATGGTTGTCTATATATTACCAAGTACTTCCAGACATTTCTTAATTATTTAGTCAGTGACCAAAACTTAAGAGCTTTCATTTCTTAGTACAATCTTTCCTGTATATTTCAATTTACGAAATTACGAGTTTCTGGTGCTAGCTTTTAATAAGATGACGAGACATGTATCTTAATTATTGTAACTGCATGCATGAATTAGCCTGATGTAGTGAGCTTTTAAAAAAAATGTCATCCCATATTCCCATCCTTCAAATTTTGTGATTTTTGCAATTTGTTGAAAATTTACAATCTTTACTAAAGCACCGATCATGCATAGTTGTAATTCTGCGTAGAGGTTATATTGTGGCATGGGGTGGCCCAAGTTACTTGATAATACACACGATTTGTGTATGGTAAAATGCTTTTGCAAGACGTTTCGAGAATACCATAATGGTGAATTAATGTCCCTAAGGTCAGTCTAGCTAGCAAGCTAAGTACTCAGCAACATGTACAAACGTACGGTTTTTAAGATGTTCGGTAATATTATTTAAACGGTTAATTACCACTGAAGAATATTAAAGTAAAATGTGTCAATTTGTTATAGTTATATTTAAATTGTGTTTAACAACTCATTTCTTATATATATATTCATTGAAATTAAATACTCGTAATTATTCAAGGTCTTTAATTTTTGTGCTTTCATTTCCTATTTTCTTAACTTGTACTAACATTTTTAGTTACAACACAATTTAGATATCTAATGAATATTTAAAAGTTTTAAGTTAGATGCATACACCAAAATTTTATATTAGGGGTTGATCCTAACTCTAGGTTTAGATTGGATGGTGACATATCAACGACACAATGTGTGGATCAATACAATTTTTTTTTACTAACACATACATGACCTATATATTTATATACTAGATTAACGCTCGTGCTCTAGCACGGGTTGAAATTCAGTTTATTTATATTGTAATTTTTATATAAAATATAATTTATGTGATTGTTTTTAAAAGTTTTTTTGGATAAAACATTATGCAATAAAATCATATGCTAAATATGATGGCTTGAAAAAAGACACATATTTTGTAACTTTTATATTGTTAATGATTCTAGATAAGTACCCGTGCTATAACACTGGTTAAAATTTATTTTATACAAAATTTTATGTATTTTATATTTTAAAATATAATTTTAATATGTTGTATTAGGTTATATATGTGAAGTTATTTCAACAATGTATATTACATCGTGACTTGAATGTAATTATAAGACATAATTTTGTAAATTTGAATTTAAATATTCAAATTTTGACCCGTTACTCAGTAAATTTTTTAATTCAATAGATATTATTTCTAAAAATTAATATTACTAAAGCTTGAATATTTTATAGATTGAACAATTTATATTTGTTTTTAAAAATTCAACTTATGGTATATCCGAAAATAAAACTATTTTTTGATTATAATAAATAATATGATAGTTTATTTGTTTCACAAAATAGACTCATATAAAAATGAGAGGTGAAATATAATGATAATTAACAAATTAATATGTTAAGTTAGATATTGATGAATAATTTAATAAAGGAAATTAATAAGGTAAGTTAGATGATATGATTTTTTAGAATATTCTCTTTAAGATTTTCGGTATAACCTATTTGTAACCAATTAATCTATCATTAATGTATAATCTATTTGTAACAAACTTATTAAAATTATATAGTCTACAAAATAATGTCGTGTACTTCCGTTTTATTATAAAGGGATGTATGATATAAATGAATATATATATTTTTTGAACTAAGATACTATAAATGTTTCTAAAAAGTAAATGTATGCGTTGAATTTTTTTTTTAAATAGGAAATATAGAAAGGCGATTAATGAGGAAGCTGACCAAAAGAGTCCTAAAAATAAATGAGGAGTCGCGAGGGCCGTGGCATTGGTAGGCCGCTGAAGAAGATTTCAATATGTGTGTTATTTGAAATTGTTTGGTTAATGTTTGGAATACTATAAGGAGTACTTTTTATTGAATTTTTTATTCTGGCTATAAACTCTTTTTTTTTTTTCAATAGTTGTAAAATTTCCTATGATATATTGAAAATTCATGTAATACACATGTTTACAATAAAGAAAATTTGCGAAGAGATCAATTAAAGTGAAACAAAATCATTTAAACGTCTTATAAAAAAAGGAAAAAAATCAGAGGAAGTAATAAATATACGTATTTTTTGGTGTTGTATATTGAAAAGTGGGAGCGAGAGTTATTGTGGTATTAAAGTTGCTTAGGCATTCTGCATTCATGAAGTCATCAACCTTCCTCCTTCAACTGTATTTAGTTTCTTTCTATTTATTATTGTTTTCTGATTGGGCTTCTATATTTATTATGTATTCATATCTTCAATCACATTACTCTTTTCATCATCATACATACACATGTAGACAACTTCCATGACCAACAAGAATACACACTACTCGCATATAGTATAATTATATATATGCTTGCATCATATATACGTTTAGATAATGGTTGATGATATCATCATGATGAATTTGATGATAACAGTGGTGGAAACAGAAAAAAAAAACAGATAGAGGAATTCAATAGAAGAACTATAAATCTAGACATTTCAATGAGGCTCCTCGGAGCAATATCCACACTTATTAATCATATACATCCAGCTTGAAACTCACACATCATCATCTACGTTACTTTACTTTTTCATTTTTCATCCCATGTAGTATTTATTTCCTTAAATACTCGAATTAATCCACAACAGCTACCTTTCTGGATTGTACTTGATAAATCTTGACTCCACCAAGATCAAGTGTATAGTGTAAACGTATAATTCAAGTGGTTAAAACTTTTTGAGTTATACCATTCTTTAGATAGTAGATATGAACACACTAATATGAATCATAAATGCAAAATAAATTCTTCTTGAGTAACAACAAATACCAAGGTGGACATTATATTGTGCCATGCAAAGTAATCCCAAATTGAATTCTATATTGTCAACGAATATCTACGATATTTATTTTGTTATATCTAACTCATTAACTCTGTCTACAATTCTACATGAACCGGTGGGGGATAATAACTCCATGGATGACTCATCTTGTATATATATACACGACTTTCACGAACTGTTGGTCTATTCTGATCATTCGTTCTCTAACACCTAAGCAAAAGTGAGAGTTTCTTAAGCGTAAAGTGGAAGGTATAATGTTTTCTCTACATGATGGAACTCTCTGTTCTAAAAAGAGGGATCTGACGAAAGTCTATGGGGAACCGTTTCATGGTTCCTTCAAACGGAGCAAACAAGAAGATCAAGCACAAGAAAAACTTGAGAAGAACAGTACTACTCTGTTCTTTCAAAGATCAAAGTCAGAGAGCTCCATATTGATAAAGCCAGATGTTCAGCTTCACCTAGAGGCTAAGGTATGAAATCCGTAAACCAAAGTATACATGTAAGGATGATACGCACACAAACTTGAACTAAAACATGTTTTATATTTATTTTGCAGACCAAATCAGAGACATATGAAGATCACAGGACAGAGCTGGATCTTGATCTGAACCTATCTTCGTCATCAAGTTCTACCGTGAAAACAATCACGAAGAAAGATGATGGTTCTAAAGGTGGAACTTTGAACATGACCCCAGGGAAGAAGGGGATATCATGTGATCTAGGACTAAGCCGATCTCCGTCTTGGTTAGCGTTTGAAGGTGATGATGATAACCAGAATAAGCAAGAGATGGTGACAACAGTGTGTATGAAGTGTCACATGCTGGTTATGCTATGTAAATCAACTCTCGTGTGTCCCAACTGCAAGTTCACGCACACTGATGATCATAATTCCACTAAACAGTTTAAGACTTTAAATTTGTTTAAGCTCTTATGCTAGACAGTCTAGCTTAGACTTGCTTTTCAGCGTGTATGTTCATGGCATGAGCCCAAGTATGTGGAACTAGATATGTATGAGTTATAATGTATATACAAGTACTGATAGTTATGTTCTATGCGTTCTATGAATGGCTTTGATCGGCATGATTGTACTGCTTTCCACTTTCTTCCTTGTGATTCTTCTCAGGCATCATTTATCTTCTCACTTGGAGTCAGTGTTCTGTAAATGCCAATTATCCAACAACACAAACTGTTAACCACTTGTTTAAATTTCTCAACACAAAGAGCAAATGAACTACCCAGTAGCACTTATGGATAGATATCACAAGATACAAATTTACAAATATAGGATTAGGAAGATGACAATAGATTCAACGCTTTTGATACAAAGGTTTATCAATATTCTCTAGAGACAGCTACTGGATCAGTAACCTATATATACATAACCACTTTTTCTCTAATCAAAACAGATGAAGACCAATGTAATCAGTTGGGATTTTCCAAGGAGAATAAGAACTAATTTTGCCTTCTGCTAATAGCAGAGCGGTTTCTTGAGTTTGGGGACTTTTTGTCAACATATGTACCAACATCAGAAACAGGTTACGGATTAATCCTCTTACCAACATTTTACAAGTTCTTGAAACACTCCATAGTTATTCATGTTAAGAGAATGATATAGTTAATGCAAGAAGCTAAATGTTATGTAATCGATATGGGCAAGCTTCCACAAAGAGTATGCTTCTGAAAGTGCGAGAGATAGTGTAGTGAAGAGAACTGACTTTGTGTGGTAGACTTCAATCAAATGCATAGGGATCATCAGCATATGGGTTGAGAGAGCCTTCTGAAAACAAATCTCCAATATTTGCAGAGCCAAGATGACCAGTCCTTACTGCGCCCTGCTGTTAATACGTAGTTAACTTAGAACATATTTTAGAAACCTAGCAGCATTACAACAGCATCATCCATAATTTCTTGACTTAAAATCAATTTCTGCACTTAAAGTTCTGGACTTTCCATAGCACAAGGATCACTGTATTTATACTTGGATAGACCTAACAGTTGGCTAAGCGGCCCTAAGCATTTATGAAAAGTCTGAGCTTCAATTGATGTCACCTGTCAGATTATCTATTCTTGACAAGGAAGATAAGGTGGAGTAAATTAAGTTACAGAAAAAACTATAGTGCATGTTGTGGAAATATGATGTTTTTCCTATCATCCAGTTTACCTTTTTACTCTCTACTCCAGCACTAAGTTTACTTGAGGGGGGTTTATACATTTCAAGCATAAGCAAAAGTAGTGAATTTTTATTTTACCTTGGCGACACTTTGGGGGGTCAATTTAGGTGTAGCCCTAGTCCTGCGTCTTTGTGGCTCCTGTTGAAAAAGAGTGTAAAGCTAGCTTTCTTGAATAAGTTCCAAATATTTCTTGTTTCGATGGAAAAGGTACCTCAATGGCTGTATTTTTTGTTTTTCTCCGTTTGGTTATCCTCCCATTATTCGTTCCAACTTCATAATCGCGATGAGTTCCCTGCCCAGTTAGACCACAAACCAAACGATGAGCTTGATTTTGATGCAAAAGTATAAAGATGTAAAAGTTCAAATGTTTACCCTGCTATGATGCTTTGGATTTGGAATGCTCAGTACGCTTCCTGTGTTTACATGTTGAGCTTTCTTCAATATTTTTGGAACAGGTGTTTCTTTTGCCTTTACAAAAGGAGAGTCCTGCATTTGATACATACGGAAGTGTTTATATGTGTAGCCTTGACAACGTAGAAACGAACAAACTTATATATTTGATTCTTTGCCTGTTCGTCATTATTGTCTGCCCTCACTCTTATATGCTCGCTTCTTTTGCTACCACCAAGACGAGAATCTTTCGAAATCGAATAGTTCTACAAAATAATGAACATCGTGTCAACTATATTATGCAACACCCTAACAATATCCAGTTACAGATACATCTTTTTTCCATATATTACCCTGTTTATGTTATTTTTAAGCACATATCTTAAAGTAGATTAGATAATCATAAGTGAGAAAGTGAAATTCACTCTCACCTTGTTTGAGTTTACTTCTTGCTCTTCAGGTGGATTGTCACTCATCACCTTCCACTGTAACTGCACCAAAGCTCTTTGCCTCTCTTCCTGCAAGATTTGCCCATTAGTTAAACCCATATCATCATCTTATAATGAATCTTATTAAGAAGCCCTTACTTTTTTCCTTTGAAGATCTAATTCTTCTTGCAGCTTCTTGCAATCATCTTCATACTGACACTTAAATGCTTTCAACTGAGCATCATGCTCACTCTTGAGAGCTGTTATCCGCTGGATAAATATACAAACTATTTGAATACCAAAAGCTATATACTCTTGCATCTCTCTGAACTATCAAGTTAAATCTGCGGGTACCTCTTTCAGTTCATTTTCAGCCTGAATCTGATTCTGTCTCAGTTCCTGGTCATACTTGGCTTTGAGATTGAGCTCCTTACTCCCATGCTCTTCCCGAATACTGAGACTCTGGGGAACATGCAGCCTTTCTCAGTTTATTTCCATAATAATTCGAACTTAGCTTGACATGCTGTCAGAAATAAACTTCCAAACAGATAATGCATACAAGAAAACAGGAACTTGATTGCAGATATCTTCATTTTATATTATTAAGCCTAACAACTCAGCCGAGTTGGATTGATTCATTCTATGCTATGCACCTTCATACTTGAGGATGGTCATAACCATCAGGTTTCTTTGGAAATTAGTCATACTGATCAATAGTATCGGACTGGACAATGCATGAAACCAGTAACAGGATAAGATGTGGTAGTTTAACCAGATATTCACAAACAACATTGTCCAAAAAGCTCGTTAAAATATTATCTATATATGAAAACAGCATTTGCTCAGTAGACTGCAAAAAATAAAAGATAAGAAAAGATATAGATGCGATGGATACCAGAGAAGCATGTTCCTCTTGAATGGTCAGCAGTTGCCTCTTTGATTCTTCTTTGCAATCTGAGAGTTCTTTATCATATTTAGTGGACAACTCTTTGATCATCTTTTCAACCTGAAGTTAGAACCACAAAAAACAGCACCCAGACATCATTTGCTCAGTAGATTGCAAAAAAAGATACTGCAGTCATACATACCTTATCCTTTTCAGCATTTATAATTTCCTGCTTCTCCACGTCATACTTCCTCCTGATATCATTAATTGCCTAAAAAGAACATATAGAGATCAAATTGTCATTAGAGTGTTTGCATATTGCTACTAATTTTGCTAATATATGGAAAAACTGCTACAGATATACCTGGTCGTTCCTCTGTGATAATTCTTTCAAGTGCCTTGATAATTCCAACTGTTTACTTTCCAGCATCATATCATATTGCTTCTTTGCTTCTACAAGATTAGTTTCAGCAGTTACCAGTAACTCCTTGTCCTGCATTGGGATTCATAATTGATAAGTACTAAAAATGTGGATTTAAAACCAAAAAGCCATGCCCCGTAATCAAATTTTTAGACCTTAATGATTTGTTGGTTCAACTTCTTCTCGTCTTCATTGCACTGGTGGATAAGACGCCCTTTCTCCTCTATGACGGTTTGGAGCTCGTTCACCTCTTTTGCCAATAAGTCCGCCTGCAGCTGATGGCTCTCACTCTCTTTCTGCAAGGTCTCTAATTCCTCAACTTGTCTCTGGGCATCTGCCTGCAGTTTCTCGCATTTCTCTTTGTTTTCCATCTCTAATGATGAAATTTTTAATGACAATTCTTGCTGCAAGATATACAAGAAAAGAAATTAGCATTGCAAGCATGCATGGGATACAGTTTTAACCGTGAATAGGGATAGAAATTTTTTTTTTTACCTTCTTATCCTCTGATGTCTTCAAACTTCCTAATAAAGTTTCTATCTCCTCTTTCAGCTTCAAAATCACTGATTCTGTTTCAGCATTCTTTAAAACTAGTTCTTTTGCTTCAGACTCCAGTTTATCAATGGTTTGGCTTGCAGAGCAGCGTACCCCAGAAAGTTGGGATATTAAAGACTCCTTGTCGTTCTGGAGCTCAACCATTTTTCCATTTAGTTCTTTCCCTGCTGATTGCAGAGCTTCTTTTTGGGCAGTTACACTAAATAACTTGCCCTGGAGTTGATCAAATGATCTTTGAGCACGATCCGATGCAAGATCTCTGTCTTTTTGCAGCAACATAAAGTGAGTATCATATAGGCCACTTAGTTTATCAAACTTTTCCATGAAGGTCAGATTCTTTTTGTCTAATTTAGTCATCTCAGCTACCAAGCAGTGGACAAATTCATCAAGCTTCTTAACCTCCTGCTCTGAGCTGACTAGTTTTTCAAAAAGTTTATCTGCACTCAGCTGAACACTTGTCTTTTCTCTCTCCAACTTCTCTTGGATACTGACAAGGTCTTTGACCTCGTGTTCTTTTGTTGTCACCTCAAGATGTAGCTTTTCTATCTGGGAGTTCAAGTTGTCAATGTTGAGTTTTCTTTCGGCTGCGGTTGCTTCCAACTTTGTTATTACATCATCTGCCACAGAGGAAATATTCAATAAGAAGACCAAATTGCTTTAGTCACATTTTTCAGAAACATTGCTTTTTCCCATCTACTTTGGTGTGTGGCCACATATTTAAGCTCTACAAACCTTAGGTTCGAACAAGAATATTTCATCCATTTTTATTTACTGCATGTGACCAATGGCATTATGAAATGAAATAAAACAAAACACGTACCTTTCTTCTCTATGAGACTGGCAGTTCTGCACTGTTCATTTAGATAAAGCATTTCCTTCTGTTCTTTCTCAAGTTTGAACTCCTCCAATTCCTTATCTCCTGCATTTTTGACTCAAAGATGTTACGAACTTGGATACCAATTGCTTTCCAGGTCATAAATAGAATAATGCGACAACTTACTGCTTGTGATGTTTTCTTTAGCAGCATCTAATCTTAAAGACATATCTTGCATTTGCTGGTTTAAAGAGTCTATTGCTTCTGAACTAGTATTGAATTTGCTCTCGAAAAAGTCCTTCTCCTTCTCAGCTGCAGATGCAAATTGGAAACAGATAAAGCAACAAATCATATATGATTTTCACAAGCTCAAATGACTGTATGATCATATAATGTTACAAAAGCTCAGATGACTGTATTATTACCATCCTGAACTTGGGAAGCCAAGTGCTGTAGAGTCTCAGTAAGCTGATCACACAGAGCCTTTGTTGAAGAGAACTTAGACTCCAATCCTCTCCAAAGCTTTTCATCTTCCTTTTGCCTAACTCTGAGCTTAGCATTCTCATTAAAAGCGTTCTGAAGTTTATCCTCTAAGGCATAGACATGCTCCATTGACTTTTTCAGCTTACAATTCTAAGACCATGGGAAAACAAAAAATTCCTTCAAAATTAGGTGAAATATGTAACTGCGATGAACTCAGAAGAACAAAAGCAAGAGCTCGAACCTTCCGATCACAAAGAACTATCCAATACACAAAATCATAAACACAAAACCTAGCAATATACCTCACATGCACATCACATCCATCGAATCTATAAATTCGTAAACACAAACAATGTATGAAGAAAACAGGATAGCTTCCAAAATACCGCCAGTTCTAGATCTGTTCTCATAGCCGCCTGATCCTTCACCAGTTTCTCTGTTAAACAAACGTAATCATCAAAAAAGTACGATTCGAGAGTGGCGGAGTGAGATAAACAAGAGAAATACCTGCAGTGAGCTTCAGATTCGAGAAACTTCCGGAGGAGACGGAGTCCTGCGGCGGACGAGTGGAGAAGGAGTGCGTCTTCGCCGATCCAGACATCGATCGGAGTTGATCGAAGCTCTTCATCGCCGGAAACCCTAACTTCTGCATCTCGAGATCGGAGATCGATATCGTAAGGAGCAAAAATCGAAGAAATCAATCACTCGCTCGAGGTCTTTCGCTCAATCTCTCTCTCAATTTCTTGCGCGCGCTCTCGAAATTGTGTGAGATGAATCTGAAATAAAGTTGAGCGCCAAACACGTCGGTGGTGTTTTATACCGGAGAAGCCGACTCGTTCTGCTAACGGCAATTTTTTTTTGGGGAAATAGATATATACTCCACGCGCTAGAGAGCTGCGTAAAACTTACGCGGTTTGCTGACGTCAGAGTCTCAAAATAACGCAATAGCCAGGTGGCATAATCAACGGCTGCGCTTGATACACAAAAACCCTCAGCCGCTGCTTTAGCAGAGCAGCCTCTCCGCCTTCTTCACTTCTTTTTCTTCCTCTCTTATTTTTTTCTCTTACTAGGTTTTGCCAGAGAGAAGCTAGAGAGATGAGGCTGATAACGCACAATATGCTTTCCTGCAACATCAAAGGAGTCACCAATGGGTTCCCTCTGCGGATCGAAGCTGGGAACGTGATTAAGAAGGAAGTCGATTTCAATCCCGATTTTATCAGGCACATGTTCGCGAAGCTCGAGTGGAAAGCTCTCGTGGAAGGTGCTCGCTCCATGGGATATGCAGAGTTACCTGAGGATTCTCCGGATGCGGCGGTGCTTGAATCCGATGAGTCTTTTCTTAAGAAACTCCACCACGCGTTGCTAGAGCTCCACCTTGAGGAAGGTGCGCTTGTTTGCCCTGAGACTGGACGGAAGTTTCCGGTTAACAAAGGAATCCCAAATATGCTTCTCCATGAAGACGAGGTTTAAATTGATTGGGAAATTTTTTTACTTGTAAGGTTTCGTTTATGATGTTCTTTTGGGGGTTTTGCTAGGGTTTTCTGGGTTTTTGCTACTGATGTTTGTGATGTGAACCCTTTTAGTGGAAGATGCAATTGAATCTTCACTATTCTTCGTTGTTGGATCCTTTAGTTGTATTGGTAGGGTTGTTATCAGGATTATGGTGCCTGTTTGTGAGGAATGTTTCAACTAATCTGGTCACTAATCTAGTATTATTGGTGCATCTTGTGGATTTGGTTTGCATTGTTGGTCTCTCTTTGTCATTGTGCTTAAGTCTCAACTGTTGTTATTCTCAAAATCTTTTGCTTTATAAAGCTCTGAGCTTTGCATCTGAAGCTGTCAATCTAACAACTTCCAAAAATGTGGTTGCTTCAGTTCAAGCACGACTTATGACTCCTTATATGATTGTTTTGAGTATGTTAAATTCATAATTCGATTAGATCCAAAGCTTTGGGTTTCTTTGCTGGATGTTTTCATGTCTTTTCTAGCCATCTGGTGAATGCAGACAAGCTGATTCAAGTAATAAAACTCTTATTGATACTCTTTCAATTTTGGATCATACTGTAAGAGAAACTACTTGACTGATATGGATCCTCACTAGATGGATATATCAAACACATTGAACAAAAGAGTTTAACACTAGTTCCTCCTCTATTGTTTATGTACTGCCGTTTTCATAGGAACATACTAATAAAAGCTGTATCCACTATCTACCTCAATACATTGCTTTCCTCTCTCAGACTATGTCCTAGTATCTACCTCATGCTTGCTTCATTGTTTGTACCTCTTACCTTAGGAGTGCAGAGTTCAACATGCACGTCAGCAATTTGGAGTTTGGACCCATGATTCGGCCGGCTGTATGTTTTAACATGTAAATCGCTATTTATGCTTCTTCTCCACTTGGGGTACATGATTAGTTTATGGGGATCCCTTAGTTTATGTCTTTGAAAGTAAGTAGTTTAAAACTCTTTTCAGTACGAAATTAAAATTTGCATAACAGAGAGTTTGGTACACTTCAACAATAATTTGTTTCTTTTTTTTGAAATATAACATTTGTGCACGAAAATTATATAGATTGATTATTATATATACCGCACACCTTTATACACTAACAAGAAAATGGGGAGTTGTGTGATTGTTATGTATATTTCGTTGAAATGGCGACGAAGAAAATGAAAAACAAAGAAGTCGATCGAAATGGCTCGCTGATAATTAATCTCAGCCGTCAATAATGCCACGTGATACCTGCGATATTCTAAGTCTCTGATGTCAGCATGCCGTTGAGGAGAGAATGAATCGGCTTCTCCGGTATAAATAGGCACCACCGACGTTATTGGCGCCCAATTGATTTTAGTTTCTTTCTCACTCAATCCGAGAGCGCAAGCAAGAAATTGAGAGCGAGAGACCAAGAGAGAAGGATCGATTTCGTCATTTTTGTTTCTTACAATCTCGATCTCCGTGAGCGAGAGAAATTGTGAGCGAGAGATCTAGAGCGAGTGATCGATTTCATCAATTTTTGTTCCTTACGATCTCGAGATGCAGAAGTTAGGGTTTCCGGCGATGAAGAGCTTCGATCAACTCCGATCGATGTCTGGATCGGCGAAGACGCACTCCTATTCCACTCGTCCGCCGCAGGACTCCGTCTCCTCCGGAAGTTTCTCGAATCTGAAGCTCACTGCAGGTATTTCTCTTGTTTATCTCACTCCGCCACTCTCGAATCGTACTTTTTTGATGATTTCGACGATTTTACGTTTGTTTAACAGAGAAGCTGGTGAAGGATCAGGCGGCTATGAGAACAGATCTCGAACTGGCGGTATTTTGGAAGCTATCCTGTTTTCTTCATACATTGTTTGTGTTTACGAATTTATAGATTCGATGGATGTGCATTTGAGGTATATTGCTAGGTTTGTGTTTTTGATTTTGTGTATTGGAAACTTCGTTGTGCTCGGAAGGTTCGAGCTCTTGTTTTTGTTCTTCTGAGTTCATCGCAGTTACATATTTCACCTAATTTTGATGGAAATTTTGCTTTTCCATGGTGTTAGAATTGTAACCTGAAAAATTCAATGGAGCATGTCTATGCCTTAGAGGATAAACTGCAGAACGCTTTTAATGAGAATGCTAAGCTCAGAGTTAGGCAAAAGGAAGATGAAAAGCTTTGGAGAGGATTGGAGTCTAAGTTCTCTTCAACAAAGGCTCTGTGTGATCAGCTTACTGATACTCTACAGCACTTGGCTTCCCAAGTTCAGAATGGTAATAATACAGTCATCTGAGCTTTTGTAACATTATATGATCATACAGTCATTTGAGCTTGTGAAAATCATATATGATTTGTTGCTTTATCTGTTTCCTAATTTGCATCTGCAGCTGAGAAGGATAAGGACTTTTTCGAGAGCAAATTCAATACTAGTTCAGAAGCAATGGACTCTTTAAACCAGCAAATGCAAGATATGTCTTTAAGCTTAGATGCTGCTAAAGCGAACATCACAAGCAGTAAGTTGTTAAATTATTCTACTTCTGACTTGAAAAGCAACTGGTATCTAACATCTTTGAGTCAAAAATGCAGGGGATAAGGAATATGAGGAGCTCAAACTCGAGAAAGAACAGAAGGATATATACTATCTAAATGAACAGTGCAGAACTGCCAGTATCATAGAGAAGAAAGGTTTGTGTCTTGTTCTACATGAAATCTCAATGCCGTTGGTCACATGAGTGAAAAATGATGGTTGAAATAGTCTTGTTCTAGATTACAATTTGAAGAGCTTAAATCTATCTGAATCTTTGTGAAATTTTTTCATGATTTACAGCAATTGTATCTTCTTATTGAGTGATTCCTCTGTGGCAGATGCTGAGATAACAAAGTTGGAAGCAACTGCAGCCGAAAGAAAACTCAACGTTGAAAACTTGAATTCCCAACTAGAAAAGGTACATCTTGAGTTAACAACAAAAGAAGACGAGGTCAAAGAACTTGTTAGTATCCAAGAGAAGTTGGAAAAAGAAAAGACGAGTGTTCAGCTGAGTGCAAATGAACTGTTTGAAAAACTGGTCAGCTCCGAACAGGAGGTTAAAAAGCTCGATGACC